>NC_053168.1:30769943-31973974 GCF_016835505.1 Polypterus senegalus | reverse complement strand
GCCTGGTTCATATGTCAGAGCACTTTTTTGGACTTTTCTTCCTCATTGAATACCATACAGCCTCATATACTGATTCGGAAATTGAACAGTATGAACGTAACCCCATTTATTACACTATGGACTCAGAACTTTCTTTTAAATCGTTCACAGACAGTTAAAGTACAGGACACATTTTCAATAGTCATTCATTCAAACACAGGAAGTCCACTGGGGTGTGTCTTATCACCATTACTGTTTACTCTGTGCACAAGTGACCTGAGACAGAACAATGACCACTGCTCCATTATCAAGTATGCTGATGACACCATTCTCATAGGAAGCATATCTGGGGAGAATGAAAGCCACTATCTAAATCAAGTGGACTGGATGGTAAACTGGTGCAATAAAAACTCTCAATGTCAATTTATTTATATAGCACATTTAAAACAACATAGGAATGCTGTATCCAAAGTGCTTTACAATAATAGAATAAAAGAAAACAAACAAATAACATAAATAGAAATAAAATATATGAACATAAATAAAATAAATAGAAATAACGTTATACTGTATAATCACAATGAGGAAGCCATCAGTATTACTGAAGGTCACTGAATGCAAGTGAATAGAAATGAGTCTTTAATCTCGTTTTGAACAGTTAAATTGTAGACGACTCCTTTATGTGATGAGGTAAAGAGTTCCACAGGCGAGGAGCAGCAGCTGCCAAAGCCCTGTCCCCCTTGGTTTTACACTTGGTACCAGGGACAAGAGACAACTGAGCAGAAGTAAAACACACAATTCAGATAAATAGGCAGGAGCAAGCCCATGTAAAAATTTAAAAACTAGCAACAAGATTTTAAAATCAATTCAAAAAGTGACAGGCAGCCAATTTAAAGAAGCTAATATTGGAGAAACAGAGTCATACTTTCTTGCCCCAACCAGAAAGCGATCGGCAGCATTCTGGACCAACTGTAACTTGCGTATGAGGGTTTTGCTATTTCCAGAATACAGTGAGATGCAGTAATCAAGGTGAGAAAAAATAAAATCATGAGTAGCTTTCTCAAGATCCCTAGAAGATAAAAAAGGCTTTATCTTACCTAATAGACAAAGCTGAAAAAAGCAACTCTTGACTACAGAATTTACTTGGTTCTCAAAAGAGAGGTTACTATCAAAGGTAACACCTAGACTGCGGACTTGAGGTTTGCAAAAGACAGAGAAAGAGCCAAGAAGTTCAAGACGAATTTGGGCTTTAGCTGATGGACCCACTATAAGCACCTCTGTTTTATTTTGATTTAGATCAAGAAAATTATTAGCCATCCAGGATCTTAGTTCAGAAAAACAGTTGTGGAGTTGATTTATTGCAGAGTTGCAGACAGGAATATAAACCTGTGTATCATCCGTATAACAGTGAAAAGAAAGGTTACATTTTCTAAAAATTGCTCCAATAGGATGAAGGTATATAGAGAATAAAATAGGACCCAAAATGGATCTTTGAGGAACACCACATTTAAGAGGAGCAGTAGACGAAAAAGAGGAATTTAAAGTCACTGAAAACTGTCTACCAGTTAGATATTACCTGAACCAGTTAAGAGCAGCCCCTTTAAGCCCAATAAGATGTTCAAGCCGCATCAGCAATATCTCATGGTCAATAGTGTCAAAGGCAGAGGACGGGTCAAGGAGGAGAAGGACTGCCGTGTCACCTGAGTCAGTAATAATAGAGATGTCATGGAATACTTTCAGGAGGGCCGTTTCTACACCATGAAAACGCCGAATGCCAGACTGGTAGATCTCAAATAAATTATTGGAGTTAAGGTGATCGACCAATTGATTCTAAATAGTTCTTTCTAGAATTTTAGCAATTGGGAAATTGGGTGAAAATTGGCTAAAACTCCAGGATCTAGTTCTGCCTTTTTTAGATTTTTTTAGATCTCACTTTGAATGCAAAAAAGACCAAAGAAATAATATTTGATTTTAAGAGACAGAAATCTGTATGTTCACCCATTGTAGTTCTGGGAGAGAAGGTAGAAATAGTGACTGAATATAAATACATAGGAACTAACCTAGATAATCTTAACTGGAATACAAATACAAAAAAATTATTCTGTAAATGCAACCAGCACTTATTTGTCCTCCATAAACTCAAACTATTTAAAGTAGACAATGACCTCATGTTGTCCTTTTATCACAGTATGATCCAGTCTGTGATCACTTGCAGTTTCATTGCCTGGTTTAATAGTCAGAAAAACCAAAACTCAAAAAAGCTTACGATTACGAAGTATGCAGCTAAAGTTATTGGGGCTGATGTAGATGATTTGACTAGTGTGTGTCAGATAGCAATGTTAAAGAAACTGGAAATCATCTCAACTGATGACAGACATCCATTACATGTAGAACTAAACTTCAGTAAATCAGGAAGGATAGTCGCTTTGAAAACCCACACAAATCGCTCCAGAAACTCCTTTCTTCCTAGTGCCATATCACTTTTCAATAAGAAACATCGGAGGTAATGATTAAAGTTTAGATTTTTGGTGTAAATATGTATTATCTAACTGCCTTACCTTAACCTTTCTTGTTTCTATTTGTCTGTTTTATTTCATTCTGTCTGTTATTAGATGCAAATTTCATGTTTTATTGTGTAAACATGACTAAATAAAGAAACCTTAAACGTTATTACTAGCACTATCAAACATGCAGGTGACCTTGTGACACACATAAAAGCACAACTCTTTAGATTGTATGCCACTTGCTAACCAAACTATGTCTTACTTTTACCACAGTTGTTCTAATTACTGAGGAGTGGCCTCAATAGGCCTGATAAAACCTGTGGTCAAGCAGCAATCTTACAACACTAGGTGTCCTTTTATTATTTCAATCACTCATGATAAAAGGCAAAGTATAGAAAATCTAAAAGCAATGTGATATTTATTAATGTATAACAATACCAAATACTGTAGAAGAAAAGTATAATAGAATAAAAAGTTATCAAAGTCTTGATATAAATACCGTATATACTTGTGTTTAAGTTCTTCCGCGGATAAGTCGGGGCTTGATTTTACAATATAATTTCCGGTATTTTATAATGTTAGTCGTATAAGTTGAATGCAGAAAACTCACACTTTTGGTCCAAGAGATTATGATATACGAGTACTAACGCCCATCTGAGAGAGTGACCACGGAGCACACTGCCTTTTATTTCTATGTATTGTGCCTACGTGACCACATGGTAATACACAAACTATTCCGAAGTGACATTTACACTGTTTTGTGTTTTTTGTATCTCACACCCTCATACACCTTTCTCGTAAGAGCATCCCTTATCTACGATCAGTCCATAGTAGACAGTGTGGTGTTCTGCGCTGTGGTCTCCTGGGGAAACAACTTGAGATCAAACAACATGAATCGATTGATAAAACTTATTGTGTTTTAGCCAGGGTTCCTCCCCTGCTTGAGCTTCAAATTCATGTTTAAGGTCTGTTTCAGTCATTTCTGAATATTTGATTTATGTTAATTTTACTTATGTTGAGTTTTTGAATTATTCTTTGATTTTGATTGTGTCTATGTAGGTAAGCTGCCTGGATTATGATCCATGTGTTTTGTGATTGGTTCTCCAATAGGTGGGGCCATAAATCAGGAGGGTCTCCCATAGTTCTTGGCAGATTCGAATGTGCTAGGGAGTTTTGGAGAGTTCTGTATTTTTGCTGGGCCTTATGCTTATTGTGATTTATTGGATTTTTAGACTTCACATTAGGATTGTGTTTTTGGACTTTGTTTGCATCGGATTGCCTTATGGTTTTAGGCAACTTCTGCATGCCTTTTGTGTTCATTAGGAACTCCAAGTGGAACATTTTTGCAGAAATAAAACCTTTTTATTTTTATAAATGATATATTATGTGTTTGCCTATTTATCTAGCCAGGGTTTGGCGGTATAAACCCCTCTATAGTAGGCATTTTTGCAACTTTTTGAGACTTACGTGCCTTGGGATTCCTAGTCATAGTACTTATCAGGAAAGCCTGCTCCAACACAGGGCTAACACTGGACACACTGGAAACAGCTGTGGAAAAGAAGATGCCATCATGATAAATCCCGTCCACCCCAAACAGGAGGTGCTGTCTTGGAGCACATTTAACCACAGACTCATTCCACCACAGTATGTTAAGAAGGATCTCTGGGGATCTTCTGCTATCAGGCGATTCAGTGCTTCCTCCTGATGTCCCTGACTAAATGCTTATACTCTTTAAGTTCACTTGTTTTGCTATCTCTACACAATAAATATTTATTTTTTATCTATCTATTGATTGATTGGATTATTTGTCCTGTAAGACTGTTCTTTGTTTTTTATGTTTCTACTGCTGTATGCGTCTAAACTTCCCCTAGGGATTAATAACATGTATCTAATATAATTTAGTAAGTGGCATTGTCACTGCCCAATCTGCGCTACCTGCACTCTACCGTCAACATCTTTGGTGGACAGTCACGTTAACAAATAAACTTCCTCTGCTGCAACATTGACCAAACACTGACCCCCTACTGACTGGAAGAATACTGACACACAAATACAGGTAGACTGAACCACCACAATATATTGTAGATGTGTTTTGGTCACTGACAGTTCGTGAACTTTGCGTTGTGGTCGGAGTGCAAACTTCACACGATTAGTATAAACAAGGCTTTACAGGACTGAAGTCAATGTTGCCTCTGCTGGGCAAAGCAGGTAGGCTTCTGGCCTGTTCTCCTAACTTCATTTTGCGGCCTAACATTATTTTCCCTTGGATGAAACTCCAAATCCATGATAAAGTAATTTAAAAAACAGAATTTATTACATGTCTCACTGTGGCAAATAAATGTCTGTCCAATCTTTTTAATGGGCTAAAAAATTGGTGAATTCTAAAGTCATTCAAATAATCAAGCAATCCTTTTTTCATAAACAACCACTCACTGTAAATACCATAACAAATATGAAGTACGGCGTGTTAGGATGTTGTGCTGTGCACATTTCTCATTCATTCTCAGCTGGGACAACTAAATTAAGAGCACTCACCAAAGCAGGCCGATTGTGCTTTAATGGCATAGTTTAGAGTTTGATTTTTCACTTTTTTTTATAAAAATATTTACTATTTTTAAACTGCCTGCGCATAAAATTGAGGCATGAATAAATCTTGTCTCCTGAGATTTGTATTTGCATTTCTTTGCTTGACAAACCAGATACTGACAACTCAGCAAGAAAGAAGGAAACATACAAACTGCTGATTCCTTAGCTTCATGTTTCTTTTTTTTGTAATGTTATTTATAACTGTGGTACTTCAGCTACCAGCATGAACTGGGAACACCTAATTTATTCTTCAGGTGTTGCCAGAGGCAATATGGTTTTGAGATATAAAGAGAAGCTAATGCCTGGGAATCCAAGGAGAGACAGGAGACATTTTGTAGTCTTTTGAGTTTAGATGTCTATCATGCGATGTTACTTTACTAACATACAAAGCACATACTTCTTGCTGATGTCATTCGTGTTTGGTGGATTGGGCTGAGAGCTGAATATGTTGTCCCTAAAGGGTTAGAGAGTATTTTTTACATCTTTTTTCCCTTTACATAAAATGTTTTTGCTTTGCGCCCACCATAGCCTATCATCTATGGGAGAAGCGAAAGCTTTAGATTTGTCAAAAAATTTTGATGTCCAGTTTTCAAGTGATTTGGACATTTTAGGGCCCCCAATACCGAAAACATCAATATCCCGAAGATGGGTGTGCGTCTGTCCAAGTGTCACAAATTCTTGAGGATGGTCTAGAGCTAAAACGGCTGGACGTAAAAATACCAAACTTGAAATTTAAGCCTGTTATGAGATGACGATGTGCCGATTAGTTTTTGAGCCAAATTGTGCAAGAGAAAGAGGCACTCTAGAAACCTTCAAATACCGAAATTCTGCAATTAATGATTAATTCTTTCCATCAATTGCTATCGTAATGAGCTGTATTTTGTTGAGAAAAATCAAAATCAAAGTAATAAATAATTACTGAAACGTTATAGAATAGTTTGGGTAACATGGTTCCTAGGGTGCAAAGCCTATTGATGCTCACGTCTGGATTTTTTCGCAGGTTTTTCAGCTGCTCAGGAGCAAGCTGCCTTGCAAGTTTAGGGTGTGTCTTTAAGATGGCAGCATGTGTGGTTAAGGCAACAGCAGGAATGGTACAGTGCAGTAGAAGTAGTCAGACAGTAAGTAAATTATTTGAAACCAAGTATAGTAAATAAGTGAACAGTAAATAGGTTTTTCAGTAAAGAGGGAATTAAAGGACTGAAAAAGAATACTAATATGGTCTGGTATGGTGTAAGCCAGACAGCATTCATTCTAGGAAGAAAGTGAGGTCAACGAGCACATTTACAGTAGGTATTAGTCTTTAAATAGGGAAGAAATAAAAAAAATGGCAAAGAGACAGATGCCTAGGAGAAATAGGCAGAAACATGTGAAAGTTTAATATGGGTGAGGACTGTAACAAGAATGTAAGTTTAATGTCACTGTGCTCTGTACAAGAAATTATATTATAAATTTACTCATATGTGCAGGCCAAAGTTAGCACACAGTAGCTGTCAGCATTTAGAAACTGCTAGTCTAGCATTTGGAGAATGAAGGGGACAACTGCGAAAACAGGCATTTTACTATTCCTGTATGTTAGAGATGAAATTGAATCCTTTTCTTTCTTTGTTTGGAAACCAAGGAAGGGCCTACACGTGGATAAGACAGTATATAAATACTTGGACAGCAGCCAAACACTTCGAAGCCGACGGACAAATGAGTGATATCGTCATTCATCCCGAAAATCCTTTCAGCGCAGCGACGGAAAATGGCAGACTGTATACATCAAGTTCCCACTTTGGTATTGTCATGCTATGGCTTCCTCCTTTTGTAATGCCGCGTAAATCGTCAGTAAAGAAAGCTAAGTTATTTTCCCTTATGTGATTTTTACCGCCGTATCACTATGGGAGGGATATCACCTTTTAATATCATATCTCTATATTTTCTGGTTACTTAAAATGCCACAATTATAAAAGAACTTATTCCAATTAGGGAGCTATATCGCCCCCCTAAAGGAAACAAGGATGTAGTTTAAAGCTTATGAGTAACAGAGAGAAGAAGACGTGTAACTTCATGTTTTTCAATAACATATACAAAAGCTTAGAGAGGTTCAGTAAGTATTAAACAACTACTGTGGTTACTGTAAATTTATATTTAGTTTATATTTAATTTTAAGAGGGGTTACCAATTTCCATGGTAGGTTTTAGGAATGAAGTTAATATAAAGGAAGTCATAGGACTTTTGAGAAACTTATTTCAATGAGGCCCACTTCCAGGAGGCCTAAATATGCTGGAGATACCAACTAATTCAATGCCTTGTGAAGGCTAGGGAGTGCCATGGACTCCCAAACCTCAAACAAAAACACACCAAACGCATTCCCAGGTTTAAATAAAGAGGTTTTATTATAAAATACCTTGCAAAAACAACTGACAAATGTTTCTTCTTCTTTCTCTCTCTATCTCTCTCTCTCTACACTGCACTGCTCCTCCTCTAGTCAAGTGTTGCCCAGCTCTGACTCAACTATGTAAGACAGAGGGCTTATTTTTATGCCGGACCCAAGAATGCTTTTAATGCCATACCATGTCTTCCAGGGAGTACTTCTGGGCCATAAGAAAAGTGGGGAGTGGGTCCATCCTCAACAGCGCCCTCTCTTGATCCCCAGGGACCTCAACAGGGCTGCACTTCCAGACTCCATCTCTCAAGTACCCCTGCAGGTGTCTCAAAACTGGGTTCCCATATGAGGGCCACTGCCACCTGGCGTATGGGGGATGGAACCACTCCCAATTCTCAGCTTCTGCTGGTCCCTCCATTAACTTACCCTTTTATTTGTTCCGCCAGCCAATCTGTCTGCTTTGTTACTCTGTCCCAAACGCCCGTGTAATGTATTTGTCCTACCTCATCTGAGATGACCATTCTCCTCCTACTGCCTCAAAGTCAAGATTTATTTAGCCTGAGTTGTAGTAAAGAAATAGCAGGTCTTGCCCAGGTATCATTTAGGGAGATAGTGTCGTTGTCCTCTATTTCAAATACTTACTGCCTCTCTCCTGAGGGCTCATTGTATGAAATTTTGCATCATTTGAGATTTTTTATTTTTTTACCTCAAGGACTCCATTGGCTTCATTTAGCTTTGGCAGTTATGCTTGGTTTTTGATTGAGCCATTTTATGTCCTCCAACACCACCATTTTGCCTCCTTTTTCCAGGAGCATCCCGTGGTAGGTGTGTCCTCAGAGTTTGTGGCCTTGTCAGTCATGACACATCAGGGTAAAAGGTAATTTGAATGACAAGCAGCCTACTGGATGACCTATCTTATGGCCTAGTATGTCTCTGGCCGGTGCTGAGACATTAGCTCCTGCTCATGTTGTTCAGCTACCCGTTCATCCTTGCAATCTCTAGAGGTTTTGTTGGTGTTTTGAACTTATTTTTTGAGTTATCATTTTGCAAACTTTTAAAAAAACAATTTCTGTTCAAATCTATTTTTTTATTATTCTTATTACAGTCAGTTACAGTGTTCTAGGGGTTTTGGACCATGGAGAATCTAGCTTAATTTTAATTTTCTTTGTATATTGTCACCATTCCTCTGACATCCTTTTCATTTACACACATATATTCTGTCTTGTTCCTTCAAACCAGTAGGATCTACTGAACATAATATAATTCATTTCACAGTGTTTTGGTGATGTACATATTCAAACATTAAATGATTACATTTAAACTTGTTAGGTCAAAGATAACAAACTTCAGGAAAACAAGAAACATGATGTTTGCGAGTAAGTTATTGTCAGAAATAAATAAAAAAAGTAATTAAAACATTGCAAGTCAAATAATGTGATAACTACAGCATAGATTAAGTACAAAGATTGCCTACATTTAACAAGATTACTACAGGTGAGAAAGACCTTCAGTTACAGTGAAGTTAATATTTCTTTAAGTTCAATAAGAATGGATATCAAGAAGGCTCCAGACAGATCTCCTTATTGAACTTCCTCGGTTTCTGACCTGGGCCTTGCTCTTCACTTGTAAAAAGGAGCACAATGCCCTATTGTAAATGAATGACAGGTTTTTTTAGGCGTATAACTTACACCCTAATCGCTATAAACCACTGTCTGATCCCTTTAGGGAGCAAAAGACTGCATAAATACTATAATAGTTATTATTAACTATCCAAATTGGATATTAATTATCTCATGCTCAGAAACACTGCAAATGCATGCCCCATTAATGACAAATGGATAATACACCATTCTCATTGGAACAGACATACATAAGTACAATACTTTGATTAATCATTTATTTTTATCTAATGCTGTGTCTTTGACTTTTTTATTTTTCATAATTGTGGTATTATTTACAGTTGGGCAAATATTAAAAAAAATATATCATATGTGTTGTTTACTTGCCTTTCCAGTTCAGGGAGCCCATTTTACCAGAAATGAATCCAACACAGCCACAACTAAAATTACATTTATTACTGGCAGAATATCTTTGAAGTGTGGAGAGCTGAACCAGGGTTCAAGCTTTAGAGGGCAACAGTGCCATCCGCTCTGACTACTTGCCTTAGTTATGCCCAGGCCTGACTGTCTGCTGACATCCTGTGACTCAATAGCTGCCTCATTCCTCAAAGCGGGGCATTTCAGCAGGCTTCACTGTTTCTTGCTACCATTTGGTTTTGGCAGACATCATCTGTAAGGAGGCCTGTGGTTAGCCTTGAATATATTGACCAGACATCATCTGTAAGGAGGCCTGTGGTTAGCCTTGAATATATTGACTGACATTTGAATTCTTCTGTCACAGATTGCTTTCCTACATCACTAGCCCTCATGCTGAATTATATAGCTATGCATTTATCACTTCTTGATTTGATTGTTGTAATTATTTCTTTGATTTTCACAATGCATTAACAGGCTGAAAAGGTTTGGACCTAACTAAATATTTCTTAAACGTTTGTCTGTTTGATGGTAATGGTTACCGATGTCCCCATAGGGATTCTTTTGCCCCATCCCTGAAAAAACCTGTTTGGATTAGTGGTAGTCTGACATTTGTTACAGGGTGATGCTGCCGTTCTCCCCCGGGTGCCTTCAGTGTTCCTGAAGAGGCAGGGTCTCTTAAGCAACTTGTCAAATGCTCATGCCATAAAAGGAGTCGGGGACCATTTGCTAAACCCTAGCAACTGGGAGGAATATTACGGCTTCTTCTCAGTCCTCCCTGCGTTCACTTGTAAATGAGCAACCTGTGGTAGGCCCCAGTCCTGTAGCCACTTGCTAGCTCCCCATTCTCCGACTCTGCTTGGAAAGGGTCTAGGAAATGAGAGAAGACCATCAAGTCCATCAGGTTTTGTCTGGTTAGCTATAAACCGAGCAGCAGCCATTTTCCTTTAAAAAGTTTCTTCTACTTTCTTCCAGATTCGGCTAATAGCGTGTAAGAAGAAGCGCTTAATGGGTTCCATTCACTCACCCTCCCATTTAGTAACCATTGGCTAAAAATCTTATATAAAAAACGTGCACTGTGTTTCTTTCAAAACCTTTTCTAAGTCAAAGCTAAATATGTTTTATTCAAAACACTAATTATATCGGACCTTCGTTCCTATCTCCCACAACTTCATGCAGTCTTTCTCTCAGTCTGTTTCACTTAAAAATTTTTCTTCTCCTAATGTTACTTGTGCTGATTGAAGTCATGTTGCTTTGTTTTATATAGCATCTGAATTTAAGTAAAATGCTAATTTTTATAGATAGAAATAAGTACTTTTATAAATAGGTGTGTATATAAATGTAGGCTAAATATATGTACTGTATGTAAAAAGTAAAAAAAAAATTATCAAGTTATCAAAAAATTAAAGCTTATAAAAATCTATAATTATGTATTGCAATGATGTACTTGTTACTGATTATTTTCATCCCTTAAACTATTTGTTATACACAAGCATACACATTTTACATTAATTTTCTATTTTAGAAATCAGTAATAACTGATTTTTTTCTGAATTATTAGCACCTGATTATTTTAATTTCATTTTTTGTGATCAATTGTTTACTGAGCATTTATTAGAATGTAATCAACTCAGCATGAAATGAGCCGTTCAACATAGATAGATCAACTCATGATACCGGTCAGAGGTGGACTGCTAACTGGACAGGAGAAGAGAATAAAAGGCTAAAACAGGCAAATGAGTAAATTGCAGGAGACAACGGCGTATGATGAGAGAAGGAAAGAGCAGAATTACAGGGCAGCAGGAAAACATGGCTT
Source organism: Polypterus senegalus (assembly GCF_016835505.1). NCBI lineage: Eukaryota > Metazoa > Chordata > Cladistia > Polypteriformes > Polypteridae > Polypterus > Polypterus senegalus. Next base: position 31,962,688 of record NC_053168.1, on the reverse strand, counting down.
AGAGTACTGCACAGAAGCAGTCAAATCCTCAATGGATTAACTAGATACCCTGTCAACTATAACTGCAAATAACTCTGGGTGTATTATGGTTTAAAAGATAGATAAAGAGTAGTAACCTGTGATAAGCTCCAGAGTCTTCCAAGGTGAAGAGAGGTGGAATTTGTGCTGCAAAAATGCCAGTCAAATTGAGAAGTATAGCTGATCTAAAAGAGTGAAGACAGGAGAAATTCAACAGAGATGCATGAAAATGACATATGTAAGGCGTGTGTTTCTAATTGTAAATATTTCACTGATTATTTGAAAGAATTGTATGATAAAACTATGATAAAATTGCCCATAAAAGGACATTTACTCAAAAACTTTATGGATATTTTATTAAGTAGTGTTTTGTTACGATACCAGCAGACCCCCGTGACCCTGTAGTTAGGATATAGCGGGTTGGATAATGGATGGATGGATGGATGAAATACCCAAGACTAGCTGATTGGTGGTATAAAATACAACATTATTTGTATTGCGATTATATTTGAAGATAGAGAGAACAGAACTAAGATTAGCTAACTGGCCCCCTTTGGTTAAATAATGTTTTCTACACCACGTGGGGACTTGATGAGATTTAGGTAGCCACTGCACCTTGGCGGTGGCATTATATTCATATGAAAAAGTTTGGGAATCCCTCTCAGCCTGCATTATAATTTACTCTCCTTTCAACAAAAATGATAACAGTGGTATGTCTTTCATTTCCTAGGAACATCTGAGTACTGCTGTGTTTTCTGAACAAAGATTTTTAGTGAAGCAGTTTTTAGTTGTATGAAATTAAATCAAATGTGAAAAACTGGCTGTGCAAAAATTTGGGTCCCCTTCTAATTTTGCTAATTTCAATGCATGCTACTGCTCAATGCTGATTACTTGCGACACCAAATTGGTTGGATTAGCTCGTTAAGCCTTGAACTTCATAGACAGGTGTGTCTAATCATGAGAAAAGGTATTTAAGGTGGTCGATTGCAAGTTGTGCTTCCCTTTGACTCTCCTCTGAAGAGTGACAGTATGGGATCCTCAAAGCAACTCTCAAAAGATCTGAAAACAAAGATTATTCAGTATGATGGTTTAGGGTAAGGCTACAAAAAGCTATCTCAGAGGTTTAAACTGTCAGTTTCAACTGTAAGGAATGGAAGAAGGAAATGGAAGGCCACAGGCACAGTTGCTGTTAAACCCAGCAGGTCTGGCAGGCCAAGAAAAATAAAGGAGCGGCATATGCACAGGATTGTGAGAATGGTTACAGACAACCCACAGATCACCTCCACAGACCTGCAAGAACATCTTGGTGCAGATGGTGTATCTGTACATCATTCTACAATTCAGCGCAATTTGCACAAAGAACATCTGTTTGGCAGGGTGATGAGAAAGAAGCCTTTTTCTGCACTCACACCACTAACAGAGTTGCTTATTGTATGCAAATGCTCATTTAGACAAGCCAGATTCATATCGGAACAAAGTGCTTTAGACTGATGAGACAAAAATTGAGTTATTTGGTCATAACAAAAAGCACTTTTCATGGCAGAAGAAGAACACCACATTTCAAGAAAAACACCTGCTGTCTACTGTCAAATTTGATGGAGGTTCCATCATGCTCTAGGGCTGTGTGGCTACTTCACGGACTGGGGCCCTTGTTAAAGTCGAAGGTCGGATGAATTCCACCCAATATCAACAAATTCTTCAGGATATTGTTCAAGCATCAGTCACAAAGTTGAAGTTACACAGGGGTTGGATATTCCAACAAGACAATGACCCAAAACAGAGTTCGAAATTTACAAAGGCATTCATGCAGAGGGAGAAGTACAATTTTCTGGAATGGCCGTCACAGTTCCCTGACTTGAGTAAAATCTATGGGATGACTTGAAGTAGGCTGTCCATGTTCGGCAGCCATCAAATTGAACTGAACTGGAGAGATTTTGTATGGAAGAATGGTCAAAAATACCTCCATCCAGAATCCAGACACTCATCAAAGGCTACAGGAGACGTCTAGAGGCTGTTATATTTGCAAAAGGAGGCTCAACTAAGTATCGATGTAATAATCTGTTGGGGTGCCCAAATTTATGCACCTGTCAAATTTTAGTTATGATGCATATTGCATATTTTCTGTTAATCCAATAAACTTAATGTCACTGCTGAAATACTACCGTTTCCATAAGGCATGTCAGATATTAAAAGGAAGTTGCTACTTTGAAAGCTTAGCTAATGATAAAAAAATCCAAAGAATTAAGAGGGTTTCCCAAACTTTTTCATATGACTCTAGTTTTATTTGCTCTGTGCTCTGCTCTTTTTGTGCTCATGTAAGTTTATGGTCTCTTATTTCATTTAGTTTTTTTTATAATGGTATTTCCGTCTCTTTTGGGTATAAATCACAAGATATAGAAACTCTTTTGTAAAAGTGTACTGACTTGTAAAAGGATTAGTTATTATAAATGTTATGGGAAAAACTCTGAGTAAGGAAATGGTCAAAATATAAGCTGACTCAAAAAAGGGAAACAAAAGAAAGGGAGATAATCAACAAACTCACCAAATATCAAAGTCAAAATTAACAAGAAGAATTTAAGCTCAGAGTAAAAAAGAATGTTGCCCAAAGTCACATTTTGCATAGCTCTGTAATGTACGTAGTGGCCTTTATAACACTGCACATGATGATGTCACTGCTCCAAAAGCACTGTGGGAAGGATTACCTTTGCAATAATACATGCTAAGATCAACAAAATGGCAGTGCCCAAAAGTAAAACAAAATGGTGTCAAAATGTTAACTGTTAAAGGGAGCACTTTGGCAAAAAACAAATAACACAATTAACTTCCTTGGGTTCAGAAACAACCAAATGGTGTGATTTTGAATTTTAACAAACAGTAAAAATTAAAGAACATTGCAACTCATAACAATAAGTAGGCCTGTGGGGCAGAGGTTTCTGTTGATCTACCTTTTGCACTGTACTTTATATTCTACCTGGTATATTTAAACATTCTTTATAATTAATCCTTTGTGTTTTATTTTTGACTACCATTGGCTCTTATTTCAATTCAGAGATAGATTGTGTGCACCACCGTCAGTCTAATACATGGTGGAGAGTTTTTGTTATAAGATTCTGAAAAATTTTGATCATAAGTTCAAAAGCCAAAAGCCCAGATGCATTATGGACACAGTACTGTGCACCATGGTGCAGACAAATGGAGCTCTCTATTGGCCCTGCAGTGTTCTAGGTTACCTGGGGGTGGTATGAGGCCATGACAGAATAGTGAGGGAAGTGTGTGGCTAGGGTGGCATGTTGGCGCAGTGGGTAGCGCTGCTGCCTCGCAGTTCGGAGACGCAGGTTCACATCCCGGGTCCTCCCTGCGTGGAGTTTGCATGTTCTCCCCGTGTCTGTGTGGGTTTCCTCTGGGTGCTCCGGTTTCCTCCCGCTGTCCAAAGACATGCGGGTTAGGTGCATTGGTGATCCTAAATTGTGCTTGGTGTGTGTGTGTGCCCTGCCAGGGGTTTGTTTCCTGCCTTGTTGGCTGGGATTGGCTCCAGCAGACCCCCGTGACCCTGTAGTTAGGATATAGTGGGTTGGATAATGGATGGATGGATGAGTGTGTGGTTAAAGGAAAAGTTAAATAGAATGGGAGGTATTCAAATCTAGATTTTTTGGTCAAGAGGCAGCCTGGGTGTCCCTGTTTCCCTGTAGTATTTATTTCTATCTGGTCCAACCTTGAGCTAATCCCTAGCTGGTCAGGGCTGAAGGTTTTATGTCAAAAACCTTACTAATGATGAGACGTGCCCCATTACAGGATTGCAAGTCTAAAAAAATCACAACTCTGGATAAAGAACAAAGAAACAATCAAAAAACCGCAATATAGAGAAAGTATTTTCAAATTAACTAGCATCTTTTCCACAAATAGTCCTAGGTCCTTGAACACCTGCATTGGGTAAGATGATCATAATGTGGAAGGTCTGAAACTTAAATGTACAGCTTATGAGAAGGACCTTGGAGTCATAATGGACTTGTCACTATCAACATCCAGAAAGTGTCAGAAGCGATCAAGACAACTGATGGGATGTTAAGTCATGTAACATGATGTGTGGAGTGCAAGTCAAGGGAGGGTTTGCCAAAGGTATTTAACACATTAGTTATAGTTATAGCCATTTTTGTTAATTTTTGATTCTTTTGTATTAATTTTACTATTTGCTATGGATTATGTTTTGCTTCAACATCTCAGCGATGTCCTATGTACTGTATGTTGTGGATGGTTGCCCCAAAGGCAGGGCCACCTTACAGCCAGGAACTGCCTTTGGCCTATAAATCTGGAGGATTTCCCACAGTTCCTGAGGATTCATTGTGAATGTACTTTGGAGGTGTGAGTTCTTAAGTTTTTTTGGGAATTTCGGATGCTTAGTGATTTACTGGATTTCGTGACCAATTTCTCTGTATTTCGGCTATTCTTAGGATTTTGTATTGGGACTTGTTCACCTTGGACCACCTTTGCTGGAAACTCTTTTTTTGCCTTGTGTGCTTTATGGAGCTTCATATCTTTAAAAAGCTTTTTGTGAAATAAATATTTTTATTTAATAAAGATTTGGTGCTTTCCCTCATTACTAGTCGAGGTTTGATGGTATTACCCCCTCTAGCTGGCATTTTTGAAAGTGCTTGGAACTCCTGGTCCATAATACTAGTGAGGCCTCACGTGAAGTACTGTGTGCAGTTTTGGTCTAGTAGTACAAAAAGGTCAGAGCAGTGCTTCAGAAAGTCCAAAAGAGAGAAACAGGGATTCCTTGACTAAAAAATATGAGCTATGAGGAGATAATGAAGGAGCTGAACCTTACTTGTTTCAACAAACAGGGTTTAAGTGGAGACATGATTGATGTGTTTAAAATTACAAAAGGAATTAGTACAGGGGATTCTAGCTGTTACTTTAAAATACATTCTGTAACAAGAACGTGGGAACATGTTTGGAAACCTTTTAAGAGTATATTTTGCACATCTCTCTCTATATAAAATCCAATGTTTGTCTGTCTGTCTGCTTTTCACAAGAGAACTGCTAAACAGATTTAGATCAGGTTTTTTTCTATAATTTGCTTGATCATTCCAGTTGATATTGCGACTTCTCTTATTACGCTAAGTATTACTGTATATTTCAGTTACAGCACCGATTTATTTGCGCAAATCCGAGAGACAGGCTGCAGGCCAAGGGGAGGGAGAGGCAGGACCTCAGGAGCAGGTAACCAAGCGGGGCCCTCCTCACTCGCATGCCTGCTTCCGTGCAAATCAGTCTACTTCTTGCCATGTGTTGGAGTGTACCTTGCCTCCGCTTAGCTAGCCATACCCATTTGTTCAGCAGATATTATCATTTAGAGATTGTTAAGAAATAACGTTTGACTTTTTTGAGAGAGCGATCACAGTTATGTGTGTTTTAGAGGGCATCTGCTCATTGGCAGAGATACCACGACCACATGCTCTTCTCCCCATGCAGGGGACACTCTCCCATCAGAGATGAACACAATCAGATACAGTGGCAACGTTTGACGTTGGAGCGTGCCTAACTTTTGCTTGGCCAGAGATACCTTGCCAACTTTTTACATTTTTTGCAAAGAGATCACAGCTACATTTTTGTCCCTGGTAGCAAAACCAAAGATATTGTATATCAAGAGGCCCTCAGATACGAAAGCTATCAGTATAAATTCTTCTCAATACAAATTATTACATTTTTTTTCCATTGATTTTTAAAGTTTGTCCTGTTTCACTACCATGTGGGTGGAGCTGTGGGGGACAGCTAGTACTATATATTAGAAGCATTTTCTCCACACAAAGAACCATAGACGCATGGTACCTAGTAGTGTGACGGAGAGTAGGACTTTAGGCACCTTCAGATCTCATCTTGATGTTGTTTGGGACAATGTATGCTAAATGGATCGACAGGCTTGGGCTGAATGACCTGTTCTCAGCACTCTTTCTCTAATGTTCTAATGTATATCCAGGCATACTCTCTAGAGAGCTGAGTATCATCAACATACAAGTGAACTATGGGGTCATGTTGGTGAATCAGTTCCCGAGGTTGCTGCATAGTTATTTTGAGTGTGTTTGGTGATGGCCAACAGCCCTTGTCCCTGGTTGGTTCCTGGATTGTGTTAGAAGTTCTCCTCCACCTCATTTCAAAGAGTGAGATCTGGAAAAGAAAGGATAGACTGATGGATGTGTGAAGAATTTCAGGAAAACTTCAATGCCAATTGTCAAAAATGTCATAGGATAAGATAAAAAAAATCAATTAGGACAAATTAAATTATGTACTGTAGGCCTTCAAGATAAACACATTACTGTATATATTTAGTAAAACTATAACAACAACATTTATTTATATAGCACATTTTCATACAAAACGTAGCTCAAAGTGCTTTACATAATAAAGAATAGAAAAATAAAAGATACAATAAGAAAATAAAATAAGTCAACATTAATTAACATAGAATAAGAGTAAGGTTCAATGGCCAGGGTGGACAGAAAAAACAAAAAAAAAAAAAACTCCAGACGGCTGGAGAAAAAAATAAAATCTTTAGGGATTACAGACCATTAGACTGCCCAGTCCCCTCTGGGTATTCTACCTAACCTATAAGACTGGTGTGTAAGGTTGAGTGGTGATACAATATCTTATTCCTGACTATAAGGCAGATAAAAACAACACAGATTCCTCACCGAACAGTTTTTTAATAAGCCAAGCTTTTGCTTTCACCAAACAATAGCAAAAATAGCGTGTAAAATGTTATTGGGACAATTCAATACTACATCTGAAAATTATTTCATCTTATGCACAAAAAATCCATTTCTCAATCTAGACAGATTGATTTCATCTTTATTTCGGAGGAGAGGATCAAATGAACAAAATTCAAGAGGGACATAATTATTCTGCAAATCCATACATTTTCTGTCAGTTATCTGATATAATTTAGCATCTTTTGAAAGTGCTCTAGTTGTTGAGAATAACTTATTTCTGATGAAATATTACAAGCATATACATAAAATAACTTTCCCAGTGTTTTCATGAGTTATTTAAGATTTTATTTTGTTTAAGAAACTTTAAATTAAAAGTAAATCCATAGCAATTATCCAGAATGTAAATTAATCTCAACAGCTGACCTTATTCACAGTAAATCATCGATGCTTATGTGTGTGCTTGCTGCAGAGTGGGATTTCACAGTCTCATGAACACAACGGAAGTTAACAATAATCATGATTATGGAGGCACTTCAATACAAACAAATCACCAGCCATTAGTGCTGCAGTGATATCTACAGCCAGAAGACTTTTAACACATTTTCTTTTAAATATGAAATTAGAATCAGATATTATAAGTACGTGTCTTTGCCATACTGTAAATTACCAAGGAGGAATTAAGTATGTAATCTGATTAAACCAGCATTTGATGTATTACCTACACGTGTAATTGGTTTTATCTCATTTGAGTGTTGTAACTTACTTGAGAAAGGTTATGTGTTTATTTAGAATGGAGGCATTTTTATTTAAATAATCATCTATAATGTGTTTTGCTGAATGTTTTCTAGTTTTAAGGCCTAATATTCTGGTGATGTGAAAGAGGAGTAGCAATAACTCGCCACCTGCAATATCAGCTCATTTCCTATTTACTGACTTTTAAGTAGTATTACCATTTTAGTATAGTAATTATACATTTCATCGAAAGCTTCCTTTATTCAAAATTGTAGATTCACCAGTATATTCCTGGGATATAATATAGTTCTGACTGGTCATTATTTTAAAGTTAAGATATAATGTGGTTGGCATATGGGTATACAGTCATTGCTTTATTAGTTAAGCCAATCAAATACTGGGTAGAGTCCACTTTTGCTATATGCTATCTGCAACTAACCAGCCAAAAAACTATGGGATAACAAATTGCTTTTTAGTTATTTTATTTCCACATTTTTCCAATGATTAAACAGGGAAGTCCAAGACTCCTTGATATCTAATCTTTACACAATTCCACATTGGTGTAGTCAGCAGGATGTTACCACAATGTTTGACCTAAGCAAACCTGCGAACTGTACTAGAGGCTCTCTGGGAAATGGGGGACCAGATTGAAATCTAAATTGCAGGCACAACAAGCAGTGATGCTGGAGGCTGAAGAGGCTGAAACACTTCACCTTAGCAAAGAAGTGACTGCAGCACAAGTACTATCATCCCTTAATTGCAAAGAAGAGGCAATCATTCTTGTGTCTGAGAGGTCAGCTGCCAGGTAACCCAAGTGAGACTGGAACTCACACTGTTCCATTCCAGGCAGGCCTATGGACCTACTATAACCTGAATGAGAACATTAGAACAATCAAGACAAGAACAAGCCATTCAGCCCAATTAAGCTCGCCAGTCTTATCCACTTATTTCTTCCAAAAAAACATCAAGTCTAGTTTTGAAAGTCCCTAAAGTCTTACTGTTTACCAGGCTACTTGGTAGCTTATTCCAAGTGTTTATCATTCTTTGTGTAATGAAAAATTTCCTAATGTTTGCACAAAATTTCCCCTTAACAAGTTTCCATGATCCCAAATTTTTGATGAACTCATTTTAAAATAAAATAGAACAGTCTCGATCCACTGGACTAATTCCCTTCATAATTTTAAACACTTCAATCATGTTACCTCTTAATCTTCTTTTGCTTGAACTGTAAAGGCTCAGCTCTTTTAATCTTTCCTCATAATTCAACCCCTGTAGCCCTGGAGTCAGCCTAGTTGCTCTTCTCTGCTCTTCTCTAGAACCTGGCAGGATATTCCAACATGCTTAGAAAGAAATGCCTGGTGCATTACTCCCGATGTGCATAATCATCACTGTTGTGATTAATGATAAGACCCCACCACTCTTGTAAGGTTCCAAACATTTAAGTTATGGGACCACATTAAAACATGTAGTTGATGGCAATCTGTCTGACTATTTGTGCAGGTCAATCCAGGTGAATACGTGAAAAGGCATAAAGGAACTCACTGAGTTGGGTGGTCAGCATTGTGATACAATTTGTCCTGGCAAAAGCAATGCCAATCAGCCCCTCAGAAAACAACACCCTCTTGACCAGCACTGAAGGAGAGCAACACAACTGGGCATGAAAAGGCCCAGTGAAAGCACCAAGACCACTGATTTGCTTCTAATGAGGGGATCCCAACCACATGATTGCCCACTGTTCACATATTGACAAGACAGTACAGTGAAGTTGAGGACTATTGAAAAGGTACCATGTACTTTCTGTGTCTGCTACTGTCTCCAACTCTTGGTGTGACTCTATGGTTGTTAATGGCTATGAAGTAAGAGACTCACTTGACTTAGGGAGCAACATAACTGCCACTGCCTCTGCTTATATGTCACCACAAAAAAAAAAACAACACTGCTCAGCATGCCTTCACCTCAGTGCAGGGCGGCAGTTGCATATACTTCTCATCTGATTCAGTTTTTTTCTGTTTTTCTACATCAGTTAGCTCCTTAAACTTTAGCAATAACCTGGTCCTGACATTTCTGTTGTGGGAAGCTAATCTGAAAAAGGAAAAAAAAACTAAAAGCATTAGGAATATGATCCTGATCCACATCAGAAATTCTTAACCTTTTTGGCCATAGTAGCCAGGATTTTCTCTTTTTATTCAGTGATGATACTTTATTGGCAGTGATTTTATTATAAACTAGCCAACATTTGCCATTAAATGCCACATGTTAACAGCTTCATCTTTCCGCTGCTCCCGTTATGGGTTGCCACAGCAGATCATCTTTTTCCATATCTTTCTGTCCTCTGTATCTTGTTCTGTTACACTCATCACCTGCATGTCCTCTCTCACCACATTCATAAACCTTCTCTTAGGCCTTCCTGTTTTCCTCTTCCCTGGCAGCTCTATCTTTAACATACTTCTCCCAATATACCCAGCATCTCTCCTCTGCACATGTCCAAACCAACACAATCTTTCCTCTCTAACTTTGTCTCTTAACCATCCAACCTGAGCCTCTAGGAAATACATATTCAATGTTTAAATACAGTGTAAATTACAGATGAAAAATGCACGGTGCGCATCAAAAAAATAGCCCAATATTCGGGTGTTAAATAATGAATCAAATGTAGTGTCAATTAGTTTCTTTTTAACAGTTAACCTTGGTTTGTCTGATTTTGACAAGTTCGTTGAAATCAGGGGTGAGTGGAGGAGCCGCCAAGTGGAATATGTATTAGTTTGTAGGCTGGTGACTTGTGTAGAATTTAGTTCACAAATCTACCACACAAAGCAAGATGAGCTGTTCTGCGCTTTCTTATATTTGCCAGTGCAGCAAGACAATGCCCCAAGTGTCGGCTGACTTGTTTTAAAAACACACTAGAATGTTTTTTTGGGAAATCGTGCCTCTACATGTTGTAAACCCGGAAAGAAGCCTACAAATTGGTTTCCACACTCACCCGATTACTTTCCGGTAAATAATCATTCAATTACTTCTCTGTTTGGCCTTTCTCTCTCTCTGAAACAGGTTTGCTAACTTTTAAATCTTTCCTTTGCAGCTTGGTACCTCATGCCAGGATACTGCCATTCGTCCCAAACCAAATCAACACACATTGCAGAACCGCAGGCTGTGAAATGGGTCTAACTGCAGCCTGCAATACCTATGACGGATGTCAGATAATACCCACAATGTCTGTCAAGAACGTCCTTTGAGTCAGGTAAACCTCATACAACCCTAATCTTAACCATAGTGTAACCGGGCATGAAAGGGGGTTTTGTGACTGACGTTGAGGGTGTTTCATGATCTTGGAATTACAATTCCATTCTGTTGCAGACCGTGTGCACTCGTGTTGCTGCCTCACCGCTCCTATCTACCAGAGTTCTCAGGACACCACCTTCCCTTTACTTCTGCAAATATAGGTTGAGTCAAAATTATGTTAACACTAATGGATTATTTTTATGTCGACCACTCCTTTTCTGGTTGATGGTTAGGTCGGTATTGGATCATTGCCATGGCCTCCACACTCCATTGATTTCACACCCTGTGATTTCTGGTTATGGGGTATGGTGAAGGAGTGCATGTATAGCAGGAATGTTTGTGATATCAATGACCTGAAGGACAGAATATGGACTGTGGTATCATCTATTCCACGAAAAATGTGTGTCCGGGCTTTAAATGGTACTGTTGCTCGTTGGTTTTTGTGTGTTGAACATGATGATGAACAGGTTGAGACATTCCTGTAAATCATCTTGCACATATGAAGTATGTTTTGTGAATAAATTGTTTCCGTCATTCAAATGTTAACATGATTTTGAGTCACCCTGTACTTGAACCTAACACAAAAATCTGTAAATAGTTACAAACTCACATACAGGCAAATAACATCACTATAGCATAGTGCTGTCAACGTGTATAACAAAATTTCATCTTTTGTTTCTTTTTGTGACTGGGATCCATTATCTTCTTTGTGTTTCATTAGTGGGAAAGCTGTGGAAAGTCACGTAAGGAGGTGTTTGATTAGAATTTGGACAGAGAGGGACACTACAGAAGCACTACATTCGTGGGTTTTTTTAATAACTGGAAGAACATTTGCCTCTTGGCCACGTCTTCCAGGTGAGAAAAAAATACGTAAGTTTGAAAATGGCTTGAATTGAGAAATCCCTTTTTGGTCACTGACACTCTGGCTACTGTCACCAATAGCGAGGGAAACAGACATCTGAGTAGAATGGAGAAAAGAATCAATAGTACGCCTGCACTATGGCACATTAAGGTCTTCTTAATATGTTGTTTTTAGCTTATTATACAAATTCCAAGCAATACAAGATTTAATAAAGTATGAAAATGTCTAACTTTTGTCTATTCAGATAATACCAAGCACAACTGCATGTATTTTATCCCAATTATATAATTTGTGGTGTACGGCTGGGACACCTCTACGCTAGAACAACTGGGGGAGGGAGCGTGTCCAGAGCATTACCTCCCCTGGAACGCTAGGGGGCAGCCCCCCAGGGCCTCAGGCTCCCGCAGGACTCCATGGGAGCTGGAGTTTGGTTCAGCCATGTTGGGTTCCATGGGTACTGCCAGGGGGTGCTGTAGCTGCTGCTGAGCCCTTGATTTAAGGATTTCCGCCACACGTGCTGCTGGAATTAGACCAACAAGCACCTGGAGCACTTCCACGTGCCTTACAAAAGGAGTCAGCAGCCACTACACCGAAGCCAGAGACAGGTGGAAGAGGACAAAGCTTGCCCGGAGAAGTGGAGGCAGACGGAGAAGGAAAGAGAAAGAAAAGAAAGTGTTTGGATGCTTGTGTTGGAAATGTGCTGAACAGGTGGGAAACGGGGGAAGGTGTTTCCCACGAGAAAAAAATGTAAAAATAAAAGTGTGTGTTAGCACTTGAGTCCCACGTCCGTCTGTGTCGGGGTGGGGCTGGCTGGTGCACCCCCTGCTTGGCCACCCATTATTATTATATCATTGGACAGCACATTCATAAAGAGTTGAGCATCTCTGCCTTGCTACCCTGGTACATTTACATTTTCCCCTTCCCTGTCTTAATTTTTTCAGTTTCTTCCCAGATTACAAAACAGTCCTCTTAAAGTGAATTGGCAACCCTTAATTGTGCAAGACGTGCTCTGCAAAAACACTGGCATCCTGTCCTGAGCCGGCCGTTGCCTTGTGACTGAAGCTTCTGTGATGGACTGAATCTCCACGCATCCTAGCACAGGAGAAGATAGGCTCTGGAAATGAATGGATGGACTTCTTGATATCACGGAAAAATTACACCAACACACTCCCACTTGTTTTAAATGGTCAAGACTTGCATTTCACTAAAAGCCCTCATGCCTGTTTAATTTGTTTTTTTTTTATTTTTTCTGTAAGCACCTGTCCTGCATTAAGGACTTTTTAATTGCATTCTACTGGAAAGTAATTATTTTAATTACCTTTAACTTCTGTGATTGCCTACTCGGTGTCCAGTTTTAGATTACTTCCCAGAAAGATAAACAGTTTTCTTTTTCTTTAATTAGTGCTTTAATATTTTTGTGTTACTCTTGCTGGAGGTGGTTATTCTTGCTCCTTTATCAAGTTAATTTCATTTTCAGTATTGAGTTCAAATCAAGTCAAGGAAAAGCAGATGTGCTACAAATAAAGTTTTTTTTGCCTCATTTGATATGTGCTAGATTGCAATTGCAAATTCTATTATGATAATAAGGAAAGCTAGTTTTTAATTAGACAGGTGTCCGTAAAAATCATTACTGTTAGCATAACTCACAGAGCAAATTAGTGATTTATCGTGTTTAAACTTTGAGAAAATGCATGTTTATTTAACAAAAATCCCTTGTTTTATTACGTAACGCATTTATAAATCAGAATACTTATACAATATTTTTTAGATCAAGCACAGAATGCTTATTATAATATTGATCTGTCCATTATTGGACCTGTGTAATTGCTTAATTGGAATTGTGGGTACTGAGGCTTATTCTGGCATCATTTGGGCATAATCGAACAACCACTCCTGCACAGGAGGACAGCTATTTTAATTTGCGTGCATTTGCAAGGGAAAAATAAGTTTGAAAATGTAAGTATGGTGTAACATTCAGGAGTGTTTGAGGTGTTGTGTAGCCACTGGAGCCCTCAATAGAGTGAGTTCAGTTAGTTTGGTAGGTTCTAGAATCTTCTCAGTCCATTTTATTGTTGGGGGCCAGAGGCTATTCCACCAGGCCTGGGCAGGACTCAAGTTCATCACAGGGACCACTTTCACACATGCACACACACACTCCTTATCCATACACAGTCACAATCTCCAATTGCCAATTACCATAACCTAAAAAAAATAAAAACCCTTTTGTAATTAAGTACTTCTTTGCTTGAGCATATCTGGTCATAGTAATTTTCATAAAGTAGGACTTGCAAAGCTATTCAGTTATGACAAGTTAGAGAGCAACAGAAGTGAAAGGAAAACTTTATTAAAGTGATTGATAATTATGGATATCAGGTGAATATGGCGCTCTGATAGGGTGGTAAGATTTTCAAAATTCCAAACCGGGACACTTGTGTAGCCTACACGCCCACACATAAAGATCATTCTCATTCGTTTAATTCCTGCTTTATTTCGTCAGCATCATCAGAGAGGGATCAGTGCGCAGGGAAAAAGCAGTTTCATAATCTATACTAATAAAAGGCAAAGCCCTCACTCACTCACTGACTCACTCACTGACTCACTCACTGACTCATCACTAATTCTCCAACTTCCCGTGTGGGTGGAAGGCTGAAATTTGGCAGGTTCATTCCTTACAGCTTCCTTACAAAAGTTGGGCAGGTTTTATATCGAAATTCTACGCGTAATGGTCATAACTGGAAGCAGTTTTTCCCCATTTACTGTAATGGAGATGAGCTTCAACGCCGTGGGGGCGGAGTTTCGTGTGACATCATCACGCCTCCCACGTAATCACGCAGTACATAGAAAACCAGGAAGACCTCAAAAAGCGCTGAAGAAAACATGCATTATATAATTGAGAAGGCAGCTAAACAATAAGAAGCGAGCGAAAGTGACATATACAACCATATTCATGAGTTCTGCTACTGAAACAAAGCACGATGTAAACCTACACTTTAAATTAAGTTCATAGACAGGCTGCGCTGGCGCTTGTAATTTAGTGCCTGCCCATATAAGGCCGTCCGTCAGCGCAATCCAATAGCAAACTGCCACTAAATATTCACGGGTTAAGGACTGTGATTATGGAGAGGAAGATGAGATGGTCAGGGTGGTGTTTGACACAAACTCAGCGAAACTGCGAGAGAAAGTTTTAAGTGCCAGGACTAAGGTAACATTAAATACAGCCATGGACATAGCACGAGATGGCACCAGCACAGCTGGGAACCTTCGATGCATGTACACCGAGTGGCTCACGTGAACTGACGAGTGCACAGATAAAAGGCAACAGTTCCAAAGAGCGCTGAACAAAACGAATTACACAATTGAAAAGGCAGCAAAAATATGAAGCGCCTCATACATACAAGCATATTCATAAATCCAACTACTGCGGAAACAAAGCACACGTTGGAAAAGTCAATGTCCCGCTAAAGGAAGACAGTGTAAAAACCCGTGCATGCAGTGTGTCAGGTCTCAGATAAAGAAGAAGACGAGCTGTTTATTGATGCAGTAAGAAACGAATCGATGAATGAAACCTGTCATCTTTACAACGATTGACAAACACGGAATGTAACTTGAACACAACACATCCTACAAATACGAACCTGATTGAAAGAAATAATGATAATCAAATCCTTGATGACAGCAACACTCAGTAACACTCACAAAACAAATACTGTATATTGACAGTCATGTTACGCTATTTTTAAAATGTTCCCTTTTCTTTTCTAGCTTTTTAACACACTACTCTGCGATACGCTGGTATATATATATATGTATATATATATAACCCGATCTACATACTCGAATAAGGGATACTTTATTCGCCATCAGTGATTGTTTTGGTAAAGCCATACTCAGTGTATTCATTAGATGAACGGTAAAAAAGTAAGGGCAAGGGAGGATGACTTATTGAGGCATGCAGGCTGTAGTGCGCCAACTCTATCTGAATTGCGATCACATTTGAAAAATATATCTTTTCAAGTTCTATTTAGTCCATATGTGTCAAACTCAAGGGCGGGCCACATCCGCCCGGCGTAATTATATCCGCCCCGAGATCATTTTATATACTGTATTATTGTTATTAAAGCCCGGTATATGAAGCGCTGGTAACACAATAAACTACAGATCCCATAATGCAGCGCTTCAGCTGCCTTGCCTAACAGTTACCGCGTTAATCAAGTCTACCTTAAGATGCTGCAAGTTATTGCGGCTAGCTCACACGATGCTGAAGAGAAAAGTTGATTCTGAAAATAGAGCCTTTAAAACCGATGGGAGGCTGAGTATATGTTTACTGAACCCGTGTGTCTCATTTGTGGAGCTAATGTGGCTGTAATTACAGAATTTAATCTAAGACGGCACTATAAAACAAAACATCAGGGTAACCTGAAAGACCTGAATGCAATGCAGAAGATACAGAAAGCAGAAGAATTAAATAAGAATCTGACACTTCAGCGGACGCTTTACCCGTGCACAATCACAAAGTGATTTCAATTGAGCTGCTTTTATGGGAGACACAACCACTTGCCCCACTTTCCCTGTTACCAAGTAATGTTAAACCAAGTCGCCACTACGGTGTTCCCAAATACGCACTTTGCTGATAAACTGAGCGCACTGAGTTTGCACGGCGCTTTGGTGACTTTGAAGAACAAAAAAAGTCCGTCTACATGCGGCTCGAACCTTGTGCATGTTTGGTAGCACATATCTGTGTGAGAAGCTCTTCTCAGTGATAAAGACTAACAAAACAGCACACAGGAGTCGCCTCACTGATGAGCACCTGCAATCCATCCTGAGAATCTCCACAACACAGAACCTCACACCAAACAGAAACGAACCTGTGCCAAAAAGATGCCAGGCGTCCAGCTCTAAAATGACATATGAGCAAAGACAACTGAATGATTTGATTTGTTATTGCTGAAAGGAACACATTTTATTTATATTTCCAGGTTTTGTTATGCAGCATGTTCATATTTGAATTTGTATAATTTTGACAGGATATATTTTTATGGAGAGCAAAATCTTTTGGGATATTTAAAATCTAAGTTTATTTTTATAAAATATAAAATTACATAAGAGTAAAGAAATTTGAATGTTTGTTCTTTTAATGTTTACTTTATTTCTAACTTGTATAATTTAGACAGGATATATTTTTATGGAGAGCAAAATATTATAAGTTGTTTAAGGTTTGAGTTGATTTATTCAGGAATAATATTCCTGTCTGTTTTTACCATTCCTACCAAAGATATTTCTGTCGACTAAATAAAAATTCCTTCTATTTAAAATTTAAATAGAACTTGAACAAATACGATAGTTCATAATATCCACGCAGACTTGCACGTAAGAGCGGGTGTCATCCGTTTTAACAAACAGCGTATTGCACTGATACGAAATAGCTGTGTGTGTATATATGTAGATATGTATGTATATGTATATATATGTTTATATATGTGTGTGTGTATGTATATATATATATGTATTTGTGTGTATATATGTGTGTGTATGTATAGATATGTATATATATATGTTTTGTGTGTGTGTGTAAATATATATATATATGACAACAACACTCATCACTCACAACAGTGACAAAACAATAACATTGACAATCATGTTACGTTATTTTCAAAATGTTTCCTTTTCTTTTCATTGCTTCTTTAACACACTACTTCTCCGCTAAGCGCGGGTATTTTGCTAGTCTATACTAATAAAAGGCAAAGCCCTCACTCACTCACTCACTCACTCACTCACTCACTGACTCACTCACTCACTCACTGACTCATCACTAATTCTCCAACTTCCCGTGTAGGTAGAAGGCTGAAATTTGGCAGGCTCATTCCTTACAGCTTACTTACAAAAGTTGGGCAGGTTTCATTTCGAAATTCTACGCCTAATGGTCATAACTGGAAGGTATTTTCTCCATTAACTGTAATGGAGTTGAGCTGGAATGACGTGGGGGGGGCGGAGTTTCGTGTGACATCATCACGCCTCCCACATAATCACGTGAACTGATTGTCAACGCAGTGCGTAGAAAACCAGGAAGACCTCCAAAAAGCGCTTAAGAAAACATGCATTATATAATTGAGAAGGCAGCGAAAAACAATAAGAAGCGAGCGAGTGACATATACTACCATATTCATGAGTGTTGCTGCCTCGGAAAGAAAGAAAGGTGTAAACCTAAACTTTAAATTAAGTTCATAGACAGGCTGCCGCTGGCGTTTCTCATGCCCACAGGAATGCGGGATACAAGTTTAATGAGAGGACGCAGGATATAAACGAGAGTTTTGATCACTTTGTAACTAAGTTAAAATTGTAGGTGAAGGGGTGTGCTTATGCAAATTCGAGACTGTGTTTGTGGGGGATTGACAGTTAAGGCGGGGGGGGGAGTCACGTCATCATCTCCCCTCCCATTTACCTCATTTCGGTCTGAGCTGAGCTCCGCGGCTAATGCCGTCTTTCGAAGCAACTTCAGACTGCCACCAAATACTCACAGAAAAATCCACAAGTTAATACACACGCTATCTCTCGAGTTTCTCCACACTGAATCCTCCAGGCACTACTTACAAAAGGTCACATTGACAATCGTGTTACGTTATTTTTAAAATCTTTCCTTTTCTTAGCACAAGCACAGCTGAGAAGCTTCGATGCATGTGCTCCATAACGCGTTAAAAAATAATGCATTTAATCACACTTTGCATTACAAGCAAAGGGAGCTTTTGTCAATGCATGATTTCCTGGTACACCGATTACATTGATCAGCGCATCCCGATTCATTTTACCCTCACACCACCTTAGTTTGAGAAGAAGTATGAAAAAATATGAGGTTAACACAGAAAAACATCACCAATTCAAGCTTTATGAATAATCGATTTGCCATCAATAATTGTTTTGGTAAAGCCATCCTCCTTCCATTTTATAATTTTTCCGCCAATAGCCATGATTAAATGAACGGTAAATAAAGTAAGAGCAAAGCGAGGGTGACTTATTTAGGCAGGCATATATATGACAGCAACACTCATGACAATGTCAATCATGTTACGTTATTATTAAAATGTTTCCTTTTCTTTTCATTACTTCTTTAACACACTACTTCTCCGCTGCTAGGCGCGGGTATTTTGCTATATATATAATATATGAATGACCTCCAAAGAGCGCTGAGACTTTTGATATCATGAACGTGTGTACAAAAGGGGTCTCCTGCCCAGCAAAGGTCGAGCAGCCAGCGCGCGCATAGCTGTGCCGGCCTTTGAGACGCTGACTGCGCTTCTGCCTTAAGTCAAAGTGAGCACTTTTAATTTTTTTCATCCTCCCCCTGCGCTATAGCCCAGACAAGTGCAAACACGGGACCCCTTTTCTACACCACGGAAAAATAATATTAAGGCGATTCACACTTTCTTTTGCACGTATACGATTATGAGGTCATCACCTCGGATTATGAAGACACGCACACGAGTGGAGGACTGACAGTGCCATCACAGCTGATTAATGGCAGGGACGCCTCACCAGTCTACACAAGACCCACCGCGACTGTCCCCAAAAGGCGATCATAACGTCAGCGAACACATCTCTCTATACTATATAAAAGAAAAAGGCAACTTTCCTTTCTTTACACCTTTTATCCCAAACCAAAGCCCTTCTCTCTTAACAGTGCAGAGGACACAAAACTAATTTTCTTTAAATGCCGGTAAGGCACATTACCAGAGGCACAAATTTGAACGTTCACATAGAAAATGTAATTTCTATACCACAGCCGTCGTGTAGCGCCTTTCAAAAGGGATCTACTACCGAGAGATGATCCATATATATTTTAGCTGCTGTTAGTTACTTACCTGTTGTGTTACACAGTCTTTAAAATGTAGTTTACCCGCAACCACTCCAGTAGGGCTCAATGTACCTGTACTTCTTAAAACGTTAATGTTTTACTGTTTAATAACTTATAGACTATATTTTATTATTTTTCCCTTGCACTCAGTGACCAAAGCTATACACACACATATAGACACATACAAACATACACACAAGTATATATGTGTATATATATGTATGTATGTATATATATATATATACACACACACACCCCTATCTACATTAAATATATATATATATATACACACACACACACACATACATACATACACACATATATATAATTTGTGTGTGTGTATGTATGTATGTGTGTGTATATATGATGTAGATAGGTATGTATATATATATGTGTATATGTAGATATGTATATATAGATATGTAGATATGAAGATATGTATGTGTATATATATGTGTATATATATATGTATGTATGTGTGTGTGTGTGTGTGTGTGTGTGTATATATATGACAGCAGCAATCCAAGCTTTGAGAAAACAGTAAAAAGGAGGCGTGTCAGACGTCGTGGTACATTTTCTGATGCAGCTACCGAAAACAACTTCGTGACGCTGCCGCCAAATACACAAAACAATTACTTTGACAATCATGTTACATTATTTTTAAAATGTTTCCTTTTCTTTTTCATAACTTCTTAAACACATGACATCGCTAAGCTGGTATTTTGCTATATATATATATATATATCACAGCGACACTCATAACAGTGACAAAACAATTACATTGACAATCATGTTACGTTATTTTCAAAATGTTTCCTTTTCTTTCTCTTTCCTTCTTTAACACACTACTTCTCCGCTGCCAAGCGTGAGTATATATATATATACTAGCAAAATACCCACGCTTCGCAGCGGAGAAGTAGTGTGTTAAAGAAGCAATGAAAAGAAAAGGAAACATTTTGAAAATAACGTAACCTGATTGTCAATGTAATTGTTTTGTCACTGTTGTGAGTGATGAGTGTTGTTGTCATATATATATATATATATATATATATATATATATATATATATATATACACATATATACATACATATATATATCTACATACATACACACACATATATACACACAAATACATATATATATATACATACATACACACACACATATATAAACATATATATACATATACATTCATATCTACATATATACACACACAGCTATTTCTATCAGTGCAATACGCTGTTTGTTAAAACGGTTGACTCCCGCTCTTACGTGCAATAACAAATCAAATCATTCAGTTGTCTTTGCTCTTATGTCATTTTAGAGCTGGACGCCTGGCATCTTTTTTTGGCCACAAGTTCGTTTCTGTTTGGTGTGAGGTTCTGTGTTGTGGAGATTCTCAGGATGGATTGCAGGTGCTCATCAGTGAGGGGACTCCTGTGTGCTGTTTTGTTAGTCTTTATCACTGAGAAGAGCTTCTCACACAGATATGTGCTACCAAACATGCACAAGGTTCGAGCCGCATGTAGACAGACTTTTTTTGTTCTTCAAAGTCACCAAAGCGCCGTGCAAACTCAGTGCGCAATAACTCTAGCTTCGCAATAACTTTCAGCATCATAAGGTAGACTTGATTAACGCGGTAAGTGTTCGGCAAGGCAGCTGAAGCGCTGCATTATGGGATCTGTAGTTTATTGTGTTACCAGCGCTTCATATACCCAGGCCATTAATAACAATAATACAGTATATAAAATGATCTCGCGGGCCGGATATAATTACACGCCGGGCCCGGCCCTTGAGTTTGACACATATGGACTAAATAGAACTTGAAAAGATATATTTTTTCAAATGTGATCGCGCAATTCAGATAGAGTTGACGCACACTACAGCCTGCATGCCTCAATAAGTCATCCTCCTCGCTCTTACTTTTTACCGCTCATCTAATGAATACACTGAGTATGGCTTTACCAAAACAATCATTGATGGCTAATAAAGTATCCATTATTCGAGTATGTAGATCGGTATATATATATACATATATATATACCCGCGTATCGCAGCGGAGAAGTAGTGTGTTAAAAATGGTAGAAAAAGAAAAGGGAACATTTAAAAATAACGTAACATGACTGTCAATATACAGTATTTGTTTTGTGAGTGTTACTGAGTGTTGCTGTCATCAAGGATTTGATTATCATTATTTCTTTCAATCAGGTTCGTATTTGTAGGATGTGTTGTGTTCAAGTTACATTCCGTGTTTGTCAATCGCTGTAAAGATGACAGGTTTCATTCATCGATTCGTTTCTTACTGCATCAATAAACAGCTCGTCTTCTTCTTTATCTGAGACCTGACACACTGCATGCACAGGTTTTTTTTACACTGTCTTTCTTTAGCGGGACATTGACTTTTTCCACCGCGGTGCTTTGTTTCCGCAGTAGCTGGATTTATGAATATGCTTATCAGACGCTTCATATTTTTTGCTGCCTTTTCAATTGTGTAATTCGGTTTTTGTTCAGCGCTCTCTGGAACTGTTGCCTTTATCTGTGCACCGCGCCAGTTCACGGAGCCGCTCGGTGTACATGCATCGAAGGTTCCCAGCTGTGCTGGTGCCATCTCGCTATGTCCATGGCTGTATTTAATGTTACCTTAGTCCTGGCACTTAAAACTTTCTCTCGCAGTTTCGCTGAGTTTGTGTCAAACAACACCCTGACCATCTCATCTTCCTCTCCATAAGCACAGTCCTTCACCCATGAATATTTACCCGTGGCAGTTTGCTATTGGATTGCCGCTGACGCACGGCCTTATATGGGTGGGCACTAAATTACAAACGCCAGCGGCAGCCTGTCTATGAACTTAATTTAAAGTGTAGGTTTACATCGTGCTTTGTTTCCGAAGTTAGCAGAACTCATGAATATGGTTGTATATGTCACTCGCTCGCTTCTTATTGTTTCGCTGCCTTCTCAATTATATAATGCATGTTTTCTTAAGCGCTTTTTTTAGGTCTTCCTGGTTTTCTATGTACTGCGTGATTACGTGGGAGGCGTGATGATGTTACACGAAACTCCCCCCCACGGCGTTGAAGCTCATCTCCATTATAGTAAATGGAGAAAAACTGCTTCCAGTTATGACCATTACGCGTAGAATTTCGATATAAAACCTGCCCAACTTTTGTAAGGAAGCTGTAAGGAATGAACCTGCCAAATTTCAGCCTTCCACCCACACGGGAAGTTGGAGAATTAGTGATGAGTCAGTGAGTGAGTGAGTGAGTGAGTGAGTGAGGGCTTTGCCTTTTATTAGTATAGATAGATAGATAGAGATATATATATATAGATAGATATGAGAACAACATATATATATATATATATATAGATACTGTAGATATATATATATATATATATAGAGATAGATATGAGAGTAAATATATTTTCTTTAAAGATTTTTAAGCACGAGAATAATTCATTATACCATAGAATGCAGAGTGTAATAGTAAACAAAATGTAAAAACATTGAATAACACTGAGACAAACACCCAGGCTCCCTGCTCAGCTGCATGCAAGCCTGCGCTCGCTCTCTCTCGCGCTCTCTCTCGCGCTCTCTCTCTCCTGCACCAGCTTTCTCCTCCTGCTTCCTGCCTTCTCCTGCAACCTCCCGTTCTTTCCTGTTCTTTTCTTTTTTCCTTTAGCCGACTCGCGCTTCTGTTTATGAAGAAGAGTGGTAGTCGTGGCAATCAGCAGCTCCTGGGAACAATTACGGATGTGGACCGCTTCTCACCTGTGTACTTAGGTGAGAAACGCCCTCATCATGAACTCCTCAGGAACCGCTTCGGCCACACACCAGCACGCCCCCTCACTAAGCCGCGAGTGCTGTGATTATTTATTAAAACTGGCCTTTTTGACGGGAGCTGTGGACCCGCTATACCACAGGAGGAAGCTGGGTTGAGAGGAGGTTACAGTTTTGAGGGAGAGTCCCTCTGTATGATGCACCGAGAACAATGTACAGTACAGGGAGAGACTGAACACGTGCAGAAATCATCGGCGCGTATGAACAAGAAGGGAAATGAAATAGAGCACAAAGAATTCACAGCGAATGCACAGGGAGAGACTGAACATGTGCGGAAATCATCGGCGTGTACGAACCAGAAGGAAAACTGGCTTGTTACCTGTTACGCAGTGGCTATTTTCCATTTATGGTCAAGTAACTGAAAAGACTTCATAAAGCAGAAACAACTTGCTAATGTAGTTCTTTCTACTCACACACAGCTCAACTTGCAGACAGAGGATTGCCTGCCAGCCCGCCTATACAAAGAGCTCATGACAGAGAGTAACGTTGTACCCAAACAAACAGTCTGCTGGTGTTTCATTAAATTGTATTGGGGATCTGTTTGCCATCAATAGCAGTTATCACAGCTGAAAAGGAAGAAAGTATGCAAGTTGGTATAACTGCTGTTAAGCTAAAAATGAAACTTTAAAGTAATTCATTGTTAAAGAGGCACAGAATGTTTATCTGTTTTAAGATAGAGGAGTTTGTAGACTTCCCAATGCTTTTCAATGGAAAATTGTGAAATTTCAAAACTGTGTAGAGTATGATGTGTCTTGACAAATTTCCTTGAAGAATGAGTGTGTCACATTTCAACAAAACTGGCCCACTGTGGTCCAAGTTGTCTCATGCAGACAGGCAGACGTACTGACAGACAGATGTAGTCTACTACAATGGATGCTTTGCACGTTGAATGTGAACAGAACTAAAAAGGGTTAAAGGTGATTTCCACGATGAAAAGGAAAGAATGTTAAAGACACAACATTTTGGCTGTATAGCCTTAGTGAAGTGTACAACTGAAAAAGAAAGAGCTGCTCACATATATAAGAGGGGACAAAGGAAACAAAGCCAGGAAAGATGAAAAAAAAGGTCGGAGTAGGGGATAAAAAGCAGCCTTATAGAAGACAGGGAGATTAAAAAGTTATTAAGACCTAGGGAAATATGTGATACTGGTCTGTAAATAAGCTGAGCTTCGGATTTTCTTTGAAAAGCATCTCTGAAGCCCTGTGAAAGAACACAAACTGAGAGATCACTGTAGCTCTGATCAAGATGTGAAGTGATCTACAAAAGGCTTAGTGTGGTCTTTGATTTTAATAACTCGAATGTGCTCCCTAAAATATTCTACATTACGTCTCCCTATTTCACCTATGTAGATGGCTGGATAATTCAAACAAAAAATGCAGTAAATAAGATTTTTAGGTGGGCAGGAGGCCTCTTGTTTAATATGGGTAGAGAAGAGTTGTGACTGTGTGAGTTAATCTGAAATAGACAGAGGTTTCAAGTCTTGGAAAACTGAGAGAAAGAATTATATCTAAAAATGGTAGCCTTGTGGTAGAAATGTCTACTGTAAACCTTAAGAGATGCATGTGAACTAATAAAATCATTAATTCATTTCTGCAGGTGGCTTCTGGAACAAGATGAGGCACCAGCACAATTGGCAATATTTCTTTTGTATAGGTTTGGTACAAAGTCTAGGCAGACTTTATATATTAAACAGAGTCTTCTTGACCAATGAATAAGGAGGGGTAGGTGGAACTTCAATTGAAAAGCACAGTATTATGGGAAAGCATTTTTTTTTGTTTATCTTGTATGCTCAGATTTATAGTATTAAAATATTTTAGCAAAAAATTGTATGTATTTTGAACATTTTGAACATGTAAATGGTTATGTGAGAATTGTTTTCTTTTTCCATGGATGTTTTCCACATTGTTTGTTGTTGCCCAGCATTGATCATGATTGGATCAGAATCTTTGTTTTTTACTTTCTCCAAGAAACACATGGGATTAAAAATTTTTGTGAGTGGAGTATTCCTTTAAGGCTACTTCCGCCCACAATACAAATATATGCTGTTTAGTAAATCAGCATTTCCAGCTTGCCATGTGCTGGACTGTTGACCCATCTGTTGTGTTTTTATTTGATAGAATCGCCAACAGCTTCCTGAAATATTTCATGGAAGAAGCAACCATGAAATGCATCTATGAAAAGAAGGTATGTTTATGACGGTAAGTTTTGTCTTCTTGTTTTGTCATTGCTTTCTTTTCCAACAGTTTATGCAGTAATTGTGTATTTTTAAGACATCGTTTCATCCTCTGCTGACATAAATGCTTTATAAAGAGTTTTGAAGAAATGTCACGTAAAATATAAAGATAAGATGAGGCACCAGCACAATTGGCAATGTTTCTTTTGTATAGGTCTGGTACCAAATCTAAGCAGGAAAAAAAGAAACACTCTTCCACACAACCCACAAAGATGTTGGTATAGTTAGATCCCCTTCTGGTACCCACTGCTACTCCACTGATGTGGTGTAGAAAATTTGTTATCAAAAGAGAAGGTATTGGGGGTCAGAACCAGTTCTGCCAGTCTGATGAGTTGTTTGTTGGAGGACCTTGGACTGGATGTCTATTGAATGCCTGTCTGAGGGCAATGATACCTTCATCATGAAAACTGACTGTGTACAGAGAGGTGGTTTCCAAGTAAAAGATACAACAATCAGGACCATGAAACCTGAACTTGTCTAACAACTGGAGAGCATGGTTAATATTTTTTAAGTATGAAGGGAGTTCTTCAGACATTGGTCTCATAAGACTGTAGAGCAGGGGTGTCCAACTCTGGTCCTGGTGGGCTGCGGTGGCTGCAGACTTCCATTCCAACCTTCTTCTTAATTAATGAACCATTTTTGCTGCTGATTAACTTGTTTTGCCTTAGTTTTCATTGACGTGACTCAGACCCCTAAGTTGTTTCTTTTTCCTTAATGAGCAGCCAAACAATAATGAGACACAAAACAAGTCTCCACATGACCAGCTAACCTGAAAATAAAGAAAGGTGAAGGTCTCGGTTGTGTTGGTCTGGTTGTGTGACCAAAACATCTTGACAGTGGTCTTAGAAAAAAACAGAAAATCAACAGTGTGCTGTGGTAGAATGAGAGCAGCAACAAGTCATAATATTCAATAATGACTTTAATTAACAGTAGAATTGGCTTCTCATTAAGAAACTGGTTGGGGTGAAATAGTCTGGAGTTTCTTGTTCCAATTTAGCTGATCATCTGTTGGCTTGTTTCACATCTCATTTCTGTTTGGCTGCCATTTAATGAAGAAATTAATCAATTCAGAGGACTGAATCCTTAAAAACAGGGCTATTAAAATGAAAGGGAAAGGAGTTCATTAGCAGTAAAAACTGTTTGCTGATTAGGAAAAGGGTTAGAATGAAAACCTGCAGCCACTGTGGCCCTCCAGGACCAGAGTTAGAAGCCCGTGCTGTAGAGGAAAGCTGCAATTTGAGTAGTGGGACAGTTGCATGCATGTTGTCCTGGATTGTCCAGTTTGTTGATTTTGGGGTGGGAAGGCAAAATTGGAAAATCTATAGGTTTTCAACAATGAGCTAGTGAGCACTGGGAGGCAATTTCTTTCTGCAATGAGAAGAGAAATGGTAGAACTTACCTACTGCTGGTAATAATTTGTCAAATCCTGTGTGAGGGGAAGATGGGTGGCTGTGTTAGCTATTATTTGAATTAATATATGTATTAATACATCAACTAACAATATAATATCTACAGTATATTAATATTATTATTAATATACGAGGTGCGATCCAAAAGTTCCTGGAATGCATTTATTTAAAAGCATACACACCAAATAACAATTAATGGTGAACAGTTCCTTCAAAATAGTCACCCGCTGAGCTGATACAGCAATCCCAGCGAGATTTCGACCTTTTGAAGCACCTCTGGAAGTCGTTTTTTGTCAGTGTGTTCAAGACGTTGGTTGTTACCGCTTGGATCTCCTCCACTGTCTCAAATCTGCGTCCCTTGTGCCTCATCTTCATCTTAGGAAATAAAAAAAAAATCAGATGGCGCTAAATCAGGGAGTACGGAGGGTGGGGAATGGCAGTAAACTTTGTAGAAGCCAAAAAGTTGCGCACAATCAGAGATGTGTGAGCTGGTGCATTGTCGTGATGCAAAAGAAATGACTTGTCAGCCCACATCTGAGGACGTGTTTGGCGAATTCGATGACTTAGAACATAGACTAAGTAAAATAGACTGTAGGATAATAGACTGCTCCATTCACCGTCTGTCCTTCTGGATGACACCCTTCACATCAAAGAAGTAAATGAGCATTGACTTGATGTTGCTGTGAAGTTGTCAAGCTTTTTTGGGTCTTTCAGATAACTCATTTTCATGAACAACCCTTCACAGACACAACCGAAGTTTAAACGAGAACTGCGACTTGAAAAACAACTGTGCTGATGTTATAACACGTGATAACTGCTCTCAAGGACAACTTAAACTGCTATCTAGCGGCGATTGATATAACCAAACCCTTCTGGCTGCAGAATAAATGCATTCTGGGAACTTTTGGATCGCACCTCGTATGTATATTTAATTATGTACTAAACACAGTCTTCCTGACCAATGAATAAGGAGGGGTAGGTGGAACGTCAATTGAAAAGCACACTATTATCGGAAAGTGTTTTTTTTTTTTTGTTTATCTTGTATGCTCAGATTTATAGTATTAAAAAAATTGTATCATTTTGCACATGTGAATGGTTATGTGAGAATTGTTTTCTTTTTCAATGGATATTTTCCACATTGTTTGTTGTTGCCCAGCATTGATCATGATTGGATCAGAATCTTTGTTATTTACTTTTTCCAAGAAAAACATGGGATTAAAGATTTTTGTGAGTGGAGTATTCCTTTAAGGCTACTTCAGCCCACAATACAAATATATGCTGTTTAGTGAATTTGCATTTCCAGTTTGCCATGTGCTCGACTGTTGACCCATCTGTTGTGTTTATTTTTTTGTTTTTTTTTTGATAGAATCACCAACAGCTTCCTGAAATATTTCATGGAAGAAGCAACCATGAAATGCATCTATGAAAAGAAGGTATGTTTGTCTTCTTGTTTTGTCATTGCTTCCTTTTCCAACAGTTTATGCAGTAATTGTGCATTTTTAATACATCGTTTCATCCTCTGCTGACATAAATGCTTTATAAAGAGTTTTGAGGAAATGTCATGTAAAATATAAAGATAGTTAATTTATTGATTCCCTGATGCACTCTGCCTAAATGACAATATTATTGTTTATTCACCCTTTAGTGCACATTGTGAAAGACACCATAAGGGATAACATTTATTGACTGTTGTATATAACAAACACACATTACATAATTCTTTACTTTTTAAAAGATGTAAAATATTGCATAAGAAACATAAATATATATTATACTCAGAGGAAGCAATTTATATTGATATGGGACCCCCTGGAGTCTACAATTTTATGTTACAGCAGTCACTTGGTCACTGATTTCAAGGTAAATTATGGCATATGGGCAACCTAAATGACATCATCTTACAGTTTATTAAAAATGGCAGTCATCCATTTATTGAAAGTCAACAATATGCTGGAACTATCCATGCCATTTTTTGGAGCAAATGGAAATCATCAAAATTTGAGTTTTTAAAGTGTTTTCCTTGCGATACTAAACATAGTAAATCTATTCAGTTCATTGGGAGGCTAAATTGCATGAAATTGCTGGAAGAATTTTTTTTATATAATGTTTTATTTTTTTATTATAATGGAACAGTACACTTTCATTACATAATTAATTCTATCCATCCATCTCATGGTAACCACAGACATACAATTGACACACACATCAGTGGTCAATTTAGAATCACCAGTCCACCTAATATGCATGTCTTTGGACTGTGAAAGAAATCCAAGGCACTCATCACACAATTCTGCATGATAATTATAAGAAAGAAAGAAAGAAAGAAAGAAAGAAAGATTACATCAGTAATTATCAAAGCCCTCAGCACATTCAAAATAGCATAAGCACAACCCTCTGATATTAAGAAATGTATCTAAGTAAATGTTTTTATAACACAGATTAATTCAGACCATAAATTAAATATAACCCTATTGCAGTTAAATACAATTTAATTTATGTGGTATTTACTGTGAATTGTATGGTCACTAGGGGACTTCGCAGTCCCCCAAACACCTGGCATAATTACTCCAACTTCAAATTGTTTTATCTAAAAAAAATCCCTCCTACAGTTTTATTTTCCTTTAAAATCCCTATAATCGTAATTCTTCCTGACTTTCTCCACTCCTCCCAAGCAAGTGTTGTCCAGCTTCTCCTGACTCTTAACTTTTTGGAACACATGAAGATCTCCCTTTTGAACCTAACACAACAGTACCTCTGGTTCCCAATCAAAGGAAGCACTTCAGGTTCAAGCGGAACCACCCCTAGCCAGGGAACTCAATTTTGTAATAGCTCCCCCTGGCGGTATCAGTGGAACCCAACAGGGCACTCTTATAGAACCACAGCTTGTGTGCTACCCCGCAAGTATTCAAACAGTGATTCTCTATAAGGGATGCTGCCCCTCCAGTGTACAAGGATGTGACATGAGCACAACAGGCAGCTTGTCATTCATTCTAGCTGGGACGCCCCCACATTGTCATCCGCTACACTGTCTTGACCATCCCTGCTGGATCTTTTGTCATTTTGACTGAGACCATCCATTATGTTGGCCTCCTGCCCAATAAGGGAAAGAGGGCCACCATCACATGTAAGCCCATACATCTACGACAACTGTTATTAAAACAAAAGAGCGAACAATAGCCAAATAGTCCAAATTTACATTAATTTATATCCTAAATTATTAATATTGTTCCACAAAAAGACTGCAAGCAACTAAAAACATATCAAGTGTAAAAGTATGATTAATTAAACCACATATATATATATATATATATATATATATATATATATATATATATATATATATATATATATATATATATATATCAGTGTTGTGTTCTCCCTAACATCTTTTAGTGCCCAGCTAATTTAGTTGAGCGCCTGGCTGTCATCTCGCATAACATTGTGAGATGACAGCAGCAGATCTGCAGGCACAGGCAGATCTAATGATCTGCACAGATGGCAAGGGACGAGCGGGCGGGAGGGCAAATATTGCTAAAGCTAATACCAGGGATGAGGTGGAGCAGAGTTCACAAGCAAAGAGTATGGGGAGGTGTGGTTTGGAGAGCATATATATATACACACACAATTGTTTAAGCATTAGGTGTGTTCTGTGGGCAAAAATCCTTGTAGCACTCACTGTGGTTCCTGTTTAAAGTGACCCCATCTGCCGTTCTTATATTTGCTCATATTTGGACATGCGTCCATATTGCAAAAAGTGTGCAGAAACCCTTGCAGCACACACTGTGTCCTGAGCAAAAGTTTTGTCACTGAATTGCTGAGGGTTTTGTACAGAAGCGTATTAGGGCCACGGTGAAGAAAAAAAAATACGGACAAAGTAAAGAAAAAAAACTATATGTCGAGAATAAAGTCGAGATGTTGACTTTATTCTCGACATTCCCACTTTAATCTTGATGTTTATGATGAGAATAAAGTTGACATGTTGACATGTTGCTACATAACTTATGACGGGGTTTGAGAAAACCTAGTAGATTAAACATTCATTTTAAGATGAAGTTTAGTTTACGATGTTCTACTTTAATGACAAACTACGAGAATAAAGTCAACATGTCGAATTTAATCTCGAGATAAAAAGCGAGAATAAAGTAGAAATGTTGAGAATAAAATGGAAATGTCGACTTTATTCACGACATAAGCGTCGAGATTAAAGTGGAAATGTCGAGAATGCATACCTGCCGTAGTGCAAGTTTGAACTGAATATCCAACAGGCTCTCCCTTTCCCACTCAAAAGTCTTATTCATAGGTACTTTAAATTTTTTTCAAACGTTTTACCAACATGAGCAAAAGAAGTGTTCAGAAAACAACACTGCTCAATTATTTCAGAAAAGAGACATCACAAACTAATGAAGGTGCGGCGTCAACTCCTCATGTGGCAATTTCAGATAAAGACATTGCAGAAGCTGGTCCATCAGGGGAAATCTCTTCAGCACACACTCTGCCAATTGATAAATCTAAGTGCCGCTTAACCGGCATAAACAAACAATGGTTTAAAGATTTTGATTGGCTAATGGTCAAAGAAAATGTTATGTGGTGCTCATTGTGCATGAAATATTCAAACAAACACCTCCCAAGGAGGGGTTACTTTGGGTAAACATAACATACACAAGAATTCGAAAAGAAAGCTTGCTGAACCATGAAAAAAGTAAAACGCACATTGAGTCTTCTGCTGACCTTTTAGGAAAGCATGTACTAGAGTAAACTGGAATCAGTCAAATTGAAAAATCTGTATCTGTGTTAAATAACTTACAGAGAGATGCCTTTGTGTGAGCTTTAAGATCCATGCATTGTTTAGCAAAAAATGAGTTGCCACATACAATGTTGTTTGAAAAGCTGTTGGAACACTGTAAAGAAATAGGTTGTTCCTTTTTACAACATCTCAATATTGGTAAAAATGCACATTACATCTCTGAAAGAATAATGCAAGAGCTGCTGGATGTCTTAACATCAGAAATAAAATCTAACATACTGAAAAATATACACACAGAAAAGTTTTCAGTATTCTGTGTGATGAAACCACAGACATCTCAGTTGTAAAACAATTAATTATTTACATTAAATATGTTTGCCAGGTCACTAAAGAGATCAGAATTAGTTTTGTACGAACCCGCAATATGATTGATGGCAAAGCGGAGACTATAACCAACACACTGAGTGAGACTATGGACACTCTAGGCTTTAAAACTGCTAATCTGGTTGGACTAGGGTCAGATGGATCGGCTGTTATGATTGGGAAACAGAAAGGTGTGGCAAAACTGCTTAGAGATAAAATATCTGGACTCTTGGTCAACTGCCACTGTGTAAACCGCCGATTGCCCTTTGCAAGTGCTCAAGCAGCAGCTGCTGTACCTTATTTAACAAGACTGAATGACATCTTAAGGCAGCTGTTCTATTTCTTCCAAAATTCTTCAGTTAGGATGGCTGGTTTAATGGAAATTCAAAATATTCTGAACATTCCCCAAATTAAGCTGAAAAGGGCCAGTAACACTAGATGGCTGTCTGATGACTTTGCAGTACAGTCACTATGACAGTGTATGATGAGTGATCTCCTTGGAGGGCCCAGATCCTGGGGACTTTGATTATGGGAAAGCTGCAGACAACTGGGCCTCTAGGAAGAAAAGAAGAATAAATATTTAACTGAAGACACCTTCTGTATATGCAAGTTGACTTTGAAGAATATTTTAAAATTTTTCTTCATAAGGTTTCCTATACTTTTTTTCATTGTTTTCTCTTTTCTTCCCGACAGCGACAATACTTGTGCCTCTTGGTTTATATCATAACAATTGTTATTTAAAATTTTTGTTAGGGTTGCAGGATCCTAAATTGGATTCTTCTTAAATTTAATAAAAATATTCTGGCACAAGTGTCAAACCTTAAAAAAGGAAGTCATATTGAGCTTTGGAAAATAATTCATAATAATTAACTAATAAAAATAGTGCACATTTAATTTTCCCCACCACCAAATTTCCCCACCCCACCCAGCTACTTTTTCTTGCCACCCGGCTGAAAAAAAATTCTGGGGAGAACACTATATATATATATAATATTTTTTTATGTAAATATACAACAATTTTTTTTGAAGAATAGTGAATATCACACCATGGGGATCAACTTAGATCATTTGTACACAAATTTTACACATTGTTTTTTGAAGAAGCGTGAATTTCAAAGTCAGCCTGTCATTAAAAGTGTGTGTTTACAGCCAGTGGCTTTACAATCGACCGCAATGCCTGTGAATCTGATCTGCGCTTCTGTCACCCATGCACATCTGAGGATCACCTTGCCTGCTTTGATATGTGGTAGCACCCAAAGGGTGAGAGGGGGCGCTGTTGATAACTGTTCTCTTCCCTTGTTTCAGGAATCCAAATGAGCACACCCCCATCATTTTCTCAACTCCCACCCCTTCTGGTTTGGAAACATATACAAAGAGCCCATCCCTGTAACCTGGCATCTCAGTTGGACTTGGACTTGCAGTTGGACGGAGCTCACAGTTAGACTAATTCATATTTTGCGTTCTAGCAACAATCCCGAAAAACTGAACCTGTTTATTAAATTACAACCGAAAAAGATATTAAAGAAGGTGGCCGGGCTGGCACCCCAACTATTTTTGGGACCCTGACATTTCACTCGTTCTCCACATTTCAAGCGATGGTCCTCAATACATTTTTATCCCTGTACTGTACAGTAAGAGCGTAGAAAACCCTGTGTGAATTCTACCTTTGCCACCAGCGTTATGATGAGACAAACAATTTTGCAGTCTGTTTTACTATCTATACTGTAACTACTTCTTCTAAATATCCATTTAACTCTAGAATGTAAATGGATTTAATAGTAATCATAAAGCTTATATACAATCTTCCTCTTAAGTTAGAGAAACTATATAGCATAATTTATAAATTTTCATTTTAGAATCTAACAATGCGTTTGCAATATCAACAATATTATTACCTGAAAATACCCCTGCCATACCTACTGTACTTCTGCTTGCTGATATTATTCCACTCGTAAGCTTTTCTGCTCTTTCATCCATTTTCTAATACCCTGAAAATTCCATGCTTGGTGATTGAAGACGCAAACTTTTATATCATATTCTTATACAGTCTTCACTATTGTAAAACAAAAATGACCTCTGTCCACACTAGCCTTTTCACATCATTTATAAAAGTGTCTCCGTTGCCCACACTAAACAACAGAAAATGCTAATGACATAGAGGTTTCCCTAAACTGGGCATCCACGCATCGGCAGAAAAATCCTTGAAGAGATGGTAATGTCAGCAGCCACGGGATTTCTTACAAAACTGTATCGGCTGGTAAATTACTTGCCTTTTGTGCATGGATGTGGCATTCAGACTGTACGAAACACAAGACAATACGTGCCATGGGAAGCAATTCCTCTGTGTCTGCTATGTTGGATTATGTCCAAAGTTTTCTTCTTTGTTATGGCGACCGATAAGGGAATGATATATAATGAACAGGGTGCAGTCCCAAGAGGACCATGAAATAAGTACAAGCCAATCACAGCGCAATTTCAGTCTACATTTTTAAAAGTACATTTTCACCCATCCACACTGCAACACTAAGTCTGCATTTTCAGAAGAACTTTCAGGGGTAAAAAACACCGGGGTAGAGAGGACAAACATTGAAAATGGAGACAAAAATCTGCATTTTTAAACATAAATGTAGTAATGTGGACATAGCCTACTAAAACTTTATTTTTCTTGTGATGAGGAGTATTTGCAATGAAAATTACGAAACTGTAATGCATGTCCTGCCTATAGTGTAGCTATGATTATGAAGGTATGGATTTAATCCCAAGTAGAGGAACATCAACAGCAGGCAGTAAGAGCAAATCTAATTTAGTATTTTAACAACACAAAGTTACACGTGGTAAAGGAAGCTGCGGAATTCTGGATTTGTTGCATTGAGCCTAATATAACATTCCTAAAAACCTGCTTTGTCAAAATCGGGTTAGCTGGGAGGACACAGGATATCCCTACAACATTGGCTGTAAGACAGGAAGGTACCCTGGATATGACATTTACATTTATTCACTTTGCAGATGCCTTTATCCAAAGAGACTTACAAAAGAGGTCATACATAGTCGAGTGACATCAGCTTGGGGATTCTTTTAAAAACAAGCATTAGATAAAGAGATTACAAAATTGATAATCACAAGTGAAGAGTCCTAAACCAAACAGAGCAACACAAGTCTAATTCCTCTTATCTTGGATATTAAAATCAAGTATCACAGCTAGTATCAATTGGAAAGCTATTCACAGAACTAGATAGTCTTCAAACTGCTCTTAAACACACTGAGGGAGTCAGCAGTTCAGATGGAGGTGGGCAGCTGACTAGCTAGAAACTACACATGAAAAGAGTCTGGATTGAGATTTGATGCCACGCGGAGGTGGTATCACCCGACTCTGTTCACTGGAAGACCTGAGTGGGCGAGAAGGAGCAGAGGAATTTATGAGTGCCTCCATGCACATGAGTGCTGACCCACTGACTACTCTGCAGGCAGGCATCAAGGATTTAAATGTAATTTGTGCTGTCTGCAGGGAGCCTGTGGTGTCACCTGAGAAGAGAAGTGACATGCATCCATGTTGGATGGTTGAATACAAGAGGTGTGGCAGCATTTTGAATCATCTCTAGTGGATTGGTAGTGCATGTATGGTAGCTACTCCTGGCAGTAAGGAGTCCATTGCAAGATTCACTAACACTCACTTCCATACTTGCACTGGGCCAATTAATAATTACTAATTACCTAGCATGCTCATCTAAGGGACTGAGAGGGGAAAAGCGAAGCAACCTCGGAATAACCCATTAAGAAACGGGGGAATGCGCAAATTCCACACAAACGGTGAATAAGCACAGGGTTGGAACTTAGGATGATGGAATTGTGAGGCAGCAGTGCTAACTAAAGTGCTGCCACCCACCAGTTGTTTCCTATACATCAAAACAAGTCTCGGCACTTCTGGATTTAATATAAAGTTGCTTAAATTAAAACATTAAAACAACAGAAATCCTCATACATCAAATACAATATAATACAAAAAGTTTACAGTTACATCAAAGCTGTGACTATACAGGAGCCATTTCTCAGTTCCATCTGTTTTTTTTATTTAGTGAAGTCATGTTATAAACATGTGGTCTGGATTATGGAGACACCTGCAGAAAATAACCGGGTGCCATCAGCATTTGTCACGCCTCTCACCTTATTGTCACTTCTTTCCCAATCTATTCCTGTCACTGTCTTTCTCCTGTAGACTGTTTCATTCCACCTCCCTTGTCTGCTCCTTGTTCAAACCTCTCAAGCTACAAATAGCCCCAAGAATGTTAGAGTCCACATAAATAGCATTGGAACCGTGTTATCAGTGCAGTGAACACATCTATCTTTTGTTATAGATTTTCTGTTATAATATGCCTAAGGGATGTGGGTTCCCTCTAAATTGTTTCTTAATTTTCAAACTGAATTCAAGTTAATTTTCAAACGGAATTATAGGTGAACTGCTGTTAAGGGTGTGGTAAATATCGATCATGTCCTTCTTGAACAAATAAAAGCAATACATTTTTAGGAGA
Source organism: Polypterus senegalus (assembly GCF_016835505.1). Taxonomy (NCBI): domain Eukaryota; kingdom Metazoa; phylum Chordata; class Cladistia; order Polypteriformes; family Polypteridae; genus Polypterus; species Polypterus senegalus. The sequence goes on along the minus strand of NC_053168.1, from coordinate 31,926,130 downwards.
CATACCTTAAAATTGAGTCATGCCATGCAAGCTAATTTTTTACAAGAAGACAAATTGATCTTGAAACTGCATAATCTTTACATTTTGTACATCAGTGTCCTTAGTTATTTAAAACCTTGTACTCTCACTTAGCTTTCTATTATGATGCCCCATGCCGTTTCCAGAAATGGATGCCCTGGGTCCTGCTCCTATTTTTTGTCATAATGTATAGTTTTTGATAAAAAAAGGATCTGATTAGTTTTAACTGATTGAAACCAAGTAAGTTTCCAAAAGGGCAAGATGAAGAGTAATCAGGGTTAGGTTAAAAAAGCTTTAAATCATCAATTAAAATCAAATACTGTACAGAACAAAACATCATTAAAACCAAAATCCAAAAAAAAAAACAAAAATTAGAAAATAAGTTAACTCTGTTGAGTTGGAGTCTTTCCTGTAAAGAGATGGAAGGACTGTATGAGGATAGTTCTGTTTAGCCAAAGATAAAAATATCTTTAAAACAACAAATTTGTAACCTGACAATCAAAAATGGACCAAGGATATTCAAGCCAAGTTATGATCAGTATTTTTTATTAATTTTTGCTGCTTTGTCCTGAATGGATCCTGACTGTCTTTGTGTCTTTTCTAGGATTTTAAAACACAGGTATCCCAAATTTGAAGACAAATTTAATTTTTAACACCTTTTTGATGAAATTATAATTTATTGGAATTATGTCATGACATCATTTGGTTTGTTCAATGGCCACTGCCATTTTGCAGATCCCATGACTGTGACATAGATTCCACTTGCTAAGAGAGTGGCCTCAAATGTCAACACATTGAGGGGTCAATTATGTGAAGGGTTAAAAAGTTGCAGTGTTTGACACCATTGACCATTCTATTTTATTACACAGGCTGGAAAATGACAGTGGCTCATAGGCAATGCCTTTGCTTGGTTTAGTTTTTAAGTAAGAAATGTACTGACAGTGCACTATTATTGTACTCAAAAGTTAAATATGGTGTCCCACAGGGCTCAGAACGTGGTTGTAACATTACTGTTCAAATATGATAGTTTTAGTATTCACTGTCCATCAGTGAATAGATAGATAGATAGTGTGATAGACGGCTGCACAGTCGGGATGCCTGGGACGTGGAAGGACCGGGAGATACCAATACCTCCGCTGGGAAACAAGAGGGCTACCGCCCTGGGGTGCAGGGGAGCCACAAAATCGGAGCTGGGGATGCCCAAACGTTCCAGGCAACATGGACTGCAGCACTTCTGCCTGAACAGGAAGTGCTGCTAAGCCCAAAGGCAGATACACCCAGTGTGCTTCCGGGTGCTTGTGCAGCACTTCTGCCAGACCCAGAAGTGCTGCAGGAAGCTCGTCGAGAAGCACCTGGAGCACATCCTGGTACTGTATAAAAGGGGCTGCCTCACTCTATTCAGGGAGCTGGAGTTGGGAGATAGCGTGACGGAGCTTGACGAGAGAGGAGTGGAGGCAGCAGGAGAAGAAAATAACAAAGGCTGAGAGTGTTTTTGCCACTGTACTGGCTGAAGGAAACACAATAAAAGAGTGTGTTTCGGACATAGCTGTCTTGGTGTTTGTTTGTGGTCAAGGCCGGTCTTCACGATAGATAGATAGATAGATAGATAGATAGATAGATAGATAGATAGATAGATAGATAGATAGATAGATAGATAGATAGAATTCTGTTTGTCCTCAGGGGGAAATCTGGCTTTTTACAGAAGCTCTTTAAATGTGAATTTCCCCTTGGGATTAATAAAGTATCTATCTATCTATCTATCTATCTATCTATCTATCTATCTATCTATCTATCTATCTATCTATCTATCTATCTATCTATCTATCTATCTAAATAAATAAATATATAAATAGGTAAATAATTTAAGTAAATATACAAGGTGTGGCAGAAAAGCAATGAGACTGGCAACACTGCAAGCAATCTGGCAACGCTGCGCTGTTGTCCTTGATAGAGCACGTGTATCAGTACCCTCCCATAGCTCAGTGCCAGTTTCAGCTCCTTCCGTTAACTACGTGATTTTTGTGACTGCTATTAGCGAAGTTGTGTTTTTGGTTGTGCGTCACGCAAAATGGAACAGCGGAATTTGGAGCAACGTTGTGCCATTAAATTTTGTGTTATGTTTGGAGAATCGGCAAGTGTGACATTTGAAAAGTTAAAACAAGCCTATGGGGAACATTCTTTATCCCGAGCTCAAGTTTTTCGCTGGCACAAATCATTTTTGGAAGACAGAAAACACATTGAAGATGAACACCGTTCAGGGAGGCCTTCAACTTCGAAAACCAATGAAAACATTAAACGTGTGAACACTCTTGTGAGATCAGACCGTCGTTTAACATTAAGAATGTTGAGTGAACAATTAAATTTGAACAGATTTACCGTTCATCAAATTTTGACTGAACATTTGCACATGCGAAAGGTCTGTGCCAAAATGTTGCCGAAAAACCTCACAATTGAGCAGAAGGACAATCGAAAAAACAAGTGTCTTGATCTTTTTGACAGAATCGCTAATGAGCAAGATTTCTTTAGTCGTGTGATCACAGGTGATGAATCATGGATTTTTGAATACGATCCTGAGACCAAGAGGCAAAGTCAGGAGTGGCACACTGCAAACTCTCCTCGACCAAAGAAAGCTCGAATGAGCAAATCGGAGATCAAATCAATGCTGATTTGTTTTTTTGACAAAAGGGGAATCGTCCACAAAGAATTTGTTCCTCCAGGACAAACTGTCAACCAAGTTTTTTATAGACGTCCTTGAAAGGCTCAGAAAAAGGGTCATTCGCGTGAGACCAGACATTGCAGACAAATGGATGCTCCATCATGACAACGCCCCATGTCACACTGCCCTCTCCATAACAGAATTTTTGACCTCAAAAGGCATTCCTGTGGTTCCCCAGCCCCCTCATTCACCTGACCTCAGTCCGTGTGACTTTTTCCTTTTTCCTAAACTGAAAAATGTCCTCAAAGGATGTCATTTCGGGACTTTAGAAAACATCCAAAAGAGTGTAACGGACATGCCGGTTGAAGACTTCCAGCGCTGCTACCAACATTGGGAACAACGTCTCCATCGGTGTGTAGCTGCCCAAGGGAACTACTTTGAAGGGGATAACATTGATGTTTGAAAAAAATAAAAACTTTGGTAAATGAAAAATCAGTCTCATTACTTTTCTGCCACACCTCGTATAAATATACACACACACTTTGGTCTGAACACACAAAATTCAAAAGAAAGAAAAGTTTTGACTCGGCAGTCCCAGTCCCACTGAGGCATTATGTCTGAACAAACACCAGTATGACTAAAATGGAAGAACATTTTAAACAAGAAAGGGGAGAAACCTTTTAACTTTACAGTCCCAGTTACAGTGAGGCATTATGCAGATGTATTGCTGCTGGTATAAAGGAGTCCCCATAGCGTTTCTTGACACACTTCTGCTGAATGATTCATTCAATGAAAGTACTCAGTGTTAGTGTGTCAGAGAGAGGATGTGCAGCATTGTTCATAATGGCATTCATTTTTGTTTTAGTTCTCTCCTTTGCTACGACCTTCAAGGGTTCCAGAGTTCGTTCTATAACATTTTTAAGTAGCCTGTTGATTAAACTGAAAAATAAAACAACTTTCAGTCTATCATACCATATGAAAATTGATTGTAGCACCTCGTCAGTTGGTTAATGGCTTCCAGCATAGAGTCAATGATTGAGTCAAGCTGGTCTGAGATATTTCTGACCTGTGAATCAGTTCAATGAGAAGAAACAATAGGTAGCCAAAATAAACTGACGAATAACCTAAAAAGTTCTTCAGTACAAATACACAGCATCAGCCTTCTCACAATGAAACTAAATAGAGTCTGTACATCATATGCGTTCCTTTGAGTTTTGATATTTTTATTATGTCAACGTACATTATAATAACAGCTCAGTAATATGAATTATAATACGTGAGGGTCATCATTTAGCCCAGCGTTTCTCAACCTTTAAGTATTCGCGACGCGAGTTTTAATCGCGCCCCCCTAACGTTTTTTTGAAAATAGCCCACTAATACCAATTTGTTCTTTTTAAATTAATGATATATCATAGATGCATATTTTATTATACCTACTTAACTTTTCGCGACATTTATCAAACTATATATATTTTTTTAGTATCAGAATGTAGTTTAAGTTAATTGGTTTCAGTTTCAATAGATGTATTTTTCATATTTTCGATTCTTGTTTTCTTTTTTTCACATCTTTGCGCCCTCCTAATGGGGCCCGCCCCACAGTTTGAGAACCTCTGATTTAGCTTTAGTTGGTTTGGCTGCATTCCCCTACTTCATTGAGGATGTCCGCATTTCCCAGTTTCTCCAAAATTATCTAATCTTCTGGGATTTCCAGACACAACAATCTCTAGAGCGGGGTCCCCAACTCTGGTCCTAGAGGGCCCCAGTGGCTGTAGGTTTTCATTCTAAATGTTTTCTTAATTAGTGACCTGTTTTTGCTACTAATTAACTTCAATTGAATTTATTTTATTTGACTTGCTCTTGAAGATTTTTTTTCTTAATTTTCAGCCAAACAATAATGAGGTACAAAATGAACCAAAAAACTTTATTGATCATACAATATCTAAAAATAAAGAAAGATGAAGGTCTCAGGAATGCTGATCTGCTCAGATCCCCAAAACATTTTGTCAGTGCTCTTAGAAAAGAGAAAATCAACAATTTCAGAAACGTCTGCTATTGCATAATGAGAGCAGGAACAAGCCATGGAATTAAAGAACGGGTTTAATTAATGACAAGACTGGGTGCCTAAGCTGCTTCACTCTGAGAGAAAAGCTATGGTAGCTCAGATAACTCTGTACAACTGTGGTGAGAAGAAAAACATCTCAGAATGTGCAACACATCAAGTTTGGGCATTGATGGGCTACAGCAACACATGACCATGTCAGGTTCCACTCTTGTCAGCAAAGAACAGAATGATAAGGCTACAGTGGGCACAGGCTCACCAAAACTGAAAGGCTGAAGACTAAAAAAATATAGCCTGACCTGATGAATCTCTATTTCTCCTGAGGCACACAGATGATAGCGTTAGAACTTTGGGCCAAAAGAATGAATTAATTTACCCAATTCTGCCTTGTGTCAACAGTTCAACCTTTTTTGTTGTGTAATGGTGTGGGAAATGTTCTGTTGGCGCACTTTGAAATTCTTAATACCAATCAATCATCACTTTAATGTCATGGCCTATTTGAGTATTGTTGCTGACCATGAGCATCTCTTCATGGCCACAATGTACCCATATTCTATTTGCTACCTCCAGCATAACAATGCATCAGGCCACAAAGCAAAAGTAATCACAAACTTGTTTCATGAACATGACCGTGAATTCAGTGTCCTTTAGTGGCATCCAAATCACCAGATCTAAATCCAATAGAACACCTCATGGATGTGGTAAAGAGGAGACTTGAAGCATAAATGTGCAGCTGACAAATTTGCAGAAATTGCATTGATACAATTGTTGTCAACATGGAGGAGAATGCCAAAAGAATGTTCCCAAAATCTTGTGGAATCCATGTTATCTATCTATCTATCTATCTATCTATCTATCTATCTATCTATCTATCTATCTATCTATCTATCTATCTATCTATCTATCTATCTACTGCCACACACATGCAATTGGGAGACAGTTTATGGACTCATATAAGTGTATGTTCCCAACAGACCATAGGTTGATACTGCCCTCTACCTCTTTCCCTGCAGACCAGCCAAAAAACCCTCAGCCTAAAGCAACTTCCAGTCCTCAGAAGACAACCAACATCACTTCTTCTGGTTCTGAAGACCCCCACCTCCTTCTGATGTCATTTCCGCTTCCCAGAATACCATTAGTCCATTACATCATTTCCCATCTGCCACATATACATGGCAGCCATTTTTGTTTTCTCTTCAGTTCTGTTTTAAGCTCATGTCTGTAAGGACCTACTCTATACCAATCTTATTTCAAGTATACAGAGTGGATCCCCAAACCTTTCACGTTGTTTTGTATATTCTTTTACACTATCTATAAATAAATGTATTGTCAAGTATGTGTGTTTAGGGGGCATCTTCAAGTCTTCAATCAGGCTATGAATTTCACCCTGATCAGACAGGGGACACTGTTGCTATCACAATCTCCCTTTACTTCTGCAGTCTGGACAGACGCCAATCAGAAGACGAGTGACCTCACTTCCTCCCTGAACAGGGAGGCCCACCTCATCCATATGGCCACTATAAAATGTAGCTAGCCTTTGGAATTGAGCGTTCATTATTGGACTCTTGCCTTAGAAAGACAGAGCTTCAGCTCAAGAGTGCTCTTCGTATTTGAGAACATTTTTCTTTCATCTGAACAGAAGCTGTTGTTTTGCACCTGTGTCTGCTATTCATTTTCAAACATTTTCTTATACCATCATTAAATGGCGATTCCAGACTGGTACTCTTTGGGATGACTATGTTACATTTATCTTACATTATGCCAAAGTACCCAACATTGTCCAGGCGTATTAGTATAATGGGTTAAGGTAAGAAAGCAAATATTTATGAATCTTTTAAATGTTGTCCCTTTTGTTATTGCTCTGTACTACCTCTCTGATAAATATAAATTACTCTGCTCTCATGTAACCATTCTTGGAATTATTAGCAGAGTTATCATCATTATATTATCATCTCAAGATGTATCCTGTTAATTTCTTTAAAATTTTTTCTTACTCCTATCCTTATACCATTGTATCATAATCCTCTTTTGTAAGTCTCTTCAAATATAAAGTTACACAGAGTTATAATGGTGTGATGGGCAGTACTTCCTTGAGATGCTGGGATGTTTGGAATTACACTAATGCTTTCTTTAATAACGATATTTTAAGTTTATTTGTTGGGTGTACACATAAACAGATTGTTACTGCTGCCGACATGAGAACACAGCCCATACAGTAGCCATCATTCATTACCATCAGCTGAGTCATTTTAATGTGGTAACACAGTTTTAGTTTTGTACACAATGCCATTACAAACCTGTTTCTCAATGAAACTTGTGAAAGGCCTTAAAGTCAGAACTTTAAGTTGTGTCAACGGTAATTTGCAAGCAAAGATTACATGAACTTGGACTCAGCGATCTTGAAGTAATGAACTTTTTGCCCCAAATTAGAACCACCCTGTCTTAATGAAATTTTTTAAATGAAATGTAGCCTGGATTGTTGCTTGGTTCAGCTTTATTATCCATGCAAAATTACGTTGAAGTCAACTGAGCGATTTTGAAATAAGGCACAGTTTTTGGGTTGCCCCCAATTACAATCCTCCCTCCCTGGTTAAATTGTTGAAACACCATATAATCTACAGTATATTGTAAGATGGATCAATGGCATTCTACGTGCAGAATTTCATGAAAACAGTTTCATATATATTCTTTTGTGATTTGTGAACTACTAATTATTATTCTTCCATGGCTGACGCCTTTCTAAGGTGACTTTCAACATTTATTGATTAATGATCATTGTAACAGAAATAGCATTATAGCATATCAAATAGCATCGAAATAGCATATCATCTTGTACAGGACAACTGAAGCATTTTCAAAAATAAAATAGAGATAAAATTGATATAATATTTTTTAAATTCTTTGCCCTTTAAAATTGGTATATATATATAAATTTAAATATATACATCTGAATAGACCAAGTAGAGGTGATTACCGACCGGGCCAGGGGGTGGCGGGGTGTTATAAACCTATTTCTGTTAATTCTGCAGATCAAATATGGGAAAACCTGCCTGATTCAACGTCACTTCCGGTCCCGGCTCCCAGACTGACATCACTTCCAGTTCCGGCTCCCAGATTGAAGTCACTTCCGGGTTACGGACTATAAATCCGCCATATTGCCAAACCGAGTGAGTTCATTTTGGGAACTCAAACCAACAACATCGATGGTGCTCTAAAAGATCCTTTTGCAACTAGGAACAATATACGGGTGGCTGCCCCAAACCTTCTTTTAGTGTGTTGTGACTCATCATTTCACAATATATTTTAATAGTTTGTCCTACTATTAAAACAGACGTAAATACAAATCATTACCTTTCTTTTGTTGTGAGAACAGGCAGGTGAAGTGACTTGTTCCTGGTCACACATAGTGTCAGTAGTGGGATTTGAAACCTCAACTTTAGGGTTTCAAGTCTAACACCTTAACCACTACGCCACACTGCCTGACTAACTAACAGACAAACCAACACACAGAATGCGATCTGAGGGTTGAAATGAAGTGTTCAGTGTGCAAACGAAGCTAAAAAATACAAGAATGGCAGAGTGTATTACGATATTATTTATATAGATATACTGAATGCCAGATATGCTTTTTTTGCATGTGTGCCTTTTGCTGATATGTTCAACTGTTCTGAGAAGACCTGCAAGCAGCACTCTCATAGCACCATATGCACCTCAAAATAAACTTGAAATTTAACTTCATTTTTTCACCTTGAAGGATAATACAAATTAGTGTGTTGCCTCATGGTGTCATAACAACCTGTTCAAAATGGTTGCATGTGTTGATATTGCTAACATATAACTAAAGAAACAGTGAAAAAATAAACAAAATGGAAAAAGTAAATAAATAAAACAGCAAAATATTATTTTTACTAAATCTTGACACTATTTTGCCTCTCACTCCCCATTACGTTGTATGGATTGGACAAGACTCAATGCTATATGTAATTTTAGACAATATTTTACTACATTAGCAAAGACTTAATTATTATAATTTTGCTTTTTTTCAGCAACCTTCACTTTTTTACAGTATGTGCGAGAAATGATATAACTTTTTGTAGTTATATCATGAAAGATTATTGTAATAGAAGTAGCATTTTCACCTTGTACAGATATCATAAACAGGACAATTGAAGCATTTTCGAAAAATAAAACAGATATAAAATTGATATAATTTTTTCAATACATATATATATATTTTTTTTTTAATAAATACTTTGCCCCACAATTAGAAAAGACAATGAAGCACGCACACGTCTTTGTGTCAGTAAGTGACTGATACCCTCCAGGTCTGCTTTGTGGCTTCTGGCTCTCCAAATATGGTCTAAACAGGTGCATTCTATTCTTTTGTTCCACAGTAACTGCCCTTTTCCAGCCAGCTAATCTGGATGCTATGGAGTCTAGCCCTCCGCATCCTCCCTTCAACATTGTTGTAAATGGAGAAAAACAGGTGATGCAATTGTGTAGCTCAGGCAGTGCTCAGCCTGCTGGAACAGCCAGTCTTGCTGGAGCTCCAGTCTGCAATAAAAATGCTAATCTGCTGAATTCCCTCGATGGCCTGGGCTATGTAAAACAGGTTAGAGTTCCTTGCTCCACATGTGTACTCTCAATTTACTAGCAGCCTTTTTTTATTTTAATCTCTTTATGTATTCTTCATTAAACATCCTGCCCTGGATGTTTTTACACCTCTTTTCATTAATGACAATGGCTTTATTTCCCTCTGAGTTCTAGAGATAGTTATTGCATCACATTAATTAAAAGATGAAGTCCTTGAGATTATAATTATTATCATTTCTTTCTAACAGAATGCCCCAAAAAGTAAAAATGAAAGTATACTTTTAATGCTATGAAATAACTAGTTGGATAAATGTGTTACTTATTTTTTAAAATAAAGAATACTACAAAAATGAACAATTTAGGTCTACTGGCCATTGTATGTGTGTACATGTGTCTGTAAATAAATACATGTCCTAGAGATTAGTACCCATCATTGTCAGAAGAAGTGAGCATTAAAATTGGGAAAAGAAGAATTACAACAAGAAAGGCGAATATTCTTTAATAACCTGCTTTGCCTTTAATTATTATTTGTTTCTATGGTATAATTTTTACAGTTATCTGTCAATGGCACAACAACAAATTGCTGTCTTTCAAACAGCATATGTTTAAAGTTAAACATGGATCTCATGAAATTTCAAGATGATTCAGATTTTAATATATTTGCAAAAAGTCCATCTCATTTTTTCAAACCGATTCCTTCCAAGCCAGGGTTTCAGGGAGCTGGGTGTCTAATGACAGGGAGAAGAAACATTGATGGGACACCATTCCACCATGAATCACTGGTGTGTTTGAAATAGGTTCATATCTTACTTTACCTGTGGATTGTCATTAAAAAAAAAAAAAAAAACCCTGAATGTAAAGTTTCAGGGCTAAATATGGGCAAACACTATTGTATAGAAAGAATACACTGAGCCAGTCATACCAAGATCAGCTTGCAACAAGTATGATGAAAACGAACAAAAAGACGCTCTGCTTGATATTCTAAGGGAGCTGACAATCCCATAGTCACCCAGTGGCAGCTCTGATTTTCATTTTGAATGACTTTTGCAGTCAGCGTACAAAGTCCTTGCTGTAAGTCAGCCTGCCTTTAGTTATTTGTACCCAAACTATCCTCCAATTCAGTAGATTCTGAACCAAGTGTGGATGGTGGGGGTGCTGTAGGGCTACTCTGTTGAAAGACAGAAAAAGAAAGAGCGACAATTATAAAAGGATTTTAGTCAAAGTGTCCAATTATCCCAATCTTTGCAGCTGATTCATCACAAAAAGTGAACTAGGGGGGCAGCTCACAGCTTTTTCTACAAGGTCTTTTTTTTTTTATACGTCCAATCTAAAGGGGGAATGAAAGGGAGCAGGGATAGGCAAAAATCAAATAGTATTTGCATAATGTCGCTTTTGTCCCCATTTTAGCCTCTTTAACTTTCACATCTAATTAGGTTCACAGACTGCAGGGATGAGATAAAGGGGTCCAGCAAATCCTCAAATCGAGGGCCCAGGCTGGCCAGGATTCCCTTGGGACCAGTTATGACAAATAAGATTAATGTTGTCACGGTCCCCAGGCACAGAGTGATCTGACTGATAGGTGATTTTCACATGAGAGGCCTGCCGTGCACATGCAGGAAGAGTCTTTATTTGCTCTCCTATGGCAGTACATGTAGAGAAACTCAAATGCTAAAAGCTATCATGACACAGGTTGGGTGATCCCAACAAAAACTTTAAATGAGCGAATGTTAAAATATAATGTGAATAAAGAACCTAGTCTAGCCACTTGAATAGAAATAGAATAGCCTTTACTGTCATTCTACAATGTGCAAAAAAATGGAATGGCAGCTCCCAATATAACATAAACTAAGACAGAGACATAATTTTTAAATAGTAATATAAATATAGGCTGCGCCAACTATATAAAAACAATTCACCAAAAAATAAACATAAATTGCATGAAAATAAGAACATATATAAACATAGCCATAGGCTGGGCTAGCTGTATAAAACAAGTCTATATAAAGAATAAAATGTAAAGTGCATTAAGATAGTTGTGCCCAAAGTGAGGATTTCCAGATAAATCTACTTGTTTCGCTCTGCATTTAATTTAATAATAGCCCTAGGATAAAAACTGATTTTGAGCGTGGAGGTCCGGGCATGCAGGGTTGGGAACGCCTGCTAGAGGGCAACAGGGTGAACAGTTGAAGGCCAGAGTGAGCCGAGTCTTTACAGATATTAGTAGCCCTGCAGAGACGGCGTCCATTAATGGAAGCTGGGTCCCAATAAACATTTTCTTTGGTGGGCCTTTATTTCTGCTGCAGAACAATTACAGTGCCACACTGTCTAAGAGTAAGGACACTCTTTATGGAAATTCAGTCGAAGAACATTAGCAACTACTCAGACAGACTGAATTTTTTGTAATGTTCCAAGGAAATAAAGCTTCTCTTGTACCATCTTGACCAATGATGTAGTGTTGGTCATCCATGAGATGTCCTCCATGATGATGTAAGTTCCCAAAAATGTAAAGGTCAGGATTCTTTCTACTTATTCCCACCAATTTATTGCTAGCGGTACCAGGTAATTCCTGTGCCTCTTGAAATTGATTTTGAGTTCTTTGAGTTTTTTATTGAGCAACAGGTTATTCAGTACCCATTCTGTTAGGCTTTGCAACTCTTTTCCACAGGCAGACTCATCACCCCGATTAATGTCATGTCATCTGCAAACTTAACAATGATGTTATTTACAAAAACTCGGAAAACAATCATAGGTGTAAAGAGAGTCAGAAGAGGGCTCAGCACACAACCTTGAGGAACTCCAGCATTGACTAACAGAGTGGGTGATGAGTGAGGACATAATCTGACTGTCTGGTGACAATCTGTTAGAAATTCATACATCCACGAACTAATGGACTAGCCACTCCAGGTCCTGAACTTTTGTGACCATTCTCTTTGGAATTATACTATTAATGTAGTATTATCTATGCTTGGTTTAAGTTGTTTCCCAGTATATACATTGCCAAAGCCTATTAAAGTTCCATATGAACAAGCATAAGAAAACTGATGCCAGGTCAAAATGAAAATATAAAAACTCCATCTACTTAGTTGTTGGCTGAAGGACGAGATCTAACTTTGTCCTTTCTCAATCTACCTCAAAATTATTATTATTATTATTAATTATAACAATGCCAATAATAATAATAAACTAAATTGGTAGTAATGAACAGATGCTGAAAGACCATACCTACATAAAAAAAGAGGCACTAATTCAAATCAGATGGATGTGTTGAACAGTACTATAATTTAACATTTAAAGAGGAACTACTTTTGTCAAAGAGCGCCTAAATTGAAAATAACAGGTTAATACAGAATGGAATTTCTAGAAATGTCAACATTTTCTTAACCAGAACTCACCAGGACAATATTTTCAAATGTCAATTGAATTCTTTTATTATGGAAATGATTTCTTAACATGTGCTGCAGGGATGTTTACATCACGGGTACTCGTGTTAGAGAAAGCAAACCAAAATGAAAAGTAAATCAGGGTTTGCTTATTCCTGATTTTTAAGAATGACCTTGTCAAAAAAAGGCCCAGCTGTTTCTGTCTGGGTGAATCTCCATACAATAATACTAAACAAACACAGTGTTAATTGCTCTCCTTCTTTACTGGCACTGTTTTTGAATCTCATGCTATTGTCTTGAACTGAGAATGTGAATTTTCAGTTTGTCCTTGAGAGCCAGCAGGCAGTGTGGCATAGTGGTTAAGGCTTTGGACTTCAAACCCTGAGGTTTTTTCTTCAGATGCAACTACTGACACTGTGTGACCGCAAGCATGTCACGTCACCTGCCTGTGCTCCAATTGGAGAAACAAAAGAATTGTAAACCGATTGTATCTCTCAAGAGCTGTAAGTAGCCTTGGATAAATGTGCCAAGTGTAAATGAAAGGAATGCTTTGGAAACTGACAGTGTGGGCATTTTCAAAACATTTGGAGACTTCATATTCATTTGTGGGAAGTGTGTAATATAATTTGTTCACAACAGATAAATGTATTTATATAGTATATTTTCATACAAAAGTGTAGTACAAGGCCTGTTATAAACAGTTAAAGGTAAAGTATTACAATTACAAAAAACAATAAATGCACTGATCATGCAAGACTGCACCCACCACACAACAAATCACCTGGATTTGGACCCGAGTGTAGCAGGTGACACCTCAGCACCACACTGGAACAGTGTGCATTTTTTTTTTTTTACGCTGGCTGGAGTGACAATACTGCCATCAACCCCCAAGTTTTCCCTGTAAGTTGGAGGACCTGCTTGCAGGGCTGGATGCAGATTAACGTCATACCACAAAGCAATTGCAGGTTAAACTTACAATTAAACTAGAAAGTGTGTAGACCTCCTGTCCTAAAGTGAAGGTAGGTTCATATATAACAGGGGTGCCCTACTCTGATCTTGGTGGGCCGCAGTCGCTGCAGGTTTTCATTCTATGCCTTTTCCTAATCAGCGAGCAGTTTTCACTGCTAATTAACTCCTTTCCTTTCATTTTAATAACCCTGTTTTTAAGGATTCAGTCCTCTGAATTGATTCGTTTCTTCATTAAATGACAGGCAAACAGAAATTAGATGTAAAATAAGCCAACAGATGACCAGCTAAATTGGAAAGTAAAACTCTAGCCAATTTCACTACAACCAGTTTCTTAATGAGAAGCTATTAATTAAAGTCGTTACTGAATATCATGACTTGTTACCACTTTCATTTTGCCACAGCAGACTGTTGATTTTCTGTTTTTTCTAAGACCATCGTCAAGATGTTTTGGTCACACAACCAGACCAACATGACCGAGACATTCACCTTTGTTTACTTTCAGGTTAGCTGGTCATGTGGTGACTTGTTTTGTGTCTCATTATTGTTTGGCTGCTCATTAAGGAAAAAGAATCAACTAAGGGGTCTGAGTCACGTCAATTAAAACTAAGGCAGAACAAGTTAATCAGGAGCAAAAAATGCTCACTAATTAAGAAGATGGTTAGAATGAAAACCTGCAGCCACTGTGGCCCACCAGGGGCCTCATGCATAATGCCATGTGTGGAATTCGCACTATAACATGAAGTAAGCACAAAAGCCGAAATGTGCTTATGCACAAAAAATTCCAGATGCAGGAATCTGTGCATTCGCCAACTTCCACGTTCTTCCACTACATAAATCCTGGTCAGTGTGAAAAGTAACGCTCGTGCACGTGCCTGTTGTCCCGCACCAACTCCTCTCAGAATTACACCTCTTTGAATATGCAAATCAATATAAATAGCCCTTAAGCTCAGCGTTCTGTGAAAAGACAATGGGAAAAGCACAGGGGAAACTATAAGAATTTCAGCGAATACCAAGTGGAGGCAAAGAAAAATGTACTATTTGTTGGTTTAAACAGTGGTATAATCAACAAAAGGAAGTTGATCGAGTGACATAGCGTGTTGGAGAAACTCGAAAGCTCAAGTTCACAAAGTCACACAGTGCCCGAAATAAAAAAGTTGTCACATATCAAAGTCGCTGTGAAAAGGCAGGTTGTAGCCCACCGTCTGAGTGTCATATGAAAGCTTATTAGGGTACAGAGAAAAAAAAAGGCACACAGTGGGGGAAAAAGCACAAAATGTCAACTTTAATCTCAAAATTTCCACTTTAATCATGTAGTTTATTTTGTCATTAAAGTAGATCATCATAAACTTCCTCTTAAAATTGTTTAATTTATTAGTGTCTCAAATCCCATCGTTACTAAAATAGCACGCTAAATGCTTTGTTATGTATTTGATCTTCTATGTGATCGATGTGTGTGAATCATATGTGCTTCTTAAACTGACAGGACACAGAATCCATTACATTCGTGATATTACAGCTCTCTGAATAATTAAAATTCTGAGATGTATACGTGATATAATTTTCATGATGATAGGAGTTAATGCAAGTTATTAAACATGGGAACACTGTGGCGCAGTGATTGTTCATGTCCTACGCAAGATATTTGCTGCGCCATGCGCGACCTTCAATGAAATGCTTTATTTCAGCAGCACTGTCTCTTTCAAACATACTAACCTCCAATTCCTGTCCTTACTTTTCTTTCCCCAAATACCCAATCACCATACAATCAGCTCTGTAATAGACGTTAAGCCATCTGTAAGCTTAGAATGCCGGATCTTCAAAACTTTTAAGGAACATTGAAATATCTTTGTAGTACGTGTTTAATTATTCTATCCATCTATCCTTTCAGTGTCACGCCAGCCCCAGCAAGAATACAGCGCGAGGCAGGAACAATCTGTGAACGCAGCTACACCGTGCCCTCACATGTTTAATTATTAACAATATAGATTATTTAAATGAAGTTAAAGTTTTATCTGTATAATATAATAAACATATTTTGCTGCATTTCATCTTAAAAATGATATCGTCATCATATGTAAATACGCGCTTTATAAAGTGGCTCAGGTTGTGCAATATTATAACTGTAGTGCAAGTTTACAGTGAGGTAATTGTACTTATAAGTACAAACAGTTCTACAAGGAGCAATTGATGGAGTGCGTTTATAGTTCTTGGGATGAAACTGTTTCTGAACCGCGAGGTCCATACAGGAAAGGTTTTGAAACGTTTGAAAGCAGTTCAATAGACAGCATGGCTGAGGCAGCGTGTGCTTGATGCTGTATAATGATAATTCTCTTTCTTAGCTTCTTTAGATCTTTGATTCCCTACTCAGATACAGTGATATAAATACTCCGAGTGGTGCAGTGAGAGTAATATGGAAAAAGATGATCCGCTGTGGCAACCCCTAACGGGAGCAACTGAAAGTAGAAGAAGAAGATGCAGTGAGAGTAACAACACTAAAGCAGCTATGGTACTTAGAATAGTTTGACCATTCTGTGGACCATAATATTGTTACAGGTTAATTACAATCAGATGCATTAAACTAATAAAACAATATACGGTTAATTTCAGTGTATTTATAAAGCCGCGTCAGGGATATGGATCTGAAAAAGAATGGGTAACCACACAGGAACAGTAGCACTGCTTTAATGCTGGGTGCCACCAGTCTGCAAAACCGAGCGGAGAACTTGTATGTGACAGGGTATGAGGTACCGTGGAAATATGCGTGGCTTTATGCCAAGTTTAGGTTGTATACATTGAGATTTGAACGTGGAAACATTCTTACGCAACATTTCTGTGCGTACGCACCTTTTATACATGAGGCCCCAGGACTAGAATTGGACACCCCTGATATAGAACAAGCTGAACATTTTCATAATGGCAACACATCGTTTAATTTTCAGTATGAAAAAATACTGCACACATCACCAACCTTACTTTGAAAAATAGTGGTCCTCAACTGAACACTGATGTAAGGATGAAAAAGGAATGTTTGGATATTGGCAGAAGCTGTGAGTATTTGACAGTCTCGTTGTTTGTCAGCATACACTTCTGTGTAGTTGTTGTTCTTGTATTCTGTATCGTAGAGTATGTGTGGCATGTCAATGAGCCATAGTATTAGTCAGCTGTTCAATTACTGTATTTACCTCTTGTCATTCTTCATCACTGATGCACCTTCTGTGTTTGCCTGGAGTTCTCTTTCACACCATCACAGTGTGTAGCATTGTGTTTGGTGGTCATAATGATCACTTTGGTGTGAGGGCAGGAACACAGGTCACTTTGCGTAGGCATTTGTCTGTCTTATCAGTTTCTCCATACTTGATGCTCAGTAGAGGGTGCTGCTGTTCTTTTCTTTTCTGCTATGTTACCCTTTCAAGCAGTTTGTATGAAAGAAGTGAACCCTGATAGCTTTATGGAGATTGATTCTACCCAATTATTTTAACAGTGTGTATCACAAAATAAGCTTTCGATTAAGACCAAGATCACGGTTCTGGCACCAAAGTTTCACAAATATACAGATGGACACAGCCCTTCACATTATATATATATTTAGATTCAGGTACTTATAATTCTCAAATGATTGTAATGAGAAAACAAAAAAAAAAATCAGCTGGTATGTAGGTTGGAGAACTTAAACCCTTGGTGATGCAAAGTTGAAAGACCAACCAGCACAAATATAGCATTCTACTTTACTGAAATGTGATAGGGTTGTTGATTATTGACTATGTATGATGAACACTTTGAGAAGGTTTGACACTGTAGATAGGAAGACAGGAGTAGAATCCTTCATTTGTTTTATTACATGGGTGGGCAAAATCAGTCCTGGAGGGCTGCAGTGGCCACAGGTTTTTGCTTCAACCCAGTTGCTTAATTAGAAAACAATCCTCGCCAATAATTCAATTTCATGGCTTGTTAGTGCTTTAACTCTGCCATGATAAAGATATCATCCAGATGATTTGATGTCTAATACTGATGTGTAATTCTCAGTCCTTCACTTTTGTCTCTTCACTTTCTTTCCAGGTATTTAATTAAACCAAATATTGCATGATGAATATACACAGGTGTCAATGCTAAATGGAGAAATGCTGGCTTATTTTGTCATTTAAGCAATTAGGTTGGAACAAAAACTTGCAGCCACCACGGCCCTCCAGGAACAACTTTGCCCAGCCTTGTTCTATTATTAGAGGCACAGAGAGTGTTAGAACACTTGTGACAAGAGCAGGAAATTTATCGGAACTAGTTTCTCCATCCTATTCACTGTAGAACAAAGTGGGCATTGCCAGTTTTGTTAGGCATTTAGTAGCAAGTATGGCCCATTAAGACATCAAATTTAACAAAGGTGCAGAATTCAGCTGCACCCCTGTGGAAGTAACCATTGAGGAAGACAGGAATAGTTCAATCAGTCAGTCAGTCAGTCAGTCATTGTCCAACCCGCTATATCCTAACACAGGGTCACGGGGGTCTGCTGAAGCCAATCCCAGCCAACACAGTGCACAAGGCAGGAACAAACCCAGGGCAGGGCGCCAGCCCACCGCAGGGCACACACACACACTAGGGACAATTTAGGAATGCCAATGCACCTGATGTGCATGTCTTTGGACTGTGGGAGGAAACCCATGCAGACATGGTGAGAACATGCAAACTCTAGGCAGGGAGGACCCAGGAAGCAAACCCAAGTCTCTTTACTGGGAGGCAATAGTTCAATCAATCAGGTTTTTATTCAGTCACAGCTGAGTACATGGATTCCATGTTGCAAGGCAGAAGAGCAAAGTTCCCACTTTTCAATCGTCTTTTAATATTCATTTTCCTCTGTTCCCCTTACTTCCCTAAAGTGAACAGCATCTAAGCATTTAATCTTATATTACGCCAAACGGCAAACTGTTTCTCTTTTGTTTATGTATCAAGAGGGGGCCCAAAGAAGGAAAAGTCATCCTTCCTGTGTCTAACGGACGCATGCTAAATAAAGAAGCTGTCCTACGTCAGCTTACTGAAACCTGACATGACAGACGCCTGTATGAATAACCTGCCATTATAACAAAACAACTTTTAACCCTTAGTAGCTTGCAAGCAGTTACATTTTCTTTCACAGCCCCACCTCTATTCCTGAGTGAATACTAATGTGAATGGCTGAACTGCAGCTTTACTGACATTTTGGTCAGCCCTGTACTTCATCTAATGACAAAAGAGTATCTCAAAGTCAAGTTGCACTCCTTCAAACAAAAAGGCATCCATTTTAGACATGCAACTGCTAACTGAGTTCTGGCTTGATACGATAGTCAAAATAATGCTCCTGTAAGCAGGCACTGGATCTGTAAAAGGAGGAGACCTTGATCCAATCGTCAGAGGTTACAGCTTCCTTCAACATTACCTACATTCACCTCTTCTGTCTCTTTTGGGGACCTGAACGCTAATGAGCCACTTTTTCCTTTGGGGGAGCTGACCATCTGTTGTGACCTGAAAACTGATGGCTTGCTCTCTTTGAGGGGAAGAAGTCATCCACTGTCTGCAAAGCAAAAAGCTTATAAACCTTCTTTGGTCTGGAAACTCCTCTTCATAGAGCATTGGAGTTAGACTACCTGAACAAGTTCTGAGACCCACTCTATGTGCTAGTGACTAAGCCCTGTCTGAGAAGACTGAGAAGCAATCATTACTTCAAGAAGTGAACTTTATTGCCTGCACTCTTGTGCCAGAAAGACTACTGCTTTTCCACTTTGAAGTTGTGGAGGGCAACGCAAAGAGCCTAACAGCAAGCTAAGAAAGGCAACACCACGGAACAAAGGATCATGTAGCAAAGATAAAGAGTGCACTCCAGCACAAAAAGAATCCTCCACTTGAACATGGAGCAACAACAATTAAATCCATACAGCACAGGACTTCATCCTTAAAGCCTTATTATCATAAAACTGTTTATATGTGCCAAAATAAACTCAAACTCTAAAAGGCCAGTAAGCAGTAAGCCTCTTCTGTGTTACGTGTTTGCCTGTTTAATTTACTGATTTCATAATGAATTTAAAGTATAATAAACTGTTCTGAATGTGCCTGGTGAACATCTCCAAGCTTATTTGTTCCATTTTTGGAATTTATTTGTTTATTTTTGTATTTATATATTATATCTTTTTGCTGCCAATGCTATTTTGTGTTTTATTTTTGGTATCATCACAAATACAAGGCAGAAATTGTGTAAAGCCTCAAAAAAGGTGCAAAACCAGCCCAGGACCTTCACCATTCTGTCAAGAGACAGGCTTTACCCCAAGCAGCCTGACCCCAAACTCAACAAACAGGCTTCAAAGCTTACTCTGACCCAAACATAGGCCACAGAATTCTAAGAGTTGAAAAATTCTTTTAAATGCCCTCCGCACCCCCCAAATCAAAACAAAAATGCACTTCCAAAAAATATAAGGAAACCAATACTCCCAAGAAAGATCTCTGTTCCACAAACTCTAATGACACACCACTGAGACCATCTCCTCAATCTCAGCATAAAAGCTAAGAGGAGGCCTCCAAAGGACTGACACCATTCAAAACACAAAAACTGACATAAAAACCTTAAATCCACAATACATAAATACTAAGTAATTCGTTAACTTACTAGAATTAACAAAAATCACATAAAAACAAAACAAATGAAAAACAATAATTCACAATAAAAGCACACAATAGAATGAAATGAAACATAAGGCAGGGAACAAACCCTGACTCTAACATAACAGTATCTATCATTCTGTGGCTATGTTGTTTACAGCTCCTGGTCATGTAACGCAGAGACCATGTGACTCACTGTTCCCTCACACCTATATAAGATAGCGGCGCATGTCATCATTACATCCAAGTGATGGATCTGTTATTTAAATCCACAAACCTCTTTTCTTTAGTGTTAATGAATGCTAAGATGCACTTCTGTGAAGATTTTTGCATTAGGATTTTTTGCCTTGTGTTTTGGGTTTTTTTGTTTATTTCAACTCTGGATTGCCTCCTGACTGTGTTTCCCTCTGCTCCTACAAACATGTAATCCATCTTTTTGCCTTTTTGGGCTCCAAGACAACACTGAGCACCTATGTATTCTGTACATAAACCTAAAATAAAATACTCAGCCCTGTTATTTGGTTTAAATAGGTGTTTTTTAACTCTTTATTTGTTGGACTGCTAGGCAGATACATACAACATGCAAATCCTGTAATTGCTCTAGTTGGTAAAACCTGGATAGAGAAACCTTGTCAAAAAGGTTTTAAACACAGCCTCTGACTGTTAAATAAAGGTTGCTAGCATATGAATGTGGTTGTAGATATGTAGAAGGTAGATACATACTATTACATATCAATATCACTGAGGCTTCTCATGGTCAATAACTACAGTATAAGCACATAAAAAAGTTACATACTGTACATGAGGGGATCATTCATTCCATCATAGTTGAATGTCTGGTTATTAACTTGATTGTCACAATATATCATCCACATGCTTTTTAAACAATTTCAAGACCCATCCAAGAACATGACTTCGGTATTTCTTACTACTACTCTTAGAAGCATTTCCTAGTTTCTGTCCTGAATTAATTTCTCCTTATCCTCTACAGATGTCATTAATAATTTGATTTTTTGTTTGACTGGATATCAGCAGTTGTACTAACCTCACCATCCTTCAAGTAGCATTGATTTTGTATTGGTCTAGTTTCTCATCTATTTTTGGGACCCACCATAGTATTACAATTTGCTTTAGCTTGACTTTTGTCCCCTTTGTATATTCTAATTAATGATGATGTATGTATTACGGTTGTTATGCATGTGAGCCTGGGGGACCACCTTCCTGGCTCTGGTGAGGTAAGCAGTTCCAACCCGGGGGCAAGAGGTGGGTGTGTTGATGCTAACCTCTTCTCTTCCCTCATAGCATCGAAAAGCCATGTAAAGGTGATGACTAGCTCCACCCTCAGCCTCCGAAAAGACTTTGCCCTTTCCTGCATCTTAAAATAAAAACTGGGAAACCCAGGGAGCCTACCGTTAGACTTTGTCCCTCTAGAGACAAGGACAGAGCTCCAACTCCACATTTAATCAAGTGCTTATTAAGCACAGGCTATCAAGAGCCACATTTTTGTTTCATTTTGCCACTGCATGGCTGTATTTTTGTTCTAATTAAATGGGTGACCCATCTAGTGCCCCAACATTTAGTCTGTTTCCCGGCAATGTTACCTCTTTGTGGTTTATTTGGTAAGTCACCTTGTATAAAGTCGATAAATAAATAATAAATATAGAAAAATAATAACTGAAAAGAGTCTTCTGAATCATCTGTATTATTGTCTTTAAAACTTTGCATAGAACTCGATTAGATGCTTATATACTGTCACACGCATGCACTTAGCAGACAATCAACAAGCCCAAAGGTGAGTGAAACATTGTGAGACAAAGGGTTGATGCACAGAACTAACATCTCTCTTTCTTTCTTTTCATTAGACAAAGAGAAGAAAAATAATGACTTACTTCCGGGTTCCAAGATGGCCGCCAAGACGTCACTTTCAGCACCAGCAAATGATGTTATTTCTGGCCCTACCAAATGACACTACTTCTGGCTCACTCTGATGACATCACTTCCAGTCCATCTTTGATGATGTCGTATCCGGCCCACAGTT
The DNA here is from genome assembly GCF_016835505.1 of Polypterus senegalus. Classification (NCBI taxonomy): domain Eukaryota; kingdom Metazoa; phylum Chordata; class Cladistia; order Polypteriformes; family Polypteridae; genus Polypterus; species Polypterus senegalus. The sequence goes on along the minus strand of NC_053168.1, from coordinate 31,903,799 downwards.
CCGACATCATCTCCTGCCAAATCACTTCCTGTTTCCATTTTGCCTTCTGTATATAAATGACATTTTCTCATGTATCTGTATCAAATGCTATACATGCTTTTTGATCCCTGCTAAAGTCTTTCTGTTTTTTTTTTCTTGTCTAACGGACATTATACAGGGATGGCCCCCAAACATTTTTCTTTGTGGCAATCCATTTATTTTGAGGAGAAAACGTATTACAATACACTCCTAAAACTATGGGTGCCAAAGCGGTTCTTCAGTGTAATTCTAAAGGGAGCCATCTTTGGTTCAAAATGAAAACATATCTATGCAAAATACTCCAAATCAATTGCTAATACAAGTTACAAAATAATTGACCACATAAATATTTACATCCTTCAAGTGAGTATTTAGTATTTTTTTTATTTTGACAGCCAGGACAACCTAAAATCTCTGTGCACAGGTCTCTATCACCATTGCACATCTTCAATGTTTCTCCATTGTTCTTTGCAAAACAGCTCAAGCTCTATCATGTTTCATGGGGCTCACACGTGAACAGCCTCTTCCAAGTCCAACTACAATTTCTCAGTTGGAATGATGATCTGAGCTCTGACTTGGCCAGTCCAAGAAATTAACATAGATGTTTTTAAGCTATTCCTGTGTAGCTCTGGCTTAATGCTTGGGGTTGTTGTCTTGCTGGAAAGCAAATCTTCTCCCTAGGCACAGATTTCTGTCAGAAAGTAGAATGCTCCCAACTCTCACAAGCCTTCCAGGGCATGCTGCAAAGAAACATCCCCATCGTGCTTCACGGGTGGGATGGTGTGTTTTGATGATGTACAGCACTTGTCTGACGCCAAACATGGCATTTGATCTGATGGCCAATAACAACAACAACAACAACATTTATTTATATAGCACATTTTCATACACACAGTAGCTCAAAGTGCTTTACATAATAAAGAATAGAAAAATAAAAGACACAATAAGAAAACAAAATAAGTCAACATTAATTAACATAGAATAAGAGTAAGGTCCAATGGCCAGGGGGGACAGAAAAAAAAAAACTCCAGACGGCTGGAGAAAAAAATAAAATCTGTAGGGATTCCAGACAATGAGACCGCCCAGTCCCCTCTGGGCATTCTACCTAATATAAATGAAGCAGTCCTCTTTGGATTTAGGGTTCTCACGGAAGGACTTGATGATGATGGTCACGTAGACTTCTGCCTTTTAATCCATCCATCATTGTTGGAGCATCATGAAGCTTTGAGTAGGTGGAGGTGGCGCAGGCCACCACCACAAAGAAACCGGAAAAAGAAACAGAAGAGAGAGTAGGGGTCAGTACGGATTTTAGAGCCACCATGAATAGTTATTATGATGAATTGAACATATAGAGTATCAGGATTAAGTTAAAGTGAAGTTATGAAAAGGCCATGTTAAAGTAATGTGTTTTCAGCAGTGTTTTAAAGTGCTCTACTGTATCAGCCTGGCGAATTCCTATTGACAGGCTATTCCAGATTTTAGGTGCATAGCAGCAGAAGGCCGCCTCACCACTTCTTTTAAGTTTAGCTTTTGGAATTGTAAGGAGACACTCATTTGAAGATCTAAGGTTACGATTTGGAATATAAGGTGTCAGACATTCCGATATATAAGATGGAGCGAGATTATTTAAGGCTTTATAAACCATAAGCAGAATTTTAAAGTCAATCCTGAATGACACAGGTAACCAGTGTAGTGACATCAAAACTGGAGAAATGTGTTTGGATTTTCTTTTCCTAGTTAGGATTCTAGCAGCTGCATTCTGCACTCGTTGCAAACAATTTGTCTTTTTGGGTTATTCCTGAGAGGAGTGCGTTACAGTAATCTAGTCAACTGAAAACAAATGTGTGATCTAATTTCTCAGCATCTTTCAAGGCTTGTAATTCCTTCAGAGTTTTCAAAGAGTTTTAGTGGTGTCACTCACAAGTTGTCTTCTTGCATGATCATTCAGTTTTTGTGGACAGCCTGCTCTAAGTAGAATTACCACTTTGACATACTCTTTTCATTTCTTGTTGGCTGATTTAACTGAATTTCCAAGGATATTGGTCACTATCCAGTGACCTGAGATGAGGACTGGACTCCTTCAGTACTGCGTCTCTTCAGAGAATCCTTGGGTACCGTTGGTTTGACTTTGTGTTAAATGAGCCGTTGCTCAAGGAGTCCCAAATGAGGCACATTGCCTGCATTGTGAGTGAGCGTCAGTTACGGCACTATGGCCTGTGGTGTGATTCCCCGAGGGTGATCCGGCTCATAGGATCCTCATTTTTGAGGACCCGAGTAGCTGAACCAGGCCAAGGGGATGCCCATGTAACACCTGACAGCAGCAGACAGAGGGTCATTTCTGGAGGGTGGGACTGGACCACATGTCTGCCTGGGGGGGTTGCCAACCAGGATCCCGAGCTGTTTCATCATGTGGTGGATGTAGCAATGCACTGTACCAGGACATGCTCCCCAATTTGATCTGAACCTGACCTGGCCTGACCAAGAATGTTCAGTGAATTAAAAATGTTCTAGTCTCCATCCCCTCACTTGTGCTTTTTAATCATCTTTTCACTCAGTTCTTTGGAGTGTTCTTTTGACTTCAGCATGTGGGTTAGACCACCATTCTGATTCACCACATGACTTATAGATGCATTTATACTACAATCACTTAAAACCCCAGGCAGGTGATCTCTACTAAACTAATGACGTGACTTCAAAAACCAGCTAGTTGCACCAGCGAGCACTTAGCTGTGTCATATTAAAGGGGGTAAATACTTATGAGATTAATTACTTTGTGTTTTACATTTTTACATAATATAGAACACTTCCCGAGGGGAAATTGTCATTTCGCGTGACCAACATTGTATAGTAAAAAAATGTGAAAATTTCCAAAGGAGTAAATACTTTTGATTGGCACGTACATAAAGTCTAAATGCCACGGACAACGAGAAAATGTTATGAAGAATAAACTAAATGAAACTGTCCTCAGATCTAAATAATAATGCTGAATATTTTTCTAATTTTCAAATAGCATTAAACGTTTTTTACTTTCAACAAAACAATAACCATAAATGACCTTTGGTGTTTGAGCTTCATGGCTTTCCTGCTCCTTTGAATGCCACTGATTCATTAACCTGTGTCACAATGAAATAATTTCATAAGGGACATAACGGAATCTGCTAATCTCAGATACTTAACCTCCTTGTAATTCACGTACAGTCTATTTCCTTCTGATGATGAAGCATTTTGCTACAACTTCACCCCTATTGTATCTCCTGATGCTTTGCAATTACCACACCTCTGTTTAAGTTATCTGTTACCGCAGTAAAAAAATAAAATAAAAAACTGATTGGCTGATTTATGCTTGCTACTAAAACCAAGAGCAAGACTATCAGTCCATAACTACAGAAAGGTGATCCCCACTGAACTAATTATGTGATTGGCTGCACCAGATGACTTAGGGGTGTCATATCATTATAAAATCAGTCAGTCAGTCAGTCATTTTCCAACCCACTATATCCTAACTACATGGTCACGGGGGTCTGCTGGAGTCAATACCAGGCATCAAGGCAGGAACAAATCCCAGGCAGTGCGCCAGCCCACCGCAGGGAACACACACACAGCACACACTAGAGACAATTTAGGATTGCCAATGCACCTAACCTGGATGTCTTTGGAATGTGGGAGGAAACCAGAGCACCCAGAGACATGGGGAGAAAATGCAAACTCCACACAGGGAGGACCCAGGAAGCAAACCCAGGTCTACTTACTGCGAGGCAGCAGTGCTACCACTGCGCCACCATGCCGTCCTATTTTTATAAAATGCAATCATTAATACTTTTGAGATCTGTTTTCACTTTGACATTAACGAGTCTTTTTCTGCTGATCAGTGTCAAAAAAGCCATATTAAATTCACAGTGACTCAATGTTGTATAACAATAAAATGTGAAAACTGAAAGGGTGGGGAGGGGGCTACTTTTTATAGGCACTGTAACAGATTCTGCATTAAATATCACATCCCAGTTCCTGACCTATCATTCTGCCTCCCTCAACACAGAAAGAGTAATAGCTCTGGTCACAATTTGCTGTGCAATCATGCATTAGACAATACACAGTGTATTGGATCTCTTCTAAATGCCATCAAAAGGAAGAACGCAGGAGGTAAACAGCTGGGCAAGTAATCGCTTTGCATTCAGCCTCATGCACGGTAATTATATGTTTGAAGAGTGAATGACTACAGTGTCAACAGTCCAGTACAGGTTTGTTTTCCAACTTATTTTATGTTGCTTGTATAATAGCCTGCTTGGTTTTCCAAACGATGCAGACAGCTCTTGCCAGCAGAATACACCTCAACTGGCTGATCAGTATCTGCCAGGCAATGAGATGGATACTCATCACAACCCCAGTACGCTAACTGAGTTACTTCAAGTATTCATTCATGGGGGAGAAACTATAAATGTGGCATTTATATAAGCAGTGAAAAGCAGATCAAAAGGTTCATGGTGGGTATTGCCTACTGAATTTTCTTTATAAACACCCTGGTTGATCAAAACATTTTAGAAATACTGCTATGAAGAGAAGAACCTTATGTGAAACATTAAAAGTCAGAACATTATACATGGAAACATACAGCCCAGTTAATGTTTCTAAGAATATATTCTGCTTTTACATACTGCAACACTTTAGCTCACTTTCAGGGAACTCCATTAATCTCACATGGAGTCATATTTAATCATGAAACAGACTGAAATCAGAAGATTTGCCTGTACCTGGCAATGCCTGAAGCAACAACCCCGGTCCTTCTTTGTTTCTCTCGCACACTGGCAACTTCAGCAGCTCATGTTTTTTTGGCTTTCCAGCTTGAGAGACTTATTGCCTGCAGATGGTCGGGAATGAAGCAGCTGATCTGTTGACAAGGCCTAAATGCTATAAACATATTGTGCCACCCTTCTTATCTCTCAGCTACCTACTGAATCTCAGTAAAAATTCTCTAATGGTGTGTGCAGGCCTTTTATTGTATGAAATAAGCTTTCAGAGCTTAATTAGGATTAAATTGCAGATCTTCTGTTTTTTATTATGCTTAAACTATCATCAAAGGTATGTTACAAAGGCTGATGATTTAAGATGACACTTTTCTGTTTTGCTGATCGCAACATCTCATACTTTTTTGGCTTGCAGTCACTGCATCCATTTGTTGATCTTCTAAGCACATAATCTATCATAGCGGGCTCCGTTTCACTCCTGCAGTCTTTTTTACCTAAAGCGTACTGCTGTCTGCTTTGACACATATTGTCTTGTTTCTCCCTTATTATTGTTATTAGTATTCACAGCAAGTCAATGATTGTATTACTTGAGAATAACATTTGCCTTAATGTTTTACTCTTCCAAGCTTGTTTGCCTCTGCTTAGGTTTGTGTAGAAATAGAATTTGTTCTTGTACAATCACGTAATGGTAAAAATTTTGTGTTACTAACCAACGTATTTGCACCCAGAAGTGGTCATTCAGTTTGTATGAAAGATGGCATAAGGAGCAGGCAATCAAAGAGTAAGAAATGATTTCAAAATTAAGCTAAGAAGCAATTTGTTGTTTTATGGTGGAGCATAAGTAAGGAATAAGGGAGTGCATGTAATGCAAGTAAGTATGTAACATCCAAACAAGCACTGTGTAGATCTAAGGTTCCCATCGGGGGAGGTACTGCCCACCAGTGGGTACTGAAGAAATCTAAGGGGGCATTTCTGGTCCAAGACAAATTAAGGGGGCGTTGAGGACCAGCCCCCGCCCCTTTGGGCAATACTCGCAAAAACACACTGAAAAGTTTGATTAATACTAAAAATCATCAAACGCATGTTTCAACCAATCATTCTAAATGTCCATTAAGAAAGACCCGTCCATATTAAATAGTAGGTATTGGTACATTATATTTACAAGTTTGCACAAATCATGTATTCTCAGATCATGCAAGTCCTTACAAGATTAACGCACGTGCAGAGGACCGAATCTATGCATGTTTTCACAGGTTCATTGAATATTTTTTATCAATACCAGATTGTTTCAGAATTACTTCAGAGCAAGTGTAAACCTAAAATTACAGTGCAGTACCTAGAGATAACATCCATCCATCCATCCATCCATTATCCAACCCGCTATATCCTAACTACAGGGTCACGGGGGTCTGCTGGAGTCAATCAAAGGAAAACTTATGTGGACTTACTTATTAAAAACTAGGGGGCTTCACCCCGTGCTCACTTCGCTTGCCAACCCCTGCCTGAACGCCAGCCTCTTTGCGTCTCTGCCACTCGTGTACTGTATATAGATTTCACTTACACCAAAAAACAAATCTTTTAATTCTCATGGGTAGGCCTCTTCATTGGGAAGAAACACTACTTTTCCCTGATGGCAACACGAATTAGACGATCTTCAAATCTCCCATCATCATATTTAGCCGAAAGAGGATTTAGCATGGTAAACAATCTAATAACAAAGAAAAGAAACAGATTGTCAATAGTGGAATATGGCAATTTAAGATTGCTGATGACAAAAATGGCACCAAACATCAAAAAATATGTGTCATCACACCAAGCTCATCCCACTCACTAATAATATTATATTCATTTTTTTGATAATATATATTTTTTTAATCATACTTTGAGCAATACACCAATATTGCTAATATCTTCTAATAAAATAATTTTAAAAATCTGTCCTTGTTTTTCAATATATATACTCAGCAAAAAAAGAAACGTCCTCTGACTTTCAACTGTTTTTACTTTCAGTAAACTTAATGTGTAAATATTTGTATGAACACTAAAAGAGTCAACACCATAAGACATAAACTAAAAATGTTTCACAATGTGTCCCTGAATGAAGGGAGGCTCAAAATCAAAAGTACCAGTCAGTATCTGGTGTGGCCACCAGCAGCTTGAAGTACTGCAGTGCATCTCCTCCTCATGGACTGGACCAGATTTATCAGTTCTTGCTGTGAGATGTTACCCCACTCTTCCACCAAGGCACCTGCAAGTTCCTGGACATTTCTGGGGGGAATGGCCCTAGCCATCGATCCAAATCGATCCCGCTCCAGGGTACAGGCCTCGTGTAGCGCTCATTCCTTGACGATAAACACGAATCCGTCCATCACCCCTGGTGAGACAAAACCGTGACTCATCAGTGAAGAGCACTTTTTGCCACTCCTGTCTGGTCCAGCGAAAGGTGGGTTTGTGCCCATAGGCGGCGTTGTTGCTGGTGATGTCTGGTAAGGACCTGCCTTACAACAGGCCTACAAGCCCTCAGTCCAGCCTCTCTCAGCCTATTGCGGACAGTCTGAGCACTGATGGAGGGATTGTGTGTTCCTGGTGTGACTCGGGCAGCTGTTGTGGCCATCCTGTACCTGTCACGCAGGTTTGATATTCGGATGTACCGATCCTGTGCAGGTGTTGTTAAACTTGGTCTTCCACTGCGAGGATGATCAGCTGTCCTAGGCGTCTCACATTGCGGACATGGCAATTTATTGCTCTAGCCACATCAGCAGTCCTCATGCCTCCCTGCAGCATGCCTAATGCACGTTCACGCAGATGAGCAGGGACCCTGGGCATCTTTCTTTGGGTGTTTTTCACAGTCGGTAGACAAGTCTCTTTAGTGTCCTGCGTTTTTAGAACTGTGACCTTAAATGCCTACTTTCTGTAAGCTGTTAAGGTCTTAACGACCATTCCACAGGTGCATGATTAATTGATTATGGTTAATTGAACATGCATGGAAAACATTGTTTAAACCCTTTACAATGAAGATCTGTAAAGTTATTTGGATTTTTAAAACATTATTGTTGAAATACACAGTCCTGAAAAAGGGACAGGATAATAATAATAATAATAATAATAACACATTCTATTTATATAGCGCCTTTCCCATGCTGAAGGCACTTCACAGAATTTAAGAAAGAATGGCAGAGTATACAGCATATAGCCATTGTACAAACCAAATAAATAAATAAAGAAGATTAAGACAGTAAATTCAGAGAAAGCCTAACAGACAACATAATTGATGGTCTAGCACACACACATACAGGTTACATGAGCATCTTGACAGAGAGGTAAACTGAGAGAAGGGTAATAAAGTCAAGTAGAGCTAAAAGCCTTCCTGAACAGATGAGTTTTGAGTTGTTTTTTAAAAGAATTCATGGAGTCAGCTGATCTGATTAATTTCGGTAGGTCATTCCAGAGTCTGGGTGCTATACAGCTGAAGGCCCTGTCACCCATGGAGTGTAGATTAGTGTGGGGCACAACAAGATTGCCAGAATCAGAGGACCTTAGTGGGTGGACAGGCACATAGTGATGGAGAAGGTCACTGATGTAGTTTGGCGCAAGGTCATTTAAGGCTTTGTAGGTTATTAGTAGAATTTTATATTCAATCCTGTAAGACACAGGGAGCCAGTGAAGGTGGAGCAGGATGGGTGTGATATGCTCACTGTTGCTGGTTTGAGTAAGGACTCTTGCAGCTGAGTTTTGAATAAGCTGGAGCTGTGATATAAGATTAGAAGGGACACCTGCCAGTAGGGAATTACAATAATCGATGTGGTCTGTGATAAAAGCGTAGACAAGTTTCTCAGCATTAGAAAAGGAGAGGAAGGAGCAAACACAGGATATGTTACGGAGGTGAAAGTAAGAAAGTTTCTTAATGTGATTTATGCGGGTGGAATAAGAAAGGGAGGAATCAAAAATGACACCAAGATTCTTTGCAGTAGAGGCAGATCTGATGAGATCACTGCCAAGATGGACTGGGAAGGAGCTCATTTTATTAAGTTGCACTTTAGTCCCAATTTGCAGGAGTTCAGTTTTGTTGCAATTTAATTTTAAAGAGTTCTGCTCCATCCAGGTTTTAATTTCACTGAGGCAGGTTGTGAGCTGAGAAAGCTCTGATGAAGTTCCACTTTTAACATTGAAATAGAGTTGAGTATCGTCTGCATAAAATGATAACCCAGTCTATAGCTACGAATAATATGGCCAAGGGGAAGCATATAAATACAGAAGAGGAGGGCCGAGGACAGAGCCCTGAGGATCTCCTTGTGTGACTGGTGCTGAGCTGGATCTGCCGTTGCCAAGACTAACAAACTCTTGCCTATCAGTTAGATAGGACTTGAACCAGTGGAGGGCAGTGCCAGAGATACCCAGCATGTTCTCCATTCTGGACAGTAGAATGTCATGTCTGACAGTGTCAAATGCTGCACTGAGGTCTAATAGAATTAATATGCTGGTTTGTCCAGAGTCTGCTGCCATAAGCAAATCATTGGTTACCCATAGCAGAGCAGTTTCACAGCTGTGCTGTGCCCTGAAACCAGACTGAAAGGGTTCCATCAAATTATTAGAGGTTAAGTAATTGGTGAGTTGGGAGGCAACAAGACACTCAAAAACTTTTGGCAGAATAGGTAAGTGGGAAATAGGCTGGAAATTGTTAAGATCGTCAGCATCAAGACCAGACTTTTTTAACATTGGGGTTACAGAAGCGATTTTAAAAGTGAGCGGTACAGAGCCAGTGTCAAGGGATGAGTTTATTATTGTTGTAACAGTCGGGATTATGGCATGAAAGCAGGATTTAAGTAGTGTGCTGGGGATGGGGTCCAGTATACAGGTACTCGGCCTCATCTTACAAAGCAGGTTATTAATAAACGCAGATGTGACTGGTGAGAACTTAGAGAAGAAGCTGGATGGAGTGGGAAAGCATGGAAAGATATAAACAGATGATGTATTTATGGTAGTTGAATCGTTTAGATGTTAAATTTTGCTACAGAAAAAGTGGAAGAATTTCTCACAGACTTCAGTAGAAGAGGTAGTTGGGCCAGATGCGGGTTTGAGTAGTTTATTAACTACAGAAAACAAACTCCTTGAGTTATCATGGCCACTTTCTATTATTTTTCCATAATGGGTGTTCTTAGCTGCAGTTAGTGCTTCTCAGAGAAAGCCTGGATGTGCATGGTAAGGCCAGTCTTACGTGACATTCTCTCAAGGCATCGGCCAGCTGCTTTCATAGATCGCAATTCTGAGTTATACCAGCAGTTCACTCCCAGATAATCAAACAAGGCATGAGCTGGGAGAACTTAGTGAACGTTCTGCGACAGTGGGGGATAAAATAGCAGAGTGCTTGCTGTTTGTCTTAATCGGAACATTTACAGGACAAAAGACGCTGATGGAGAGGTGTGAACAGATTTAAGGTGGGCTGGATTTACAAGTTTTCTCCTAAATTCTTCTTTGATATTTGCTTATATGCAACTCTTTCATTATCACCCCCTTAAGTTTCAGCTCACACTGAACAGTCAGTAGTTGTTAGCGGTTTGTATAGCTTTCCCGTTGCCGCATTTTGAGTAAAAGGCAACTGTTGCACAACACAATTTCTGGAAAATTCTCCTGTGCAGGACAGGGAAGCTCAATCAAATGCGATAAAGCTTTTGAATTAAATACCTGCCTCTCCCCTCATTTGTTGGTTGTTAAAGAACGCCAGTTTTTCAACAGCAGTTTGTGAAGCTGTGCTGGTGAACTGACCTTCTGCTTCTCAGACTTGCACTTATACAAGGCATACTTTCCACCCAATAATGTTTTCAGTCACATTATACATTCACCTTTAACCTCTAATTGTCTGTCTCTCCGATTACACACTGAAATGTTGATATTACGTGAAGTGCCACTGTAGCCAATGAATGAGCTATTCCTGGACAGCAGTCCTGACCAATGACTAATAGGAGAAGCAGCTCTTCAGTACAAAAGCACATTCTCATTTGAACATGCTCCACGTTGGAGTATTGTGGTGGGTGACCCTTCTACATATGTTCCGGGGAAGCCACCATGGGCGTCTCAGTACCTCTCCCAGGACGCTTGGTGGCAGCCTCCCTGGCTGACGATGGTACCTCAGTTTCCCGCAGGGCCCCATGGGAGATGGAGTTCGCCACAGCCCTGTTGGGATCTGGGGTGGCCGCCAGGGGGTGCTGCATGGGTCCCTGAGACGGTCTGGACAACTCCGGGTGGGCTATAAAAAGGGCCAGCAACCACCACTCAGAAAGCAGAATCAGGAGGAAGAGGGCGAGGTTGCCAGGGAGGAGTGGTGGTGCCAAAAAGGAGTGTTGTGGTGATTTGTTTAATGCTTTTGGGACTGTGTTGTGGCTGGAGGGTTCACGGGAATGATGTGCCATCCAGCTGAAGAAAAATAAAAGTCTCTGTTGGATTTTACATGTGCCTCTGTGTAAGTCTGTGCTGGGTCGGGCACTATACAGTGTCCAATCCACAGTATCAAAGGGCTTTCTACAAGTGGTTTGTTTAACAATATTTTAAGAAAAATACATGTTTGGAGCAAATGAGTAGATAGATAGATAGATAGATAGATAGATAGATAGATAGATAGATAGATAGATAGATAGATAGATAGAACTTTATTTGTCCCCGGGGGAAATTTGAATTTTTGCGTAAGCACTTTAAATACATAAATCCATCCATCCATCCATCCTCTTCTGCTTATCCAAGGTCAGGTCGCGGGGGCAGCAGCTTGAGCAGAGATGCCCAGACTTCCTTCTCCCTGGCTACTTCTTTTAGCTCTTCTGGGGGAATCCCGAGGCAATCCCAGGCCAGCCGAGAGACTTAGTCCCTCCAGCATGTACTGGGTCTTTCCCAGGGCCTCCTCCCGGTTAGACGTGCCCGTAACACCTCACCAGGGAGGCATCCAGTAGGCATCCTGATCAGATGCAGTGGAGCAGTGGCTCTACTCTGAGGCTTCTCACCCTATCTTTAAGGGAAAGCCCAGACACCCTGAAAGGAAACTCATTTCAGCCGCTTGATTTGGCGATCTCGTTCTTTCGGTCACTACCCATAGCTCATGACCATAGGTGAGGGTAGGAATGTAGATCGATTGGTAAATTGAGAGCTTTGCCTTACAGCTCAGCTCCTTTTTCATCATGACAGACTGATGCAGAGCCTGCATCACTGCAGACGCCGCACTGATCCGCCTGTCGATCTTACGCTCCATTCTTCCCTCACTTGTGAACAAGACCCAGAGATACTTGAACTCCTCCACTTTTGGCAGCATCTCACTCCCAACCCTGAGAGGGCACTCCACCCTTTTTTGGCTGAGGACCATGGTCTCAGATTTGGAGGTGCTGATTTCCATCCCAGCCGCTTTACACTAAGATGCAAACTGGTCCAAAGAGAGCAGAAGATCATGACCTAATGAAGTAAACAGGAAAACATTATCTGCAAAAAGCAGTGACCCAATCCTGAGCCCACCAAACTGGACCCCCTCAACACCCTGGCTGTGCCTAGAAATTCTGTCCATAAAAGTTATGAACAGAATCGATGACAAAGGGCAGCCCTGGCGGAGTCCAACTCTCACCAGAAACGGGTTTGACTTATTGCCGGCAATGCAGACCAAGCTCTGACTCTGTTTGTACAGGGTCCGAACAGCCCTTATCAGGGGGTCTGGTACCCCATATTCTCAAAGCAACCCCCACAGGATTCCCCAAGGGACACAGTCGAACGCCTTTTCCAAGTCCACAAAACACATGTAGACTGGTTGGGCAAACTCCCATGCACCCTCCAGGACCCTGCCAAGGGTGTAGAGCTGGTCCACTGTTCCACGACCAGGACGAAAACCACACTGTTCCTCCTGAATCCAAGGTTTGACTATTTGACGGATCATCCTCTCCAGGACCCTCGAATAGACTTTTCCAGGGAGGCTGTGGAGTGTGATCCCTCTGTAGTTGGAAGACACCCTCCAGTCCCTTTTCTTAAAGAGGGGGACCACCACCCTGGTTTGCCAATCCAGAGGCACTGTCCCTGATGTCCATGCGATGTTGCAGAGGCGTGTCAACCAAGACAATTCTACAGCATCCAAAGCCTTGAGGTACTCCGGGCGTATCTCATTCACCACCAGGGCCCTGCCACCAAGGGGTTTTTTGACTACCTCAGTGACATCAGTCCGAGAGATGGAGGAGCCCACCTCCGAGTCTCCAGGCTCTGCTTCCTCGTTGGAAGGCATGTTAGTGGGATTGAGGAGGTCTTTCGAAGTACTCCCCCCACCGACCCACACCATCCAGAGTCAACGTCTGCAGCGCACCATCCCCACCATATACAGTGTTGACACTGCACTGCTTCCCCTTTCTGAGACGCCGGATGGTGGACCAGAAGTCGTTCTCCATTGCCTCCCCAAACTCCTCCCATGTCCGAAGTTTTGCCTCAGCAACCACCAAAGCTGCATTCCGCTTGGCCTGCCGGTACCTATTAGCTGCCTCCAGAGTCCCACAGGACAAAAGGGTCCTGTAGGACTCCTTCTTCAGCTTGACTGCATCCCTCACTGCCGGTGTCCACCAACAGGTTCGGGGATTGCCACCACGACAGGCACTGACCACCTATGGCCACTGCTCCAGTCAGCCGCCTCAACAACAGAGGCATGGAACATGGCCTATTCGGAGTTAATGTCCCCCACCTCCCTCGAGATGTGATTGAAGTTCTGCCGGAGGTGGGAGTTGAAGCTACTTCTAACAGGGGTCTCTGCCAGATGTTCCCAGCAGACCCTCACAACACATTTGGGCCTACCAGACCAGACTGGCATCCTCCCCCACCATCAAAGCCAATTCACCACCAGGTGGTGATCAGTTGACAGCTCCGCCCCTCTCTTCACCCGAGTGTCCAAGACATGTGGCCGCAAGTCCGACGACATGAACACAAAGTCGATCATCATACTGAGTCCCAGGATGTCCCAGTGCCAAGTGCACATATGAACACCCCTATGCTTGAACATGGTGTTCGTTATGGACAATACGTGACGAGCACAGACGTCCAATAACAAAACACCGCTCGGGTTCAGATCGGGGGGGCAACTCCAGAGTAGTAGAGAGTCCAACCCCTCTCAAGGAGATTGGTTCCAGAGTCCAAGCTGTGCATCGAGGTGAGCCCGACTATATCTAGCCGGAACTTCTTGACCTCGCACACTAGCTCAGGCTCCTTCCCCTTCAGAGAGGTGACATTCCACGTCCCAAGAGCCAAATTCTGTAGCCGAGGATTGGACCATCAAGGTCCCTACCTTCGGCCACCACAAAAGTCACACTGCACCCAACCTACTCTAAAGAAAAAAAAACTTTGGACAGTGTTTTCCCTCGCCCGGATGTGGGTCACCAGGGCCCCCCTCTGCAGCCAGGCCTGGAGGTGGGGCTCGATGGCAAGCAGCTGGTTGCCTGGCCTGCACCCATGGGGCTCGGCTGGGCACAGCCCGAAGAGGCAACGTGGGTCCCCCTTTCCATGGGTTCACCGCGTGTAGGAGGGGCCAAGGAGGTTGGGTGCAGTGTGAGTTGGGTGGTGGCTGAAGGCGGGAACCATGGTGGTCCGATCCTCAGCTACAGAACTACATAAATAGGTAGATAAATATATATGGATTATGTGACATGAGTAAAATAAGAGTTTTTTTGTAGACATTTTGATATTCATTGCTATTTGTTCTGTGTTGTCCTCCATTGAAGCCTGTTGAATTTGGAATTTTGTTATCTCCTTTCTGCCATTAAAATTAAGAGATTAAAAGTTTCTTTGACCTGTCATCTCACTACTAACACACTGTAAGTAACTAATAAAAATGTTTTTAGGTAGGTTGTGGAAAGGCGTTTGAAAACCTTATGGGGGTCATCAGCTGTATGAACCTTTGCTTCCCCATTACGGGGATCGATCCTCTGATGTCAGTGCCTGAGGCAAAGCCTCTGACGTTGCACCACGGTGGCTGGTTTGCTTATTTGACAGATCAGAAAATCAGAGTATTACATTCTTAGGTCTGAATCTCAGTCTGATTAATTAGGTGGTTACCAACCAGGTATAGATGTATTATACAGTAGATGTATTACGTGCATAACAGCTGCATACAGTACAGTGCCTTGCTAATTGCTGACTATATTTTCTACAAATTTGTCTCTTTTGACAGCAAAGCAGTTTGGTAGTTTAAGTTGAACAACGTTTAAGGTATTTTTTTTTTTTGGGGGGTTTAATTAAAATATTTTAAACTTAAGCATGTTTGTTAGAATCCACATTAGGTTTGCTTATGGAACAGTTACTAATAACAAGATGTCTTTTGAAGCACTTTGAATATGCAGTATATTGAGGATATGTTTGTGCTAAAATGAGTTTTAGCATTAAATTGGGTTTTACACTTCCAACTACTTCAAACACTAACAAGAAAACCAATTTCACTTAAGCCTTTATTTTAAAATGGAAAAATGAATAGAACAGAAATATAATCTGAAAAGTTATGCTATTTCCATACTTGTCATGGATTACCTTCTCAACATGCATCGCACAAAAAAAAGTCAGCGAACAAGAACTGGAAATCCCAGCAGTTCATAGCTCGATGTGCTGCTCAAAGATCAAAGCTCTCTAGGAGCCTCGAGAACAAACCATTTGCTCCGCAATGCTACTCTTGTAACCCTGCAGTATTATCTGTATATCTAGTTTACCTCCACTGGTTGGTATTTGGACTGCTACCTTTTGCTGAGCTAAATCATTGGAAATGATCAGAATTGTTGGCCCATTTTTCAGTTTTTGTCGAGGTTTTTTTTTTTAAATGTGCTTGATAATACATATAGACATATGAATATCACATGATATTGTAAATAAGGCATAAAAGTTTTTATTCATTAATATGTCTGAGACATACATAAAACAAATGTGTAAGTCTGATATCAGAATAAAGTTGGTACAAAAAATCCTTCCTCCCATTGAATGCACACAATCATCAAGAATATGTAAATGTATAATAATTTAGTGTACAGTATATAATGGTTACACCTGATACTTTAAGGCAGTGGTGGGCCTACATTTTTGGGGCTGTGAAGCCCCTTCACAACCAGCAACGAGGTCTGGGCGACCATTGCTATCTTCTTAAATGGGGCTGTTCCATGATAGATCACCACAAATTACATTTTTTGATGCTTTAATAACCTTATAATTTTTATTGTAACTATTATTTTGTATTGAATTATACTCTATCATTAATAGTATTCCTTTTCAAAAGCCCTTTCTCATACAATAGACACTCCAAATTTGTAAGCAATGTGGACTAAAGTCGCTTCTGGGCTCCCTCCCTAGGGGTCCTAAAGGTTCGGCTTCATTAGTTTCAGAGTAGAACCACCCCTGCTTTAAAGGGTTATCAAGAGGAGTAGACTACTGACAATGTGGTGAGGCACTGGTAAGCTCCATTGCCCCCCCCCAAATCCTGGCATCATCACCATGTAGCATTCTCTCCTGCCTTGTGTGATGCTGCTAATTGATGACAATTGTGCACAATCTTTGACTGGATTGGGTGGATGTCTAAAGACACATCTAAAAGAAATGGAACACCAGTCACTGAAAAGTATTAAAAATTCTAAAGAAGGCACAAATTGAGAAAAAGGTGCTGCTTAATAACACCCCAAAACTGAAGATCTGGATACAAAGTACACTTTTTCTACAAATATTATTTTTCCTATAAAATTACACTATTCAATGTATAGTTGTCTCAAAGGCGGAGTGGAGTATAATCGTCAGGAGGATGGACTTAGATACTGTCTTCCACAGTGTGAAGCATTGTGGGAAGCAGGAAAGAAAAGAGAAAAAGCGTGCTTGCTCTCTGTGTCCGCTTACAGTGTTAGTTTGCCCTTTAAAATAGATCAGATTGTTGTAGGGTTCCTTATGTAGTGAGAAGTCAAGCAAAATGACACCTTTTATTGGCTAACAAAAAAGATTACAATATGCAAGCTTTCACAGCAGCTCAAGCCCCTTCTTCAGGTAAGATGTATGAATAATGTGTGTCATATAACTAGCAATCTTATACTTTTTAATTTTGATTTTTTTTAAACTAGGTAATCAAGTTTCACATGGTTGCTTCAATTAAAACTCCCTTCTTTTTCAGGCAAAATAGGATTCTCTTCTCGAAACTGACTATCTCTCCTCCTTAATAAAAAATCAGAGTGAATCTCTAAGTCACCTTTATATGTCATTTGGTCCTTTCCTATCGTAAGTGATAGAATGCGCATTTTCTTTAAGTAAAAGAAATATATTGTAAGTTTTCTAAACTCTTTTGGGACTCCACCCAACGGGACGACACACCGGAGAGTGTCCCGAAGTGCGATCACCGCGTCTGTGGAAGACAGCTTCTCTGTTGACGGGGCAACCACAGGCTCCCAGCACTGCAGCAGCTCGTCATAAAAGCAAATCCGAGTCAATCGTGGTCGCAGTATAAGTGCTTGTCGTCGATGGGTGATGCAAGGAACAGCATTACTTGGCCACTAACCTGGCCAGGACCCTGCTTGCCTGCTGTGTCTGTGTATAGGTGAGAGGTAGATCACGTTACAATAAATAACCGTGCTGTTCCTGTTTCAAGCTGAATAAAGCTGGTTTTGCTAAAGTACTGAGACTGAGCCTCGTGTTTTGGGGTGCAAGACAGGGACTCGCATGCCACAATATGTATTTGTCAGCTGACTGTAATCAACTAGTAACAGCTCTGCGCCTCTTGGTCCTGGACACACAACTACAGTAGTAAACCATTTAGCAGAAGGCAGTTTTTATGCTTCATGGAGAAACGATTTCCCTCAAGCCCAAGCATTGCAAAAAGTCACAGAATGACAATTTAGTACATTTGAGCAGAATCCCGTTCCATCACTATATGCTGGGCCAACACTCTCATCCATATAAATAACAATTATAATTCCAATTTTTATAATAAGACCTGTATGAATGTTGCATAATTATTTAGGGAGGAGATACATACACATACACACCTTGAGAGGTTTTTTCTAATCTCTATAAATATAAAATCGAATCTGTCTGTCTGCTTGTATGTCTGTCTGCTTTTCATGAGAAAACTACTTAACTGATTTAGATCTGTTTTTTTTCTATAATTTGCTTGGACATTCCAGATGATTTTGCGACTTTTCTCATCGGAGTAGGGGGCCGAGTGGGGCCCTCCACACTCATGCACCAGCCTCTGTTCGAGATGTTCTACCTCTCGCCACATGTTGGAGCGTACCTTCCCTCCGCTTAGCTAGCAATACCTGTATGTTCAGCAGACATTATCATCTACAGATTGTTAAGGAGTAACATTTAATGTTCTTGAGAGAGAGATCACAGCTACTTGTGTTTAAGAGGGTACCTGGTCATTGGCAGAGATATCATGGTCACATGCTCTTCTCCCCACGTGGGGGACGCTCTTCCGTCAGAGCTGAATACGATCAGATACAGTGGCAACGTTTGAGGCTGGAGTGTAACTACATTCTGTTTGGCCAGAGATACCCTGTCAACTTTTTACATTTTTTACAAAGAGACCACAGCTACATTCTCGCTTCTGATAGCAAAAACAAAAATGTTGTATATCAAGAGGTCTTCATTTACGAAAGTTATCAATATAAATTATTCTCAATACAAATGATTAAATTTAAATTGTTTTTATTGATTTTTAATGTTTCTACTGTTTCACTGCTACATGGGTGAAGCCGCGGGGGAAAGCTAGTTTAACATATGTGGACATGTCATGATCTGATCTTCATTTAAACAGTATGTTTAGATAAAGGTAATGTACTTAAAAAACTGTAAATGTGAAATTGTAACAATTTATTGAAAGAAAAATGAACAGATACGCCATTTCTGTCAGAAGAAAAAAAAATAAGTCTACCCTTGACACTAACGGTTGGTATTGCCCCCTCAAGTAGGTGTTTCCTCTAACTGTCTTGCAGTCTCTGACATCAACTGGGAGAAAGCTTTCCCACTCTTCCATGCAAAATTCTTCAGCTGTGTGATGTTAGAGGGGTGTCTTGTGTGCACAGCCTGTTTCAGTTGCCCTCACAGTAACCAGTAGTGACTTGGCCAATCCGGAGCCCTCCATTTCTTTCTTTTCAGCCATTCCTTGCTGGATTTCCTGGCATGTTTTAGGGCTCTTGTGACATTGCAAGATCCACTTTCAGTTACACTTCAATCTTCTGACGGATGATCTCACATTTATCCTCTGGAACACTCAGGCAGAAAAAAAGAATTTCTAGTGGATTCTGTGATGGTGAGCTGTGCAGGCCCTGATGCAGCAAAGCAACCCCAATCCAGAACATTTCCTCCACCATGCTTTACAGTTGGTATGAGGTTCTTCTGGTCAAATCCTGACTTTGGTTTTTGCAAAAATGTCATCTGTTACTTTGGCCAAATATACCCATCTGTCTACAGCACGTTGCTCAAAAAGCTCTGGTCTTTGGTTCATGAGCAGACTTTAGTCTTGTCCTGATGTCCATTCTAGACAGCAAGGGTTTCCTCCTGGTACACCTCCATTTAGATGTAATTTGTATATATTCCTTCTAATGGTAGTCTCATGCACTTTGACATCAACAGTGAAAACAGCTACCTGTAGATCTTGGGAAGAAATTCTGGGGTCCTTGGAGACTTGCATCTTGCATTCTGCTCTTGGGCTGAACTTATAGGGCGACACGGCCTGAAAAAGTCGTCAATTGTTTCAAGTCATTTCCACTTGTAGATGATCTTCCAGATAGTGGAATCATTGGTTTCCAATTGTTTGGAGGTCTTTTTAAATCCCTTCCCAGACTCATAGGCATTTACAACTTTCTTTCCGAAGGCCACATAGAGCTCTTTCAGTCTCTCTGTATGGTGATAACACACAGTTCAAGAACAAATCAATCTAAATGACTGAGGATCAAATAAGGTAGGTTCAGACATGATCCTCTCTCGTGATATTCTAATCAATTCTAATTTTAGGCATTTGATGAATTTAGTTTTTCCCAGGGCAGCACGGTGGCGCAGTGGTAGCGCTGCTGCCTCGCAGTTAGGAGACCTGGGTTCGCTTCCCGGGTCCTCCCTGTGTGGAGTTTGCATGTTCTCCCCGTGTCTGCGTGGGTTTCCTCCGGGCGCTCCGGTTTCCTCCCACGATCCAAAGACATGCAGGTTAGGTGGATTGGCGATTCTAAATTGGCCCTAGTGTGTGCTTGGTGTGTTTGTGTGTGTCCTGCGGTGGGTTGGCACCCTGCCCAGGATTGGCTCCTGCCTTGTGCCCTGTGTTGGCTGGGATTGGCTCCAGCAGACCCCCGTGACCCTGTATTCGGATTCAGCGGGTTAGAAAATGGATGGATGGATGGATAGTTTTTCCCACATGTGAAAGTTGCATTTATGTTTATTTAAATTACACAATGGAGAGCCAAATGTAAATGTGGTGTGATGTTTATATTACATCAGTTTTATCTGTGGATACTGTTTAAATGAAGATCAAATCATGATATGTCCATCTATATTAAAAACGAAAGAGCGCTTCATGGAGTGTATTTACTTTCTCACATGACAATTATGTACAGTATATTAATTATATATTAGTAAGTATTAATTTATGCATTATTTATATTACAACATTTATTTATTAAAATGAAAAACAGAAATATGTAACCAATTCACAATTCATTTTTGAGTTTAACCTCTTTAATCAGGATTCATGCATTCGTACATACTGTTTTTTCAGCTAATTCAACCGATACATGAAATTATTCTAGGGAACCCATGGTACGAGAAACAGAATCCACAAATAAAATGGACCACAGGGCTAAATTAACAAGCAGGGCAATGTGACCAATAGTGTTTGGTGGCACAGTGGCTCAGTGATTAGCAATACTGCTTCACAGAAGTTGTGCACCTTTAATACCCCCTCTGTCTTTTTCTGCTGTTATTTTGCATGTTACTCTTTTCTATATATTAATGTTTTACCAATATTTTTGTGATGTCATTGCAGCACAATTTCAGGCTTCGGTTTCCTACCGTGTTTAGGATTCCTACATTACCAGGGGTCTTGTGTTGTTGCTAACAATACCTGCTTGCTATCACTTGACCACAAGTGTTTTATGGCCAGATATAAGGATTGTTTGCATCTCTTGGACTGACACAGACAACCTGTCTACAGACCCACATTGTACTGAAAAACTCATCAGAAACTTCAAAAGACTTTGTTGGACAGTTGTCTTATCCAAAGATCTTGACCATGCATTGTTTTCCTCTCTTGCTAAATGAATCTTAGCCTGAAGAAGTCTATTAATTTTTTACATTTAAGGTGTCTCACTTAAAGGTTTTCCAATGTTTTTATTTGTCCTGGTGTCTATATGAACAAAGTGAACTCCAGTTTCTGTATTACATCTTGCCTGAAAGGCCCCTGAGTTGCCTGAAAGATTGCATATTGTAATCTTTTTAGGTAGCCAATAAAAGGGGTCATTTTGCTTGACTTCTCACTACATTCACAATTTCTAACACTTGACCAATAGAAATTTGATGTCTGAAATCTTCACCATGCCTCTATTTTAGATGGCACTACAGTAAAGTCTTTGTCCAAGTTTACAGATAAAACTGAAATTGCTGCACTGCATTGAGCTTGTTAGGATCTTGCAGGAATCTGAATTTTTGCTTTGTCTTTTGACTTACATTTTTGGCATCTTCCACCTACACAAACTAAAGGCTGTAATTGCTGACTACTGACTGACTACTTCTAATTTCAATTATTTTGTGTTTTATATTTCTAATTCATTTAGAACACTTTGCAGAAATGCATTTTCACTTTAACATTAAAGAATCATTTTCTGCAGGTCAGTGTTAAAAAGACAAATGAAATCCTCTGTGATTCAAAGTTGTATAACAAAAACAAACTTTCAATGGGGTGAATACTTTTTATGGGCGCTGCATATTCAGAAGCCTATTAAGATCTTTATTCTGTTCAATGACTCACCTGAGCCCATTGGTTAGTTGGGCAGGTTGTTGTTACTGATGGTGCCACATTGCTACCTCATGATCTCCAAGTGTGCCAGGTGTGATGGACTGAAGCCCAGTTTACAGGTTAATTGGTTTAAATGTTGTTACAACATCATGGAGTCAGTCTATTTAATGCATTTGGTTCGCAATGCAATTTTTTACAGTATAGCCAGTACTGTACACTTCAGTTCTAAAATAATGGAAAGATGGGAACAAAGTGGATCATTTGTGTTTATTTAAAGTGATTTTTAAAAAGGCAGAAGTTCCTTCTTGCTTACCTTGTTAACGGGCAGTGAAGCAGTGGCAAGTTTTTATATTAAATGTCAAAACGGAGTACTGGCTGGGTCAAGAATTTAAACCATTTGGCTGCAGCCACAATTTGTTTTGGGGAGGTTGAATGGTTCCAAGAAAAAAAAATCTTTGAAAATTCTGATTGCTTTTAATTGGACAAGTACCTGAAGTGACTTTAAATTTTATTATGTTAAAAATGTGAGAAATATATATATTTTTTTTGTGGTAGGAATGGGATAATGTGTTTGTTGGAGTTTAATTAGGCTCTGAAGATCCCTATAGGTTAAGTGGTATATTCTAGTCAGGGCAGATAGCTATATAGCCAGGTGGGGTCAGAGCATGGGGAGGTAAGTTTTAGGTAAGCACTTGTTAAGATTACTTCAAATTTTACTAGATCGTTTACTTAAGGGTATTTTTGGGGCATGGAATGAAGACATTAAGCCCTTTAATTTAAAAAATAAAAGCTTTTTATATGGTGTGGCAGATGCCTGGGGGGGCAACCCGTCCGGGATGCCTTGGAGGACCGGAAGAGGGCATACGCCCACCTCAGACCACGTGGGGGCGACCACCCTGATTGCTATGGGGACCAGGGGGCGTCCCACTGCCTTGGAGACCGTGGACCTCAGCACTTCCACCACACCCGGAAGTGCTGGGGGTAAGAAGAGCAGGGACACCCGGAGTGCTTCTAGTGATGCAGCCGGCACTTCCACCACACTGGGGCATGTCGGTGGAAGATTGCCGGGAAACACCTGGAGCACATCTGGGTGATTATAAAAGGGGCCGCCTCACTTCATTCAGGGCTGGAGTCTGGAGGAGAAGACAAGGTCTTGGAGGAGAGGCATGGAGGCGGCCTGAACTTTGGGGTAAAGTGGGTTGTGTGGCACTTGATGATTGGCTTTGTAAATAGTGTAAATAAACGTGTGGTGGTTGTTAAATATGTCTACCTGTCTGTGTCCGGGGCTTAGTCCACAAGAGTTGTAATGGACACTAAAAGTTTACATTAATAAAATCTAGTTAACCTATTGTGTAGTATTTGGTAGAGGTATTTCTCCCTTGTCTACACAAACAATTCCCAGAAAACACAGCATTAGCCTGGAGTGACCTGGTCCTGTGGGGAAATATATATTTTTTTTATTTTAGCCCAGTTGCTGACCAGCACAGTTCACCACCCCAGGTCTGACATCACTGCACTGGTGCTAATTATGATGATGAAACACTTGTTGTGGCATGTATGTTTTTGGATTTGTGAATGCAAATTCTTTTGTGTGATTGAAGAGGGTTACAAGATAACTAAATAGTTTGAATTTTATTTATTTATTTGGCATTTCATCACTGTCAACTCAGTTTTGGGCTTGGCTATTTAGTTTTTCTGTCTTTTCAGTCTTCTTGCCTCCCAGTCTGTTTTCACGTCTTGCCTCAAGCTAATAAATAGCATAGCAACATATTGAAGAGTTAAATAATATTGATTTAGGAAATGTTATGCAACTTCTGCAATATTTTTTTTTCAAAAACTCAGTAATGGGCACTGAGTGATTTATTGCATTGTAACTTGGTTTAAAACATTTTCCAGAAACACTTGACAGTTTTTATTTTCAGGTTCTCAAGGCATCCATACGATTTATTCAAGGGTTCAAACCTCACCACACTCCCTTCATTTTGCACCTTGGCTATAGCTATCACTTTCAATCAACAATCTCTATTATTATTATTATTATTATTATTATTATTATTATTATTATTATTATGTCCAGTTTTTCACGTTGACATTAAATTTATAATTATTTTGGTAGTAGTAGATTTTCTTACTAAAACAATACATTTTGTTTCTTTTCCATCTGCATCTAATTAAGATGTTAAGGTTTGATGATTTTCCCATATAGAAAATAAAATTCATTTCATTTTAAGTCATCATTCCAGGGGAAATGATAATACTGGAAAGCATTCTTCCTAGAAGGACAACTTAGAATCATATGTATATGAAAAAAAATCAACCTACAATAAATATACGAGAAACGAGAGAAGACCATTCGGTCTATCAAGTGTGTTTGTTTAGCTAATAGTTAAGTTGCCCCGATATCTGATCCAGATTCTTCTTAAAGATTGTTAAGGTTTTGGTTTCAACTACATGTCTCAGTAGTTTGTCGCAGTTTCCCATAACTCTTGGAATAAAGAAGAGCTTCCTGGATTCACTTCCCCTTAATTTCTACCGATGTCCTCAACTACAGTACACAATTCATGTTAAGCTGAAAGAATTTATCTGGATCTACTTTATCAATGCCTTTGAGGATTTGAAACATCTGTGCAGGTAATTACCCAACATCTCAGGGTAAGAAAATTGTACTAACGTACTCAAAAATCTCAGAGTGATGCAAATTTGGTCCTGGTCTTAGGAGTAGGGAGTAAAAGCATTTTATCAATGCTTCTAACTTCACCAGGATTTAGGAGAACTTGTGAGTTGTCCTAACTCACAAGGAGCTGCCAGAAGATAGCATTCAGGCAAAGATGGGCACACACAAATCCTGCAAAAAGGTGAGATGGTTTGGAATGTCTGGACAATAATTAACTATTTAAAAGATATCAATCTGAAAAAAGGATAACTAACATTTATAGCTAACCTTACAAGTTAATTGATTGCTCTATCTATGCAGAGAAGCCATGCGCTACCAGCCAAAATCAAAGTGTTGGTGACGTTATGTATTAAATGCAACATTAATAACTTGGGAATTTCACAACTTTTTCTATAGTACTAGGTTGTTGTACCGTGTTAGCCATTATGAATGTAGAGAAAAGCCGAGCAAAATGACACCTTTTATTGGCTAACTAAAAAGATTACAATATGCAAGCTTTCGAGGCAACTCAGGCCCCTTCTTCAGGCAAGATGTAATACAGAAACTGAAGTTCCCTGAGTTTATATCCACACACTAGGACAAGAAACAACAATGGTAAATTTTTGAATGAAAACTCTTAAATGTAAAAAATTAATAGGTTCATTCAGGCTAAGATTAATTTAACAGGAGATGGAAGAACAATGTATGGTCAAGATCTTTAGATAAGATAACTGTCCATTAAAGTCCTTTGAAGTTTGTGAAGTTTTTCAAAACAATGCAGATCTGTAGTCAGGTTGTCTGTGTCAGTCTGAGAGATGCAAACAGTCTTCATATCTGGCTATAAAACTCTTGTCTCTGTTCAAGCCATGCTGTAATGTATTAAATTTTAACATGAGCTTAACTTCCCATTCTTTTTTCTCTTGCTGCGTTTTGAAGTTGCCCATAAGCACTGTGACTTTAAAGTCCCTCTCACAGTGTCCATGGCTGTTGAAGTGGGCCGCTACAGGAACATCTGTGTTGCCATGTTTAATGTGGAATCTGTGTAAATTCATTCTCTGGCGGAGTGTTTGTCCAGTTTCTCCCACATAGAGTGTAGTGTCAGGACATTTCGAGTTTTCATTCAAAAATTTACCATTGTTGTTTCTTGTCCTAGTGTGTGGATATAAACTCAGGGAACTTCAGTTTCTGTATTACATCTTGCCTGAAGAAGGGGCCTGAGTTGCCTCGAAAGCTTGCATATTGTAATCTTTTTAGTTAGCCAATAAAAGGTGTCATTTTGCTTGGCTTTTCTCTGCAACTTTTTCTAGAATTTTGCACCAAACTCTTATAATGCATGTAAGAATCTGTAATACACAGATTCAAAAAATTCCCCACGAATTCACATGAGGTGAGGTTAAAGCATTTGCATTCATGCAAATGAGCAAACACATAAAGAGCATTGTCTCAAATGTGAATTAGCATGCATCTGTGAATCGAATTGATATCACAGTATAAACACCTAGGCAGTCATGGATATAAACTGCATTGTAGTAGCAAGCATACAACCGTGAAAATGATCAGAGCTGGATGGGTGATAGCAAAATGTCACACAGGTACACTGAGCTCTGCTTTCCATGAAACCCTGCAACATTCACTTTACACCTTACCACCCTGGGAAGGTTCAAGGTGGCAGGCAGAAACCTCCAAGGCATTGTATAAATAGAAGATAACAGAAGATAAGGGGGGGATCACGGAGAGGGAAACAGCCTAGCATTGAGGAAGATGATTCGAGACACTGGAAGAGTGAACTTGACTTCAGAAAGAGCGCATGGCTAGTTTCAGTACATGTTACTTTACAATGTGCTTCCTGTGACCATAATAATAGGAAGGTGATTCTCCTAACAGTATGGCCGTGGGTCGTTCAATAAATAAACTTGCCCAATTTTAGACTTTTCTCTCATTCAGTGTGAGTGTCTTGTTTTTCCATCACAATGGTCAGTATAGTATTAATCTTGATGCTGTTCTGAAGTGACAACAATTAGCGTAACATCCGACCTTCTGTTTTCCTTCTTTTTCTTTATATTATTATTATTGTTATCGTTATGGTGAAGCAGTAGTTTTAATATCAGAAAACTACAAAGCGTCATTCTGATTTCTAAGGAAACTACTAAGCATCACAGTGAGTACCACTTTACTGCTCGGGTTGCCATAAAATTGTGATTGTCATTAATTCTCAACACAAACTCTTACTCCTATCTGGAAGTGAGAGTACATTTCTCATGTCCAACAAATTCATATCCTAGTCTGACTTTTAGTGCAATTCCTAGGACTAATTCAGAGATGCTTGATAATTACGTACACTCGATTAGCTCCTCATGAGGTCTCCTCTGCTCGAGACTAAACAGGTCTGTCAGAATGGGACACGTCCTTCAGTCCTGGGATGCACTTGCTTGCTCTCCTCTGCACAGCTTCAAGTGCTGCTATGTCTTTCTTATAACATGGTGACCAGACGGGGTCTCACTAGTGCATTATATACTCTAAGCATTACACCTCTTGTTTTATATTCAACAGTTTCCAAGACATAACCTAACATTTTATTTGCTTTCACAATTGCTTCTGCTCATTGCTTAGATGATGAAAATGTTGTGTCAAAATAAACCTTTAAATCCTGTAGGACGGTGTCTCCCATCTTGTATTTAAAGTCGATGTTCCTTGTAGCACTTTGCACTTTCCACATTAAATTGTGTTTGCCCAATTCTGATGCTTGTCCACATCTTCCTGAATTGTTTTTGCTGCCTCCTCATTATTTGCCATTCCCTCCATATGTAGTACCAAATTCAGGTCATTTCTAAACATTATAAAGTGATCCTTGCCAAAGACTCTAGCTTGGGAACATCTGCTTTCACATCACACACACAGATCAATATTTCATGATAATCTGAACAACTTTTGCTAAATCTTTTGGGATGAAAAGTCGACATACTGTAGAGCCGTGGTCCCCAACTCCAGTCCTGGAGGGCCACAGTGGCTGCAGGTTTTCATTCTAACCCTTTCTTAATTAGTGACATGTTTTTTCCTACAAATTAATTCCTTTTCCTTTCATTTTAATTGACTTGTTTTTAAGATTTGTTCCCCTAAATTTCTTCATTGTTCCTCTTTATTGCTTCATTTCTTTCCTTAAATGACACCCAAAAAGAAATGAAATGTGAAGTGAGTGAACCAACAGAAGACCAACTAAATCTAAATTTCACTCCAACCAGTTGCTTAATTAGGCTCTCATTCTTGTCGTTAATTAAACCCGTTTTTTAATTCCGTGGCTTGTTGCTGCTCTTATTGTGCAATGGCAGACATTTACAAAATTGTTCATTTTCTCTTTCTAAGAATGCTGTTCAAATGTTTTGGGAACATGAGCAGATCAATATTCCTGACACCTTCATCTTTCTTTATTTTCAGATGTTGTATGATGGACACAGTTTGCTGGTTATGTTTCAGTTAATTTTGTATCTCTTTATTGTTTGGCTGCTAATTAAGGCAAAGAAAAAATTAAGGGGTCTAAGTCTTCAAGAGCAAGTCAATTACAATTAGTTCAAAAGAAGTGAATTAGCAACCTAAACAGGTCACTGATTAAGAAAAGAGTTAGAATGAAAACCTGCGGCCACTGGGGCCCTCCAGGACCGGAGTTAGGGACCCCTGACGTACAGCAACACATGCAGTATGTTTGAACCAATTGTGTAGTCCCAACAGTATAGTATTTTGCTTGCTCAACCACTGCTGATTTGTAAACTAAGGTAAGGCCTCATTATTTGAAAATCAATGATTTCGATATTGCTGCTTACTTAAAGAAAATACAAGTCTGTGCAATAAATATATCAAAACAGGACACTGGGCCTGTTCAATCCAGCAGATTTTGCTATTGCCTCAAGTGACTGAATAGAGAGGATACTGTATCCAAAATAAAATCAACA
This sequence comes from Polypterus senegalus, assembly GCF_016835505.1. Classification (NCBI taxonomy): domain Eukaryota; kingdom Metazoa; phylum Chordata; class Cladistia; order Polypteriformes; family Polypteridae; genus Polypterus; species Polypterus senegalus. Next base: position 31,875,485 of record NC_053168.1, on the reverse strand, counting down.
GCTGACATTTGCCATTAGTTTACTGCTCTGTGACGCTGCATTGTTCTTGAAGCCTGTATTATTTTTTCCACTTTTGGTGCCTCGCTACAATTTACCTCAGAACTAGAGAGAGCTTTACTCTGACAGCTACTGAAACATGTGCATTACAGTCTTATGCATCAGAAATCATGGATGGAAACCTAAATGAGAAAGGAAAAGGAGCTGTTTTCAGATGTGAAGAGAATAAAAATACCTCTGAAACTTTGATTGAGCCTAGTGTGATTAAATACGGAATTTACATAAACGCCATGCAAATGTCACACATTAAATTGTATCATTAACTTTTCCTGAACACATATGCTTGGTGCTCAAAGTGCTATACTTGTATTTGAATAAAAAAATACCATTAGTATTAGACTAGATGCAAATATGAATTTATATCACATGATTTAGACTAAATCATTACGTATGGCTTCCACTTTGCAATAATAAAGTAGTTCAACTGTTTTTTTATAAGTGAAACTATGTAATTATATTTTTTAGGTTAACACTGATACATTTACGCATTATTAAATAAATACATTGTGAATATCTTAGCAGCAAAAAGTAAATATGAAATACATTAATACATAACAGGGTGGCTGTTTTCAACTCTCTTATCCCGTGTAGATAACAGACAGCCGACAGTCCTCCATTTCAAGCATTATATAACCCTGAGCCACAGAGAAAACCGTAAAGCCGTAATGGTAAGGCAGATAGCCCTTGAAATCTCATCTAATTGTGCTTGCTTTAGATTCCTGCAGTACCTAAGATGACACTACAAACAACAGCAAAATTGGCACCTGCTTCAAAAAGCAGATGGCGGTGTGATGAAAGGTGCCGGAAGACTATGAAGAGGTCTTGCTCTTTTATTTCCCAAAACTAGCCCTGATAGCACTACACTATTGTATTCCAGATGCTCCTAACAAAAGCGTTGCTGAGCAATAAAACCACAAGGCAATTTAAAAACAATTACGGCTCAATGCAGGGGGTTTGCTAGTATGCACACTGCTATAATATAGTAAATTATTAGTGCCGGCCTCTCATGTATAAAAAATATAGCAATTAGTGAATAGAGGCTAAACTCTGGGTTATTAGGTTGTATTCCACTGTTAGACAAAGCAATTTTCAAATGCATGTGCAAATAACTACTGTAATGTACTGATTTAAATGAGGAAAAAAAGCAATAAGCAGAACATTTATCAACATGTTATCAAACTCACATGTATACTTACTCGTCAGGATAAAATCTTGGATTTAGAAGTGCTGCTCAAAGTATTCAAATAAGTGATTTGTTTAAGCTTGTAAGGTACACAATTTAAGCAAAATACAGAAAAAGTCAAAAGTACTAGTTTTGATTAATTTAGATTAGATTAGATTAGATAAACATTATTAATCTCATGGGGAAATTCAAAACGTATGTTATTTATATATATATATCATCTCACATTATTTTCTAGAGGGCAGAATGGTGTTGCAGGGGTTAGTAGTGCTGCATCATAGATCCACAGAGTTATTTGTGTGGAGTTTTCCTGTTCTTCCTATGTCTGTGTGAATTTCCTTTAGCTACAATAGTTTTATTTCCATATCCCCAAACACATACTGGGTAGGCTAATTGGTATTCCATGAAGAGGTTATTTTGCATTTTATACACAGTGCTTATTGTAGTTTTGATTTATTTTGATATTTCTCTATTATAAAAGGAAATTCTGAGATGAGACTTTCCCGCGAGAGATCATTTCAAGTCCCGCGAGATGAGACTTTTTGCCAAGAGATTTGGACAAGTCCCACCCTCCTCTGAAAAATTTACAACCATGTCCACTGTCCAATCACTTCTCATTTGTGTGAATGCTATTGTCAGACACAGTTCTTGCGCTCTCAGCTCCAAGCAAGGTAAATAAAATAAAAGACAAAGAGTAGAAGACAAGGTAGAATGTTGTAAAGAGGTTCAAAAACGTTGGCATGATACACATGCAGAGAAAGTACTAAAATTCAAAAGTCTCAAAAAACTAACAGTAAAGATCTCATTAATGCTAACAAACGGAAATTATTACTCGGTGAAATAACGGAACAGCGAAAAGAGGTTGAATATATGGACATAGCTGATATGACAGAAGTATGCAGATATTGTTTGGCTTTAAACTTTAAGTTGGAGACATGTAGATTGTCTAAATCGTGTTGCCTCCCAATTAAGAGGTGTATCCGTGAGAATTAAAAGATTTGTTGTTTGGTTAAAGTGAAATCGACATGCACGAACATCAGAGTGTCTGCCCGGGAGTTGACGAGCAAAGTGAGCAGGGGGCAGAGCCCCCTAGTTTCATATAATATAATCTCACATGTGTTCTCTACCGGGAAGTATGGTACACATAGAGTTATCCCTATAGACTTTGTGTGTTCTTCCTGTCCCTCTGCGAGTTTCCTTTATTTACTATAATTTCAAAAAGTTATTTTGCATTGTTATGCACAGTGCCTATAAAAGTATTAATCCCCTAGGAGCTTTTCACATTTTATTGTTATACTCTATTATATGCCCTTACATGTCTGCAGCTGCATGCTTGCTACACTGAATGGATTAACATGTGTTTACTCAGAGCTGAGGTGTGGGTAGGTTGTTGAACACCATTTGTATGGGGGACTGGGGCTTGCAAATGCCCAATAACAGGAATTCCCAGTAAATGTAGGTCTTAAACTCACACTGATTAAGTCCCTAACCTTTGTACACTCCTCTTCTACGACTACACATTGGTTGGTTTAGTGAAGTCCCCTGCTGTAGTCACTCACGACCTCTGGTGGAGCACCCAAAAGATGAATCAAACATGACTGTAGAGGAAATAAAAGTCATTGCAAGGTTTTGTAGGTGAACCTGTGGAGGGATCACTACAGAGCTAAAGGGGTGAGAGTGGAGAGCCAGCGTGTCCTTTCTCCAGCTGGTCCTCCACCCGAGCAGTCCCGATGGAACCTAACCCTATTTTTCTCACAGGATCTATGCTTCATGTATCCATGTTTAATGTATCTTAGGGGGTTCAGGAAGGTAGTCCCCATGAATAAAGTGAATTGACTACATCATATATAAAATTAACGCCTGCTGGTATGAGATGGTCAAAGTGTCAACATGTGGAGACACCACCAATCTTTGTGTTTAGGGCCTTGTTCCACAATTTAAAGCTATGGATAAAATGATCCTTGAGAAAGGGACCAAGATGGCTCCAAAACTTGTTTGACAATTTATTTCTCTATAGCAGCAATATTTTCACTCTGCCTCTCTTTTGGAATACAAATATTCATCCTGGCGTCTGAATCCAAGATTTGGAATGGCTCCACCTCATACTGGAGACCTTGTGGGATCCGATACTCCAGGTGTAAATGTTTTTTAACATGGCTGTCCTCTAGAACCACGGCTTCTAGCAGTTGCAGGTCTACTGGATTGAATTGATCCAGATACACTTAGTAATCTTTATACTTTATTGGTGGTGTTGGATACAGGTATAGGTTTGGGTTTGTTTATTATTACATTTTGGTTTATTTATTATTACCGAAATATATTTCCTAGGAATTTCTGTTTGTATTACATCCATACACATAATAAGGTAAAAACAATTAAACAACACAATATTCAATACATGACACTGTCATAACATTATACACAGTAGTAGTATGTGATACATTCGGACATTCCACCACGGAGCACTGGATATGTTATTTGTAACAACCCTACCTTCTGTAGGGTATTGTGTATTGTGACCACTGCCTTGGGTAAGGCCAGATTCTTATGACTATCATTATTGAATTGTACACTTGGATTTTTAATATGATAAAACATGCACTTATTGGTTTAGAAGAATGCTACCACTAGATGGCCAGTATTACTCTGAATTCCATTATCCCATTATTTATTCCTTATTTATGAAAGACCCATTATTATTAATTTTCTTTAATTTTATTGATTTAATGCAGCGTTTCTCAACCTTTAAGTATTTGCGACCCGAGTTTTCATAACAGTTTTAATCGTGCCCCCCTAACATTTTTTTGAAATGTAGATGCATATTTTATTATACCTACTTAACTTTTATCGACATTTATCTAACTCTATATTTATTGTTCTAGTATCAGAATGTAGTTCAAGTTAATTTGTTTTGGTTTCAACAGATGTTTTTTTCATATTTTTGATTCTTGTTTTCTTTTTTTCACATCTTCGCTCCCCCTAGGGTCGCCCGCCCCACAGGTTGAGAACCACTGATTTAATGTTTTCTATATTCTGTTGTCGAATCTTCTTACCTTTGATTGGTAGGGTCTCCATAGGTCAACACTTTTGGTAACTCATATCAACAGGTGATAATTCCATACGTGATACATTTGCTATTCCAATCTTGGTCTGGTGTGGTGTGTATCCGTGACTGTGCCCTCTAATGTACTGGCATCCCCGCCAAGGGTTACCTCTCAGCCTACTTCCAGTGTATCCAGGATAGGCATTGAGATACCCTGTGAGTCTGAACTGGATAAGGGGGTTAGAAAATAGATGGATGGATAGATGGATGAATGAATGAATAGATAAATATTCTGTCAACTGTGAAACAGCCAAAATGTTTTCTAACAGGTTAAAATTGATTTACATTCTTTACTGATTTAATAATTAACTACATGTAAAAATGCACTCTATATAAGCTTTTAATATATGTCATAAAAAGGAACTTCTAATAAGTGCATGCAACTCCTTTCATTCTTTTTAAACTCAAATACTATTTCAGCTCCCCTTGACCCTGGAGATCAGTTCAGCAAGTTCAAAGATGGAGCGGACAGAAAAGCCTTAATTTCTGGGGGCATACGAATTTTAACTCTGGAACTTTTACAAATCAATTGAAGTGAAGACTTTTTAACTATGACAGTACATCATGTATGTTAAAAATGAAATGCTTTGCGATTGAGTGAAACTGCTGGCCTGTGAAACATATAAAAAGAGTCAAAGAGCCCTAGCCATTAATGATTTTTTTATTCACATACACTAATCTGAATTTAAGATACTGTACATGCTATTGACAAGTAGCAATTAAAAATGCTGAATGCACAAGTATATTGATTTTTTCTTACATAATTAAAAAGGCTTTCATGTAAACCACCTTTTCTCATTTCTCATAATATTTTGATGGCGAAGTTGTTGTGGCTCTGTTTTAACAAAATTTGATGTATTAAAGATGTGCTTACTGTTCTTTTTACTTTCTCGTTGTTGTGATGTGCAATTTTGCATACAAATTGATAAATACTTTGTATGTCTTTATTTGTAACATAGACAAAGCAATGTAATATTAGTGTTACATTATAGATAATAACAGCAACATTTAAAGAACCCCTTCCCCCTTTTAGGAATGAATCTCTTTGTAATTTTACGACAGGGTTGGGGGAAGTGTCTCAAACAAGTTTGACCAATATTTCTCTGCTAAAGTCTCTCAGTCAACGCCCACAGGAAAGACAGACTGCCTAAGTGACAAGCTTTAGCTTAATATATGGTTTGGAGGGCAGGTGTGAAGGTATTCTGTCCCCCAGTTTTATTTGTCTGAAGTATGGCTATTTGTATCAGAAGCCTTTAAGTACCACGATGCCCTATTGGCTCTAGGGGTTGGACAGAAAATCTATAAATTTGCTTGCTTTACCTCACCTTATCTCTATCTGACCAAACTGATGAAAGACCATCTCACACCCCATTAACTGAAATGGTCAACACCATGAAGAGAACAGCTCGGCAGCCATATTGAGACAGGCATGCGACCTATTCTGAAGAACGCCGACCACAAATGATTAACTAGACACATTTTAAGTAACTAACAGGTTTGTGTGCCACCTGAAACTACACATCAGCATTTATCAGGTTGTATGGTTGACAATATTCACTTGTACTTTGCATATTTTTATTTATGAGTATTATCATTAACACATTATTTAAAGTGTAACTTAACCCCTGCTTGTGTTTTACTACACCTAATTGCCTGAGGTTATGAATGTACAGTAGAATGGAAGGTGGAGAGAAGTTATATGGTACAATACAATACTTTATAAACAGTGATAAGTCTGTGAGATCTGAGACATTCTGACAAAGGCTACATATTAATAATACAAAAGGGGAAAGTAGAGTAAAATATTACTCTACCAAGACAAAACACTTGTATACATAGTATAGAGAAAGTATAGAAATCGTGAAAAAATTCAACCTTGCAATTTTGATGAATCTTGACATTTTAGATCTTCCTGAGTCTGAAAAAAACATTTTTGAAATTATACCTGTCTGTGTGTCTGTGTGTAAACACGATAACCCGGAAACACTTTGACCTCAGTCAATGAGATTTTGTACACCTGCTTTATATCAAAAGTAAGGAGTCCTATTAACTTTTGGACCACTTTACCTGAACATATTTCAGATTTTTCAAGCCAACGGTGGCTATAAATGAAGATATTTGATTCAGATTTTTTGTGATATTAGAAATGACGAAAAAAAAGTAAATATGAAATTTGAGAAAAATCTCGCACCCAGAAGTTGCACCATAACTGAACACTTTCACAAATTTTCAGTTAAACTTTGGTTATAATTGTAGATAGATGATTCAGGTTTTGCCTAGATGTTTAAAATGACAAAAAGCAAACATATGAAGTTTGAGAAAAATTACTCAACTGGAAATAGTATTTTATTTAAACAACCATCCAAATTTTTTCTATCATGGAAATATAAATGTGTACACGACATTAAAAACTGTATTCAATATAATACATATTCTTTCGATAGCTTTTATTAATTTTATTTTAATTTATACATCACCAGTTTAACAATAATGTGTAAACATTGAACATGCCAAGTAAATATAAAGATGCAATGGGAACAATAAGTCTCTGTCATGTTCCAGGTAATACATTTAACTTTATAATTTTTTTTTATTTCCGCCATCATTATCATAATTAAATGTAGCTAAATGCAGTTTTACCTATAGCAATTTATTGCAACAAATATTATATAATCCTAACACTTTTTCTATGTTTGTAGGTGTCTATAACTCTTTTTTACTTTGCACATAATCTAGGTAATACATATGTAATCATGAAAAAGTCCACCACTGTTTACAACCTCCCTAGGTGTGAAAATATTAGTAAAATTTGATTATAAAGAGATAAATGATTGTGTATCAATATTATTAATCAGTTATGATATTTTAAAAATATTGGGCAACTGAAAGTGGTTCTGATGACCTTTTCCTCTGTCTCAGTATACGAGAAAGTCGAAGGGAGCACACTCCCGATTTTTGATTATTGTATAAATAATTCCTAAACAAAATTGTTCTATTTATATGGATGTGTTTCTTCAGCAACCCAATCATGTCGTCTTTTTCTTCATAATATTCAGCATATCCGACCATTCACCACTAATTATGCCACACAACTCCTTGATCAGGCGCTAGTTCTGTCTCGGCTGGTCTCCTGACGGGACTTCCTTCAACTGCTATCAGACCTCTCCAGCTCCTCCAGAATGCACTTTCTCAACTGGTGTTCTCTGCTCCTCGATTCACTCTTACTACTTCTCTGGTTTCATCTCTCCACTGGCTTCATGTTGCTACGAGAATGCTGTTCAAAACTGCTGTCTTGACTTATGGAGGAGCAGAGCCATTAAGAGAGCTGTATCTCCAGTCTTTAGTTTCTCCATATGTCCCTTCAAGAAGTCTCCATTCTGCCTCTGCCTGTCTACTGAGACCGTCCCTTCACTTGCCAGACATGCCAAGACTAGACAGGGCTTCTTCATTTTTGCACCAAAGCTGTGGAATGATCTCCCTTTGTCAATATAAACTTCACCAAATTCACTCATGTATAGACATCTTTTGAAAGCGCTCCTTTTCATGAAATATTTTGGAGCTGCTTAGCGTCTCTTCTACACAGTAACTTCTGTTCTACTGACAAATAGTTTAGGATAAAGATTTATGTCTCAGTCTAGATGCAGGTATAATTATGTTGTACTAGTATTAGTCCTACTCCTTCTTATTTGTTTTTCTTTTTGTTTTACATTGGTCTTAATGCTTGCAACTTCTTATCATTCTTGTATATGTTATAACTTGCTTTGTAAGCCACTTTGGACAATGATGTCTGCTAAATAAATAAATCATCAACATCATCATCTGCACTATTGTTAAATACAATCAACGTTTCTCCTTCTAATTGCAAACTTTATGACGAATTACACAGGTGTAAATTAAAAAAACTGTTTTGATAATTTTTAGCTGCTGAATTTCGAAAAGAACACCATTTTTCTCCATCATGAGACATTTTTCCACAAAACTCATTTTTTATTCTGTCAATTGTAAGCTTTTTTTATTGTTTTTGCACTATAATTAATTAAATGTCCATACTTTATTTGAATGACACTTTGTTATAATTCACTGTTTTTTAATATTAAAAATAGTATCCTTTAAGTAAAACAGTTATTTTTCTTGATAATAAGATCACACTGTAGCTGTAATTGAACACGATAATGAGTCGCAGGCCTATCTTACTGGGTCGGCAGTCAGGCATATAAAATTGCCGATATTTTCTTTACAAGAGCAGAACGAAGAATTGACTTTGGGTTCAGAAAGAATAGCCAACTACAAAAACGGTAGAGGTTGGTGCCAAAAACATCATAGGAATCAGCTTGGTGGCTCCAGATCAATTGCTGCCTCCCACACCCTATCAAAAGATTGAGTGTGTTGGATGTATTTGTGCCCAAAGTCTACGGGTTTGTCTGAGGATACATTGAAAGGACATTTTTGCCAGATCTGATACTTCAAAACAGATTTCTGATGCACAAATGGGAGACTTGGGTATTAGTCAAAGAAGTAATTTGCAAATTTTTAGCTAACAATAAAGATCCAGATTTTAAGTAAACTAGCACAGTGAAATGCCAGTTTAGTAAAATGGTACAATAGTCAGTCTGTTTTTCTCGATCACATTGTATGGTTTCGGGCCTTTACATCCTCCTTTCTTTGTGCGTCTTGTTGGCTTTGATCATTGGACATTACAGCCCTGATGTTTTATATATATATATATATATATATATATGTATATATATATTGTCACACACGTGCGCATGGGAGGCAGCTAAAGGGCTTGAGTGACGTCAGTTCTGAGGCATGCCGGGAGCTGGCAGAGTGCACTGACTCTTTTTCTCTCTTTCCTGTAGACCATTCCTGGGAGATTCCATCTGGCTCTCTTGACGTCACTTCCAGGACTGAGCCAATGGAAGGAGACCTTACCGGCTTCGGCCCCTGTGATGTCACGTCTGGGCTCGAACCAATGGCTAAAGAACATGAGCCTGATCCTTATGACCTCACTTCCTGTCTCCCCCTTTAAAAGCCTGTCCCTTTTCCCTAAATCCTCAGTCTTGTTTTGGACTCGTTTGTATGCACATCAATGCTGTTTATATTGATAAAAAAACGACTTTAAAGCCAGGATACCAGATTATACGGGTGGCTGACCCAAACCTTTATCTGAGTATGTCTCATTATTGTGACATTATATATATATATATATATACAGTAGGACCTCAGTTCATGACCATAATTCGTTCCAAAACTCTGGTCGTAAACTGATGTAAATAGAATTAATCCGAATTAATCCGTTCCAGACCATATGAACTGTATGTAAATATATATATTTTTTAAGTTTTTAAGCACAAATATAGTTAATTAAACCATAGAATGCACAGCATAATAGTAAACTAAATGTAAAAACATTGAATAACACTGAGAAAACCTTGAACAACAGAGAAAACTAACACTGCAATAGTTTGTGCTATAGCGCTACCAACCGCCGGCTAAAAGCACTTTTTAAATGAGTTTTAAGCACAGGGAAAAAAATGAACATTTGAAAAAATCCTTAATTTAAAAAACCACCAAGAAAAATAACACTCCAGCGATCTGTTCGTAGCATGCATTGTTGCAAACAGAAGTGAAAACAAAATCAAGCCCAGTGCATTCTTTAACTGCCTTCCTACCTGAATGCGTCCAGCTCTCTCTCGTGCTGCCTGTGTGTCTGCATCTCTGGCTGCCTCTGTGTGTGTGTGTGTGTCTTTCACTGCCTGTGCGTGCCTCTCTCCTGCTGCCTGTGTGTGTGCGCACCCGCGCCTCTCTGAGCTGCCTGTGTGTGTGTGAGTGCGTGCGGCCTCTCTCGCGCTGCCTGTGTGTGTGTGTGTGTGTGTGTGTGTGTGTGTGTGACTGTGTGTCGCGCTCTCTCGCTCTGTCTCTCGCTCTCTCTCTTGCTCTCTCTCTCTCTTCCTCGCTGCACAGGAAATGCACAGGGAGAGACTGAATATGTACAAACCGAAAGCTTTGGCTTGTTCATATACCGAGTGTGTGGTCATGAACCGAGGCAAATGTTTGGCGAACTTTTTGGTCATAAACCGAGTTGTATGTGTACCGAGACGTTTGTGAACCGAGGTTCCACTGTATATATATATATATATATATATATATATATATATAGACTGCTAGCCATCCCCCTGAGGCTTCGCCCATGTGAAACAGAACAGCAAGGAGGGCCCTGCCTGCCTCCCTACTCCTAATGTCATGCTTCCCCCTCCCCTCGGCCTTCAGCCTCTGTCTCGGATTAGGGTGAATATATCCCTTCAGCAATCGAACTATGATTCTTATTGCAATGAGAGAAGTTGCAAAATGAACCAGAATGTTGAAGCAAATTCTAGAACAAAGCCCAATCTAAATCCATTAAATAGTTCTCTCATTCGGTAGCTAAGTGGACGTAAGATACGCCCCGAGGCTGGCAGGTGAATGAGGAGGGCCCCGCCCCCCTCCGCTCGGCCCACTGTGTCTCTCTTGGATTGACGCAAATAATTTGATACCGCAAGTGAACTATGATACTTAGCACGATGAGAGAAGTTGCAAAATCAACTGGAATGATCAAGCAAACTATAGAAAAAAACCCGATGTAAATCTGTTAAGTATACTCTTGTGAAAAGCGGACAGACAGACAGATAGATGTTGGATTTTATATATATATATATATATATATATATAGATGAAAAATTTACATTTATTTACTTAGCAGATGCCTCTATCCAAAGCAACTAACAAAGTGAAGTCAACATAATCAAGTAACATCAGACTAGGGGCTGTTTTTGAACAAGTGTAGCAGGACAGGGTCCAAAAAGTTGATCACCACAACTGAAGAGCTATATTAAAAAAAGAAAAAAATCAAGTATTGAAAATCATTAATTAGCAATTGATATGAATGCAATAAAAGCTAACCTAACAAAAATCATCAATTAACAATGACAGATCCACAGAGCAAAAAAAAAGCATTCCTTAACAATGTGACAGATCTTCACAGAACAGCAGGATTTTCAATGGCTTCTTAAACACATTTTCAGCCATTTGGATTAAGGTGGGCAGCTCGTTCCACTAACTGGACATCTGGATTGTGATTTGATACAACGCAGAGGAGGCATCACCAGGTGCTGAGTGGGCAAGGAGGGGCAGAGAACCACACCATTGTCTTCATACACACCCATTGACTACTCTGTAGGCAGTCATCAAGGATTTGAGCTTAATGTGTGCTGCTACAGAACCAATGTAGAGATGAGTGGCATCACCCATCTTGGCTGGTGGGATACAAGATGGGTCACAGTGTATTGGACCATCTGCAGTGGCTTGATAGCACATGCGGGTCCTCCAGCTAGAAGTGAGATGTTGTAATCCAGACATGATAAGACCAAAGCCTGGACCAGAAGGTGTATTGGACAGTCAGTCAGATAAGGTCTGATTTTGTAGATGTTATACAGCATGAAACTGCATGAACAACAGGCAATAGCTAGCCCCTTTTGGGCACTGGTTTCACCTTACCCGGAAGTGCAGCCGAATGTCACCAATCAAGCACCTGGAGCACTTCCGTGTACCCAATAAAAGGGAGCCAGTGATCACCACTCAGCAGCCAGAGTCAGGTGGAAAGAGGACAAAGCTTGCTGAGGAGGAGTGGTTGGGGAAGAGAGAAGAGTGCTTGGTGTGACTTTTCTACTATGCTTGGGATTGTGTTGTGGCTGGAGGGATTACGGTGAAGAAATGCCCTCCAGCTGAAGAAAATAAAAGTATTTTTATTTTATACCTGCCTCTGTGTCCATCAGTGTCAGGTCAGGCGCCTATATAGCACCTTTTCTTACACTTGGCAGGCCTTACTGACAATGAGTCAACTGTACAGAGATGCATAGTTGGACATAACAGTTGGCTGGGATGACAAGGAGCTCTGCCTTTGCTGGTTGAGCCAGAGATACTGGTCCTTCATCCAGGCTGAGGTATCAGTAAGACATATCGTTTGGTCCCCAAGAGGGAACGACAGGTACAGCTGAGTATCGTCAGTTATAGCACTGATATGAGAACCCATGGCATTGGATGATAGGGATTAATTTATTTATGACTAATTTATTAGGAAGGTTTAAAGAATTGGGTTGCAACACGTGTCTCAAAGTTCATTGTTTGGATTTGCAATTGGAATTTTTCCAGGAAAACCTTAGAGTGATGAGTGCAGAGCAGGGTGAAAGATTCCACTAGGATATCAAGGGTATGAAAAGAAAGCACCAGGGATGTCCAAATGATGGGACACCAAACAAAGTTTTGAATTAAAAAAATTTGGAAGAACTCATACTGTATGTAAGTCAAAGAATATGTGTTGTTGCTTTGTACATATATGTTTAAAAAATATTAGATTGACTGAATGTTTTCATGTCAAATTATATACACAAATAAATTGTATAATTTATTATATCTTAATTGAATTATTTTTTTTTTCAGTTTTGTACTTAAATGTGGAAAAACATTCTAAATATATTTTTCTTACTTGGTTCATGGAAACAAAGTAAATAATAATAAAAAAAAAACTTTCAGAATTAAGACAATTTATTATGAGTTTAATTTTGCAGACCTGTGTGATTTAATACATTTATCATATTCTTTTCTTTTCACTTTGTGACTTAAATCACTGCAAGGACAATAGCACTTTACGAGATTAAGGATGGGGGAATTGACTGACTGACTGACAGATAGATTGATTGATTGATCGGCTGGTTGATTGATTGGAGTTCCTCAATCTTTAAAAATGAATGGCACCCACCACCTTTTATTATTTTCATTCTGAAGTTAAATATCTTGTTAAAATGTGTACATTCCTTTTTAAGAGCTGTTTTTTTTTTTTGCCCGGTAATTATGTACAAATTCTGCAATCTTCCTTTGTAGAATCCACATGAAACTAATCAGTGCAAATATATTAGAAAGCCCAGCCGTTCCGAGGATGCCCACAGTTTAATAGATGAATTAGAAGTCTTGAGAGACAGGGAGTATGCTTTGTACACAGTGCTAATCCCACACTCGATTCCACCTATATCTTTCCATTATTCAACACTTCACTTTTTTTTTCTATAGCAACAATACAGGAGAGGCGTATTGTTGAATAACTAGTCATCCACAGGTTGAACGTAATGTATGTGTGGCAAAACATTGCGTTTTTAACCATATAAGTCAGCCTTTGAGGTTATTAATGTAAAATCAAAAATCCGGAATTAAATGCTAATGAACCTTTCTGATTTGGAAGTGACAAGACGTTTCAGTGTTGCGGCACATCTCAGGCTATTATTATGCAAATGAGGACAGCTTCTTTTTCTCGTTTTCAGCTGAACTCAGCACTTCTTGGGAACAGGCAGAATTCGGTGAATGGCTCTCCTAACGTCTTTCTAATGAACACGTCAGGTCAAGGCAGTCGGAGAGTTATGTTAACTCCAGATTCTTTCGTTTGATGAGAGCTACTGATTAGATACGTGCGGGAAATTCAGGAAAGCAGAATTAGACGCTATAGCCGTAAACGGTTCGGGGTTGCTGTTATTTCAATAGTGAGGCGCTTTTTTCGCAAATTATTTTAATCGGAACACACAAGCACACACGCGGACTTTTTAGATTGAACACAGACAACAGGTTTGATTGCCACCTTCTTCATTGAGTGTGATGGTCTTTCCATATCGGTGTCAGTTTCTACCAGACCCCTAGCCTCCGTCGAGTGCTGATGATTGGCAACGTGGCTGAATGTCAGTGCGCCCTGCCATTCACTTATAACGTCCCGTCCTGGACTGATCTCACCTTGTGCCCGTTGCTCTTAAATGTGAACTGAGCGAAAGCGCCCTTGAGTTCTGTTTATATGCCAAGAAGAAAAGTGAGTCAGAAAAGGATGGATGGACGGGCAACAATTTTCCAGTAACAGCCTCACACAAGAAAGCGTAAGCTTTCCAACTCGAATTTCATAAAATATACTTAAATAATCCCGGGTAAGAATGTAACCCACAGAAATCGGATAATAGCACAGACTGGCACAACCACCGTGACTTTATAACTAAAGTAACCGACGCGATTCGCTTTGTAAGACACAGTTTTACGGAATCAACCAGTGAATTTGCTTTATCTCGTACAGGAGACGTTTGACTTTAAGGGCAAAGAATCAACAAAAACCAATTCATCAGCACCTAAACGTTAGTTGTAATTAATTAACCAATCATTCAACAGAAACATATTTCTATGTATATGCCTATACATGTATTATAGTAACTTGTTACTAGTAATCCCTCGTGATTTTTGAGTGCAGCCTACAGAACAATCTGTCGTACACTTTCTCTGGCTCATTTCAGTGTAAAAGATGCAATTGTTCCTAGAATAAAGGATGGGGTATTCCGTCCATTGTCTTTGATGGACATTGATGTCGTATCGATGAATTGTATTCACTTCTTTAATGCTCAATAGGACGGGCTAAAAAAAGAGAGAGAACACTATTTTTCCCCGATCTCAGTTAATTACGGACATATGTCTCCTAAAGGAATCATTGAAGAAAAAGGCCTTCTGGTACCCAGTGACATTATTTGCATACACAAACGCGGTTGGTTCACAATGAGTGACGTAGCCGCGTGACCGACACTCTTCTAGCCACATTCAGTTGCTAGTTTAGCTGTTAGCGTTATATACACGGTTGAAAATCATGCGGGAGGGAACAAAAAGTAATTGTTGCATATACATTTTTGAAAAAATAAAGTATCAGGTGTTCAAAATAATGTTGCTCAAACATTAACGTCCATCATTAGGTAGTGTACATCAGTTAGAGTGTAAACGTAAGTTTTGTTTTGATATTTTCACGAATGAAAGCAGACAGTAAAAATCGAATAAACTTCAACACGTGGAATTGTTAAACTAATACGGAATTCCTCCGTAGCAAACATCAATTACCATCCAAACTGTAGTGTTGTGGTCGCAGGACATGTGGTACGTGCACACGTGTTTAGCAAAAGAAAATTAAATCAGGTTGTTGCGTGTACACGTACACTATAACAACAAACAAATCCGTATTAGTATTACATATTACCTGACATAATAATCAATTTCCCAACGCGATTTTAAAAATGACCTTGCAGCGCTGATTGTCAATTAAATAATGAAATGCTAAAACTAAGCCATCGATTGTAGCCGTTCAACTTTTTTTTTTTATCATCGCAGTGAATCTAACCTTTACTGGCCATCTACACCTCATAAGCTCGAACAGAAAATACGAATAATGTGGTTTTAAATTATAGTAATATAATGATTTTCTTTATTAGTACAACATAATTCAAGTAAGCAGTAAGTAGTCCGATGTCTTATATGTGAAAAGAGATACCAACTGCGGGAATAACTGAGAGAACCAAAAAACAAATTCTTTAACTTTACATCAACTGGTGACCGGCAAGGAAATCTCTTTATATGGTATTAGTAAACTTAGCCAGTAAAAAATTTTTTTGGAACAAACCTGTCCGAGTACTATACAATTTATAACAGTATGCTAGTTTAAAAATAAATATTTTTGGAATATGAGATACAATAATGCGACTAACCATGAAAAAGGCACTGAAAAGTACCATCGCTTTCTATAGACGACTCTAATTTTACACTTTTAGCATCTAGCAGCTATATTTAAGAGAACAAGATTCTGTTATAAAATTTAAAGTATATGATAAATCGCATATTCCGTTGTATTGTTTGCAAAATTTCTTTCCGTTTGTTTCCCCCTTCTGAAAAAAATGCAACAGTGGCGACGAGGAACAGAATCAATAAATCATTCTACCCCAATGTTGTTCCCGGGAGATTTTTTGATGGATTAAATTAAGCACTTCCATTTCCATCTACCACCTGATCGCAGCCCTATAAATCCCAACAGCTGATCAACAGAATCCAGAAATTCAAGACCTTGAAACGAAGAGGTTGAGGTGGAGACTGGGAGCTGTCTAGCTATTTTTTTTTTATTACGGGGAGGTTTTCTTTTTATTTGTTTGTTTTCTGTTCTTTGTTTCCAGCAGTCAACTGAACTGCAAGCTTCCGCATTACAGCAGATTTGAAGTAAAACGTGCCAAAAGCTGGAAACCATCCAGTTCTGACGAAGCGAGCCCACAAATAGACCTGTTTTTTGGTGTTTTCCCCCCTTTTTTATGTTTAAGTTGAAGTACCGCAGCATCAACAGGAGAAGGGAGAGGAGTGGACTTTCAATGCGGGAAGCTATCAGATGCTGAATTACATACACTACGCCGAGCGTGCCGCAAAAAGGAGCTATCCAGTGCTGAAGTTGCATTTCTTTACAGCGGAAAGCGAGGATACTGAACACCAGCATCAGTACTGGATTTGCCCTGTGCTGGCATCTACATTTCAGCACAGCAAGGCCACATTTCTATAAAGCATCGCGACGGAGAAGAATTGAGACAACCTGTTCTGTACGAGATTTTTATTATTATTATTATTATTATTTCGTGCAACCAATAAATAAGAGAAAAATACTATACAAAGATATATATTTTTTTAAAAAATGCCAAGGTCCTTCCTGGTGAAAAAGGTCAAGCTTGATGATTTTTCATCCGCAGATCTCGAAAACTCTTACTGCAGACCCAGGACAAATCTTACCGTTCAGCTACACGAAAAAGGTAAATACAATAGTTACAGAGTATAATATTTAATGAGTCATTTTTTCTGTCAAATGCACTTTTCACGTTTTAAAGATATTCACACTGACAGCCGCTGAATTGCTTTTCTTTTCAACTCCTATCACTTGTTTAAAATTATGACAATCAAGACCTAGTTTTCTTTTTCTTTTTTTTTTTTTCTTTCTGTTGTCTTTGAGATTGTATTATTGCAAATGTGTTGCAATTGCAGTACAAAGCAGGCGTAATTGACCCAGGTCACGCTGTGTTCAACAGAGGCTGGGTTTTTGTTGACTCTGCAAATTTAGGCAAAAGATTACACCCCATGGAAAAACTGGGAAAGAAATAATTAGAGTAAATGAATGTCTTTTCTATTTAGCTTGGCTGTCTGTTTTGTGCAATTGTGCACGCTTTTCCTCAGAAATGTCTTTTTTATTTATAGGGATGCCTTAATGATACCACATGAAAGCGTCTTAAAATAAGAAATGTGGGGGGAAAAAAACACGAGCAGAGGGCTGTGCATGACATATCAGCGTCCAACAGGCTCCTATTCTTGAAAGACTGTTGCTCTCTAGACAAACTATTTCCGCTTGTAAATTCTGCTGATTGTTACAGATATTTGAGATGTTTTGTTATAGTTCACACAGTATGCAGTGTGATGTGTGCATTAATATATACTGTATGTCTGTATATGCATATTCACACGCAGACGCATTTACTCACTCGCGCATATATGCGTGGTCTATAAAATGTCCAAAAATGTATGAAAACACAAGAAATCACATTCAGCGTGAGTCTTTTATTTGCATTGCTCTGACCTAATTGTGCGATTTCTTTGTTCAAAAGCCCAGGTGCAGCACATAGCGGAGCCTAATTTATTTCTCGTGCCTTTGTCCTTAAACGGGCTACACTGTTAATTGAAATGGAGTGCTATTGATTTATGGGAGTGATGCAGAAAAAACAAAAGCTTCTTACTGAATCGATGTATTTGCATGCTGCTGGGGTGACCTCGTCTCTTTATTTATAAATAACTGAAATAATTGCAGGGACTGGGCAAATTATGTGGAAAACTGCCAAACACCGCTTGTTGCGTCTATTAACCTGAGAGTTCTCACTTTGGTTCCCGTGTGCCTATAAATAATTGAATAAAGATCTTGTCCTTTTTTTTTTCTTCCCCCGTGCTAGGATATATTAGCGACTACATCACCCCGTCCGTCTACGATGGAGAAAACGACAGTGCCATTAAAGTGCCCTCTCCTGAACCCATCTACGACAGTGTGCACGGCGATTACGAAGCCCCTGACTCAGACCAGCCAGACAGCCCCCAGTCGGAGATCACATCTGGTTACATCAATGGAGACAATGCCGTGAGTGAAGGCTACACAGTGGACGCATTCTTCATCACGGATGGAAGATCAAGGAGAAAAGTCATAAACAGCCCTAGGACGGTACAACGCCATACGTGCAACGAATGCGGCAAGACCTATGCCACGTCTTCCAATCTGAGCAGGCATAAACAAACCCACCGGAGCCTAGATAGCAAAATGGCCAAGAAGTGCCAGACCTGCGGAAAAGTGTATGTCTCCATGCCAGCCATGGCTATGCACTTGCTGACCCACGACCTGAAGCACAAGTGTGAAATCTGTGGCAAAGCCTTCAGCAGACCTTGGTTGCTGCAGGGACACATGAGATCGCACACTGGAGAAAAGCCGTTCGGTTGTGCTCACTGCGGGAAAGCCTTTGCAGACCGCTCGAATCTGCGCGCCCACATGCAGACTCACTCTGCTTTTAAGCATTTCAAATGCAAACGCTGCAACAAGACTTTTGCCCTCAAGTCCTACCTGAACAAGCACTACGAGTCCGCCTGCTTTAAAGGAGCATTCTCGCCTTTAAGTCCGATTGAAGCCTAACTTCATTATTAAGGAAAAAAAAACAATAATTATAATAATAATAATACAAATAATAATAATAACAATAATAACAATTCAAACAAAACTTTAGAGAAGGATCTACTACTTCATTTCCAGAATAGCACATTTCTTCTCAATTTCTCCTTCAATAATGGAATGAAGAAAAAAATAAACACCTGTGGATTTCGTCGCATGTATTTTAAGATGACTTTTGTTTTTTTGTTTTTTTTTTCTTAATGAAAGGAAATAAAAATGTAGAACCTAAATATCATGTCGTTTTGCTGGAAACTCAGTGAAGACTTTAAAATATCTCCTCATTTGTCAAAAAGGTCAAACCTTTTATGATTGGATAATATTGTACTGCTGCCAGTGACCACAAAAGTGTTCACCTTTGAGGTAAATGTATTATTATTATTATTATTATTTATTTGTTTATTTATTTATTTATTTATTGGCGTTTTATTTATTTATATTTATTTATTTATTTAATGTGCTGTATAAATGTATTGATTATGCTAATGCAAATTATTATTTTTATGTTTTGAAATCAGTCCACTTTTATTTTGCACTTTACTCTTATTTTGCCAACCCTTCATTAATATGCCAAAGCATTTGCCACTTTCTGAATATTTTTTTAAACCCTTGTTTTGCCACTTTTTTGAGCGTTATTGCATGCAAAAAAAAAAAGGAAAAAATCTATGCCAATTTATGAAGCTTTTGATTTTTGCCAAAATCTAGATAGTATCTGAGGGCAATATTTCTTATAGGAGTCTCATAATGAACTATAGAGCAATAATGACGTAATGCATGGTATTTTTAAAAGAAATAGTATATCAGTTTAAAAAAAAAATCAGGTATGGTTTAATCCAGTATTCGTAATAGCCGAACAGAAAACCAATATCAGGGAAAATGCCAATGTAGTGTTCTAGGATTACTGATAAATAGAAAATTCTTCCTTTCGTCTATGGTTATGCACTGCCTGCCTCTAATTTAAAGTAGTTTTAGGATGTAGTAGGCTTGTGGTGCTGAAGAATCAGCTCCAAGCAGTTCAGAGCATCTACTCAAACCTGCGGAACGTCCACTCAGGCAAACAAATAATAAAAAAAAAAACAAATATATAAATGTTGGCACTTCCATTCATTTCACTTGGTGAGAAAAAAAGTAGGATTAGTGAATTGCTTCCATAAAATCGAGATCAAAGACTGTTTGCACTGTATTCAGACACCAACTCAAGTTGACCGAATAAGCAAAGCAGCGCCTTGTTTTCAGCCACGTGGAGGTCCCTCAGATTTGTTCTTTTAAAGCACTTCATTTTAGACATTTTCAACTGAACAAGGATAAGTAGCACAAAAAATTAATAAATAAAAATTAAAAAAAAAAAAAACTTATAGATTCAGGTAGAAGGAACTTGTATTAGCTAGACCTCTGTTTTTGTACTTAAAATGGAATAACTGTTTATTGCAAGAAGCCTTGTAAATAATCCTTTGAAACCTAACAAGATTTTTACAACTGTAAAGAAACTAATATCGTAATTTCTCAAGACTTTCTTTTCTTTTCTTTTTGTTTTTTTTTTCTGGGAATTTTTGATCCAGTATTTGAATGATGTAAGCACAATGACACCAGGCATTTTGTTGCACTTCATAATAAAGAAAAATAATAATTAAAAAAAAAAAAAAGTGGTCTGTGTTTGTTCTTAAGAGCTGTGCATTTTCTAACTGAGCCTTTCGTGTACATCAGCTGTACTGAATTCACGTAGCCATATAATTTATTTACTGACCTAGTTAGGCTGAATATGAAACATCACAACAGAGAATCACACGCCAAACCCTCAGCAGTTCACTGTTTAAGTAAATAGATTTTTTTTTTTGTGTGTGTTTCAGATAAAAACACAGACCTTCATCTGCGCCTTTCAGCTTGTCTTCTTAATTTAAAAGCTAACCAATCAACAAACTAATGTCTTTGATAAGAATGTATGGTGTGTTGAAACAGGAAAGCATTCTTTAACCTGGATGATGAATCTGGGCCTTACAACTCTGATTAGCTGGATCGACTAGGGGCCTGGGGGCTTTGGGGGGGATAATTGGGGAGGGTCCTCAATTGTTCCATTTCTGTCGTGCTAGTGTCCTTATGCCCTTCTCTTCCAATAGAATGAAGAAACCTTCAGGATCTGATTTTCATTACTCCATGTCCCTAAGCAGTGGCTCAATTATGCAACTGAGCATTTTTCTTTCTTTTTTTTTTTTTTTTGGTTCATTTTTCCCTTTCATTATGTTAATCTCATTGTTTCTCTTCTTTAAATTACTTTTATGGAAGAATGACAAATAAATTGTTCTCACGTGTTAAGAAGCTATGGATTAAAGCACAACTAACAGTAAATGAAATGTCTTGTCAGTGTTTTCCGTGGGGCATGTAGAGGAAGAGTGTCTCATAAATGTGATTTGGTGTCTTTGTATTCTGATGCTGCTGATAAGATTTATGTTATGTTCTAGTTTAGTCTGTATACATTGCATTTGAAGTTAGGAAACATCTATCTATCTATCTATCTATCTATCTATCTATCTATCTATCTATCTATCTATCTATCCAATGTGTTTGCTGGCATAGGCACCTTATTATGCTGCAATAGTAAAAGCAGGATCAGGAGAAAGATGAATGGATATAAACATTGCAAGTGAGCTGTACTATCATATAATATCTATCTATCTATCTATCTATCTATCTATCTATCTATCTATCTATCTATCTATCTATCTATCTATCTACTTTGAAGTTTTACAGATCTGTTTGTAATCTCTGACATTTAGCTGTGTATGTAAATATTTCTGCTATTTTTTCATTCTGAATTAGACAGGTATCTGCTGTATTAGGTGAATGCTTATTCTCCTCGTAACGTTTGGACGCCCGCATATGACTCAGAGCTGTTCATTTTTAAAAACGTTTGCAGTGGACAGTCTTCAGATCACTGTTTTTGTGGCTACTTACACATTTTCATTACATAGATGGCTATAAATTAGAGGCAAAATGAATAGTTCAGTTGTAAGATCACCTGTTGATTTGCTTTTCGATGCGACTGCTGAATGCTGAAGTGGCAGTTGATTGCTGAATATTATTGGTATAAAGTAATAACTGATTGCCCCCTATAATTTATATAAAGCATTTAGTTACTAGAATGCAGTGCATTTACACCACTGCCAAATTGGAGCACAGTAGCTATGTTATGTTTTAATGAACACTATAAGTGCAGCTGCACAGTGAAAAGGACTTTCTTGTTACGATTTTCTGGTCAAACATTCAGGAGATTGTGGATTTTTCCCCCTGGACAGTCTTGTTTGAAGCGTGAGATCTTTAAAACCCAGAAAGGCCATCTAACAAATGTTGCATGTCCACATGACTCTCAGCTTCCCCATAACAGATAACAGAGAATGGGGAGAGTGAGAGAAAAAAAGCCTAGCGAATACCCCGTCAGGATTAGTAATGGTTAAAATAATCTGCATGAGAGACCACAGATGTTCAGCATAAAATTACAGGGGCTTTTTTTTTTCCAAACAGGGCATTGTCTACACATATAGGAGGCAGAAACATGGCCTACAAGTGGTTTACTCTACCCCATCACGTGCAATGTTTTCATATCACTTAAACACGACTGAACACTGAAAATCATACTGTAATTTTTACATTAGTTAACAGCTTTAAAAAGGGGACAATAACTCTGACACTTTCTAATGGATACTCTTCGTAACGCTATTCAGATGTCCAACATTGCCTTCTTATTTTAAATATGCAAAATCAGAAAGAATTGGCTGGCTAATTTTGTTTTTGCAAGAGTCGACTGCATTTTTACATAATGCAAATTATGCTTCAGAATAAATGTATGCATTTATTAAAAGTAAAGCATTTTATATGGTAATTAGAATGCTTTTGGTAGCCAGGTAGACACTAATGAAGTCATCTGAAGCTGTCTATGAAATTATATGCTTTTAATGAGATATGATTAGACTTTTATTTAACAACTTTTATTAAATTAGGGTTGCATCTGGTTGGTTACAGCTCTAAAAAAATCTCCCAAAACATTTCTTCGGTTTTGTGGCTCAGTTATTTATTTTTTTTATATGAAGGCCCTTTTGGCAAAACTGGCTTAAGTCAGCACTTCATTTCTCCTGTCATTAAACCTAAGAGCTGCAGAATTTTTAAAGGGCTGGTGTTTCATGTTCAGATTACAATCTGATTTTTTTTTTTTTGTCACTGCATTAGAACAAAAACACTTTAGGACATTTAGGACACAAGTGCGTGTTTTGATTGGCCACATAAATGTGTCAAAGGATGTAAACAGGTCTGCCCTGTAGCAGGTCACAATATTATCGTGAATTAGAAGTTCTCCTTTCTTGTTACTAACCTACATTCAGGCACGGGTTCTCAAGTGCTGCTTGTCATCTGGCACACAAAGAACCAGATACAAGTGTCATTGTTGAGCAGTGAACGGGTCAAGGGTTTCTTTATCTTTAATGTAATTGCCTTAAAATTCAATTGGCTACTTTAGCGCTGAGGTCTCCAGTCTATCACTTTCACCTTGTAAGACCCTGCAATGGGTCTCTTATTAACTGAGTGGTCTCAAATAAATTCCCCAATGGACTATCTTTTTTACAAGAAAACCACAGCACAATTGTATCCTAACAGATGCAGTCCTAGAATGAAGAAGTCTATATAAATAAATAATTGACAAAAATAGAAAAAAATATTATTTGGGAGATAATTTCATTTAAACAAGAAAACCTATTAAATAATTACATTCAGTTTTACTTTTGATAATATCACATTAATTACAGTGATATTATGTATTACTGAAAACAGATTAGAGATATACAACATTGAATGCCTCCATTACAGAAACATCTTACCACATTTTTTTAAGTTGAACTCATATAACCAAGCCAATATAGCAGGAGCTGCCAAAACATCTGACACCACAATAATATAAAATGACTATAACATAAATTGCTAACTTATGTTGTTGTAATAGCATGACTTTACACATACTACAGAAGACATAGATATCAAAGACGATGATACCAAGACAGTGCATACTAACGGATTGACAGAAGAACATTTAAACTTATAAACTACTGAAATAAATGGCAACAGGCACAATGAAAACAGTCTATAACTGTAATGAAGCAACAGTAGATAGCAGTTAATGTGTCACCACCAAATACGGGTTACATACTCCTAAAGGGCAGGGAGAATATCTATCTATCTATTATATAGTGCCATTCACATATCTTTCTATCTATCTATTATATAGTGCATTTTATCTATCTATCTATCTATCTATCTATCTATCTATCTATCTATCTATCTATCTATCTATCTATCTATTATATAGTGCCATTCACATATCTTTCTATCTATCTATCTATCTATCTATCTATCTATCTATCTATCTATCTATCTATCTATCTATCTATTATATAGTGCATTTTATCTATCTATCTATCTAATTTAACAATTTGCCTTAGAAGAGAAGTAACTTTTTTAAATAAACCCAAAAGGTGATTTTGCATCCTGTACTGTACAGAATGGAATACTGTCAGCATGGCTTTGTTTTTGCAAAATAACAAAGTTTGGCTGTACATCTAAAAGTGCAGAAACATTATATTTGAATTAAAAGGTTAATTAATCATTAAAATAATAAAGACACATCTCTCTCATTCCCTCTTTCTCTCTCTCTCTCTCTCATCTTTCTTTCCCCAAGGTGTTTGTCTATTACTGGTGCTTAGATGTTCAGGACATCTCCACAATATTCAGTAAAGACCAATGTGTGCATTTCCTTTCTAATCAGTTACTAGTGGGTGATAGCATGCTGTATTTCCTTGTGTTTCTGATATAACTGAGAGTCATGTGTGAGATTTCAGATGTTTCTCCTTGAAGGATGAGATTTCTGATGTTCCCTCGCGTTTTCGTACAACATGTCCGTCACCCGGCTCAACAAGTATGGTATTCTTTGCCGTCACTACGCTACAGACTTGTATTTCTCATGCATTTGTAATAAAGACTTGACCTTGCGGTCATCAATTTGCTGGAAATCGTTATCTATTATAAAAAAGACCGCTAGTGCAGTCTCCAGAGCACTAGATAATTGCAGTAGCATGACTGTATCAGCAGAATCCATTACTTTGTATGAGAATATTGTTTTATTCAAGGTAGATGCCATTGGATAATACCTCAGTAGCTGGAATATGCTAGCTTGTGTAACCTGATGGTGTTATTATAGCCTTCTGCTAGTCGTACAGTCAGTAGCTTCTCACCTTCAGGCCTAATGCAGCAGATTCTGCAAAGAGCCAAGATTTTCTTAATCAGCTCACTAAATTACTAGACTCAGAAAGAACATCCCATAAAAGAAAGGGTCTTTCAAACAATGTTCCATCTGCTTTGCGAAGACTAATAATTCTCAAGGCACTGTGGAGAACAACAGGGTTTTTTGACCTTGTGCCCTTAGCATGCGTTCTCAAGGAAGACTAATTTCCACAGTCACAGCACATTCATTCTGTACCTCTTGTAGAAGACACTTTCAGAGGCTGTGAATGATTCAACAATTAAATTCGGCAATTCAGTTGATACTCTTAAGTAAAGGAGCACAAACGCAGATGTTGTGTTTTACAGTTTTTTTTTTTGGTGCATAAAATGATATATAACTAAAGCTGCTCAGTTAAAATCAGCTTGTTACATGTGAGCTCGTAATACACTGGAGAATTGCTGTACTGTAGAAATGCTGCTCACAGTCAAAAATTCAACAGCCTTACAACTGACTGGTAATTTATTTTGAAGGAAAAATTCTATCGATTGTAGACTGAGACTGAATAACTCTTCACCAATTATTTCTGTAAAATAATATAATATCGGTGATTTAAGTTGTGTTCCAAAAAAACACAGACAGCTATTTTTTATTTTTTTGTCTTGCCGTTATTTGCAATTTCCTTTTTGGAGTTAACAGCATGATCAAATCATTTCTAAGGTTTGACAGAAGATGACTGGTCAGCTGCTAACCTAAAACCGGTGATGCATTATGACCCAAGTAATGACACAACCCAGTGTGACAGTTTTGGGGGTATTGAGTCTGGCTGGGGCTTTTGTTTCATCCTCCTATTCACTTGATGCTCAGGGAATGAAAAGATCATGCATATTCAATGAGAATAAAAAGCAAAAAGCTGCTACAATGAGCTTTGATCTAAATGAGTCAGAGAAAGCAGATTTTCAACAGAAATGGCTAGGCTGACAGTAAGAGACTTCTTTTGGCTTTCTCAGTTGTCCGTGTTTCTAATATTATATGTACTAGGCTGAATATGCCAAATAAGCATCAGAAAACAGTAAAAAAAAATGAAAACTAGTCAGACAGACTAGCTCAGTATGGAGGAAGTGTTAACATAATAACAAAATACAATCCGAAAAGCAAATCAAATCCTATTCCTAATAAAAGAAAAATACAATATTTTGCATTGTTCACAAACTGACAGGAACTGGTGATATTTAATTATGAACCTAATTGAATAAAAACAACTTCACACTTTTCTTTTATCATGACAAACAATCTGTTGAATTATTTAAAAAGAAAAGCTTTCACAGTACTGAAGAGACTTTTATTTTTAACCAAATGCAGATTCAGAAATGATTAATGCCAGTGAATCATATTGGGAGAAGCTAGAAATACTCTAATCAGCTCACTAATAAAAGGACATAACACTTAACTGCCCTGATAACCGAGGGTTTATGTGAACCTTTTTTGCATTTTACCTGCACAGTTTACGTATTAGCGCCATGTCCATACTTTACTTTGGTTGAAGGTTTGGGTGATTGGTAATTCTACACTGGACCAGTATGAATGTGAGTGTGCCCTGCAATGGACTGATGGCCCTTCTGCAAGTAATTCTTGTTTTGTGACTGATACAGTGTAGAGAGGCTTTGGATTGTGACCTTGAATTGGATTCAGCAGGGCTTGATAACAGAGTAATGGATGATAAATACAGTATACTGTATATAGAATATAGCATGGAAGGCTCACAGCTGTTGCTATTGTCTGTATGTAATGCGCACCTGCTAATCACATCCATGTACATTTTCACTTATAACTGATTTTTTTCCTACACTCGAGAAAATTGTGTATAGTGTACATTTTAGGACATACAATAACTTTCAATCCTCCCTCCAACTCCTCCTCCTATCTTAAAACGTTCTGCTCCCTCTGGCAAGCCTCTGAAGAAACTCTCTTGGCAAAACTACATCCTCCCTGCTACTTCCGACAGAACCCCCTCCTTCTTGCTATCTCTGACAAAATGCCCTCCACCTTCTGCTCTCCAACTAACCTCCACCCTCCTTCATACCCAACCCCACAAAAGTCCCCTCCTCCCTTCCTCCTCCATCACAAAACATGCAAAACACATGCAGGATGGATCAGAAGGGAGTGCAGCATCACCCCTCATTTTAATAATGAAGGCAGTTAACTTTTTACTACCAGCTAATCATCTGAATGAGGGATGCACATCTGCCAATCTTTAGTATATGACGCTCACTCTTTCTTTGGATTTATGTAGATGGGCATACATTTTACATAACCAATCACATTTATCCCATTACCATTTTTATTTAAAGCGAACCACACTGCTGTTATACGATGTGTTATTGTGTTTTCATACAATACATTATTTATAATCTATATTACTCTAATGTGTTGTTTTTAAGTGAAATGATTGCATTTGCTTCCTAGACTTTTAACATATTATTTTACCAGTAAAGGCACACTTTAGGATAACATGCAGTGAATATACTTGACTTGAGCATTCCTAGTTTTCATCCTCTTTCTCTGTACGTTTAGCATTCGTTTGCTCAGAGTTTGATGCACTTGCTGCCTCATGTGCAGCTCCTCTTTTCTCCATCCTAACAGCCCGCTTCTTCTCTTCTTCCGTTGGCATCTTTTCACGTTAAAACTGATTAAGTCTTAGTACTTAGTACGTTTTCTTTAATTTTTCATTTAAGTCTTCAATCTGCCTCAAGAATGATTTAAGATATGAAGCGGTAGAGGAAGTGACGGGGAAGGTGGTAGGGATGAGAACGGCGCTCATACATGCGCTGCGCATGGCTGCCCTGCTGGCTGCTGACGAGAGTTGATTCTACAATAAAAATAAAACGAGGAGTAATTTTGGAGGTCAATCATCACCCCGAAAGTGGATAGTAGACGTCACGTAGTATATGTGTACCAAATTTCAGGTCAGTAGTTACAGGTGATTTAAAATCCTGGACAGACAAACGAACAGCCACAGTAGCGTATTATATATAAAGATTTCCTTTTTCCATCATTTGAATTCTTAGCTCTCTATTAAGTAGTATATGGTGAGTTTCAGGACAATGGCATATTTTTCTACCATTTTAATCATTTACCAACACTGTCACAAGGTACAAATTTTAACACAGTTAAGCAAATGCACACAATAGGTAAGTAGGATTCATGTCGTATCTTTCATAACACACACAATCACGGAGGACACACTTTACAAAACTCAATTTTAACTTTATTGTGATGTCTGTTTAAAACAGGCCCAACAGGTGTGTTCATGCTTTATACAGATACTATTATTAAAAAATAGCAACTTTCACCAGTATTAATGTTAAATAACAAATAATAAACGAAAGCTGACACCACTTGGTTGTTTCACAATAATTAAGATTTGGTATATAAGTAGGTTTCACATTTCTGTTATCATTTTAGCCCTAAAATAGTGACTTAACATCAGGGACCTATTTTATTGACCTTAAAGTTAGTGTTTGGGCGAGGGGAAGGCCATCTCAAGTGGCACCCGCTTTCTGCACAAGACCCTTAAAATGTAAAATATACCTTATGGAGGTGCAGTTTTGATCCTGGCGGATTCCAGTGGCTGGAATTTTTCATTCTAAACCTTTTCTTTTAATTAATGACCAGTTTTTGCTGCTTATTAACTTCTTTTGCCTTAATTGGAATCGACTCGCTATGTAAGACATAGACCCACTAATTGTTTCTTTTTCCTCTTAATTAGTAGCCAAACAATAATGAGATACAAAACATGCCAACACGTGGTCATCTGTGTCCATCATACAATATTTGAAAATAAATAAAGGTGAAAGTCTCCACAATGTTGATCTGCTCAGGTCCACAAAACATTTTGCCCTCAGAGAAAAAGAAAGAAAGTCAACAGTTTTAGGATTGTCTGCTGCGGCAGAATGAAAGCATCACCAGGCCATGGAATTAAATAACGGGTTTAATTAACAACCATAATCAGCTTCTAATTAAGAAATTGGTTGGAGTGAAATTTGTTAGAGTTTGAGGCCTCGACTTAGCGGGTCATCTGTCGGCTCACTTCACATCTCATTTAAGGAAAAACCAAACACTGCAGAGGACTTGGAAAAACAAGGCAATTAAAATGAAGGAAAAAGAAGACAATTAACAGCAGAATTTGGTCACTGATTAAGCGTCAGGAAAGAAACCTCCTGGATGGGAAAGGACACTCCTGGTCTATACAGTGCACCAGTTTCCAACATGTTGATGCCATATATACAGTAGTCTGTATAGTTTGCTGTCTATTTTGGTCACCTTTCTGTGAAAGCCATCATATCACACCATTATCTTATCGTGAGCTGAGTCACAGGGGGGCTGGAGCCTATCACAGTAAATGTAGGAACAACCGTAGGGTGAACACTCATACTCACACACACACACACACACACCAGGGCCATCTTATTGTTACCAGTCCACCAGTTCTGCATGTCTTTGGACTGTGGGAGAAAATCAGACTGCCTTATGGAAACAGAGAGAACATGCAAACTCCACTGCAGGACGTGAACCCTGGTCACCTTATAGCGGGGCAGCAGTGTTACCGCTGCACCACTGTGCCACCCCATAAAGGACCTCATGTAAAATAAATATTGATTGATATTCTTTGTCATTTGTGACTGTACTACATTGAGCCTTTGAGTAAGGCCCTTAACTCGCAATTGCTCCTTTCCTAGGTATGCCGTTGACCTGCATCCAGCCCTGCAAGCAGGTCCTCCAACTTGCAGGGAAAACCTG
Organism: Polypterus senegalus; assembly: GCF_016835505.1. Lineage (NCBI taxonomy): Eukaryota > Metazoa > Chordata > Cladistia > Polypteriformes > Polypteridae > Polypterus > Polypterus senegalus. The sequence continues at coordinate 31,845,487 of NC_053168.1, read as the reverse complement.
GGGGTTGGTGGCAGGATTGGCACTCCAGTCACCATAAAAAACCTCACACTATCCCAGTGTGGCGCTGAGGTGTAACCTGTTGCATGGCTGCACTCGGGTCCCAATCTGGGTGGTTAGTTGTGTGGTGAGTGCAGTCATGCGCTATCAGCCCATGCTCCCAACCACCTCCTCCTCTTCCTCTGTCATCTTCATAATATTTCTCTTAGGACATTTGTCTTTTGGTTAATTCAACCTACATACTGTATATTTATTGTATTTAGTTTAATTGAGTTATGCCAGGAGATACTCAGTTTAGCATCCTTATGTCCCATGAATGCCTGTACTATCTTTTTCTTTTCTGTTCCGCAATGGTGAAGCTGTTTCTTTTATAAACAAGATGCTCCTTAAGAAGTGGCGTGGTGGTTGATACCATCTTTTAACACTCCTGGAGTCCTTGGTTTGAATCTCCATGGTTGTACTGTTTGACGACTTTGCTTTTTTCCTCCTGCTGTTTGCATGGGTTGCTCTCTGGGTACCACAGTTTTCCACCCACATCCCAGTGACATGTCAGCTTGATTAATTAGCACTTCTGAATTGTATGAGTGAAGGTGTACACCTGATGAGGGCCTGTCATCAACTGTTAACCCAACCAGAAATGTGCTAGGTGCTGCTGGGATAGGCTTTTAGCCCCTCAATGAATTGAAATAAAAAGGTTTAAGAATATTATGGTCTTATAATATCTGGCAATTTTTGCACTTCCCTGTGACCCCAGAATCTTAAAAAATGGTTGGATGGACTTCTTCTGTTTTAACAAATCCTGCACTAATTTGTGTAGCATATTAGGAACGTAGTCTGTGTTTATGCTACATATGTTTTGCTACATAAAACTTATTTGCTAACAGTGTGCATTGGCTTATCTCTTGTATGGGAAATTCTTTCTGTATTAACTAATAATAGTGATTACATTTGGTGTAAAAAGTAACCATACATCCATCCATTTTCAAATCTACTTATCCTGAGCAGGGTCATGGTGAAGCTGGAACCCATGCTGGTAAGCAGTGAGGGTCTGGCTGGTATAATCCATGGTCTGGGCTCCAGTATATTGCAGGTTCAACACACACACACAAACACACCCCAAGTAGTCCTAGAATACATGATATACTACTTATGGAGTTCTCTGATTTTGAATTATAGAAGACAAAAAAACAAACTTTACTTTAAATGTTTACAAAGTAAACTATCATATAACAGATTAAGTCATTTTCAATTTACAAACAAGAAATTACAGAAATACTACACCATTTTCCAAGCCTGCCTAATCCTGAGTAAGGTTACAGGAAACTGGAGCCTGTCCCAGCAAGCACTAGACATAAGGCAGGGAGCCAGACCGTCACAAGAGAGCACACTCACACACCCACTAGGGCCAGTTTAGACTTTAAATTGAGGGAGGTAACCACAATACTCATAGGAAACCCACACAGACACAAAGAGTACAGGCAAACTCCACACTGGGAGGACACAGGACACGCAGCCTGGTCGCCTTACTGTGAGGCAGCAGCGCTACAACTGCACCATTCATAAAACTCCATAAATTCCGACTATAATCAACAAGTTGTTTAGATTATTGTGACAGAAATGGTGATAGATAATTGACAGGACTCTCTCTTCTTGGACCTCCACATGATGAGTTACAAATAATACACAATATTTTAATTGAGCAGGGGGACCCCCCTTGGACTTTCTGGTGTAATGATATACGTATGTTACATCCAATACGAGACTCCTTCAGAGTTTGGTGAGCTCCAAAGTATGTTATATTGAAGGTGGGGGGATACTCCATGGACTTTAGACTGGAATGATATACAGTACATATGTTATATCAGATAGCGGGGGTATAAATATATGTTATATGGGTTTGTGGTGGTCCTCCTTGAAGTTTCAAGAACAAAGATATACAAAAGATACGTTTAATCGAAAAGCAAGTGGGAGGTCCACCATGTACTTTCAAGTCGATTATGTTGATTTGGTAGTTCTTGATATTTTTTAGTTTCAAATTTAAAAACAGAATAATAATCTGAAAATCTAACAACATCACATTAAAGTTCGATAAATTCTGAAAAGAATGATACCAAACATACAGTACAGGCCAAAAGTTTGGACACACCTCCTCATTCAATGTGTTTTCTTTATTTTCATGACCATTTACAGCACTCCATCACTCTCCTTCTTGGTCAAATAGCCCTTACACAGCCTGGAGGTGTGTTTGGGGTCATTGTCCTGTTGAAAAATAAATGATCGTCCAACTAACCTGACTTCTGCACAACACCACTGCTGGTCCCAACCCCATTGATAAAGCAAGAAATTCCACTAAATAACCCTGATAAGGCACACCTGTGAAGTGAAAACCATTTCAGGTGACTACCTGTTGAAGCTCATCGAGAGAATGCCAAGAGTGTGCAAAGCAGTAATCAGAGCAAAGGGAGGCTATTTTGAAGAAACTAGAATATAAAACATGTTTTCAGTTATTTCACCTTTTTTTGTTAAGTACATAACTCCACATGTGCTCATTCATAGTTTTGATGCCTTCAGTCATGAAAATAAAGAAAACACATTGAATGAGGAGGTGTGTCCAAACTTTTGGACTGTACTGTATATAATGTAGATTTTAAAATAAGCTTGATTTAAAGCATCACATAAAATTGTTGCACAAAATCATTGTACTTTTCAGCTTAGGATTTTATATTTAAAGAGTAGATAGATATATATTGCAAGAGCTTGGGTCACCCTTATGAAGAATAGTACTTTACTGGGTATCACAGAGTGTTAAATGTAATTTTTAGGGAGTGGCTGGTAGGATACTTTTGTTATTGTCAAAGTAATATGAATATACACACAGAGAGTGCATATATCAAGTATTTTAATATTCGACAACATTGAATCACAGTGGATTTAATTTGGCTTTTTCGAAATTGATCAGTGGAAAAAGTCTCTTTAATGTCAAAGTCTATAAAATCTGTGCAAAGTGACATAACATAATCACAAATATAAAACACAGAATAATAAATATCCTGTTCGAGTCAGTATGTAGTTACTGTAGGTGCACCTTTGGCAGTTTTGACTATGTGTGGACAGGTCTCTGTCATTTTTCCCTTTCTTCTTTCTAAAGCTGTTATGGCTGCATGGGGATCATGAGTGAACAGCCTATTTTTCAAGCCAAGACACAAATTGCCAATTGTACTGAGATCTAAACTCTGACTTGGCCACTCCAAGGCATTAACATTGTTTGTTTTGAAGCCATTCCTGTTCAGCTTTTTCTTTATGCTAGGGGTTGTTGTCTTGCTAAAAACAAATCTCCTCCCAAGGCATAGGTTTCTTGCAGACTACAACCAGGTTTTCCTCCAGGATTTCCCTCAGAGGAATCCCTTTGCTACTCTCATAAGCCTTTCAGGGCTTGCTGCAGAGAAGCATTCCCACCACATGATGCTGCCACCTCCATGTTTCACAGTGGAGATGATGTGTTTTTGATAATGTGCTGTGATTAAACATGGTGTTTGGCTTGATTGCTAAAAAGCTTAATCGTGCTTTCACCAGACCATAGAATTCTACCAGCTAACGCCAGAGTCATTGATGTGTTTTCTGTCAAACTCTAGCCAAGATGTCATATTTGTTTTATTTTTAAACAGTGGCTTTCTAGTTACCACTCTTCCATAAAGCTTTGACTGGTAAAATACCTGGTTAATAGTTTTGTCTGGAGAGTCTACTCAAACTGTCTCATTGTAGCTTGTAACTCCTTCAGATTTTTCATATGTCTTTTGATGACCTCCCTTACTAGTCTTCTTCTTGCATGATCACTCAGTTTTAGTACATGGCCTGCTCTAGGTAGATTTACAGCTGTGCAATACTCTTTCTAATTCTTAATGACTGAGTTAGCTGATCTTCAAGGGATTTTCAGTGGCCTGCCATAGATTTGTGCTTTTCAGTCACCCTTTCATGGAGCAGCTTGGAGTGTTCTTTTTTACTTCATTTGTTCAGGCCACCATACTGACTCAGCACAAGTTGGACCTTCCACATCCAAGTGCATTTATTCTAAAGCCAACTGAAACCCTAGACAGGTGGTCTCCATTGAAGTAATGACGTGACTTCTAAAATCAAATGTCTGTCAGAGTAATGAATTAGGGTTGTCATATTGAAGGCGGTGAATACGTATGAGATCAATCGTTTTGTTTTTTTTAATTTGTAATTAATTTAGACCAATTTGTAGCGATGTTTCACCTTCAACATTAAAGAGTCTATTGTTCAGTGTGAAAAGATCAACTTAATCTCACTGTGATTTAATTTTGTAAAATGTAAAAGCGTCCAAGGGGATGAATACTTTTTATTGGTGCTGTGTATAGGAAAAATAAATAAACAAATAGATATAAAGTTATATAAAAATAGATTTTCCTGCACGGCTGTCTAAAACATATTTCCACAAATACAAAGAGAGAACATGTTGCATAAAGATGACCGATGCGTATCCTCCAGTGTCCGCTGGTAGTGAAAACTGGTTGGCTTAACTGCATTCAATGTAACAATAACTGACAGCTGACATGTCTCCTTGTGATACTTCGAGCTTGTGTTTCTAATGTTTTATAAGGAGGAAGTAAAGAGATTTGGGAAATGGAAAGGACAAGGGAAGAGGAAGGATTGTTGGAGCTGGCAGAGAGGATACATCTTTACCAGATTGAGATGGAGTGATGTGTTGGAGGGAGAAGAATGTCCTCAAATGAACAGTGTAACAGTGTGTTATGGTAATTGGCAACCCAAAAGTGCCCCAGGCGTACCTGTAGGTGTGTGTTTGTAAGAGTAGAGCCTTGGGATGGACTGGTGTCCTGTCTAGAGATGGTCCCAACCTTGAACCTAATTCTGACAAGAAAAGCTGCAACTAAATCTATCTATCTATCTATCTATCTATCTATCTATCTATCTATCTATCTATCTATCTATCTATCTATCTATCTATCTATCTATCTATCTATCTATCTATCTATCTATCTATCTATCTATTTATCTATCTATCTATCTATCTATCTATCTATCTATTATTTAGTGCCTTATCTATCTATCTATCTATCTATTATATAGTGCCTGTGGTTTCTGGCGTAGGCACCTTGCTATGCTGCAATCGTAAAAGGAGGATCAGGAAAAAGATGGATAGATATAAACATTGCAAGTGAACTGTGTAGTTGTATGAATTTTATTAGCTGTTCCTACTGGAAACATGAGGGCTCATGGTAATATTTTACAGAATTACCTTTAATTTGGTTTCTGTTACTGTGCCTAGGTACACTTCAGGAATTGGTTTGAAGGAATCTGCTAATTTTATTTCTTTCATCAATTGCCTTGTGCTGTAATAGCTATGGAAAATATGCACACACATTGCTGATCATCAAGCTGAGTCAATCCATCATTTTTATGTAATAGAATGTGTACCATTGTGAACAATATCACAAAGCGCTTCATAGAGCAATAAGCCACATTATTTGCATTGGATATCCATTGAAAATGTAGAAGCTGAGTAAATATGGAATTTAAATTGCTAAGTGCATTTTTACAGTTTAAATAAAACAGAATAACAAATGCAGACAAAGTTGTATAAAAGTGAAGAAAAAAAAACAAAAACAAAACAAAGAACAATCCTAGCAATGCCATTTTAAATGAGATTGAGAAGGCACCCAGTAAGTCAGCATTTTCAATACGAATGCTGAGAGCCTCATAAACAGGTGCCAGGGAATTGGGATTTGCTGCCATTAGGAGATCAGCGTGGATTTGTATTCTGGATCTTCAATCTCAGTGATGTGGTTCTGAGTTATAGGACAATAAACCTTATCTTTAAACAAACCAGTTTAGGGTTAGGGTTGTGAAATAGACAGTAAACTCTTTCAAAAACAGTGTGTGCCTCTGTTGTTCTGTTATTACATGTTCTGTGCAGACCACTGAACAGAAAGATTCACTCATCCTAAAGAGAAATAATGAAGCTCTGCTCATTCCTTTTGTGTCGGTGATACAGAGATAAGGGAAGATTTATAGCTAGGATGTAGCTGAGAGAATGCTGCTTCAATTGTGGCTGATGTTTAAAATGATTCCCTACAATTTTTAAACATTTCCTTGAATAAAGCTATTTGTTAAATATAAAATAATATTATAATTGTTATAATGAATGCAATACTGGATATAGTAGAGGATGACCTTTAATGTATTAGCCATGATTCAATATGGAAGATTTAAGCATGTGGAGAGCTGATGTACATCACACTTGAATCCAATCCTTTTCGTTGACCTTCATTTGTGATTGCACTGAGGTAGTCAATGACGTCATGTATGGATGAAGTCCATCAGGGAATGGCATTCTTTGTATCGTTCTTGGTTTCAACTACATGCACGGATCAACCAATCAGTCTTTTATTTTTTCTTATGTGGAACCTTTTAAGAGATGGGTACCTTAAATAGAGGTGTGGTAAATGCAGAGCATTAGGGGATACAATTGGGGTACAGTTGTAAGGAGCTGCTTTAACAGCAGAAGAAAACTGACTGTATGTGACTTACAAGGAGGTTAAGTATCAGAGATTAGCAGATTCCATCTCATCCATTATGGAATGATTTTAGTATGACGTAGCAAAATGAATGAGTGGCATTAAAAGGAACAGGGAGGCCCAGGAGCTCAAGCACCAAAGGTCATTAACCGTTAATTGTTTTGTTGAAGGTTGTGCACAACAGAAAATAGTTAAATGGTGTTATTGAGCAGTGAACTGTGTATGAAAAATAGAAATTTAGATCTAGGAACAATTTCATTCCATTTATTCTAAATAATATTTTCTCAGTGGCCAGGCTCAGAGCTCGGTACACGTTTAGTGCCACTAGAAAGTTTTGACCCCTTTGGACACTTTTACATTTTATTGCTACATGACACACTGAATCACATTGGATTTATTTTGGATCAATGGAAAAACACTCATTAATGTCAACATGAAAGTAGATCACTGCAAAGTGTTCTAAATTATTCATAATTACAAAACACAAAACGATCGCACACTGTATTCATCTCCTTTGACATCTTTTCCTAAAGCTGATTGGACTGATTCCATCGTTAACATTTCACAGCCAGAACAGACCCTCTGTGCTGATTTGCCCCCATAGTGGCTAAATTATGCACCCCCTTTAACACAACAAAAACTAAATTCTCCCTGCTGCAGCCAATTGGTTTTAGAATTTGCATAATTAGTTCAATGAAAGGTTCATCTGATTGAAGTACGTATAAATGCTCCTGTATGTAGAGGAGCCAGTTTGTAGGGTTTAATGGTGGCCTAACCTACACAATGAAGACCAAAAAGAAGACTCCAAGAAAAGGTGATTGAAAGCAACAAGTCCAAGGATGCATACATGAAAACATTCAAGTCACTGAATAGCCTTTGGAGTCCAGTTGAATAAATCAGCAGTAAATATGACTAGAGTAGTCTATCCACAAAAAGTTAGTGATTGTGGAAGAAGAAAATTGGTGAGGGAGTCCACCAAGAGACCTCTGTGAACTATGAAGAAGTTACAAAGTCCAGTCAGGCCAAAACTGGAGAGACGGTGAAGGCAATGACTGTTGGACAGGTGGGTCAACAATTGTTGGTTTATGGGAGAGCAGCAAAGGAAAAGCACCAAGAGTTTTTTCAGAAGGCACAAGGGAGACTCTGAAGTCAGCTGGATGAAGCTTCTATAACCTGATGATACCAAAATTGAGCTTTCAGACCATCAGACTAAACACCGTATTTGGTATAGTCCAAACACTTCACATTCTCAAAAACACACCATAAAGCCTAGTGATGACAACGCCCTGTTGTTGGGCTACCACTCTGTGGCAGGCCCTGAAAGGCTTGTGAAGGTGGAGGGTAAAATGAATGGAGGGAAATTCTGGACCCGGTTCAATCTGCAAGAAACCAGAGCCTTGGGAGATTTGTTTTCCAGCAAGAGAAGGACCCCCAAAAAGAAAGCCAAAGCTATACGGGAATGGCTTCAAAACAACAATGTTAATGACCTGGAATGACTGAGTCAGAGATCAGAACTCAATTCAATTGGGAATATGTGGCTGCGCTTGAATAAGTCTGTTCACTTACGATCTTGAAGCAACCTGACAGAGCGTCGTCACTTTTGCAAAGAGCGAATGGGGAAATGTTGTGGGGTCTAGATGAGCAAAGCTGACAGTGAGAGATCTGAGCACACAGACTCAAGGCTGCCATGGCTGTCAAAGGTCAATCTACTGAATACCCCCTTGAAGGTGCGATCGATTATTTTGTGATTTATATTTGCAGTTCGTTAAGACCACTTTTCAGAGACCTGCTTCCACTGTGACATTACAGTCTTTTGATGTTGATCATTGTGGAAAAAGCTAAATGAAATCCATTGTGATTTAATGTTGTCTTTATATATAATACGTTACTGTAGCTGTTCGTCTGTAGAATCAACTCTCAGCAGCGGCCAGCAGGGTGGCCATGCGACGCATGCGTACGGGCGCCATCCCTACTACCTTTGCCGTCACTTCCCCAACCTCTTCATATCTTAAATCATTCTTAAGGCAGATTGAAGACTTAAGTGCCAGCTTAAGTGAAAAATGAAAGAAAACGTACTAAGTAACTGCAAAACAAACACTGACTTAATGAGTTTTACCGTGAAAAGATGCCGACGAAAGAAGAAAAGAAGCGGGCTGCTAGGGTGCAGAAAAGAAGAGCCGCTCAGGAAGCAGCAAACATATCATCCTCTGAGCAAATGAATGCTAAACATTTAGAGAAAGAGGATGAAAACTAGGAATGCTCGAGTCAAGTGTGTTCAATGCATATTATCATGCAGTGAGCCATTACTGGTTTAATAATAAAATGTGAAAACTTCCAAGGAGGTGAATACTTTTTATACGCACCATAACACAATATAAAGAAATATTGTACATAAACACTCGTTCCTTTACCATGTACAGATATTGCTAAGTTGTAAAATTTTAAATACACTTAAGACTCTTAAGGTTTGGAAGGTGTGTTGGTATAGCAAAAGGTCCATCATCAATCACTTTGCATAGACTGCTGAAGTCAGCAGCAAAGTTCCTAAAAAGTTGTGGACCATGACAGGATGCAAGAGTTTGTGAATACCACCAGAAACGTCGTCCCCAACCTGTAGCAAGCAGGTCACAGCCTGATGAAGATTTTGTACACGGGGGTCAAAATAAACAGAATCCAGCAACAGGTAGCAATGTCATCAATGGACTGCAGGTGCGTTTGTGTCAACGCTCAAAATTCTCCCCCAAGTCAATTCAATTTATACAAAGTAGCTGACGCTACAGACATAAGTGGAAGGCTTCTAAGTTTTAAGGGCTTGTAGTTCGGTCCTAGATATTCACGTATACTATGGGACCAGTACAGGAAAACCCTTGGATGAGTGGAAAGCTTTGAAACAATTCAATGTTTAACCTACCAGACCGATTTTGTGTATAATGTTACACTGACAGCACTAACTGCTTTAACTTCATGCATATCAAATGTGACAGCACTCACCCTCTTGCTGTGAAATTTTGTCTGTGTCCACGATGCCTGTAGAACACTTTTTGGGTTTCTATAATATTGTTGATGGAGTATTAAGAAACTACTACTGTGGTGGCATCATCCATCTAGTCCAAAACAAGCCTGAAGGTCAACCAGTACCTTGATGTACTATACTGCATGTTAAAATGACCATCCTATTGCACTACAGAACAATGCTAATGTAAAGGCAGAATGCAGCTATAGTTGGGCACTTGACATTCTGTCAATGAGATTGATCAGGTCAATACCAAGTAAGAAGGAGAACAAAACAGATGGCACCTCGAAAACACATCAGATGCCACATTGTTTAAGAATGGAAGGTCATAGGCAATGTCTGTACATTACATAAAAACAAAGGATTCTCTTAACTAAAGAGTAAAAACAAATATTTTTATTTAGGACTTACGTTAACTAATTTGCTCATTTGATTATGATGTGTTTCTGACATGCATGTGAGCAACATTGAAACACCACAAAAGCTGTTCTGTCTCCTTTTCTCTTCACTCTGTACACCTCAGGCTATAAATATAACAACAGGTCGTCATGTCACTTGTAGAAATTCTCAGACGATTCTGCACTCATGGGGTGTATCGATAAGGGGGATGAGACAGGTAGAGAACTTTGTTTCTTGAGCCAAAAACAACTGCCTGCATCTTCACATCAGCAAAGCCAAGGAACTGATTATTGACTTTTGCTGCACCAAAGAGCCTTTATGTCCAGTCAGTAACTCAGGGAGTGGATGTAGAGGTGGTGCATTCCTACAAGTACTTGGGGTTTCACTTTGATGACAGGTTGGTGTGGTCTCAAAACTATATAAGAAAGGGCAGAGCAGGTTCTTCTTCTTTAGGAGACTGTGTTCCTTTAATGTGAATGACACCCGTCACATTTTCTACAACTCTGTGACAGCCAGTGCGATTTTCTGCACTGTGGTGTGCTGGGCTGGTGACATTACTTCAAGAGAGCCCCACCACATCAACAAGGTAATTAAAAGGGAAGACTCAGCTATATGATATACACTGGACCCTTCTTAAGGTTGTACCAAAGGAGAGAATTAAAACAAAACCCAGTGTCATTATGAACAATGCTTCACATTCAACTGAGGCCAATAAATTATTCAGCAGAAGTTTGTCAGGAAACTCTATTGGGGCTCCTTTATGCCAACAGCAATATGCCTGTATAATGCTTCATTGTGACTCGGAGCGCAAAGTCAGAAGGTTTGTTTCCTTTCTTTTTTAAAAATTTTCTTCATTTTTAGTCATACTGATGTGTTTTCAGACCATAGTGTGCTGTATGTGTATATATATTGTGAGGTTTCTGAAATCTTTTAGGACTCAAATGGGATGACATGCCAAAGCGCGATGCCGCGTCTGTGGAAGACTGCTTATCCATTGCCGGGGCAACCACAGGCTCACAACGCTGCAGCGGAGCATCACGGAAGCAACTACGAGCTGATCACAGTTGTAATATAAGCGCCTGTCATCGATGGGTGATGCAAGAAACATTAAAAATGCAGGGAACAGTATTACTTGGCCACTAACCTGGTCACGACCCTGCCGGATTGCTGTGTCTGTGTATGGGAGAGCGGTAGATCCCGCTACAATAAATAACCATGCTGTTCCTGTTTCAAGCTGAATAAAGCATGTTTTGCTAAAGTACTGAGACTCAGCCTTGTGTTTTGGGGTGCAAGACAGGAACTCACACGTCACAATATTTATGTGTTTATCTATTTAAAGAGATTATGTAAAAAGCCAAATTTCTCCTTTTAGACAAATAAAAGCTTCTGCACAGACAATGCAAAGTGCATGTGCCGTCTTCAACTAAATCATACAGTATGTATTCTTGTGATGACTCATTTGATAGCCATGTCGATTTTCTTCTGTTCTTTAGGTGATTGTGTTCAGTCAGTGTTGCATACCTTACCATTTTAAAGCAGAGGAAATTAACTGTTTATATAATTGTTCAGAGCATGATGTCAATGGTAGTGGGTGGGTAGCACAGATTGAGTGGTGGCAGTGCCTCTCATTACTGGCTTTTTGCATTAAAAAGAAGAGGGTGTCATGTCAGACCCTTTTAACTAAAATGGTGTGGGAAGATTTTGAGTCTTGTGAGTGGGTAGTGTACATAAAAGAATCGACTTCAAATGTTTTCGCATGTCTTCCTTGTGCTTTGATGACCTGTTGCGTCACATTCAGCCCTTCATTCATCGCTCTGGCACACACTTAAGCCTGATAGGACCACATCTGCCACCAGCCGCTCCTGGAAATTCTCTCTTTTGGGTACGCAGTGCCACATCCATATCATGGCATAGTCAGGAAAAATTCTATGTGTGGGAAAAACCCGGTGTATACAAGCCACGTGAGGAGGCATAGATCCATGTCTGACATCATTATTATCATGTGGCCCTTACAACCAGCATGGGAGCAACAAGCATAAACCAGGCTTTCTCAGTCTTGTGATTCCAGTTTCAGTGTTTGTGTTCTTACCTTTGTCACTTACCAAGTACAATAATTAGAACCACCAGGCAACACTCTTCCTTTTTTTATAGAATTACATTCTTCTTGGTTACACTCACACCCCACACATGCAAGTTACGTTAACCGGTGACTTTAAATTGCATCCTGCAGTGGGCTCAAGGGTTGGGTCCTGCCTTGCAATTGATGAAGCCTGCACACACTCCAGTCCCCTATGAACCTAAAATTGAATCAGGCAGTTCGAGTAAACGAATGGATGGACAAATGGATTTGATTTCCTGTGTATTAAAGCAGTGAGTATCTTTTGTAACATACAGCGCCTATAAAAAGTATTTATCTTGGAGGTTATCACATTTTATTATTATACAACATTGAATCACAGTGGACTTAATCTGGCTTTTTTGACATTGACCAACAGAAGAAGGCTGTTTAATGTCAAAGTGGAAACAGATCTCTGCAAGGTGGTCTAAATTAGTTCCAAATATAAAACACAAAATAAGTATTCACTGCCCTGTTTACGCTGCAAGGCAGAGAGTTCTTTCATGTGCCACACATTTGTATTTTATTTTCCACAATGAACAAGAGTGGACTGGAGGAAAGAATGTGGAAATATTTAGGAGCTTCTTGGAAAATATGCAACTGTTAAATAGAGAAGGTTAGGAATATATGAGTAATGTTAGTGGATTATTTATTGTCATGATTTTTTAATGTTAATCACTAAGATTGCCTTTTGTTTTACTTTGTGTTTAACACTTTGCAAGTTTTTATGCTCAGTATATAATATTGTTTTGTAATTAAATATTAGTGTGTTATAATTGGAAATACACTGCTGGCCATTAAAACTGCAACATCAAGACAAACATAAGATATTAAAGCAATATTAATATGGCAGATTATTTATGATACATGGCATACATATGGCCAAACATGCAGTAATTAATGCAGTAATTAATAACGATTTGCACATGGTCTGTCTTGGCATGGACAGGAAGAGATTTAGGATGTCTGCGGAATGACATGCCAGGCAGCCAAAGGTTCATCCATGGCAAACTGCTGGCAAGCCAATCATTGTCTGGCCATGACCCTGATGGGCTCAATGGGATACAAAACCTGTGAAAATGCCGGCAGGGGAGAAATGGCACATGGTTGTCATACAAAAACTGTAGGACATGTCAAATCATATTTGGTTCACCTGTTGGAATATGGCAACATGTGCCTCCGCAGTGAGGATACCAGCTCAGCTTCCAATACCTCTATGGTCCAATACCTCTGTGGGTAACGGGTACAGACAATGCGTACAAGATAGTGACAGAAGTGGAACCTGATGGCACCCCAAACCATAACACCTGGTGCTGGGCCCAAAAGGCACTTCAAAATGCATGCCCTTAGAAGTTTTTCGTGTAATGCCTTCATGTACAGATCCATCCACCAGGATGGAATAAATTGATCAGAGAGTCCTAAAAATTTAATGCTGCACCAATGCTGTGTTCATGGCACCATTGCAGTTGCAGATGCCTGTACTTAAAGGTCAAGAGTCAAGGGTACCCAAAACAATGGACAATGAGCAAGAATTTCTGCTGCTTCAGACTGCATTTAACAGTGCATGTGGACACCTGTTGATGCTTGACAGACCTCAACTGTTGGGCTAGGGTGTGTGATGTGTCAAATCGGCTCTACATCGCCATGAGATGTCTCTCCTCCCATTTGTTTGTGTGTCAGGGCACACCAAACCCCCTCCTCTACCCACTGACACCATTCTCTCATTACGGTGCACATACTCCATCCAACATGAGAGCCGATGTTCTGGTAGGGTAGACCACCATCCTCCTTTCCAACAATTCTCCTTTTTCTCAAAGTCCAAGAGCTGAATATCACAGTACAGTTGTGGCCAAAAGATTGGAGAATGACACAAATATTAATTTTCACAAAGTTTGCTGCCTCAGTTTTTATGATGGTAATTTACATCTACTCTAGAATGTTATGAAGAATGATCAGATGAATTGCAATTAATTGCAAAGACCTTCTTTGCCATAAAAATGAATTTAATCCCAAAACAATTTCCACTGCTGTTGTGAAGAAGGCTCAGGGTGCCCAAAAAAGTCCAGCAAGTGCCAGGGCTGTCTCCTACAGTTGATTCAGCAGAGGGCACCATCAGTGCAGAGTTTTCTTAGAAATGGCAGCAGGAGGTGTGAATGCATCTGCACACACAGTGAGGTGAAGACTTTTGGAGGATGGCCTGGTGTCAAGAAGGGCAGCAAAGAAGCCAAGAAAAACATCAAGGACAGACTGATATTCTGCAAAAGGTACAGGGATTGGACTGCTGAGGACTGCTGGGGTCAAGTCATTTTCTCTGATGAATCCACTTTCTGATTGTTTGGGACATCCGGAAAAAAGAAAAGGTGAGTGGTGCTACCATCAGTCTTGTGTCATGCCAACAGTAAAGCATTCTGAGACCATTCATGTGTGGGGTTGCTTCTCAGCCAAGGGAGTGGGCTGACTCACAATTGTGCCTAAGAACACAGCCATGAATAAAGAATGGGATCAAAACATCCTCTGAGAGCAACTTCTCCCAGCCATCCAAGAACAATTAGGTGACGAACAATGCCTTTTCCAGCATGATGGAGCACCGCGTCATAAAGCAAAAGTGAGAACTAAGAGAACAAAACATTGAAATTTTGGGTCTATGGGCAGAATACTCCCCAGACCTTCATCCCTTTGAGAACTTGTGGTCAGTCCTCAAGAAGTGGGTGGAAAAGTAAAAACCAACAAATTCTGACAAACTCCAAGCATTGATGAGCAAGAATGGGCTCCCATCAGTCTGGATTTGGCCCAGAAGTTGATTGACAGCATGCCAGGGCAAATTACAGAGGTGTTGAAAAAGAAGGGCTATCAATGCAAATATTGACTCTTTGCCTAAACTTAATATAATTGTCAATAAAAGCATTTGAAACTTATGAAATGCTTGTGATTCTACTTCAGTATGCCATAGAAACATCTGACAAAAAGATTTAAAAACACTGAAGCAGCAAACTTTGTGAAAACCCAAACTTGTGTCATTCTCAAAACTTTTGGCCATGACTGTAAACTAATGTCGGCACTCACACAATGAGCTTTCTTTTGTAGATTTCTTTAAAATCTACCGTAGGAAAGTCCAGGGGGTGTCGCTCGCATTCATCATCTGCTATGTGTGGCACTTGTAATCATTTTCACATTCTATGACTTATCTGTCCTGCAAGTTTCAGACCAATTTAATGCAATTTTAATGGCCAGCACTGTATGTGTAATTACTCTGAGCTTATACTCAGTAAACAGCACCATATATGAATAATTTGAAACTGACTTGAAAAGATCTGAAGTGTAACAGCAAAGTGAAAGGAGTAAATTAGCAAAACAAATGTGAGGCTTGGGCAAAAGAAAGACATTTAAGTGAATATGGAATACAAAAATAAGATTTGGAAATGTAAATAGTGAGGACGTCAAGGCATCCATTCATCTGCATACTAAACCCAGGCAGGTACATTTAATTCATTCATTTTCTAACTTCTTCAATCCATTATACAATTGTAAGGACCCATTCCCAGCAGAAAGCAGCCCAGAATAGCTGCGCACCACACTCATGAACACACTTATATGGCTTCATACTGAACTGATTGAGAGTCTCTTGTGAGCTTAACTTGCTTGTGTTTGGGATGTAGGAGGCAAGGCAGAGTATCTAAGAGAAATCCCCTTTAAACACGAGGTGAAGGTTCAGGAACCACCCAGACACTGACACAGCTCAGTCATTGTGCTAAACATGTGGTACAACTTGTAAAAGTCCTGTTTACAACTGCTTGAACGGGATTTGGGAAGGACTGAATAATTTATACAGGTAGAAAAATACCCTTCTGACCAGGAACATATTTTATGTCAGGTAAATATAATGTCCTTTGAACTATTAACTTAATAGGTAATAATATAGTGTACTGTATGCACAGACTGTTCCCATCCTAGCCTGTGACATTCTGAACTGAAGTGTATTTTTAGTTGTTTGTGGTTAAGTGGAGCTTCTTAGATCTATAAACTGCGTGCTGCATTATTCAGTTAGTGTCAGTGACACAATGGTGGTGGGTCTCATCAGCAAAGGAGATGAGTCAGCTTAAAGAACTGAGATACAATACTTGGCAGACAATAATCTGTCTCCTAACATGGACAAGACAAAAGATATAACTGTTGACTTCAGAAAAGCCCCTGCTGTCCACACCTCATTGTACATTGAGGGCTCTGCGGTGGAACTGGTCAAGAGCGCCAAATTCTTTGGTGTGCATTTGGCAACAGACCTTACTTGTTCAATTAACAACACCTCCATGGCCAAGAAGGTACAGCAGCATTTCTACTTCCTTCATCAGCTGAAGAATGAAGACTGTCTCCTTACATTGTCACCATATTCTACAAGGGCACCTTCAAGAGTGCTCTAACTTGGCTGCATCACTGTCTGGTTTGGGAAATGCAGCATCTCTAACCGTAAGGTTCTACAATGGATAATGAATACTGCAGAAACGATTCTTAGACCCTCTCTGCCCTTCATTGAAGACATCTTTGTAAAGTGTTATATCTGCAAAGCTTACAGCATTGTCAAAGACCACTCCCACCCCTCCTATGGCATCTTTGTCCCACTTCTACCTGGCAGAAGGTAGCATAGCAGCTAAACCAGTTCTGCTAGGTACTAGAACAGCTTCTACCCCGTGGCTGTCCGGACTCAAATCTGTGCTGCCGCCACACCCATATCTGCATTAGTAGTGAATTCATATGCAGGACATTCGTTACACTTGCCACTACTGTTGTTTCTGTTATTAGTTTTACTGTTATTTTTTTTATTTATTACTACCTATTTGAAATTATTACTATCTATTTACAAACATGTTATTTATTTTAATTATTTATTTATCAATTATAGCATAGTTCTTTACCTGTTTTACACTTGTTTTGTGTTTATGTATATTTTGCATTGTGAATGTGTGGGACATTATTTCATGCCACTGTATGTTGCAATGCTCTGTAAGGAAGGTATGATAATAAACACTAGAACAGTCAAGACAAGAACAGGCCATTCAGCCCAACAAAGCTTGCCAGTCCTATCCGTTTAATTCTTCTAAAAAAACATTAAGTCAAGTTATGAAAATCCTTAAAGTCTTACTGTTTACTACACAACTTGCTAACGTATTCCAAGTGTCTATTGTCCTCTGTTTAAAGAAAAACTTCCTAATGTTTGTGTGAAATTTACCCTGAACAGGTGTCCAACTTTGTCTTCTTGTTCTTGATGAACTCATTTTAAAATAACAGTCTCGATCCACTATTCTAATTCTCTTCAGAATTTTAAACACCTCTTGTCACTCTTAATCTTCTTTTGCTTAAACTGTAAAGGCTCAGCTGTTTTAATCTTTCTTTATAATTCACCCCTTGTAGCCCTGGAATCAGCCTAGTCACTGTTCTCTGGACCTTTTCTAGTGTTGCTATGTCCATTTTCTAGTCTGGGGACCAAAACTGCACCCAGTATTCCAGATGAGGCCTCACCAGTGTGTTATAAAGCTTTAGTATAACCTTCTTGAATTTGTGTCCTACACATTCTGCTACATAACTTAACATTTTATAGCCTTCTTAATGGTTTCTGAACACTGTCAGGAAGTTGATAGTGCAGAGTTCACTACGACTCCTTAATCCTTCTCATAAGGTGTACTTTCGATTTTCAGACCACCCATTGTGTATTCAAACCTAACATTTTTATATTTCCTGACATTAAACTTCATATGCCACAAATCTGCCCTGGCCTGTATGCTGCCCAACTCCCTCTGTAATGATTTAAAGGATTCCAGATTATCTGACAATCCTCCTAGCTTGGTATCGAAATCATTTATATTATATTAAAAATAGCAGCGGCCCTAGCACTGTCCCCTGTGGAACACCACTCTTAACATCAGCCTGTTCTGATAAGGTTCCTCACATCATCACCCTCTGCTTCCTCTGTCTGAGCCAATTCTGCACCCATCTAAAAACATCACCCTGAACCCCTACTTCTTTTGGTTTGGTGCTCAAACTATCATGTGACACCTTATCAAATGCTTTCTGAAAGTCCAAAAAAATAACATCATAAGCTCCAATTTGATCGTATCCTTTTGTTGCTTCCTCATAGAATTCCAGCATGTCAGTAAAACATCCCCCTTCTGAGCCCATGCCAACTGTTCAGAAAAAATTCCTGCACTTGCCAGGTGATGCTCAATCGTATCCTTATTAATTCTTTCCATTAATTTTCCTATGATGCACATTAAGCGTACTTGCCTATAGTTGCTTGGATCTGCCCTGTCACCCTTTTTATATAATGGGATAATATTTTCCAGTCCTCCAGAATTTCCCCAGTGCATAGTGACTTCCTAAAAATATGTGTCAAGGGATTACATATGTACTTGTTAACCTCCTTAAGAACTCGAGGGTAAATATTATCTGGTCCTGGGGCCTCATGTATAAACGGAGCGTATGCACAAAAATGTTGTGTAAGCCCATTTCCACTCAGAAGTAGCGATGTATAAAACCTAAACTTGGCATAAAGCCACACACATTTCCATGGTAGCTCATACCCTGTCGTACGCAAGTTCTGCGCTGGGTTTTGCACACTGGCTGGCACATAGCGTCAAAGCAGTACTACTGTTCCAGTGTGGTTTCCCTTTCTTGTTTAGATCCACATCCCTGACGTGGCTTTATAAATACACTGAAATGAACTGCATATTATTTATTAGTTGAATGCATCTGATTGTAATTAATCTGTAGCAATATAATGGTCCACAGAATGGTCAAACTATTCTAAATTTCATAGCTGCTTTAGCGTTGTTACACTCACTGCACCTTCTTCTTCTTCTTTCAGCTGCTCCCGTTAGGGGTTGCCACAGCGGATCATCTTTTTCCATATTACTCTCACTGCACCACTCGGAATATTAATATCACTGTATCTGAGTGGGGAATCACAGCTGTACAGTAGCTGACTGGAAAAGAGAATTATCGGTATACAGAAACTAGAATATGCTGCCTCAGCCATGCTGTGTAATGAACTGCTCTCATATGGCAAATGCTTCACAGCCATTCCTGTACGGACCTCACGGTTCAGAAACAGTTTCATCCCAAGAACTCTAAATGCAATCAATTAGTCCATCGAGTGATCTTTGTAGAACAGTTTGTACTTATTAGTACAATTACCTCACTGTAAACTTGCGATACAGTTATAATATTGCACAACCTTAGCCACTTTATAAAGCGCGTATTTACATATGATGACCATATCATTTTTAAGATGAAATGCAGCAAAATATGTTTATTATATTATACAGATAAAACTTTAATTTCATTTAAATAATCTATATTGTTAATGAATAAACATGAGAGGACATGGTGTCACTGCGCTAGTAAGGAGCTGGCGCTCCATTCACGGATTGTTCCTGCCTCGCGCTGTATTCTTTTAAACATGTACTACAAAGATATTTCAATGCTCCTTAAAAGTTTTGAAGAATTGGCATTCTAAGCTTACAGATGGCTTAACGTCTATTACAGAGCTGATTGTGTGACGATTGGGTATTTTTTATTTTGGGCACTGCAACTTTGTAAACTTGAGCTTTCCAGTTTCTCCAACACTCTATGTCACTCGATAACTTCCCTTTGTTGTTTATACCACTTTACAGTATAAACCAACAAATAGTACGTTTTTCCTTGGCCTCCACTTGGTATTCGCTGAAGTTCCTCTATTTTCCCCTGTGATTTTGCCATTGTCTTTTCACAGAAGGCTGAGCTTAAGGGCTATTTATATTGATTTGCATATACTGTACAAAGAGACATAATTCTGGGAGGAGTTGGGGCGGGACAGGAGGTGCGTGCACATGCGTTACTTTTCACACTAACCGGGATTTATGTAGCAAAAGAACGTGGAAGTTGCAGTTTGCACAGATTTATGCATCTGGATTTTTTGGTGTGTACGAACATTTCCACTTTTGTGCTTACGCCATGTTATAGTGTGAGTTCTATGCACTGTGATATGTATGAGGCCCCTGATGATTTGTTTGCTTTCAGCCTATTTAATCTGAGCAGCACATCCCTCTCTACAATTTCAAAATCCTTCAGTACCTCCTTAGTAGTCCCATTTACTGCTGGGAGGTTATCCACTTGCTCACTTGTGAAGACCACAGAAAAATGCAAGTTTAGGGCGTCCACTATTTCATTGTCTGTATTTTTTAATTCGCCTTTACTATCTCTGATGCACTTCACCTCCTCCTTGACTGAACTTTTACTACTAAAACAGTGAAAGAATCTCTTAAGGTCATCTTTCGCTTTATCTGCTATATTCCTCTCTGTCTTTTAGCCTCCCTAATGTCTATCTTCATGGTTGCCCTTAAGTTCTCATACACCATACAATTCACTTCAGAGTTATTAGTCTTATGTGCCTTATACAACTGTTTTTTTTTTCATTGCAGCTTCTTTTTTAACTCTTTATTAACCCACTGTGAAGTTTTTTCAATTTCCTATTAATTCCAAATTTAGGTGTGCACCTCTCCTGCATTACATGTGAAACATTCTTAAACCTGTTCCTCTGCTCCTCGACTGTCTCCACACTTAAAAGCTTATTCCAGTCTATCCTCCTTGAACTTTGCCACATTTGCTCAAAATTTGCCCTAACAAAGTTAAGCTTAAATGTTTTAGTCTTTGCATCGGCACTCTTACAAAACACAGAGAACTGTATTATATTATACTTAACCCTGCTGGTTCAATCACCTCTACACCCTCAATTCTACTCCGATTATTACAAAATAATACATTTAGACAAGCTTGACCCCACCTTGGTGCTTTAACATATGAGTTATAAAAACAGTTGCTGATTACTTTTAAAAACTCCTGCTCTTGTGCTCTGCTCTTTGCAAGCTTATCCTCGTTACTATTCAGATAGCTAAACTGCCCCATGAGTATAATATCCCCCTGTAAACTTGCCTTTTTAATATTACTAAAAAGATTTGTGTTGAAATTACTATCTGTATTGGGTGGTCTATAACACACTCCTAAAATAAGGCCTCTTTCCTTAATGATTTCCAGGCGAAGCCACATGTCCTCACTAAGATGGGGCTCATTGTCCTTCTGAAGAGGACTTACATTTAAATTCTGTTTGACATAAACAGCAACCCCATCTTCTTTTCTGTTTAGTCTACCCTTCCTAAAATGTGTATCCCTCTATGTTACACTCATCCCCATCTTTGGTATTTAACCAGGTTTCCATTATTGCTATAATATCATAACTATGCTCCTTTTCACACAACTCTAACTCACTTAACTTGACTTGACTATAAAAATAATGCAGGATTATTAATGCTATATGTTGGGGGCCTCCTCGCCTTTCATATATGGTTTTCTTTATGAGCATTTGTCTCATAGATGTAGAAGATAACTATAAAACTCTATTTATTACTGTATCTATGGCAAGAGTTTCTACCAATCTGCTCAAATATAGCCCAACACTTTCATGGAGGGGGTGATAACAGTGATGACATCCCTGGCTCAGCCACATATTCACTTGCTAAAATCCATCAGTAAATGATAACTTCTATCTGCATCTGATTGTAATGGGGAGTTGGAACTAATGACTACTTCATACAACAACAACAACAACATTTATTTATATGGCACATTTTCATACAAAAAGTAGCTCAAAGTGCTTTACATAATGAAGAACAGAAAAATAAAAGACAAAAGAAATTAAAATAAGACAACATTAGTTAACATAGAAAAGGAGTAAGGTCCGATGGCCTGGGTGGACAGAAAAAACAGAAAAAAAACTCCAGACGGCTGGAGAAAAAAATAAAATCTGTAGGGATTCCAGACCATTAAACTGCCCAGTCCCCTCTGGGCAATACTACACCAGCGTTTCTCAACCTTTAAGTATTTGCGATCTGAGTTTTCATAATAGTTTTAATCGCACCCCCCTAACATTTTTTTAAAATGTAGATGCATATTTTATTATACCTACTTAACTTTTATCAACATTTATCAAACTATATGTATTGTTCTAGTATCAGAATGTAGTTTAAGTTCATATTTTTGATTCTTGTTACTTTTTTTCACATCTTCGCGCCCCCCTAGGGGGGCCCACCCGACAGGTTGAGAACCACTGTACTACACTGTCATATTTGACCCTACTTTCCCATTTCCTCCTTTGCATGTTAGAGGCGGTGACTTTACCTTTGCAATGTATTCATTTAGATATGTTGGCATTTTCTACATTTACTGTAACTCCTAGACTTTCATAAATATTCTAAAACATCTCAAAATACTGTTTTGCAATTCTACTTTTTAAACATTTCCAGCCCATTTTTAATGGAGCAGGAAGCATGGTATCATACTGATTAGAATGGCTGTAGCGTTGTTCCATGTGGATATGTGGCATAAATAATAAAAAGGAGATGATAATAAAAAATAAACTTTCTCAGTTCACTTTGAAATAAAAAACTAACCACAAAGTTAAAATCCTTAATAGAAAAAAACACAAACAAAATAAATACTTGTACACAAGGTTGTGCTCCAGATAAGGAAGTCCAAGTCGACACTGGAAAATATTGGGGTGCCAACCCGGTCATCACTGTTTAATTCCAAACAAAATAATTGTTATTAACTCTACTAAAATGAGGGCCACTATGCTTCCAAAACAAGATTGCCATCAAGCTAAATGACAGAAAGGCAGTCAGAAGAGAACTCCATCCTGCGTTGGGTTTGGTGCAAGATTGAACACCTCCTTCCAGCATCAGCGGGATTTATACAGTAGCACGGGGACCGAAGGGGGCAGAATCAAGTGTCCTCACTGGGCATCTTATGTTTGCTGTGGTGGGAACAAGAGAGGGGAATGTTAGCATCAGCGCCTCCTCTCAACACTGAGCAGTAATACATACCTCAGATGAGCCCAGAGAGTGGTCAAGAGAAGCACTTGCATGACAATGTTAAGCAGGAAGATCACAATTTAGGAAGGACTTCATTGATGAACTTATGATTCAATGGACTTTCAGCAAACTTTACTAAAAACGAATAATTTGGCGAAGTACCACTTTCTTCATATTAGAATTTGTTTTGGATACTATGTTTCTCATAGATACTATGTTCATTCTAATATTGCTAATGTGCAGATGGCATCATTTTAGAAGTTTTGCTTTTAAAGGCTCCTTTCACAATTGAAACTACTGTAAGCAACAACAACCTCCTGCCCTTTTGTGAGCAACAAGTGGATGGATCTTTGCAACCTCTGCCTTCTTAAGGAAAGTGTTATTCTAGTAGGTCCAGTAACCATTTTGGGATCTAATGTATGTTCTGTCTGTGTGCCATCTTATCTTATTTTTTATTGCATATCCAATGGGTATATTCATTCACAGTAAGGCAAATGGAACCCACATAAACATGGAAACAATGTGCAAACAAAACAGAAGACTCTCAAGCTGGCCATCATGTAATCCCATGTATCGTATACCTACCTAAACTACCTAAAACAATTTACTGGAACCGGGAAAATCAAATGTATCTGCATTCCTCTGAGAACAACTGGTTCAGTCACAGACTGTGCACCCACAGGAGAATATCTACATTGGACTTTTGTTTTTTATTGCATTGGGATAACACATTTTAGGTGGTGAAACAAAAGAACTCTGAGGGGGTTCCCTTTCATCTCAGAACAATTGTTCAATTTTTCTAATGTCTGCCTTGGAAACTGCAGTGCTCTATTTTAGTTTCATCCCAAGATATACAGGTAGATTAGAAATTATGAGTTCATACTGACACCAGACTGGAAACTTGTTAAGGGTTGATTTTGCACAAATGTTAGAAAGTCTTCACACAAATAACCATAAACACATGGAATACATTACCAAGTTAGGTCTTTAGGGACATTAAAAAATATGATGATGTTGATTTGTTTTGAATCTTTATTTTTTTGGTAAAACTTGAATTATTTGTATGGAATATTATTTGATTTTAATAAAGTCAATACAATTAAAAAATATATATGATGATATTTTGGATATTCTTGGTGTGTAGGGTGGGTGAGCTTGATGGGATGAATGTCTGTTCTCTTCACAATTGTTATATTATTCTAATGTCTACCTTGGAAACTGTTTTATATCCCAAAGACATACAGGTTGATTCGAAAGTATAAGCTCAATATAAATGAGTGTGGGAGTGCTCTCTGATGGTCTAGCATCCTAAAAAGTGTCAGCTCAAGTCAGGTACCCATTGCTTTTGAGGGAAAGAATGGAATAAAGTGAACAAATTCATTCAAAAATGTCTAAAATATTTAGTGTTGACATAAAGAAAACTTGCAAAACTGAAAGAATACAATCCTGTATTTAGTGAATTCAGGTAAGTTGTGCACAAGTAAGATGAGTAACTTGTAAAAAGCCTAAACTGTATTACAAAATTCAATTTAAGTCAGTCAATATAGCTTATCAAACATGCTTTTAATAACTATTTAGAAATTTAAATAAGTTATTAGTAAGTTATAAGTCTGATTTTGTATCCATTTTTGGGGCTTGTATACCCCAGCTCCTGAATCTACATCTCTAAAGGTGTGAGGCACTTTGTCACCCATAGCACAGTTTGTTCTTGTTATACAGATTTATTTTAAGGCATGAAACACATGCTAAGAAACTAGACTTACAGTTAAGATACATTTTTCTTTGAAAACCAGAGTTCTGTAAAGCATTAATGCAGAATTAGGAAAGTCAATCAAAGTCAATCTGTGTGCCATTGCAGTTAGCATTGCTGAACACTGTGATGCATCACTGGTCACACAGGTACTTCGTCAGCAGGACTTTAATATACTAACACACCTTTGGCTATAAAACCATCACAGCATGTAGGAGGTCTCATTTCATCTACGTATAAAATTATGTGTCTAAGTAGAAGCAAGAGTCTGGTAAGAGGCATAAAGCATAAAGATTTTAATTAAAGGGGTTTAGAAATACTCTGTGATCTTCAAAGTCTGATTCACATCAATATGTTTGTTTGAATAAAAATATAAGCATGTATGTTTTCATAGAATATATGCAAAAAGTGTATGAGATTTTATACGTAATACAACCACATATACATATATATATAAATAATTTTACTGTCAAATAATGCAAAGAGTACACAACACGTATTTCGCCCTAATTCTGGGCTCATCAGGCGTACACACTCACTGCACCCCATCTCAGGGAATCGAACCTCGGATGTCAGCGCTAGAGGCGAAGCCATATATATATATATATTGTCACAAGAATGAGACATGGACAGATAAAGGGTTGGGGCAGCCACCCGTATAATGTGGTATCCTGGCTGCAAAAGTCGTTTTAACAAATAATCAGCCTTGAAGTGCATTCAACTGAGTCCAAAACAAGACTGAGGAAACAAAGGAAAAGGGGCAGGTTTTAAAGGGGGAGACAGGAAGTGAGGTCATATGGATCTGGCACGTGGTCTTCCACCATTGGTTTATAGCCGGACGTGACATCAGAGGGACTGGAGCTGGTGTGGCCGACTTCCATTGGCTCAGTCCCGGAAGTGATGTCAGGAGAGCCAGGTGAAATCCCCGGGGATGGTCTACAGGCAAGGGAGAAAAGAGTCAGTGCACTCTGCCACACCCGGCATGCCTCGAACTGCCTTCAATCAAGCCCTTTAGCTGCCTCCCATGCGCACGTGTGTGACAATATATATATGGATTCGCCTCTAACGCTGACGTCCGAGGTTCGAGGTACTGTATATGTATATATATATATAAACAGATAGATAGATAGATAGATAGATGTGTGTGTACTGTATATACAATATGTGTATATATGTATATATGTACTGTATATATATCTATATATTCTTCACATTTAGAAGAGCTCAACTAAACAAATACAAGAACACTTTTATTAGAGCTTCTACCCTACTAACCAGTAGGGAACTTTTAAGTAATTCGATAGGTGACACAATAGTTCTGGGCTTTATGGTGGCACAGTGGTACCACTTCTACCTAGCAGCAAAGAAACTAGGTCAGGTCAGTGCCTTGTTTTGGCTGTAATGCCTTTGGCTTTCATGACGGAGTACCTTTTACCACAGCTGCTTTTATATTTAACTGGGTCTTGTGACTGGAATTGACACACCTCTTGTTGGAAATGATCTAACTGAAATTGACCTGTCTGATTCATTTCAGTCCCGTCCAGGTATGTATCCTTCATTGGATGTTTGTAGGCCTCTCTCAAAAAGAAAGAAGAAGATACTATGAGGCCTCTGAAATTTCTCATCAGGTGCCCTTTGGTTTTCCCTGTGCTGTGAGCTCATGTCATGTGAATGTGTGTACAGAAATCTATCAATACATACAGTATATACACTGCGCATAACACATGTACATACATACATATACACATAAAACAGGTTGAGTAGAAACTATAAGCTCAATATAAGTGAGTGTGGGAGTTAACCAGGTTATGGTTATTACTTATAAATCCTCTATTGGGAGCATAGCGTTTGACTTGTGATTCCAGAGCACAGGGTTCAAATCACAATAATCACAATGTCAATATCTACAGTATGCATGTTGTCTACTGTATGTATCTGTGGCATTTATTTCTCTAAAAACCCTCCAATTATTCTCCCTTGTCCCAAAGATGTGTCTGTTAAGAAAACTGGTGAGTGTAGCTTAATAACATAACATAATAATAATAATAATAATAATAATAATAATAATAATAATAATAATAATAATAATAATAATAATAACATGAGTGTCAGCATGTCTGTGGGAGTCCACTGTGATTTATTGACCCTCTCGTCCACATTTGGTTCTTGTGCCCAGCTATAACGATTCAGAAAGATTCATTTTCCTGGCTTACGTGTATTCCTTATGGAGCTTGAGAGGTGCTGCAAAGAGGAATGGGCGAAACTGGCCAAGGATAGGTGTGCCAAGCTTGTGGCATCATATTCAAAAAGACTTGAGGTTGTAATTGCTGCCAAAGGTGCATCGACAAAGTATTGAGCAAAGGCTGTGAATACTTATGTACATGTGATTTCTCAGTTTTTATATTTTTAATAAATTTGCAAAACCTCAAGTAAACTTTTTTCACGTTGTCATTATGAGGTGTTGTGTGTAGAATTCTGAGGAAAAAAATGAATTTAATCCATTTTGGTTAAAGGCTGTAACATAACAAAATGTGGAAAAAGTGATGCGCTGTGAATACTTTCCGGATGCACTATATTGAATGTTTTCAATATTTTTTATTAAGTTCCATGTTTCTTTATTTCTGTTCTTCGTTTCCTTTCATGTAAAGTGTTGTTCAGATTCATGACAAAAGAATCTGCCACCACTGGCCTAGTTAGATTAGGCAAGTTAGGAAACAGATGGTTAGTGTTATAGAGTCATCATGCATGTGAAAAAGTAAGTACCCCCATTGGAACTGTAGACTTCTCAATACAGCTGAACAGACAAACTGTAGACTGTTACGCAAACAGGGTCTACAGATAAATGAGATATACAGTACTTGAATAACAACCCAAGGAAAATATAACTTTTCAATCATTTACTCAATAAAAATACCAATAGATGTACTGGTCTACTAGGGAAAAAGTAAATCCACCCTTGGCATTGCCCTTTTTAGCAGAAATAACTTTTGACCACTCCTCCTTGCAAAATTCCTTCAGTCACATGACATTTGTGGGATTTCTTGTATGTAGTGCC
Organism: Polypterus senegalus; assembly: GCF_016835505.1. Taxonomy (NCBI): domain Eukaryota; kingdom Metazoa; phylum Chordata; class Cladistia; order Polypteriformes; family Polypteridae; genus Polypterus; species Polypterus senegalus. The sequence goes on along the minus strand of NC_053168.1, from coordinate 31,817,711 downwards.
CATTTCAATAATTCAGTGGGGGTTAAATAAGGGGTTTGACTAGGCTAGTCCATAGTCCTCCATTTCTATTTTTGATCCCTTTTCTTTTTGCATTTGCTAGTGTGCTTTGAATCATTAACGACTTGAAAGGTCCATTTCCAGGTTAACTCCAACTTTTGGACTGATGGCCTCATATTCTCCTGAAGCTCAGTTTTCTATGAAGCAGAATTCATAATTGATTTGATAAATGCAAGCTGCCCAGGCCTGAGAGAGCAAAGCAACCCCAAACCATAACATTCCCATCACCATGCTTCACAGCTGATACGAGGTTCTTCTCCTGAAATACAGTCTTGAGTTCGTGCTACACAGGTCTACTGTTACTAAGTAACAGTAGTAGTAGTCGCTAAACAACTCTATCTTTGATTCATCTGTCCACAATGTCTTAGAAGTTGTTGTCTTTGCCTAGACCGGGGGTGGGCAAAGTCATTCCTGGATGACCGCAGTGGCTGCAAGTTTTTGTTCCAAACAAATTGCTTAATAAGAAGCCCTTATTGCTGAAGTGACACTTCTGCTTCATTTTTATTGTGTCACTCATTAAAATTTTGAACCTTTATTGCTTATTTTAGGCGTAAACAGCTGTATTCTCGATTTTCTCAATTCTCTTATTAGCAATAAGATTCAAATGACAAAATAAACCAGCAGTACTCAATTTAGCTTGTTTCCATTTACACCTGTGTGTACTTATAATGCACTAATTTAATTAAATTAATAATTAAGCAACTGGGTTCGAACAAAAACCTGCAACCACTGCGGCCCACCAGGACTGACTTTGTCCACCCCTGGCGTAGACAGTCTTGCTCTAAAGTTCTTTTGGGACAGCAAAGGCTTTTTCCTGCCATACCTCACATGAAGGTCAAATATATACATTCTCTTTCTGATTGTAACTTTGACACCAACCTTTGTGAGAGTTATCTGCAGATCCTGTAATAAAATTTTGGGTTTGTTGGAGACTCCTTTTAGTATCAAACAGTCAGCTCCTTGCTGGATTTGCTGGCCTGGCCAGTTCTACACAAATCAGCAGTCACTTCCACTTGTAGATGATTTTTCTTAGAGTGGAATGATTGACTTCAAATAATTTTGTGATGTTTTTATATCCAGAGTCTTTTTGAGGGGCTTAGAGAGCTCATTTGATCATGGTGTGAAGACACCACACATGGCAAAACCTAAGAGAACATTAGACCCTCGGTAACTGCACTTTAAATAAGACAAGGTTCGCCTGCATGCTTCCCAAGAAGGTTTTAGCCATTGGGACCTCATCTGGAACACCTGATTAATGGATCTGAAGTGATTATAAATTAAGGGTATTACTGACTATTCCACACTACAAATCTACATTTTTGTTAATTTAGATTACGAGAATGAATACACCATGTCAATTTAATGTAGTATTCATTCAAGTGTATCACAAAAAATAAATTAATTCAACAATTTCCATAGGGTGTACTTACTTTTTTGCTTGATTGTATATACAGCATATACAGTACAGTATAATATATATTTTTAACATTACATTCTCGAACCTGCTTTAACTAATTAAGGGATAAGCCTCTCATGACAGCATCAAAATCAAGGCAGGAAGCAAACCTGGATGGGGAGCCAGTCCAGCCAACCTCAGGACTCAACTAAGCACACAGCAATACGCTAACTGAAAGTGAAGCAGTCATGAAATTAACTTATCACACATGTCTTTGGGACACTGAAGATTAACCAGAGTAAGAACATGGATGTATATTATAAAATCCACCCGTGTGTGTATATCTGTTACTACATACAATAAATATAGTATGTATTTTGTATGAATGGTAAGTGGACATAATAAGTCCAATAACAATCTAAAAGTCTATTGCAACATTCTTCTAATTTCATGAATTTGTGAAGTGCGCCTGCATAAAATTGTATAAAAGTATGCAAAAGTAAATTTATCTGCTGGTATTCCATATTAGACCAAGTAACTTAATTTTCAAGGAGCATGTACAGTACGGTAGAGCACAGCGCAATGTCTAGAATGGGCCTGATCACACTTTTGCCATTCTCCCATAATGCTCTAAGTGTTTGTCTTGTTTTAGAAGTCAGCACTCTTGTTCATGTTTTCAGCTCCAGTGACTCACAAGCCTGCGTTGGAGATCCTGTGATGCTATTTCAGCACTTTCTACTCCAATCGATTCCTCAATCCCTGAAGGGGAAATCAGGCGCATCATGTACTTTACAGAGATACACACACACACACACACACACCGAGGCTGAATCAAATATCACTAGAACAGTGCATCACTGACTTTAAGGATGTCCTCAACTGCATTTTAAGGCTAGATTGTAACACTGGGTCCCGAGGGGGCTGCTTGGCTTTTACGTTCTTAACAAAAAAAAATAGAAATAAATCCGGAGCAGTGCAGATTATGCTTATAATGAATGTACACTGCAAACGCAGGACTTTTGTAAAGAGATGTGTTTTTGATCATCTTACCATTAACAGAAAAAAGCACTTTTAAAATTCAGAGAGTGTGTTAGATGTCTGATGAATCAATGAAAAAGCCCATCTGTTGCAGATAATTTATTAGAATTCATCTTTTCAGGCTGCTTCTATTGACTATTAGCATGCCTACACATTTAATGTGAACACGCTTCTTCTGTTCTTTATTCCTCCAATGAATATTCGATTTGCAATATGCACATCTCAACCAAATCTACAGCCACATCCTGCAATAAATCTTGTACCCGTATCTACCAATCTAGATAATGTTTCTGTCATCATAGTTTTTCAATTGTCTGACATGGAGGATGTTTCAGATTTACTGTTCCAGTGTCAATAATGCAGCAGTGATCTTGACTTCTCAAAATTGCCCACTTATTGTAATGAGGAGTGGAATAAAGGATTCCTTTGTAGTCAAGAGCGCTGTCTATTGCTGTCATTATACAAAGAGATAACGAGATGATTTGTTATATGAAGAAGAAAAAAAGCAGTGTTTGCATTGCTGTGTCATTTGTTATCCCAGATGTAATGAAACACTGTTTTAAGATCGGCTCTTGCGCACAGCATTTAAAATTATATTTCTAAGCAGAATCATTTTTACATCAGCTTAAAATAAATCATTGTCACAACTGTTTTTTAGCAGTTTTTATATAGACCAGCAACACTTCACTCTATTAACTGGGTATGTGAAAGATTTATGTTTAAATATAGCTTATTGCATTGTTTTTCACTTTTCTAATTCTGATGTGATTTCCTGTGGCACATGCAGGTAAGATATTGCCTTAATTGATTAATAACTATTAATAGCTCATTGTCTGAGTAGAGTCAGGGCTCCTTTATAAAATTATAGGTAGTGGTACAGCACTTTGTATTTAAAGGTTTAGACATATTGAGTCTTTTCAGGCAGCTTTTTTCAATTATTGGGCCATTGAGAGCTTGATGAATCCCTTTTGGACATCTCTCTTGTGCCAATAAAGGGAGAAGAATCACGGAGGAACTTGCACAATGTCTGGAGTCTCATGCTATATGAAGAATTGGCTTAAAGAAATGAGAAGAGCAATCAATGAAAGCAACATTTCAGAACATAATTCAAATCATTAGGACAACTATCTGGACACAGTGATACGGTTGGGTAAGTAAGGAGCTGAGTAATCAGTGTCGGAGAAAACAAAAGCAGAAGGCCACAATTCTGAATTTTTGGCTTTGTCCAAAATGGATCTTCAACCTCCCTTTTGAGGGCAGGACCATTGAAGGGAGCAAAATAGTTGGGGACATTTAACAGGCAAGGGGTGACTGGTGATGACATCAACAGAATTCACAATAATGGGACTTAAAGCTGGAAGCCCATGCTATTTGGTCAAAATAAAAAATGAAAAAAGGTAAGTTGTTGATCAGTATGACTGAGGTGTGGATTATGCATTAAAAAAATCAGTCCAATTCTTTTAAACCTACATGAGCTAAAAAGAAATGTTTAAATTAAGGATGATAGGAAGACGACCAAAAAAGTTTTAAAAAAATCAGAAGCCATTAATACAATGAACGTAAGAAAGACTAAGAGACAATCAAGTTAGAGTTGGTCTGCACCAGGGATCTTCTTTAATCCTTACTTCTTTGATCTGGTTATGGATGTGTTGAGGCATGAGATAAAAGACCAATCTTACCCGGTGCTATTTTTTGCTGATGACATTGTGTTATGTAGCACGAGGAAAGAGGAAGTGGAGAGGAAGTTGGAAGAATGGACAAGGCTTTGGAAGACAGAGGGATCAAGATAAATAGGAAGAAGACGGGATGCATTAGATGTAATGATGATCAGAATTCAGAAGTTAGGCTGAAGGAAGAGCTATTCAAAAGGGTGGATAAATTTAAATATCAGGATCAGAGGTAGACCAAGATGGAGAATTAGATGCAGAGATAACCCACAGAGTGCAGTGCAGATAGAACAATTGAAGTAAGGTGTCAGGAGTATTGTGTGATCGAAGAATTAAGGTGAAGTTTAAAGGTAAGGTTTTTAAGACAGTGGTAAGACTAGTAATGCTGCTTGAAACTAAGACATGGGCAGTAAAGGGAGAGCAAGAGGAGAAGTTACAGTAGATGTGGCAGAAATGAGAATGCTGAGATTGATGTGTGGAGTTACAATTTAGGAAAAAATATGAAATGAACCAATCAGAGGTACAACACAAGTGGGAGAGAAAGCACAGGAAAGTAGACTGAAGTGGTATGGACATGTGATGAGGAGGGACAATGAATATGTGGGCAAAAGAGTGATGGAAATGGAAGCACAAGGGAAGAGAGGGAACTCAAAGTGAATGTGGATGGATAAAGTAAAAGAAGATCTGAAAGAAAAGGGATTTACTGGTGAGGAGGTGCAGAATTGAGCTGTTTGTAGAAGGCTGAGCAAGCACAAAAGATGAAGAGGAAGAAGAAGAACTAAGAAAGACTCTGAGACCTTCAAAGGGTTTAAGTAAGTTAACAAATAGGCAAATACACAATTCTCATAACAAGCTGGAAGAAATTTGATTTGGTAAAGCAATTACAAATGAAACATCACTGGAAATATAAAAAAACAGTAACATAATTGATTTAAATTCAATTTAGTTTATTTTTGTAAAGCGATCTTCTCAGAAGGTGACAAGGTCTAAAGACAAATGCAAATCTCTAAATTCTGAGTTAGTACAATTGAAGAAAGAGATTTGTTCGAACACATAGAAAACAAAGTAGAAAATAGCTCACATACATGAAAACAACAATTTCTGTCCATTATTTAAGTGTTGAGCTATGGCTAGTTGACAACAGAGGAGAGGAAAACAAAAGCTCCAATCAGCAGTATCCCTGGAGAAAATAAACGTCTGAGGGGTCCATGGCCAATTGTAAGAGAGGAAATCAAAGACGAAGTCAGACAGTCACATTCCTGGAGACCTCGGATAACTAGCCACCTCCAGGGCATTCTATAGTGGGATAATTCTGTCTTATCATAACTCCAACATCCCACAAACCACCAGCTTCACTACAGACACACATAGAGATAGTCACTGGATTACAGTAGATGAATAACAAGTTTAAGATGATAGATTTGTGTATCATACAGCTCAAGGATTCACACATTTTAAAATATAATAGTGTTGGTCTTGACTGACCTAAGCTAAAGGTGAGCAAATGTTATGATGGTTCAGATCAAATCTTCAGGTCTTTAGATTTTAGTCCGAAACAACAGAGTAAACCCACAGTAGCGAGGTGGAGATCAGTGATTGTAGAAGTAATGCCCTCAACCCTCTTGAACCATTTCGTGTTCTTGAGATTGCTTTCAAAAAACTTTCAATAATGGACCGTTAGACAGTCCGTGTGACACTTTGAACTTTGTCACATTTCTCAGAAATAACATCTTGTCAGCAGACCTCTCATGTAACAGAGTCTTGAAAATGGGTTTGTTCAAGGACTTGAAATTCCGCATGACTTTTGCAACTTGACCTTTTAGGTACAAAGATTAGAGTGATCTTTTCCTACATTCATAACTGACTGCCAATTTTGTAATTTCTTGAAGCTGAATACCCGATTACTAAGGCTACACCATTTAACCTGTTCTATTACTTCATTTCTGTACACAAACACATCATAACTTATAATATTCTTTACAAGAGTGGAGTTATCCGCAAACATGACCACTCTTACCACATTTGAAATTCCATTGTTTATGCACAGAAGAGAAAAGAAGTGGATGAAGGATAAAATAATAATGATAGATAGATAGATAGATAGATAGATAGATAGATTCATAATAGCAATGCAAATAATTCTTCCTTTCTTCTCTTATCCTTTTCATATCCACTCCTCTCAGGTGAGCTTTATCTGTCCTCCATATCCAACTCCACCTTGTAAATGGAGCAGCTCCCTTTACACCAATCACAAAAGTACTTCTGGTGCCACCACAGTGCAACCAGGAAGCACTTCCAGGTCAGTCAGAATCTCTTTGCAATGAGCAATACCCCTTCCCGCTGCTTCTCCTGGCAGCCTTCACGAAGCCCAGCAGGGCTGCCCATTTGGACTACAACTCCCATGTAGCCCTGCAGGTGTGCACATAGAAGATCAACCAGAAGGATGCAACCCTCAGTCTTATTGGGGGAGCACATGGCCCTAGGGGGCTGCTTCCCTCTTCCATCCATTTAAAATGCCTTCCAGCCAAGTAAAAGACCATCCATCCTGGATGGGATGCCAGACAATCAATGTCCTCTCTGAAAAAAGATAAAAGTGTATTTGTCTGCAAGGTGAAATTTGTGACCTACTCTCCACACATTTTTAAAAATCTTGCATTCATCTCCCATGTTTTTGATATGAAAGAATGGTATTATTCTTTATTGCAAGGCAAAGAAAGTAATTGCTAGAAATTTTTTCTTCTGTTTTCGGCTGCTGTCATTTGGGGTCACCACAGAAGATCATCTTTTTCCGTATCTTCCTGTCCTCGTCATCTTGCTCCATTACACCCACCACCTGCATGTCCTCTCTGATCACATCCATAAACCTCCTCTTAGGCCTAATTGCTAGAAATTTCTAAAATAAAATAATCCAGGAAGAAGTAAGAAGTAGCATTAAGGTGCACCCAATGGCCACTTTATTATATACACCTGCTTGTTATAGTACTTTACATTTATGCCTTACTTTATAGTACTATAATGAGTGTTATTAAAGAATTTTACTTTGTCTAGACTCTCCTTTAGGTTAATTTGCCCTGGTAACACTATCAGTTGCACGTACAGCATAGCTATAAAGATTATACAGGCACACAGGCCTCTTCTCCCCACTCCACCTCACCAACTTCATAATTCTAGGAGGAATTATATTATCTCTGATATGACCTTGGCACATACAGAAATCCTCAAGAAAGTATTCGAAGAAATTTCTCAAGACAGAATGACCTGGTCAGCTCAACTCAGTATCCTGCTTCTGCGACCCTCTGCTGGAAAAGTAAAGTGAAAATGAAGATAAATGATGATAAAACTATCTTCAGATTGTGTACAAAAATTGAAATGTGTCCAAGGCAGAAATAACATTCAAAGATTAAATCTAAAAAGTGAAGTTCCCAGTGTAAGTCAAGAGGGAGTGCAAGAGAAAATCATTTAGTGATTGAGCTCGGAGAGCGAGAGGAGCCAGGGTAGTGTCATGGATGCTGGTCATTTTCTCTAGCTTTTGCTTGCTGGTTATTAAACGGGGTTACCCAGTTGATACCCCGACCCTTTATTCTCTCATTTGTGTTTAGTTCTTTACTGTATATAAATAATGAAACAGTCTCAGGTGACTATAACAAAATGAATGCAGCAATAGAATATCAAATGTGATTGACTTTGACAGATGGCCATACAATAAACATGGTACTCTAATATCATATCAACAGAGTCTCAGAATATCTGTCCATGTTCAGGAAATGCATTAAAAGTTTGCTAGCTTACATTAAAGGTTATTTTACCACTACCCAACCATAGACATGCCCATCCAAAACTTTTCATAGCTAGACACAGTAAGTAATGACTATATTGATAATATTCTGCAGCCTTCATTTAGCCATACTGGTAGATGGGGTTAAGAAGGGTTGCTGAAGTTGGGTGGGTGGTGTTAAACCTTTCTATGTAGAATAAATGTCACTAAACCTAGAGTTCTTATTTACACCCCAGATTATTCTCATCTGTAAGATATTATGACTCCCTTCTTTAGAAATTGTGCAAAATTATACACAGAAAGAATTGTTGACTCTTCCTGAAAGTAATGCTCAAATAAAAACTATTCACTTTCTCTACGTTTCACATTGGTACCGTTAGTATTTTTGACAGTAATTATGTTTTTGAGAGCAAGTGAAAGGGTCAGAGCCACTGAAAAATAATATGACAATGCCAGTGGCAAAGAAAAGTGAACAATGCACCAATTGTCAGGCAACAAGCTGCTAATGCTGCCTTCTATGCTTGGTTCAAATTTAATAAGTATGCAAAATATATGCAGCAGAGCCTAGAATTTGCAGGATTCAGTTAATTCAATTCAAGTAATTTTAATATAGTGCTCTCCACAATGGGTTGGCACAGTGTTGTTGCAAAGATTATCAAAATGCAAAATAAGGCCAAAAATGAAAAAATCACCGTTACAGCAACTCAGCATTGCACATTATAAAAAAGTAAAATTCATACATTAACTGAGTGAATGACAGACAGCTGAACAATAATAATGAAGAGTGCTTAAACAGAATTTGGCAGAAAAATCCTTCTGGTGGCAAAACGACTATCCCATGGGATGTCTGAAAACCAGTAGTCCAAGGGGCTTGGGTTGAAAGATCAGAGAAGCTAAGAGTGGGGAACCCAAGTGAGGTTACTGAATTTAAAATACCTAAGGAGTCATCCCCAAATGTTTAACTAACTTTTCAACAGTCTAGTGAACAACTTTAACAACTGTGCAGGTGAATGATCACGAATAACATTTGAGCCTATTTCAGTAGAATCCTCCTATGGTGGAACTGCATAGCTAGGCTGGCTAAAACCTCTCAGGTCCAAGAGACTACAGTAAGCCACCGAGTTTAAGGCTACATCCACACTAACATGTTTTCATTTAAAAAAAAAAACCTTTTTAAACTAAAAATCTCTGTCCAAACTAACGTTTCCATATGGTTTATGAAAACATATCCATCCACACTAAAACAACCAAAAACACATATGACGTAGATGTTTGCTTGCACTGGGCTTGTGCACAACGGTAGAAAAATCATTCATGAGGCGGTAACACTGCAGGCCATGACATTTATCGCAAAACTGTAGTGAGTGGTAAATTATTTGCTTTTGCATATGTATGCAACATTCAAACTGTACAAAACTCAATTTACATGCATACAGGTAAACAGCACAACAAGCACCATGGAAAGCAACTCTTTTTTGCCCTCTATTTTTGAATATGGTTTTCTTTTGTGATGGATGACCAATCCGTAAATGAGATGTTGTAATGAGGATCCAGCCAGGGATGAGCTACATAATAAGAATGAACAAATTACAGTGCAATTAGAGCACACCACAACACTGAGCCCATAGGTTTTTAGCTCTGGAGAGTGCTTTCAAGTCTCCATGTTCAGGAGTTAAAAATGCTGGGGTAGTGCAGACACAGGGCAAAAATGGAGACTAATGTTGGCATTTTTAAGTGAAAATGTGGGAGTGTGAACATAGCCTAAAGTCCACGTTATAATTATGTGACTTTTCCAAGTAATTGTCAGTGGAAGCCTTTATTTATATAATCTTAGCAACTTGTAAGCATTTGTCCATAATACCCACAAACTCACTACATCTAGTCTGTGACTCGCTCTGATAAAATCATTTTGTCTTTAGTTATAGGGGTGTGCATGAGAGCTGAAAACTAATGATTGTTCATTTGGAATTACAATGCATAGAACATAGCAACAAGGAATAAAGAACGCACGTGTTTTGAACCTCCAACCAGATGAAAAGCTGGTCTTTCTGATGTCTCATGTCTTTCATACTAAAACAGAATGGAAAAAAGAAAAAAGGGCAGAGTGCGGCCTGAACTTGCCATACATGTTAGCCATCTTGATAGCGCCAGCTCTGAAAGTTCAGCACTCAGTCAGTAAATGTGTCAAGGGCAGCCATGTAAATTGCCACGCACTCTTAAAAAAAAAAAAAGTTGCCAAAGTGCTATAGGGGAATGAATTTTGCACTGCATCCTCCCTCACCATAACTTATTGTCTATAGGGAAGGAGCGAAAGCTTTAGATTTGTCATAATATCTGATCTCTGGTTTTCGACCTCAACGTTTTAGTGTCCCCTGACACTGAAAACATCGATATCTCGATGATGGGTGTGTATCTGTCTGTGAGTCACAGTTACTTGAGGATGGTCTAGAGCTAAAATGGCTGGATGGAAAAATACCAAACTTGAAACTTAAGACTGTTATGAAATGACAATGTGCTGATTAGTTTTTGAGCCAAATCGTGCAAGAGAAAGAGGCACTCTAGAGGAACCCTCAAATACCGTAATTCTGCAATTAATTATGAATTCTGCTCGTCAATTGCTATCATAGTGACCTATTTTATGTCAAAAAGATCTGAATCAGAGTGGTAAATGATTATTAAAATGTTATAGAATAGTTTGGGTGACTTGGTTCCTAGGGTGCAAAGCCTACTGACGCTCACATCCAAATTTTTGGTCCTCAAAAGACCCATCCACATGACCGTTCCAGAAAGAACCTTTATTTATTAACAGACTCCATATAGTAAATAACCATGAATAAATAGATATTAAGAAATTTGTGAAATACCAATCGATCATGATTTTAAAAGGACTCTTGTTGCACACAATCACACAGGCTAAGTCTGGTAAATATTTCAGTTTTTTTCTACATATTAGGAAGTTTTTCAAAGCACAAACAACCAACTTCATATGAAAAGGACCCATCACAGAATGAAATGGTACTTTGTCAAGCAATGGCTCAATGAGGAACAACTCACCCCAGTAAAGATCCATAAGATGCTATTAAATAACCAGCATTTTTAAAAAGTGTAGTAGATTGGCGATGGCAGTCAGCAAATCCAACATATCCCTTTACTAGAAATTGTGAAATATCACATTGGTTTAAGCTAGCTGAATGGACCTTTAACCTACATTGAAATCTAATTGTTTGGGCAATCATATGAATTAAGATTAAGAAAGTCAATGGTTTAGAAAAGTACTTACACTTGGTTAAGAAATAACACTATGTTGATGAAGAAGGGCAACTTGATTGTTACATGAGTATACAACTACAGTATTTGGAAGGCTGTTTAAGCAAATGAGGAAAATTGTTACCTTAACTTTATATGGTAAGCATTTTTGCCTTAAATGCTTAATGTAAACTAGAATTACGCTCAGTTCGGTTCCGATCAGTTTTTTTGCTTTGTGTTACAAAAATAAAGATAAACAATGTCAAAGTGTACATAAAAACTATTTCAGGAAAGCTGAAGAGAAATACACACATTTCTGAAATTGAAGAATAGATATGAGATCATGCATGGAATAGGGGTTTTCTGAATATAAATATTGTGACAAAACGTTAGTATGGACTGATGCAGTCAAAAACACACATTTCAGTCTAGCTACTGCTCGAAAAGTGGAAAAGCAAATTCTGGATGTATGAAAGTTAACTAACAAAGAAATCCATCCATCCATTGCCTATACCTGCTTAACCAAAGCAGGGTCAAGGGGAAGCTGGAACCTATCCTAGCATATTCAATTTTATTATAATATTTCAGGAGAATAGTCAGTCCACCCTGGCATGCATTATGGAAAATACATTTTATTCTGTCTTGTATGCTGAAATAAGGCTTGGATTTAAAAATTCAGTAACCCCAACCAACATTGTTAAAACTTTTGAAAAGTTTTAACAATGCAGTATAATGTAGTATAAAATTAATATATGGGATGCAAATAAAAATGCCAATTTCAATTTCAGTGGCATCTTATAGTCTATAAATGTTAGTGTTTTAAAAAGTAATTACCAGAATATCTAATTTTCGTTTCATATAAGCATTCATAAAATCTGTGCAGTCCTTAAGTTAATGAAAATAATTTCTAATGGATAATGTTTTGAACAGCATTAAGTTTCAGATATCTGAGATTAGGTGATAAGGACTGCATTTGTGATTAAATCTATTAAATAAAATGTCACAAAAGCTGATAAAAAATTTGACCCTATAATTCTATATAATTGTTTTAACTTTTTTGTTGTTTTTTTCAAACTGCAGCAATTTAATATCGGTCAATAAAAAAGTAAAATATATATAGTAACATTTTTTTATTTTTTATTTAATTCTTTCCATTTTAAAGTTAATTGTTGATTTCAAATTAACTAAGTGTGAGTGTTGGTGTGTGTGTAAGTGGGCATAGTGGAGAATGGTTCCTTGTCCAGGGTTGCTTTTCTGCCTTACTCCAAATGCCATTGGAATAGGCAAGGGTTAGTGTTAGAGATACAGTTAGTCCTGAATTGGGCTAATTGAATCTGAGAATGTTATATTTACATTATAGATGTTGTTCCCCAATAGTGACGAGGCACTGTCACACACGTGCACTTAGGAGAAAATTTACGGGCTTGAAAATAAATGATTCTCAGGTGAGCCAAAGGATGCCGCTGTCCAGTAATACTTTATTCCCTTTTCCCTAATGACTTCACTTTCATCAACCAAGATCCTCCTTTCTGATGATACCATTTCCGGTTCCTGTTCCACCAGCTACCTCCTGTTCCTGTCTCCAATATATATATCCACCATCTTACCTACCTATTTCAGTTCCATTTTGAATTTGTTATATTTAAAGACATTAATTTATTATTTTGCATTTTTTAGTATACAGGGTACAAATTCCCCAAATCTTTATGGTTGTCCCTGCCAGTTCTTACAGTGGCATAGTCAGCAGGATTTTTTGTTCACCATGACTGAAGAACAGGACCTTACAATTGTCTTGAATACCATAGCTACAGAATTACAAAGACGAAAAGCACAGGTAGGGGAGTACCGGACATAGCTCGCTGAGTCTGTGGCACAGTCCCAAATGCATGTAGGTCTCCAACAAGACTGCTCCCGAGCCCCGTCCTAGGTGTTAGTGCCATAGCAGGAAAATGATTTCCTCATCTTTGAGCGTACAGCTACATGTCACCACTTGGGAGCATGCAGAGTGTTCCTGAAGGGTGAAGTGCATAGGACATATTATGCCCTCTGCAAGCAAAAAGCCTACAATTATGATACGTTAAAAATTGAGACAAGATGCTTTGCTGAATCTGAGGCTTTTTCCTGTGATTTTAGGACGAGAATAGTTGGATGTAAACACGGTATCATGCAAATTACTCTAGCAAAATCTTTGGGCCTTGTTACTGGGACTCTGCTTATTGAGGTTTGCTCAGGCCCACTCACAGAGTTACAGTTTCAATTCAGACAAACACTGACTTCCTTTTAAAGGGAACAATTTAGTAATGACTTCTGAAAATTTGCTAAAAATGCAGTAGTTTTGGTAAACAGCCAACGCACACATCATCCCATGTCAGCTGGACCCCAACTTTGTTATTATCAATTAATTATTATATAGAGTAACTGAACATGAGGGCGAGGTGAGGTGACTGTTGTTAGTCCCGTGGACCTACCGGTCACAGGTCTGCAAGTTGGCTCATACACACTTCCTAGGCATGCATTTGGAATCTGACAAAACCTTATAGTGGATAAAGCTCCATTTTTATTGCCCAAAAATCAATGTGGAGGTCCATTGTTTCTGTATTTCCTGTCTGGAATATCAGTTACTGGCAAAATACCCGCGCTTCGCAGCGGAGAAGTAGTGTGTTAAAGAAGTAATGAAAAATTAAAGGAAACATTTTGAAAATAACGTAACATGATTGTCAATGTAATTGTTTTGTCACTGTTATGAGTGTTGCTGTCATATATACTGTATATATACACACATACATACATACACACACATTATATATACAGTATATACAGTATATCTATATCTATATATATATATCTAATATCTATATATCTATATACATCTACTGTATATCTATATCTCTCTATATATATACTTTGTACACACATACATACTGTACATACACACACACACATTATATATATATTTATATATATCTATATCTATCTATCTATCTGTATATCTATATATCTATCTATCTATCTATCTATCTATTATATATATATATATATATACACACATACACACACACATTATATCTATATATCTATCTATATAGATCAAGTACTGCCTGAAAAGTTTTATTAAGAAGAAAATTAATTAATTTTAAATTAATTAAATTAATTTTTTAAACTGAGGGAAAATATACCAATAATTATTTGTTAAGGATCTCTTTGTATACCACATTGTGAGTTCGGCCCTCCGGTTGTAATATGACCAAGCTGTGCGCTGAGCTTACTCTTGAACATGCAACGTACAGTTGGCCATGTGAACAGTAATCGTGTTTCAAATCTCACAGCTTGGATTGCTGCTGTCATAATCGGTTTGAGTTTCATGGTTTGTTTCAATTACGACAGTATTTGTAGGACTTGTGTTGAAGTGACATTCGGCATCTGTCAAGCGTTGTAAGTATACAACCAGTTTCATCGATAACTTCACATCCAGCTTTTGAGAGTTTAAACATTCATAAACATCAAAGTGTCCACTACTGAAATCGTCACCTGTGAATCTAAGATGTTTAAGAGGCATTGGCGGTAGTCAAAAGGTGTAAAATATTTGGCCATTTCGGTACACTTGAAAGCGACAGCCGAACAATTCAGCGGCAGCCATCAACTCACATGCAGAACCATAGGTGAAGGGCTTAAGCATTTCACTCTTCTAGTGCTCCTGTGTAGTATAATTATCTCCTGTACCGTCATCAGTCCACACCTTGAACCTGTCCCAGTCATTCAATACATACTGTAAGACACAATGTTTCTCCAGATATCAAGAGTGAGCCTGATATGGCCGTGCAATATGTAACACAGAGAATGGAAAAGATAGGTGCCATCTCCGGGCCTGGAAACCACTCAGTAAGTGACAGTTCTTTGATCGATGGTGATCACCTCGATAGACATGTTAATGCAGATACGGTTGGAATGATAAAGGAAATGTGTACCTGAACAATGTAAAGTAAGTCTAAAATACCTACACAATAACTATAATCGTAATAAATGAACAATAAAACAGCGGAGAAGCCGTGGATTAAATAAAAAGGCTGTAGTTATCAGCAGGGAGACGTGAATCCCGTGGCGAAGCGAGGAAGGGAATGAAGAGACTGGAGCGACGGACGGCCTTATATAGGCAGGCAGCCAACAACGTGGGAGGCGTTGGGATGGGGGACCCAATGCCGCTTCACACGGTGACCGAGCTGCAGGCTATGGACATATATATGTACGTAAGTAGGATTCAGTTAGCGTTGGGAACCCGTGTACCAAATTTCTTGAGGATGGGCCCATAAGTAACAAAGAAAAGTTCAATATGGCGGCCGAAAGTGGCATCATACCACCGAAATAAGTACCAAATTTTAGCCTTCTACCTACACGAGAATTTGGAGAATTAGTGACGTTGGAAAGTTCAATATGGCGGCTGACAGTGGCGTCATACCACCGAAATAAGTACGTACATTGGTTTCGGTTAGCGCAGGGAAGCCGCCTACCAAATTTCATGAAGATGGGGCCATAAATAAGAAAGTTTAACATGGCGGACGTTGTTAACCGTTATGCGTAGAATTTTGAAATTAACCTGCTTAACTTTTGTAAGTAAGCTGTAAGGAATGAGCCTGCGATATTTCAGCCTTCTACCTACATGGGAAGTTGGAGAATTAGTGACGTTTGGAAAATTCAATATGGCGGCCAACAGTGGCGTCATACCACCGAAATAAGTACGTACATCGGTTTTGGTTAGCGCAGGGAAGCCACCTACCAAATTTCTTGAAGATGGGGCCATAAATAAGAAAGTTCAACATGGCGGACGTTGTCGACCGTTACGCATAGAATTTCGAAATAAAATGTGCTTAACTTTTGTAAGTAAGCTGTAAGGAATAAGCCTGACAAATTTCAGCTTTCTACCTACACAGGAAGTTGGAGAATTAGTGATGAGTCAGTCAGTCAGTCAGTCAGTCAGTCAGTGAGGGCTTTGCCTTTTATTAGTATAGATGACAGATTCCTAGGAAAGCCAGACCTCAATTGATTCCCATTCCCCTAATCGATATTCCCATCAATTTATAGTAATTAACATTGTAGGACACCTGGAGCCCTCAATGAGGGGACATAAGTACATCTTAGCCCTCGATAACCTCCCTACCCATTATCCCGAGGCTATCTTATTGAGAACAGCCAATTCTAAGAATATCACACAGGAGCTGGTATGGGTCTTTGCATGTGTTGGCATCCCTAAAGAGGTCCTAACATACCATGGGACATCATTTGTCTAAATAGGCTTCAAAATGAGAAGATAAGCTTTATTAGCAAAATTCTTATCAACAAAATAGCAAATAGTTTCTTACATGAAAATGTCTCACCCAGGACAGAATTGTGTTACTTCAGCTGGAGCTAAGAAAATTCCCACAAGGAATCTCATTAAAATGTATTAACAAAAGACCAATATTGTTATGATTAGGAGTCCCAGAGCACCTAAGTCCCAAAAGCACTTCCAAATATGCTTACTACAGGAGAAAATCCTTCCTAAAATCCTGGCTAGACATGAAAAGGACCCTGTTGAATCTTTGTAAAATAAAAGATTTATTCTTCAAAAAAACTGATTTGTAATACCGTGTAGTTGCAAAAACCATTAAAGGCATACAATATCTGTTAAAGGCAATTCCAAAAGGAAACAAAGTCACCCTACAGAATCCAAAGAGAGGTCAAAACAATAAAGCAACTCCTGAGTGGGTTTGGTGATTGGAAGGTGGCCTCACTTCTAGGCTGACCACCGACAAAACAAATGGAACATAACAAAGGCAGCTATCATAGGCAAAATCAAAAATAAAGCATGATGCACATAATAAAAATAAGCAATAGAATCAGAATGAACAAAAGAGACATTAAACTCAAATTTGAACCCCAGCTACAGAAGAAACTCTGGTCGAGATATAACAAAAATACAGCAAAATGCTGAAAAGATCAAAAAATTAGATGTCCAAAAAAGTAATCCAGATTAACCAAGGTCCAATACATTAATCAAAAGCCAAAATCTGTATACATGGCCAAAAAATGTCAAAAATCATGAAGAATCAAAAAACAACAATAACCAATATTAGGAGTACTCACCAACACCCAAGTGTATACAATGTACCACAAGAGGGACTGCAATTCCCATTAACCTTTATAGGGCTGGGGGCAGTCCCTCAACGGAGACTGACAGATGCCCCCGCCTCTTGGGGAACTACCGACAAAACAGAAGGAAAATGGCAGAACAAAAATCCATACATAAAAACCAAACAATTAACAAAATTTATAAAAACACATTATGTAAAAAATAATCATAAGTGACAACATTAATAATTGCAATAAATTGATCACAACCACACAAAATAGATAGATAGATAGATAGATAGATAGACAGGCAAGTACATTTTAAAGGTAGCTTCAGTAATTGAAACAATATAACAAAATGACAAAGTAAGAAGCGCAGTAAGTACAGAAAAGTACAACAGTGTTGCTCCAGACAACTGCATTCTGCAATTTACCATTAAAAGAAAATCATTAACATCAGTCTGATATCATCCCAGGGCTTACTTTAAGGTCTGAACTGACAGCTGTAAGTAAATGAGGAAAAATCCATAAATTGCAGGCTGTTGAAGCATGCAATGGTAGATAGTAATAGACATTTCTGAAGGAAATGCATGATTTGCAAAGTAAAGATCTTTTTTTACAACCTCAAAACTGATTGGAAAAAATTGCTGTCTAGCGTTTCAAGTGCTCCTGCTCTGGACTCAGCAGGTGTCCATTAATGAATGGATCCCTCTATCATTCCGAGCAGTGTATATTTACATTCTCCTGAACAGGCCTTTGTAGTTCCTTCCTGAATCATTCTCCAAGATCCGAACTGTTCTTTTCAACTCAAAGCAGCTGGTCTCTCTGGATGCTTCCCAAAGAGGGGCTCAGCCTGTGTGCACACTGCTTTTATAAATGTGAGAATGTGCCATCCCATTCTCAATAGCATGTCCCAACTTAGATGCTGTGGCTTTTTGTTTCAGGCTTAAGCATTTTAATTAGTACACAGCTTAACCAATCCCCAAAAATGGAATTATGTTGAACGTATGTGCTACTCCAATTTGACAATATGAGACATTCTTTTGTTATCTTCTGATAAACTGAAACAATCCTATCCTAGTGCCGTAGGCATATGAAGTTCATATTTGAAATTAGTTGCCCTCTCACACATATTTCATGGGGATTAATAGTCTATTATTTATTTTTACTTTGCTTATTGCACATTTTTGTTAATAATCTCCAGATCCAGTGAATTATGCCATTCTAAATGTTCAATTATATTATGCCAAATTAAAACATGCGTGCGATGCATTTGGTGTATCATGTCTGACTTGGCTTTCCTGACACCTACATGTTTACATATCAGAGACCAAATTGCTGTTAGTCTAGGCTGATAATATATGCTAAATACAGTAAATGTTTGGAACATGCACTGAAAATATATAAACCTGCCCAATACAGCCATCCCAAGTGGGCACACAAATTCCCAAGCCATTGATAGTATCATCATGCAAACTCAGTTATATTGATTGCTGGGATATGCTTTACAAAACGTATTGCCACTTCTTTGTCCATCAAAACTTAAAATCTGTCTGATTTATGCCATGTGAAAACTGATCTGATGTAAGGTTTTAACCAAACTTCAAGTGGTATAACAGGAACTACGACACTTATGAAATTGCACGCAGATCTACAATGTTGTTGAGTCTGTAGTCACTTAAGCTCTGAATATCTGATGCCATAGAGATGTGGCAAAACTAGCAGTAGCATAAAGTCGTTCTCTGCAGTAACCTCTCCACCAGTCAATTACACCTCAGTAAGAGTAGGCAGAATATCTGATGAAAAGGTCCAAAAGATGAAGCATAGTCAGAACAAAGAGGCAACAATCCATTCAATATAGTCAAACCAATCTTTTATCAAGGCCCTAACAGTAACTAGAATCTTAGAAAAAAGGTTCTTTAATGACGAGACAAAAGTAAGAAGCACAATACACAAGGTTTTGTTTGTACATGAAAAATCGGATAAGGAGGAAATGCATGACATGACCTCTGTGCCATCATGCAACTGAAGCCACACATTGTGTAACACCGACTATGACCATAAACAAAAGGACTCATGGAATAGTCACTCCATATGTAAAAATAAAGATGTTAATGATGAAACACTTTCTGAATCTACCAACACAAGATGTATGTTCTGCATTGTACAAACTAACAAATATGGTCTTAAACAACCATAAAATCTTGCAGGAAATGTGTCCAAAAAGTAAACTAATTCATGAATTCTAATTCAACAAATACTGCATGTCAAAAGTCAAGCAGTGCCCCATGTGATACAAGTCACGCAAATATTATGCAACAAAATGAAATAAAGTACGCTTTTACTTTAAATTAACTGTACTCATGCTAGATTGTTTTCTAAATCTGAGGCCCCATCCACACTTGTATGTTTTCGTTTAAAAACACAGACAGTTGTCTATGTTTTCATCTTTTTATCCACATTAGGCCATCACTTTCATCTCTCCAAAACTAAGATTTCTGAAAATGCTCCTTAGAGCCGGATACACTTGTAAATGCAGCATCAGCATTACAGTGTGGACAAACAAAAACAGTGTTTTTCAAAAATGATACTCTAATTGGATTCTGATTGGTTTGTGCTTATTCTGCACCTCTTCCCTGATTGAATTCTGTTCATCCCGTTCATCAATTTGTCACCATTAACGGAAGAAAACGATATTTCTACAGAGCAGGTATAGAAGAGTTGCTCCCTTGTTGTGCTGCGTTCCAGTAAGGGAGGTCTGAAAACCGAAAGTACACCTTATGAGAAGGATTTAGGAGTCATGGTGGATTCGTCACTATCAGCTCCTCAAGAAGACTAACAGAATGTTAGGTTTTATAGTGCTGTGATGTGTAGAGTACACGTCCAAGGCGGTTATGCTGAAGCTTTATAACACACTGGTGAGGCCTTATCTTGAGTACTGTGTACAGTTGTGGTCTCCAGGCTACAAAAAGGACATAGTGGCACTGGAAAAAATCCAGAGAAGACCAACTAGGCTGGTCCCAGGGCTACAGGGGATGAGTTATGAGGAAAGACAATAAGAGTTGAGCTTTTTCAGTTTAAGCAAAAGAAGATTAAGAGGTGACATGATTGAAGTGTTTAAAATTATGAAGGGAATTAGTCCAGTGGATCGAGACTGTTACTTTAAAATAATCAAGAACAGAAGGACACATTTGGAAACTTGTTTAGGGTAAATTCACACAAACATTTGTAAGTTTTCTTCACAAAGAGAACCACAGAAGCATGAAATAAGCTACCAAGCAGTGTGGTATACAAAAGAATTTTGGGAACCTTCAAAACTAGACTTCATGTTACTTTGGAAGAATTAAGTTTATAGGACTGGTGAGATTTGTTGGGATAAATGACTTGCTCTAACCTAGATCATTCTAATGTTCTGATGCATTTAAATTGTATTTTACAATTGAAATGTTGCACACATGCGCAAAAGGCAAATTATTTACCAGTGGCTCAAGTTTTGTGATAAATTCCATGGCCGGCGTTGTTACCACTGTAGTGAAAATTTCAGAGCTTCATTAAAATTAGACTGTAAATAACTCAGTTGACAGACTCTTACCAGTGCTTACTACTTAAACTTAACCTGTTCAGTAAGGAGGAGCACATTTTGCAGCAAAATTAATAAAATGGTCCTTAACAAAGTGGATGGGTGTAGAATACAAGAATACAAAGCCGAGCCATGAAAGTGCATTGAAGCAAAGTGAAGATATAGACACATTTTTTCATTTTATCTTTTCAGTTAGTTTTACAAATGTTGTATGGTACAAGATGCATTCCAATTTCTGCAGACTACTTATATTCAATCCTCTGTAAAGAACAAGGAACTAAACACTTTTTTGCTTTGCACCCTCGCCCACCATCACCTATTGTCTATGGGGGAGGAGAGAAAGCTTTAGATTCATCAAAAATTTAGACCTCTGGTGTTACTGAAAACATTGATATCTCGATGATGGGTTTGTGTCTGTGTGTCACAGTTTCCTGAGGATGGTCTAGAGCTAAAATGACTGGATTGAAAAATACCAAACTTGAAACTTAAGCCAGTTATGAGATGATGACATGCTGGTGTGGCAGTAGGGGGCGCTAGTGCTCCCTTGAACCCTCAGGGACAACTCCAGACACCAGGTAAAAGTCCAATACTTTTTATTTTCATTTTCCACAGTGCACCAAGCACCCTCCACACTACTCATAAATCACTACTATAAACACAATAATCTCTCTCCTTCTCGCCCAGACACTTTGCTCCTCTACCTCCCAGCTCAGCTCAGTGTCTGGACTGAGGCATTGTCCTTTTATAGCCCCTGACCCGGTTGGTGTTCCTGTCCCAACATTCCACAGTTCCTTTTTCCTTCCGGGTCAGGGCAATCAGTCCGTTACGTCAACCTGGGAGCACGTCACTCCTTCCCGTCACGTGACCGTGACGTACTCCCGGGTCATAAGGCACAACAGAGCCCATAAGTCCCCCCACAGCAACTCCTGGTGGCCCCCAAGGTATACAGCAGGGCTGTGTATAAATACTACAAAGTCCATAATCAGTATGGACAGGGATCGCTGTGATAAAAAAAAATGTCTTGCGACAAGACATAATCTTTGGAAGAGAGATCATTTGAATATAGAATAGAGACACTTTCATGTCCTGTGAGACAGACAAGTCACGTCATACTTACAAGTTTTGGAAGCAAGTCCAGTGATACACATGCTGAGCAGGTTAGAGATAATGGAAGTAGGAAAATTGAAAAGTCTCAAAAAAATGAGAGTAAAGATTGCATTAGCGCAAAGAAACAGAAAATAGTACTTGGTGAAATTTGGAATAGCGAAAACAGATTGCATAGTGTTTAAGGATGTCTGGGGGACAAGCGAGTTAAGGCAGTGAGACAAAAGGACAGGTGCTGTACAGGCTTTTAAATGTTCAAAGTGCCACAAGAAATGCAGATCATGCGGCACGGTAGCACCATCATACCTGCAGCTGATCGAGCAAAGAGTTGGAAAAAAAAATGTATTTGTTTCCCATTGTATCACCATTTAAGAGGAGTTTCGGAGGAGCGGTTGCATCTCCTTGGGATCTGTTCAGGTCTCCTCTTCACAATGTCACAGAGGCACAGAGCTTTTAAGTGGAAAAGCAGTAGTGAGGATGTTGTCCTGAGTTTAACTAAATTATCAATGAATTAATCAGTCAAACAATCTTTATCTTCTGCTTCACAACGAAAACTGCTGCATTATCATTATCATCATTTTAACAACAACAACAACATTTATTTATATAGCACATTTTCATACAAACAATGTAGCTCAAAGTGCTTTACATGATGAAGAAAGAGATAAATAAATAATTAAAATTAGGGTACAACTAATTAACATAGAATAAATGTAAGGTCCAATCGCCAGGGAGGAGAGAAAAAAACAAAACAAAAAAAACTCCAGACAGCCAAAGAAAAAAATAAAATCTGCAGGGGTTCATAGGCCACAAGACCACCCAGCCCTCTCTAGGCATTCTACCTAACATAAATGACCTCAATCAGTCCTCATTGTATTCTGGGTTCTCAAGGAAGAATTTGATGATGAGGTTCATGTGGACTTCTGGCCTTTAATCCATCAAAATAAGGATATCACGATGCTTTGATTAGGTGGTGGTGGCACAGATTGCCACCACAGAAAAACGGAAAAAGAACAGAAGAGAAAGTAGGGGTTAGAACGGATTATGGAGCCACACATGAATAATAATGGTAATTAACTGAATATACAGAGCATCAAGATTTAACTTAAATGAAGCTAAGAGAAAGCCATGTTAAAGTAATGTGTTTTCAGCAGTGTTTTAAAGTGCTCCACCGTATCAGCCTGGTTAATTTCTATCGGCAAGCTGTTCCAGATTTTAGGTGCATAACAGCAGAAGTTTGGCTCTTGGAATTCTAAGTAGACACTCATCTGAAGATCTAAGGTTACGATTTGGAGTGTAAGGTGGAAGACATTCCAAAATATAACATGGAGCAAGATTATTTAAGGCTTTGTAAACCATAAGCAGTATTTTAAAGTCAATTCTAAATGACACAGGTAAACAGTGTAGTGACATCAAAACTGGTGTGATGTGCTTGGATTTTCGTTTCCGTGTTAAGATTCTAGCAACTCGAGCATTCTGCACGAGTTGCAATCGATTGATGTCTTTTTTGGGTAGTCCTGAGAGGAGTGTGTTACAGTAATCTAGCCAACTGAAAACAAAAGCGTGAACTAATTTTTCAGCATCTTGGAATGTTATAAGGAGTCTAACTTTTGCTATATTTCTTAAGTGAAAAAATGCTGTCCTAGTAATCTGATTAATATGTAATTTAAAATTCAGGTCAGAGTGAATAGTTACCCCTAAATTCTTTACCTCCATCTTGACTTTTAATCCTAATGCATCACGTTTATTTCTAATAACCTCATTATATCCATTATTACTGATCACTAAAATTTCTGTTTTCTCTTTATTTAGTTTGAGAAAATTACTATTCAAGGGCGGCATGGTGGCGCGGTGGGTAGTGCTGCTGCCTCGCAGTTAGGAGACCCAGGTTTGCTTCCTGGGTCGTCCCTGTGTGGAGTTTCAATGTTCTCCACATGTCTGCATGAGTTTCCTCTGGGTACTTCGGTTTCCTCCCATAGTCCAAAGACATGCAGATTAGGTGCATTGGCGATTCTAAATAGTTCCTACTGTGTGCTTGGTGTGTGTGGTGTGTGTGTGTGTGTATGTGTGTGCGCCCTGCGGTGGGCTGGCACCCTGCCCAGGGTTTGATTCCTGCCTTGCACCCTGTGTTGGCTGGGATTGGCTCCAGCACACCCTGTGACCCTGTAGTTAGGAAATAGCGGGTTGGATAATGGATGGATGGATTGAAATTACTACTCATCCATTCGGAAACACAAGTGAGACATTGTGTCAGTGAATCTAGAGTGTCGGGGTCGTCAGGTGCTATTCATAAATACAGCTGTGTGTCATTAGCAAAGCTGTGCTAGCTCACGCTATGCCCCGAGATAATCTGACCTAATGGAAGCATGTAAATCGAAAAGAGCAGCGGACCCAGGATAAAGCTTTATGGAACACCATATAGAATACTATCTTTGAAGTATAGTTACCACAACTAACAAACAATTTTCTACCTGCCAGGTAGGATTCAAACCAATTTAAAACACTGCCAGCGATTTCTAAGAAGTTAATTTTGTTTTTTCTGGTGAGGTTCCCAATAGTAAAAGGCTGGTCTGGATGGACCGAGCCTCCCTATTCCTATCAACATTCTCTAGAATACCCAGACACTTCAGGACAATCGAGAGATGTATCATCTGTCTCTTGTGCCCTGTGTCTGTCCCTTGGCCTTCTCCCAGAGAACCTTGTCTTGAGTCTATGGTGTGCTAACTGCTCAACTAGATCCTCAACTGGGCCCCTTATAATTACAAATTAATTGGATATATCCATTGACTTTATATTATTGTGTATCTTTTTATCTTTTGAGAGCTCTGCTACATTCAAAATAATTGATATTTTCTACATGAATCCACATTGTCCTTAAAGCAGAAATCTGACACAATTTTCCAAATGCAAGGATTTGGTTATAAGAATGAGTCATAATTTCCTTACGTTCACTCCAGAGATGGGTAACCTCTCCAGCAGCAGATTTTAATCAGAAGAATCTATTGAATAGATTTGAAGAAGAACAGTTCATAGAATGAGCATACTGTATAGTACCTTATCAACTAGATTTTAATACCTTCTAGTGAAGAAGGTGTGTATTGTAAAAGGTAGAAATCCTGACTAAATATGAATTTTCCGTTTATTTTAGTCATCAATTTCGCCTCACTAAACATTACCTACAGTAATGCACCCACGTCATTTATTCCATTAATGTATCACTCATATTGCATTTAATGCAACACAAACAGGCACTGTCGCCTTCTGTCAGGTTCTGCCTGCTCTAAAGCTGATTTCAGTGTACTTTTTGATATTTTCCTCTGCTTGATTTCTTTTGTTTTGATATTTATTTCATTTTTTCATTCTTTTTGTTGCATATTTCATGACATCATTCTCTTTGAGTGTCACACTTCTAAGGCTTTACCATTGCTTGGTTGCTGGTATGCTTGTATCAATTTGTGACATTATGCATGCCATGTTCCTTGTTTAATGAGATGCCCCTATAGCTCCCTTTTTGGACCTTCTACAATGAAAAATGACACACCGACAAAAGGGTACCAACAAAAGGGTGCTCTCTTGTCGTGCCACCATGACCAACAATTAATTTTAGGGTTCCAACTTCTATTTTACTCAACCATTTCATTCCTAACCTATGCATCGTTCTGATTCCTGGGTTTGTAACAAGTAACTACTCTAAGTTACAAACCTTTTTATGAAAAAATCTGTGGTACGCACAATTTAATAATTGCATCCATTACTGCATAATGCCTCCTTTATTAACAGGCAGGATGTAGTCAAAATTAGAAGTCTGTCAGAGGAGTCTGTGGAAACTCCTTGTGATGCCTAATCACTCCATTTCAATTCACCACCTTCAGGAAATTCAGGTGATCTCAGCCTTTACATTTCCAGATTGTCTGATGATTCAGAGTTGTTTGCTGTGATAACCAATAAGAATATTCCACTCGTAGCCTTTGCTATGACTGGATTAGCATTCTGCTGTAATGATATTACTGAGACACTGCAATTCTTAAAACCAACAAGTTAGACAATGTAAGCATAACATTCAGGTGTGTTCGGCAACTAAGTTAACTGATACAAAAGTTGTTAAATATTTATGTATCATTTTGTTTCATACTCAAAAGTAATAGAGATAATAGAATGCAATTCCGTGTGTTAGTAGACTACATTAAATGTGTGCTTTCTAACAGCACTAGAGTTAATGCCAGGGCACGGATAGGCTTGTGGTGGCTCATTGGCTTTCATACACAGCAGACTGCAATTCAAGTGATGTGAAAATGCCACTGATTGATGTGTGTTACTGGCTGTGACTGTTTGTTGTTCAATTTTCTTAAACAGAACATCTTTGCAGGTATACACAATCGAGTAGTATCCAATAATTAGCATTTGAAAAATTTTGATTAATACAAAATGACTGACACCAGCATAAATTCAGTATTAACATTACCCTGTGAGAGAAGAAATGGAAGTGAAATAAGTTTAAACACAGTAATTTGTCAACATAAATAAGAACTTGGAAAGGGACTTATTTATTGTAAATTGGGAACAGGAAAGAACATTTTAAACATTTTAATCCCAGTTTGTAGATATATGGAAGCAAAAGCAGCTCTTTGTTTACAGATAATCTGCAATGCACACTCATTTTATAGTGCACTACTCAACAGCATCGAGCAAACTGTAAACCCGGTCCGTCGTTGCTGTATTAACAAGTGTGGTCGGATGTTCTGCTCACAGATCAACGTACAGTACTGCAGTTCCATTTTGTGGGATATCTGCAGGATTTGCAGAGATAAGGTCAAAGATGATACATGCAGACAGACAGATGGACATACAGACAGGCATGAGCTTTTGCAATAGGTGCTTTGCACATTATATACAAACACCCTAAAAAAGAGGAATTAATTTTTGGTGTTCGATCAAAAAACCACAATATTACTGTTATACTCCCAGAACGTTTAAAGTTTAAAATATGTAAATACAAACTCGTTTGACATTTACAGATCATCAGCAAATAATCAATTTTCAATAAAGGCAGGGTTATGTTGAATAAGCACTTGATCCCCACTATCCATTCTTTACCTCTAAGTGTATAGGTTAACACCATACATGACTATAGTCTGATAAACACATGGTGCCTGTTGCCCCTGTGCTTGCTTGGATTGGCATCAATTTTTCCATGTCCCTGCTCAGGATAAAGCAGGTTTAGAAGGAGGATGGATCTATAGACAGATGGAAGGATATATTTCACTTAAAAAAACAGTTCAAAGGCTCTTTCAGAATTTGGCAAACATTTAACAATGTTGCAGTATATTAAGCATGCTGCACTATTGCTAGATGCCATTGTACTTATGATTATTAATCCATTCTTTACACCTATATTATAGCAAATGAGTCAAAAGTTTATTATGAGGGCTATAGAATTGTACAAAATAAATCTGTCTCTCTCTTTTTAGCTAACTCTTTAACTTTAATTAAATCTCTCTATTATAAAAAAAAATTCTTGGAAGGCTTGGAAGGAGACAATACGTGATTTTCTCAGAGACACTTTAACATCCTGCTAGAGACATTTTAATATCCCACGAGACAAGGCAGTTAGACCAAAGGACAACTGCCTCACAGGCTTTTAAATGATCGACATGCAGCGCGACAAGCAGAACATGCAGCTCGGCAGCAGCAGCAGCAGCAAGACAGTAGCTGATCTGACCGCATCTCCATAGCGTGCGTTCAGTCCCCCCTTCACAACGCAAGAGACAGAGACGGGGGAGGTGGGCAAGTGAAGCGAGCAAAGGGCACAACCCCCTAGTTTTGGAAAAAAAAATTGCTTCAAACATCTGTAGAACATAAACAACACGTCACGTCTGGCTGTAATTTGGCCTGACCTAGTTTGAAGAGTGGCATCAAACAAATGAATTTTTGCACTATAGAAATTTACCAAACAACACTTTGTGGTACAGAAGGTCCACAGCCCTCTCAGCAAGACCTCTCGCGGCTTAGTGAGGGGGCGTGGTGGCCGTAGGAAGCCACGGGGCGATCTGCGGTGTGGGCGTTTCTCACCTAATGCACAGGTGAGGGACTGCCCACATCCATGATTGTTCCTGTGGCTAATGTGCTGCAGCTGCTATGGCCCCCCTCTCAGTGTATATAAAAAGCACCAGTCGGTTTAAAGGAGAAAACAAAACGACGGAGATGGAGGTTGCAGGAAGCAAGGGAGCAAGTCGGTGCAGGAGAGAGAGAGAGAGACACACGGTGCATGTGGGCAAGCAGGCAGCTGCGAGGAAGCCTGGGTATTAGGCCAACACCTGGGAGAAGTTGTGGTTGTTGTCGCTCCTGCAGAATTTGTTGCAGGAAGTACGGGAGTGACTGGGAGACGGGTGACTCCGCATGGGGCCACGGATGGCAGCAGGAGTCAGGATTTGGGATGTGGTGTCCTCCACGTGAGATCCTTGGCCGTGAGAGGAATTCCCAAGTCGCTGTCATGGGGAGCCGACCGGAGCCAAGGATCGGAAAGGCGACTGACAGTAGCAGGAGGAGTAGGCAGAAGGTCAGCTGCTTTGAGAGCGTCTCGCCTGTTGTAGAGCCCGTATGGGAGAAGCAGGTGAGACGCTAACGCTAGTTGAAAAGAAGCACTGGGCTTGGCATTGTTTTAAAGACTGCTTCCATATGAACGTTTTAACCTCGTTTTAAAAGGATTGTTTTTTGTAGTGTTTTTAAACCTCCACAACTCTTTTATGGATTTTTTAATGAAGAATTTTGAAGCACTGCACTTTAATTGAACAACTTGTTTTTGACTATTTTAATAAATCATCCCCTTGCTATGTTGTTGCCTCCACGGTCTAGCTCATCGGTGACATTACCGACGGTGTTGGGCTCAAGGGCTCCCGGACAGCCGATGGGAGCATGGAGCTGAACCCTCATTGTCACACACTTGTATAAATGATCCATGACTGTTTGGTGACATAGATGATGATTTTAACATTACATTCAAGTGCTAACAAAATTGTATATCAGACTAGTACAAAATATAGCGCATTAAATGAACTAGCCAATAGATGCACAGTGGACAAGGGTAGAGTATATAATTGAAAATTATGATAAGTCTGTCTCTGACTGCTATAGAAAATGTGGCATATAATATGGCATATAATAAAAATGTGGGTGACACAGTTGTTTGACAGTTAATCCCAAGCCCACTCACTGTCAGTGTCAAGACATGTACACTGATATATTTTTACCACACACTCTAGTTTCCTCTCAGAGTCAAAAGGTGTCCATGCCGGTTTAATGAGTAACTCTAAACTGAACCAGAATGAGTGAGCTTTTGAGTGTGTTTCAGAGTTCCCTGTAATGAGCTGATCTCTTAGTAAGTGTTGGTTTCTGCATTTTTCCGAAATCTGCCAAAACTGGCCACAGAGTCTGCTGACCCAACTATAAATGAAGTCAGTATGGAACCTGAATGATGACGAACATGGAAGTTTCTATTGGGGTGATACAGTGGGCAGCCGGGTAAAAGATCCAGAATACTGTGCCCAGTCATTGTCTGTTTGGAGTTTTTGTGTTCTTTCCATGTTCATGCGGTCTTTCCATTGACAACTCACATGCAAAGGTTTGTGTTGACCTGATTAGCGATTCTAAAATGGTCTTGTGTGGTTGAGAGTGGGTCTAGTGACCTGTCCTGGACTGGGTTGCGCCTTGTGCCCCATGCTGCCGGGTCATGCTCTGGTCCACCACAATAGTAAGATGAATTAAGAGAGTCTGAGGTTATGTTATGCTAATAACCTGTTGGCCACTTTCAATGTGTCTCCATTTTTCCCTATTTAACTGTTCCCTTACTAGATTTTTAGCATTCGTAGCTTGTCTTTTATGGCTCTGGGTATTGTTATCCAATCCAATAAATGGCTCAGGCAAGCATTGGACAGATTTTGCCATCTTCTTATTCATTTGCTTACACTATGCAGAATTCATTAGTTCTGGGCAGACCAAAGAACACACATGGTAAAATGCTGAAAAAATGTTTTTCATAATCCTCTGCACCAGACATTCACATGATACTTCAATGTGGTTTTAATTGCCCTTTCTTTATTTGTGCTTCTCTTTTTCTTTCCCTATACTGTAGGACTAATAGAGAATACCGCCTAGACATGCACAATCATTAAATTCTCTGAAAAAACTGTTGAAACTAGGTCAGCTACAGATGTTTCTGGAAAACAGCTGAACTGTTAGTTAATGGATGATGTCTTCAGAAAGTAATCTTTTTTTCTGCCTCTAGATTTTTATGCATCAACAACACTATATGATTTAGATTAGTACACTCTGTAGGAACAATTTGTCTGGTTTAATGCATAATGTACGACTAAATTTAAACAATCAAAAATAAATCAGTGAGATTCTGTGCTGAAAGCATGCAGCTTTCTTACACAATATCTTAAAACCTTTCTAAAGACATTTAGCTAGCAGCTTACCAGTGTGGCTTTTACCATTTAGAGAATCAATAAATTAAATAGATTTATTTCAAGCTGAGTTTTATTAACTGTGTTACTTTAATGAATTCTATTTTTAATATATCTTAACAATAGAGTACAAACTATAAAACAGAGTCACCCATATGCCCTTTGAATGACTTTACTGGGTCATTGATAAAGACATAAAAGGCCTTTTCAAGGATTGCATCAAGCTGAGATGTACCTGGGCCAACAGCTGTTGCCTCCTTAGTCTCTGAATTCTCCACTTAACCCAGTTGAGGAAAAAAAGACGATTCCAGCCCAGCTGAAATGGACCATGGATAAACATTTTTCATACATATTCACAAACATATAATTTAGTAATAGAGGCATTTGTTTAGCATATTACCTGTTTGATTCAGAGACACTTTCAAGTTATCAATACATTGCATTTTGGTTTTGCCCTGTGTAATGATAGTTCCGTTGATGTCCTTATATTTTTAGTTTAAAGCAC
This sequence comes from Polypterus senegalus, assembly GCF_016835505.1. Lineage (NCBI taxonomy): Eukaryota > Metazoa > Chordata > Cladistia > Polypteriformes > Polypteridae > Polypterus > Polypterus senegalus. Next base: position 31,786,779 of record NC_053168.1, on the reverse strand, counting down.
AACATTATGTATGCAATGATTTCTACAGCTTATCCTGAATAGAAGGATTTTAACTTATGAAAGAGTCAATGGATAGATAGATACATAGATAGATAGATAGATAGATAGATAGATAGATAGATAGATAGATAGATAGATAGATAGATAGTGTAAGAAGAATGACCATCAGACATTGCAAAGGTTTGGGGCAGCCACCTGTATAATTTTTCCCAGCTACAAAACTGTTGCAAAAGCATAGACATGTTCACACAATAGAGTCCAAAACAGAACTGATTTTTTATCCACAAGATGGCAGCTGCAAAGGCCAGAAGAGGAAGTGATGTCATCAGGAGCGGAACCGGAAGTGACATCTTTGGCTGCCCCAGAGCTGGGCGGGATTTCCCTAGAATGGTCTATAAAAGATCGAGAGGGAGAATTAGTGCACTTCGCCATCCCCTGGTCCGGCGTGGAATTACATGTACTCAAGCCCTTTAGTTGTCTCCTAAACATGTGTGTGTGACAATAGATAGATAGATAGATAGATAGATATTATTTTAATGACGGATAATAATTTTTCTTTGTAACCAGTAGGGGTTACCTCAGAACCCCAAACGTTATACTTTACAGGATCTTGTCATCACAGTTTCACAATACTTTATACTTTCTTCTCTTTTCATTTTCTCCTCCACTCCTCCCAGGAGAGCATTGCCTGTCCTGCGTATCCGGCTCCAACTTGCCATTGTGAAGCAGAGCAGCTTCCTTTATACCAGACCCAGGAGCACTTCTAGTGCCACGAAAGTGAAATCAGGAAGCACTTCCAGGTCAGAATGAACCTCTCTAGAGTGAGGAATGTTCCACCCTGCAGTTTCAACTAGTGGCTCCCAAGAAAACCTGCAAGACTGCGTGGTGGTGGGAGATCCACCAGAAGAATGCTGCCCTCAATCTTACTGATGGGAGTACGTGGCCCCAGGAGGCTGCTTCCACCCATCCATCCATTAAAAATACCTTTCTGCCAGGTAAGAAACCATCCATCCTGGCTGGGAAGACAGTCAATCCATGTCCTCTTAGAAAAGAGAGAACTTTATTTATTCCCAAGGCGAAATTTGTAACCTATATATTACCCATGTTTCTGATATGAATGAGTGAATGAAACTTTATTGCCAGGCAATGTAATTGATAGGAATACTTAAAATAAAATAATTAAGCAAGAAGTAAGAAGTGGCATTAACCTGCACCCAATGGCCATTATATTATGCACAACTGCTCATTAAAAGAATTGATTAAAAAATTATAATCAAGTTTTATATGTTACTGACCCCATGTAGTTTTTGGTTCTGGCTGAGAAAAAAAAAAATAATCTCATATATTCAAGCTGAACATAGAGAAAAAAATGTATGATATAATAGAACCCACTGATGGCTAGTGATGTACAATACAATGGCAAACTATGTGAGAAACATTCATGAAGAAAAGAAAAAAAAAAATCTTGTTACTCATTTTGCATAATCCACATGTCAGATATTCAGTTACATGTTGAAAAAGTGAAAAACGTGCATTTTTTGCTAAAACATTGTTAATTATCAGTGCACATCATATATAGGAAACCATATTTACATAATACACTGCTTTTAAATGGCCGTGCAAGTGAATGAGGGAGAGAGGCAGATCCTCAATTCTAAAGCTTAAATTGCTTTTTCTGATCATGATGTGCACTGATAATTCCAGAAGGATCAATTTACCCATATTGTAGTCAGAAAATCCTGGTTTAAAGATTTTTTTGCCTGTTCTTTTGCACTTTCGTTTTCATTTCTCGTTTAAACATTTTTGATGATCAGTTAGTGTTTCACGGTTATGACCTTTGCCTCTCTCCTGATCCTTTCATTTCCTGCCACTAGGTTCATTTGTTGGCATTGGTATTTCCAGTGGAAGTGGATAAAGAAAGCAGCCAACAGACACACTAAGCTGAAGACACACCGTTATGACCCTGTCATGAATTGGCCCCTAACTTGCATCTTGAATGGCCCACATTGCTGGATGTGTTGTCGATATTCTCTCTGACCTTTTTTGCATTGCTTCATGATGAACGCTTAGTACATTCTAAATGTGCAGCGCATGTGAAATTTACAAAATAAGAATTATTTATAACATCAATTTTATAAAACTTTTATTGCCAATATTTTAAATATAATACACATATACACGTTTGGGTCAATGTGGTGCAGTGTGGCTAAAATTGCTGAATCACATCTGCAGGGATTCGGGTTTGATTGCCATCCTGGGCACTACTTGTGTGGAATTTGCACATTTGTTCTTGTGGTTTTCTTCCACATCTGACAAACGTGCTTTCATTTTCTAAGGTTAATTGGTGACTCTTAGTATGTGAAAGCATCAGTGCATAAATGAGTACGAACTGAAATAGACCTTGATCCCATCAAAGTTTGCTTTCTGCCTTAAACGCTATGGCTTTTGGCAACTGTGTAACAGATTTAATGTATATTAATAAGTAGACACACATTATTCATATGTAGTTCTACTTGCTCAACATTTAACTCCTAATCACTGTGTTTAGTTTACTAGTTTGCTGCATAAAGTATCTTCATTTTAAAGGATTTTCACAACACAATGGGAGCCCACCAGGAGGCAGCATCGTCAGACAGGCCTTGTACAGGGAGGTTCACTGAAAAGAGACCCCAAATATTGTGTTGTAACTCCCGTTAGGATGAAGCAATCTGAACCAAAAAAATATGCTATAAACTTCGACACATGTGTAATTGATTGCATTACATGCAATGCTGGAAGTGGTTTCCGTTTACTGCCAGACACATTTCGACGTGACTCTCCATGTTCCATAACGTATCGGCAAGTGTCTCCGAGGGAATAGCAGCAATTTCACGTTGGATGTTTTCCTTCAAATTTTTCACAGTGTGAGGCTTGTTCCGAAAGAATTTTCCTTTGAGTGTAACCCAAAGGAAGAAGTCTGGTTGTGTCAGATCCAGCAACAGTGTTGGCCAAATCCACTTTGAAATTAGCCTGTTGCCGAAGAAGGACTCAGTTTCTGCCATGCTCCTTGACGATGTGTTACACGTTGGTCCATCTTGCTGGAAGTTACCTTCCGTTAATTCACGATCATCCAGTTGATTCTGACATCGCTTAAATGAATTAGTGACCCAATAGGTTCGCACCATGAAGACGCACTACTCAATACTGTACACCACCACTCTGATGAGAAGTTGAGTGACTGAGTGAAGGGGTACGGGTGGTATGCACCCAGAAGTTGCATACGGAGGTTAAATGTCACAACAGCTGTCCGGCACCTACCTCATCACTCACACAGAGGGGCATCCCAGCTTGTTCGAGGCTCCATATACTGAGGTGCACATTGCACATTGTTTCATTCAGATTGCTTCATCCTAGCAAGAGTTACTACAGAACATTCAGGGCCTCTTTTGAGTGAATCTCCCTGTATATCTGAGTCCTCACCCAACATCTGCACCTCATATGACTCAATAAATCTACTTCCCTTATAGCTTAATTATTGATCAAGTTAAATCAAGAAGGAGGATTACTAAAATTCAAAAGTGACAGAAATACTTCAGGATTAGTTTAGAGTAATTTGAATGCTACTGAATGCTACCTAAAAGCTGGTGATTCCCAGGCCCTTCTGAAATCCTGCATCTTTGCTGCGTAAAATTAGCATTGAAGAAATGACTTAGCCTTCCCTGACTCATTATCAATTCTTATGATCTATTAGCTCATGTTTACTTGAAAATGTATAAAGTGGATATGTTTGGCTTCCTTCTTTTAATTAAAACAACATACAACAGCTCTCTAAAACACATACCTACGTGACAACCTCCCTTAAGACAGACAGCAATGCATTTGCAAGTATTTTTATTCAATAATTTTCTTATATAAGCCTTGTTTTCTGCAGTGTTCCAAACCCAAGGGTCATCATTATCAGCCACCATCTAGTTTTGTTTTTCAAAAAAGAGAGTAGGTGTGTAGCACATTATGACTTCAGTATGTGGCTGTATTGAATATAAAAAAAACTGGAAAGTCTATTAGCTCACTGTAATTTACACATTGTAAAAATAACTGCTTCTAGCCCAACCCAAACTGATTAGGGAAAGAAACCAACTAATGGTGTCCAAAACGTCAATTTTCTGAGACTTAAGTTAATTAAATTCATATAATTGGATGATCTGAGGATTGTAATGCTGCAGACTTTTCTGTCATGATTTGTAGACTGTTCAAGTGTTTGTTTCATTCTGGCAGCTTGTTGGGAAGGTTTCTAAATATTCCCCCAAAAAATGCAGAACTCACCCTTAGCTCTACCAACACTATGTCATGAACTGCAGGACCTGTCCTTTTCTCTACACAAATTAGTTATATACTCATAGATATATACTCACGGATAACTTCTCCCACGGATAAGTCGGGACTTGATTTTATCGTATAATTTCTGGTATTTTATAATGTCGTTCGTATAAGTCGAATGTGGAAAACTCATGCTCTTGGTCCAAGTCTACGTTCACAGAGATACTGTCCCTGAATCTACTGCAGCAAGTACCAATGGCAGTCAAAACTCTCAGCTCAGTAAAATTGGATGCATCCAAATGATCATTTTTAATGTGATATAGCTTGTCTATTTCAGTCATGAAATTTCAAGAAAAAGGGTAATCAGAGTTCTTACTAGAGGAGGATGAGGGTTGAGAGTGAGAATATATCCAGATAATCTTAAGAAAGGAAGTTCCAAAATCATGCAGCCATTCCTCCATGACTGTTATAACCTGGGAACCAAGTTGGTGAAAGCCAGTGAAGAGTCTTCCCTAAAAGGAACTAACACATAGGGTCAATTTAACTAGGATCTCATCTCCATTACTGAACATAAACAGCAGGAGAATGCCTAGGACTTCGATTAAAAATAGTTCAACCTCAAAAAAGTAACAGAATTTTATTTTCTCATGAAAAAAAAAACAAAAACAAAAAGGAATGGGACTCGCTAAAACATGTATGTGCTTATCTGTTGAGTGCCCACTGAATGTTACTATATATATTGTATATACACCAACACACACCCACGCACACGGCACTTTAATAAGTATTGTAATTCATTTATTCACTTGTTCTTTTTTTAGACCATCCATTCATTTTCTGAACCCACTCACTTCAGTGCTGGATCAAAGGAAGGCACATCTTAAATCGGGAAGCATTGCTGGCAAGGCAGGAATAATGCCTTAACTGGAATCCAGTGCAAGTTAACCGGGACAATTAAACAAACACTCATAGATTTTAGGCTGAAGTAGAAACAGGAACACATGGAAGAATACAAACTCTTGTAAACTGTGAAAACATGGAAATGCCACACAGATAGGGCTGAATTGGAAGCTGGACCTTTTGAGGTGTAAGGCAGCAGCACTAAAGTCTGCACCACTGCTCTTCTTGGTAGTAAAATTGCGATTTTGCTCTTTATGGCATTCACAGACAATTCAGATTTGAGTGCTATCTTTCTCCTTTGGGCCGTCCTAGGAAGCTCTGGTTGATATGCAACTTAGCCTCTGCTGATTGGTTCTCAGGCCTTGGCATTGCAGATGACAGGCTTCCTATTGGCTGAGGGCATTAACTCATTATCCATAGTCTTAAACATTTTCTTCTATTGTTCATCTTTCCTGGATTAATGCTGAAGTTAAATCATGAGGAGATGGGTTCCAAATACTTTTGATTTGATGTCTTGCTCTCTGTTGAGTGCTATCTTTCTCCTTTGGACTGTCCAAGGAAGCTCTAGCAGCTATGCAACTTATCCTCTGCCAACTGGTTGTCAAGCTTTGGTTTGCTAGATGCCAAGCTTCTTGTTGTCTGAGGGAATTAACTCATTATCTATGTCTTTGACATATGGCTGGACATTCATCTTCTTCCATTGTTCATCTTTCTAGTGTCATTGTTGAAAGTATCTGATGCAGAACAATCAGATGTGCCCCTAAGACTTTTGATTTGAAGTCTTTAGGATCCCAAAATCTAATGTTTGCCCTTTCTCATTATATTTTTTTGTTAAGACAGAGACATCACTATCACACAATCTACTTGTTTGTTTTTTCTTGTGAGCACCGCCAGGGACAAACTTATGGAGGGGTGGCTTATCTTGAACTATTGTTTGAGCCTCACCTAGGTGTTCTAAGGGAAAACATTTACAAACTTTTTTCTACCACTGAGTTATTTTCACAATATCAGATATTTTCAGCTTTTAAAGGTAAAATTAAGAAAAAAATAAAAAAGGAAAAAATAGACAAACAAATAAATTAAAAAAATAAAATCATATTAGCTAATTTTCTGACCCCTACACACTTTTGTCAATCTACCATTAAACTTACTTTCTTCTCTTGAGCTTTTGTAAATTTTTAATTTCCTCTTAGGTACAAGTATTTATAATCTAATCTATTATAACAAGAACAAGTAGCAAAATTGTAAACTTGTTAAAGACAGATTTCGCACAAAAGTTTTTCTTCATGCAAAAGAACCATTAACACATGCCAAAAATGACCATAGACAGTAGTTTAGTGGAGAGCAGGACTTTAGGGACCATCAAATCTCAACTTGATGTTATTTTGGATAATCGAGTTGAATAGAATGGAGAAGCTTCTTGGGTGGAATGGTCTGTTCTTGGCATAATTAGCATTCCGAATAGCAAACACAGTCCAAGAATGATCAACAAACAGAGCACAGATGTTATCACAAAAAGCACAGAATTTTTGTAAGAAAACTCACCAAAACTACAAGCACATTCACAATGAACCGCAAAGGACTATGAGTTATCCTCACCTTTATAGCACTTTATATGGCTGAAGGCATTTGCTTGACATTGATGGGCAGATGTCCCCTCTTCTTGGGGGAACACAGAGAACATAAAAGATCATCATTATGCTGTTCAGGTTTAGTATCAGAAGATACATCAGTGCACAGAAACTAAAATTAACATAAACAAAGGAATCGCACATGAGCAAGAAAGACATAAAAGTAAACCTCAGCCAAGGGGAACAATTCTGGTTGAAATACAACAATTAGATAGATAGATAGATAGATAGATAGATAGATAGATAGATAGATAGATAGATAGATAGATAGTGTGGCCTGTGCCCAGCAGTTTATCCCGGCCAAGTCCCCCAAGCCACCAGATGGGGCCCTCCTTGCAGTATGGAGGTGCCCCAAAGACCAGCAGGAAGTCATGGACTATGTAGTTTTTATACAAGACCCTGCTGGATACCACAGGGGCCGCAAGAGGGAGCTGCAGGGAGGACCGAAGACTTCTCCATGCCCTATAACCCAGAAGTGCGTCAGAGGAAGAGCGACGTGCTTCCGGGGTGAGAAGAAAAGGACTTGTACCTGACCCGCAAGTGATTGAGAGTCACATGGCCTGGGGATTGGAACACTTCTGGGTCAGGATATATAAAAGGACTGTGAGAGCTCCCAGACGGCGAGCTGAGCTGGGAGGTAGGAGGGCAACGCATCTGGGAGCTGGAGGATTGGATTACTGATTGTGTTATTGGTTATTTATGAATAGTGTGGAGTGGAGGGTGCTTAGTGCACATTATTATAATAAAAATAATTATTATTGCACTTTTACCTGGTGTTTGGCGTGGTACTTGAGAGTTCAAGGGAGCACTAGTGCCCCCTACTGCTACAATAGATAGATAGATAGATAGATAGATAGATAGATAGATAGATAGATAGATAGATAGATAGATAGATACTTTATTAATCCCCAAGGGAAAATTCACATAATCCAGCAGCAGAAATTAATTAAGGAGAGAGCTGAGAAGCACTTTTAGACACAAGAGAGAGAAGTCAGAGTGATAAGAGTGAGTGGGAGCAAAAGAGAGACAGAATATGAGAAGTGAGAGCGGTTTTGTGTGTTAGTTTGGAGTTGAGGAAGTGGGTAAGCCTTTTTGTGGAGAGAAGGTATTTTAAAATGAACAATTACATTTCAATGCTTTGGCTTTATACCTATGGAGAGACAAGTATAATGTGCCTCTATCCTATTTCTGCATGTTTTGGCATCCCACAGGCCTAAGCAGAAAAATCAAGAGCAGAAAAACAAGTAATGAATGGAAACAAATAAGCACAGAATATGCACTGTATGATGAATATGTTCTAGTAATACAGGACAGAAATAAAAGTGGAATACCAGAATTTAATATTTAATGAAGCAGGCGCTTCCAGCAGACAGACAGGTTGGTCTTTAAATGGAGCAGGCACTGTAGATGAGCTACTCCATTTTTCATTTATTAGTTTAGATGAACTTGATGTCTAAACTGCAGTTAATATCACGTGCATGGCCAGTGACACATGAAAGATTTCACAGGCTGCTCTTTGTGAGGATACACAGAAGTTTAATTTTATTCTTGTTTTCCTACAAATTCCTGGTAATTTGTTTAAGTTTATATTTTATGTTTGTTGTATGCTTGATGACTTCATCATCATATTTTCCAGGTTCAGTGATGACATTTGAAATGATTAAATTGTTGATGTGGAGATACTTTAAACAGTTCAGATCATAGGTCCTTTCTGAAGTCTTGTCAAACTGAACAAGAATGCAGAACATGCTGGGGAAGTTGTAAAATGAAGCATTTTTACTTTCTGTCGCATTACCCAATGTTTCTAGAGATTTTCAGTTGTAGCCTTCATTTAAATAATCTTAGCAAGTTGGAGGCTAGGGAAGGCATGTTCATGTGATACCAGTCAGGTAATGTGACCTACTCATCGATTCAGTCCAACTAGTCCATGACTAATCTAGACTCACGAGAGCCGACAACTTATGAATGCTCACCTGGAAGTACATAGTGATGCAGTGACGAGGAATAAGGAATGGGTGTCCTGCACCTCTCAAACAAAACAAATGCTTGTCTCTCGAATGTTTCATGTTTTATTTACCCTGATAGAATTAGAAAAAGACAAAGAGAGCAGAGACTGCAGCAAAACACACCTCATCTGTTAACCCTTCATACAACACCAGCTCCATCCGGCAGCACGTTATTGACTGTCACAAAAAATACAAATGTGGTGGAAGGTTTAGTGAATTCTGAGTTGTTTAAATTGATACTGTCTCAGCCGGAAAAGGGTGGAGTGCCCTCTCAGGGTTGGGGGAGAGATCCTGCCCCAAGTGGAGGAGTTCAAGTATCACGGGGTCTTGTTCACGAGTGAGGGAAGAATGGAGCGTGAGATCGACAGGCGGATCGGTGCGGCATCCGCAGTGATGCGGGCTCTGCATCGGTCTGTCGTGGTGAAAAAGGAGCTAAGCTCTCAATTTACCAGTCGATCTACGCTCCTACCCTCACCTATGGTCATGAGCTATGGGTCGTGACCGAAAGAACGAGATCGCGAATACAAGCGGCTGAAATGAGTTTCCTCCGCAGGGTGTCTGGGCTTTCCCTTAAAGATAGGGTGAGAAGCTCAGTCATCCGGGAGGGGCTCAGAGTAGAGCCGCTGCTCCTCCGCATCGAGAGGAGTCAAATGAGGTGGCTTGGGCATCTGATCAGGATGCCTCCTGGACGCCTCCCTGGTGAGGTGTTCCGGGCACGTCCAACCGGGAGGAAGCCCTGGAGAAGACCCAGGACACGCTGGAGGGACTATGTCTCCCGGCTGGCCTGGGAACGCCTTGGGATTCTCCCGGAAGAGCTGGAAGAAGTGGCCGGGGAGAGGGAAGTCTGGGCCTCTCTGCATAAGCTGCTGCCCCCGCGACCCGACCTCGGATAAGCGGAAGAGGATGGATGGATGGATGGATGTCCAGCAGTGAGATCAACAACAGCAGTCGGCAAGTCTGACACACTGAATGACTAGAAGTTGCTTCATGTGACATTGACTTTACTTAGCTTGAAATCTCAGAGAATTGACCTTGAGCTTTTTGATAACTATGTCTGAAACATTTTCCTGTGCTGTGAGAAATTGCAAAAAAATACAATCAACATTTTGTATTTTTGCTCATTTTATGGGTAGGAGATTGATGCTGTTATAAAAGAAGAAAGTTTTCAGAGGAGCCCCCACTCAACTGCTTTTTAAAAACTGTGAAAGAGCTCTTTATCTTTTTCTCTTGTTATATCATCATTTTGCTTGAGAACACATAATCTGAAAGAAAGGAAGCCACCGGGGAATGGAATGGTCATCAGCATCTTATTACTACAAAGACACCTAGGTTGTATGATTCTTTGCACCACTATATATTTTCTGTTATTGGTTTTGATGCAAATAAATGCAAGTAATAACTCCAAAGTCAATGCCTTTGTCTTATTATTACTAGAGAAGCTAGATTGTCAATTCCTCGTCTAGCTGCAGTCCCTTAAGGACACAAAAGGACGCTTTTGTGTAGCCCTCTTCTGGTGGTAAAACTGGCTTAAAGTAAAGGATTGAAAACTAAAGACAGTCCTAGTCAGCAGGCAGTCCATCATAGAGATCTCTTATATTGAAAATGGACAATGAGACAGGTAAGAAGTTACAAGTAACAGTTGTATAGTTAACTTTTATATTTCTTCCTATCGCCTACTAAGAAAAGAATTAGTTGGTACCTTTCATGTTAGATGATCTGATAATACGATAAAATGTGTGGGGTGGGTGATGCTCCTCTGTCTGCATTTTTAATCATTAAATAATAAGAAGAAGTTAAGAAATTTAATCAAAGCTAATAAAGTTTTTCCCCTTGAAGAAACATTGAATGATCTATCAACACTTGCCTGCATTATGGTTATTAATTCTGTCTAGCATCTTCCAACTTTTGCTACTTAATCTCAAAAGAAAATTAACAGCAAATTTTTTTCAATAGCAAATATGCACAAGGGTCACAGTCTTAAATCTGGTTTATACTTTTCCATCGAGAATACACAGGCGACATGCGTACAGTATATATGAGTACAGTATAACTACGGAATGGGCTGAAATGCATCTCCTCAAAAATGTGACTACGCATTGCATCAATGTGAAGCATGTACAGACCCCTACAGCTCTGATTGGTAAGTTTGGAAACTATGTATTTCCTGAAATGTGTTTCTATTTGTCTTCCGATATGGAAGTCTGTACATTTGTGAAAAAGTGTAAAAATGTGAGGAACAAATACTTCTGCCTATGGAAGAAATTGGGTAGGAAACAGGGCAGTGATTGTGGAGGGCAAAATCTGCCTTCATTTTGAAGGATAATTTTTTTTGCATGCTACAAACACTGCCAACTGGAATTCAGGAAGAAGTATAAACTATTTTTGATGGAGTAGCGTACACACATAGCGATGCAGAAGTATAAATCAACCTCAAACCACCTGGAGTTCATATAATCATCTTGCAGCTTGACTTTATCTTCTGTAGTGTTCTCATCCTTTATTTCTCAGTTTATAGTTTCCAATTAACAAGGCATACATCTGTTTCAGATGTGGAAGGAAACTGGAATACCTGGAGAAAACCAACACCACCAGACCGAGAAAGAGCAAGCAAAATCATCAAACCAAAAATGGAACACAGGTCCCTGGAGCTGCGAGGTTGCAGTTTCAACTACTGACCTTTTTGAATTTTAACTCATTCTTTGTATTGTATGTTTTTTATGCCATTCCCCCTCAGCACTGAACTCAAGTGTTTACATTTTGGAGGTAAATATTTTTGAATTGAATGTTATAATGAAGTTGTTTGATGTAATTTCCAACCAAATATCATTCATTGTCCTGTTCTCTTGAACATGAGGCTAAGTGCTATTAGATCCTGCTTACGGCACAGAGAGAGAGAGAGAGAGAGAGAGACTGGGTCTTATGCCATTTGACAGTCAGTGTTGTGTTGGGTAAATGGCTTTGCTCTCTCAGGATCTCATTAGGATGCTGCTGTATGAAGAAGCGGCTCCAGACAGTGAGGTCTTTGAGGTGCTTCTTTGCTTTTACAGGTTATTTATGCTTCTCCTATTATTTCCTTTCTCATTATATACACTATAAACACTGACATATAGAGTGAGTGGGGTTGGGAAAGGGGGACTGGACGGCATTCTTTGCCGTTGTTTTTAACCCATTTAATTATGAAGAATGAGAAACAGTTTGCAGCAGTACTCCTGAGAACATTGTACCATGCCTGAAGAGGTGAAACCCCTACTGTACTTGGTCTTTCAGATCTTCTTGCTCAAAGTGATTGTCAAACCTTTTTAACCTCAATGACCAGGGTGTGCTGCTTTACTCTAGGGACAGATCTTTTTACTAGTAGAACTCAGACAGTCCAAATCAGCCTTTGCTATATTTAAATTGAGTGTCATCTAAGATACCAAAAGGGGACTGCCTAGGATGCATATTCACAAGTCACACCTTGTCTGCACTACACCACTCAAATTTCCCCATATTTAGCCCATTACCACTGGCTCTTGAGTTATTCATAAAAGTATATGGCTGCCACACCTAACAGAAAAGGGTGTAGGGAAAAAAATCATAAAGCAATAAATATACAGTACTCAAGAGAGTGAAAAAATTATATAAAGTAATAGTTGCTCACCAGTGACATCCAACCAATTAAAGAAGAAGGTGAGATGGCTAATACAGTTTTTAAAAGTCAGACCAACTAATCTCCTTGTCCTGCTCCCTTATAAGGTTAAGTAGAGAAGGAATGAACAAAACAGCTACCTTTCTATTTGCATACAGTTTTGCAAAGTTAATGATAAAATTGATTTTCCTGGTGATTTCACAATTATGAAATGCAGAACTCACTAAACAGAGTCTTTGGAGGTTTTAAAGGTTATTTGGGGTGGAAAGAAAGGTATATTGCTTCAAAAAGACAGATCACACGCCCATGATTACCTGCAATTTTTCCTCAGCTTCGTGATAGAGATAATAGGGAGAACACCAGTTAAATCAATTCTATTTTATGTCTATTGTTCATATTACCGTGGAGGAGTGCAGCCATTTTTTAAAAATGGAACATTCTGCATATTTTCATCACAAACTCACGCAAAAATAGACCATCATACACACTACTGTGTTTTCTCCACAGGAAAACTCACTATATGGAAATTACGATACCCCCCAACACCTCTCCACCATTACTACCTAGCAACCGTCCTTTCCTGTTTCTTGATTCTTGCTGAAGAGGGTTTGTACACCTCATCTTCAACTTTCATATCTTTAGGATTGTGATTGGCCAGATAAATGGAACTTTCCCCAGGTTATCATCATAATTGGCAAAGTGGGCATCCACTTACCAGTACAAACATTTTTGAAGGCTCTGCAGTCAATACAGACATGCTGGATCAGTTTAGCTGAAAAATACAGATCTTAAGCAGATAAACAAATTAATAAATTCTACTGTTGAAAATATTAGGACAACTGTCAATGACATTGTGTTACATGTTGACCAGTTTATGTTTTTTATTTTCTTTCTATGTTTATATTTTATGTATTTTCTGCTTGATTTAAAGTACTTTTCACATTTATATTTATGTTTTTCTCCTTCCATCCATCCATTATCCAACCTGCTATATCTTAACTACAGGGTCACGGGGGTCTGCTAGAGCCAATCCCAGCCAACACCGGGTACAATGCAGGAAACAAACCCCGGGCAGGGCACCAGCCCATCGCAGGGTGCGCACACACACACACACACACACCCATACCCACACACCAAGAACACACTAGGGACAATTCATAATCACCAATACACCTAACTTGCATGTCTTTGGACTGTGGGAGGAAACCGGAGCAGACATGGGGAGAACATGCAAACTCCACGCAGGGAGGACCTGGGAAGCAAACCCATGTCTCCTAACTGCGAGGCAGCAGTGCTACCCACTGCTCCACCGTGCCACCCTATTTATGTTTTTAGTTAATTATATTTATGTTTCTTTATTTAAGATTTCATTATTATGTGATTCTGTTTCTATGTATGGTTGCATGTTTTGTCAGATCCTTTGTATTTTGTGGGGGGTTCCCCAAGAGGTGAAGCCACCTGTCTGTCTCCACTGTAAAGTCTCAGGAAACTCACAGGTCAAATGCAGTTCATTTGTATTCTCTTGGTCTGGTGAGTTCCCTTTGTGTTTTTTGGAATTTAAATGATTATCAGATTTTCTGGATTTCTGACTTCTGTTCAGTTTTTGACCACTCATCGGTTTCTGTTTTGGGACTTTAATCTCTACCAGATTGCCGTTGGGCGCATCCATTTTGCCTTTTTGTGCTTTTTTTGAGCATTCTTGTTTTATGAATATTTCCTTGGAAAATAAACATTTTTTTATTTATAAAGAGTTGTTTTTCTGCCCTTTGTATAGCTTTAAAGATTTATCATGATGACATACTTTATGAATCCTCGATGGGAAATTGTCTTTGTGCAATGACTTTTTGGGGTCAGAGCACAGGGTCAGCCATTGTAGAGCACCACTGGAGCAATTTTCAGGTTAAGGGCCCAATGGAGTAGGATCACTTTTGGCAGTAATGGGCATTGAACTGGAAACCTTTCAGATACTGGTGCAGATTTTTTTTCACAGAGAAAACACTTCACCCACAGTAATCCTTTTGCTGTTGGGGGAATTTGCTAATATTTTGCGACTTTATAGTTTAGTGTCCCATTTCAAGAACCGCGAAGATGTGGTTCAGGTTCACAGCCTCAGTCGTTCACGGTTTTTTCTTAGAACCCAACTAATAATTGTTAGCGGGAACCGCAAATATCCTTCACAATTTTTTATGGCTTTTTTTGTGGCAATACTGCACTGTAGAGAGAACAGGAAGCAACCATAGAAGAAAATGCGGCTCGGGATGGTGAAAGTAGCCAATTCGAGAACGTACTCTACTCGAATTTGAAACTGTAACTCCCAGCAGTCCCTGCAGTGGCTCTGATTGGTCTTCTGCTGAGGGTTAAGGGGCTGTTGGGGTCAAAGGATGTCAGCGCAGCTTTTAAAAAGGGGGCCAGCGTCCAAAAGAAAAAAACGTTTTTGTAATTTGTGTTTCAAGTTCCTGTCTCTCTGCCTGCCTTCTGTTGGGTTACCTGTACTTATTCGTTTTGTCCTGGATCGTTTCGTGGTTGGGGTCTGGACTGTTTGCCGTCTGCCTGTGTACATGAGGACTGTAAATGGATTCATTGCCATCCTGCGAAGAAAGGAGTGCTCCTGAACATGTCCACCCTCTTTCTCTGGACTATCTTTCCATTCCCATTCAACGTGCGGATCTCTGGACTATCTATTTTCATCATTACATTTCATCTGTTGCCGTTTTTCATGGATTTTACTGTGTGTGTTTTGTTGGTGCTTTGTTGTATTTAATGTATAATCTCCGTGAGGGGAACTGGGATGGTATTGTTGTTTTCATTACATTCTTTATTTGCTGTTTTATTACTGGTTTGCTTGGTTTTTGTCTCTGTTTGTAAGTGCGTGCGGGTCGGGTCAAGGCTGGGTGCGTCCCTGGAATCTCTATTATAAAAACAAATAAATCACCGACTTCACGATGGTGTGAATCTTAGCGGCACCGAACCGTTACAGCATTATTCATTTCTCCTTGCTACTGATTGGCTGCTGCCCTGTGACGCTTCTCCAGCTGAGTGTTCTCGTGTTTTCCGTTTTGTTCTTAATCCTTAAACCGCCGCAACTGGCTATTGTCAGTTCCCAGTGCAATTTACCAGCACACTGGAGCTGATCAGTCAGTGCCGTACATTCATTGAGTAGCCAGCTCATAACCGCTGCCGGCCCCCACAGCACTGTAGCCTCACTGTCTCTGTGATTGAGCCGCTGCACTATACTAGCCTGCCAACGTTGTTGTGCTTGCATGCAGCCAGTTCGAGTGCAGTTGGCTCGGCGATTTACTGAATTTCATCAATGGCGTCAGTTGCACTTTGTACATATTGTTCCAGTAGCTTTTAAAATAGTTTTTACAGTTCATTAGCAGTGTGTAAAATGATCAGTGTTGCAGTAATTATGATGCTCTGTGCAAAAAAATGTGCTTCGTTAAAATTTAATTTTTTCTTTGTGAATTGTGACGTTTACTTAAAAAGTATTTGGCATCCAGGAATGCATTAACCCCCAAGTATGTGGCAGTTTAAGTGTTAAAGCCCCAAGATGCAGTCGAAACGCCCTGCACCTTCTAAGGCTTCTGGCAATGAAAACGCACTTGCATGAATTACAGTACATATAGCGGTAACGTCAGTATTCTACATTTTAGCACTGTGGGAGACATAGCAGTACAGTATATATGTTTACCTTTAGGTAATGTATGAAGCTGAGGTTGAAGTGAAATTAAAGTGTTTTGGGGGCATATTTAGGATTTAAACTATAAACATAGGCATTTTTTTAGCCACATCCATAATTCGCGGTTTTTCACAATTTGCGGGTGTTCTAGGAACGTATCCCCCACACATTTTTGGGGTGTACTCTATTTCATTTCTATTTAGGGAGAATATATGAGTTGTCAGGGTGAAGAATCTTTCCAAGTCTATCAGAGAACATTTCAAAATCTGTCTGTTTGTATTCTACCATAATCATCCAGAGACACCTTTCAAAGGTAAAAGAAACTAAGCTGATTCTTAATTTGTATTAGCACTTTCAATAAGCTTTGAGCAGGTTAGTATCCTGGTAGCCTCTGACGTTATCTCCTCTCTTGGCTGCCTTGCACAGCTAATAGTTTAATTGAGTCGCCTTCTCCGCTCCTTTGACTTACACCTGTATATCTTACATGCTTACACAAAATATAAAAAATTGTATTTCTAATCCTAATTTAATTGTCTCGTGTGGAATTAATATATTTCCTTTAGCGTATACAATCTCAGCCCTTCGTAAAATTCATTAGAAAACTACATAACTATCGCAGTACTGTATATTTAATATGGACTCCCTCGCAAAGAGAATAATACAGTTTATTAATTTAACTTTCATCATTACCATCCTTTGCCATTCATTTTCCTGGCTCTGTCAACAAGGCACACACCTTGTAAAAGATGCTCTGCCACATCAGTAAATCCTACTTTCATCTTCACCCTACTCTTGAAATACAAGCCACAATTGTATTTCTATGGAACGCCTGTGGATTCAAGGGTAGTTTATAATATAGAAATGCATTCTGAAAGCCACCTGGGAACCCCCGGGGGATTATAAAAGCATGCATAAGTAGTTTTTTTTTCTTTTCTTAACAGAAGAGCTCTGACGTTCATGGACATGTGCATGATTCTACAAAATAGATGCTGAGTATTTTAAGTTTGCCACTGGACTCTATTACAGATCGTTCATCAGATACTGAAGTGAGAACAACTCTGATGACAAGTTCTTACTAATTAGTTTTCAATAGATTTGTCACTTATGTAAGAGTTGATTAATATTTATGCCCAATTAACTAAATGTACTGTAAATGCAATCTAAAAACATATATTGCTTTATATGAGAGAGAGCACATCTGAGTGAGCTTTTGAAACTGCTGCCAAAATTTTTGCTTCATCAAACAGGACATGTTTAAAGGCTGCAAACTAAAAAAAAGCTGGTGAGTGCCACATTGTAAGTTTGTTTTCTAATATTTGTTAACAGGTAAAAGAACAAAAAAGCAAGATTCGGATTGCAGTAATAAATAAATATGTTGTTTTTGTTTTATAATTTCATGTAAAGACGTAAGATTGATTGGACTCAGACATTGAATTTTGTTGCTGGCTGCTTTAAAAAGACTTAAAAATGCAAATACGTTTGTAAATGGAGGTTTGTTGTAATGAGAGGTGTCAACTACATTGCATCATTTATGTCATAAAACTGCAGCAATAACAAAAACAGAATACACAGTGCAGGGGCAATAACATGCCATCATTTAATGTTTTAACTTACTTTAGGTAAGTTCTTTTTATTTAACATTTTATGATATTTTAAACGGCACCTCTGTTGCACACTGCATGGCGCACTTTGGAATTGTTATCACACATAATCTGAAAGTTAATTTAGCAGTAGAACAAAATGCAAATTGCCTTTTTCCTTTGAGTTTTTATTGCAACCTAGCCATGAAATCTGAAGCGTTCAAATAAAAGCAGCGACTCTCCATTTGAAACACACTCCAACCTAACATACTCAGCTGCCCTGATAGTGTGGCAATTTAAAGTAATAAGTCCATCTTTAGGGTATGGAAGGAAATAAACAGGATGCTACTGGGCTCAGAATCCAAGTTCTTCAGGGTATGACCTATTAGTAACCACTGTGCCACTTAACTCCAACAGCAATCATAGTCTCACAGTCTACTTGCAGAATAAATAGTCCACTGACTCTAAATTTTACAGTCTATTAATATTCATTCTGTATACACAGTCATGTCACAGTATATATAATCAGTGATTTTTGGGTTAGAGAAAATTATACTTGTTAAGCTGCCAAAGTAAATGTTTAAGCATTTAACCAGCATACATATTTTCTACATATTCTTTCCACTACAGACACTTAATACTTTGTATCATTCATATAAAACACACATTGTATTAATCAACTCTCTCATCCATGGCACCAATCACTCAGTACATTATCATATATGCCTCTTATTCACAATGCCATTCATTATAGCACTTCTGCTCACTCAAGTACTCCTATTAAGCAGAGCACATCTCTCTGTATTATTCAGATACATCCTACAATTCATTCACTCTTATGTTACTATTATCCATTACTCTGGTCCTATAATTTTATCTTTCTAATTTAAAATGCTGCTCTAACCCATTAAGGCACTTTTCTCTACTGTGGACTTTGAGGAAGTAAGATAATTAACTAGTCAATGAAGTGTGCGCAGTTATGCTACATTCAGTATTACCCCAGGTACAGTTGAACATTAAAGTGCTGAGACATAAGAGTGATCCACTGATTTGTGAAACTGGTTGGAATGAAAGCCAGTAGCCATCATGGTACTTCAGGACTGAACTTAGAAACCCCTGCTCTATAGCTTATTTAGTTCGGAGTTACATAATTTCCAGTCATGTTTTCTCAACCAAAACTACTTTTAGATTGGCATGCAAGACACTGGAAGATAATATAATTCAAATATAGTCAAGTCAAAACAATGAGAAAAAAAAGCAAACAAGATGACTGCATAGACTCTTCAGTATGCGAGCGACTCTCTACGCTAGTGTTTGAATGTGGACAGTGTATGTGCCTAAAAAAGGAGTCTAACTGCATTCTCGTAACATTGCTCACATTTTGAAATGTCAGCAGGCATTTTTCGTGGCATTAAACGTGTAATTTGTGAGCATGCCCTTGTCGATCAAACACAGGAAACTCTGCAGTCTACTTGTTACTTTACACTGTAGGAAGATAAGCAAATGAATCAAGGTAAATGCCATTCAATATGGCTTTCATATGACTAACATATAAATGTTTCTTATGTAAAGACAATCACAAAACATAATCACAAACATGACTTTGCATGATACATCGGCAAGCTCTGTAAGCTGTGCTGTTTTGTTGAAAGACAGGTGTTGGGCAGACTGACTGGCAGGATGACCCAGACCTGTTGCTGCATTGAAATGGTGCCATCTTTCACCTTTATGTCTGGTGCAGCTGTGTTGTTCTTATATGCGAGTGGACGTTTCTTGCAGGGAGGGCTTCTGTTCTCTTTCTCCGATGTAGAGCCCTCGTCCTCATTCGAGTTCACATCTGTTATAGCGCATCTTTATTTGAAAACCACAGTGTCAAATCGGGGTGATCTCGACTAAGAGAATAAAACTGAATAAAAAAAAAACACTAACCTTTACAAGTACCATACATTTACACCGGCTGTTACAGACTCAAATCAAATATATGTTTTTATTGTATAATAGTAGCAATAAGAGCATCTCACTAAGCAAAACGTTTATTTTAGGACAAGGAAAGGCTCGAACCCGCAACCTTTTGAATAAAAGTCAGCAGTACTTACTGCTGTACTATGAAAGCAGTTGCTACAATGACGTACACTAACCCGATTTCTTTTTCTCTGGTTATAGTCTTGAATAAAAGCGCACTTGTACTGGTATATTTTCACCTTTTGTGAAAGTGCTTATTTGATATTTCGACTTCAGTTTTCATATATTATACATTTCATGTCAAAATTTTGTCGTTAGTATAAAAACAAGAAAAAAGTTTAACTTTTGGGCATGTGTTCAACATTTCTTGCATTTCCTGTCATTCTACACTTACATAGATCTTTGTAAACACGGAACACACATGAAATGCATGTGTTCCAAATAATAATATATTTTTTAGCCTATATATCTCTAGGTACCTCACTCCCAGATAAACAAGTCTTGAGGTGGGAGAGGTTTTTGCCATTTCTGTAGCGGTGGGAGGATGGGATAGTAGGCTGCTTGCTGCTTTTGCTTATCGACACATTTACAACACAAAAGAGGCTGATGGAAAGGTGTGAACGGATTTAAGGAGAAAAATATGAAACTGCATAGTTATACTATAACTTTTGATTTTGATGACTTATTTTTTGACACTGTGTTTTGTGAACGGAACAGGATGCATTCTTCTTTGTCCTCCTTTATCATGGCTTTGTCCTACTAAATAAGGATAAATTGGAAATCTTAGTGATTGGCAAAAATGGATATAATGAGGGTATTAAAAATAAACTTGATCCATTGGGCTTACAAAATAAGACAGAGGTAAAGAATTTAGGGGTAATTATTGACTCTGACCTACATTTTAAATCACATATTAATCAGATTACTAGGACAGAAAAATTCCACTTTTGTTTTTAGTCGACTAGATCACTTCATTGCACTCCTCTCAGGACTACCCAAACAAGACATCAATCGATTGCAACTCGTGTAGAATACAGCTGCTATAATCTTAACAAGGCAGTTCCCCCATTGATGGATTAAAAGCCAGATATCCACATGACCATCATCATCTAATTCTTCCATGTGAAGCCTTAAAACCATGAGGACTGATTGAGATCATTTATGTTAGGTAGAATGTCCAGTGGCTGGGTGGTCTCGTGGCTTTGGAACCCCTGCAGATTTTGTTTTTTCTCCAGCCCTCTGGAGAAAAAAAAAACATGTTTTTTTTCTGTCCTCCTGGCCATAGGACCTTACTTTATTCTTTGTTACTTATTATTGCCTAATCTTAGTTTTATATTATTCTTTTTTCTTTCTTCATCTTGTAAAGCACTTTGAACTACATCATTTGTATGAAAACGTGCTATAGAAATAAATGCTGTTGTTGTTTTTGTTATGATCTTCGGTGTCCTCCTTTGGGTTCATGGGTAACCCTACACTAGGAATCCTGTAAAAAATATCAACAGCCTTAAAGACAAGTTCACAAATACTTATACTCGCTGTTTCGACTCAATTCTAAGGTATCCATTAAACGTTATGTTGTATAGTGATGAACACTAAACCACTTACAAATCACAATGAATACCATAACTGAAAGTAATCAAAGAGAATACCATAGAGGGATACACATTTTTAGGAAGGATAGACAGAACAGAAAAGGAGATGGGGTTGCTGTTTATGCCAAAAAGAATTTAAATGTAAGTCATCTTCAGTTGGATGAGCCCCATCTTAGTGAGGAAATGTGGCTTCACCTGGAAATCATTAAGGAAAAAGGCCTTATTTCAGGAATGTGTTATAGACCACCCAATTCAGACAGTAATTTCAATAAACATCTTTTTAGTAATATCAAAAAGGCAGGGTTTACAAGGTGTCACGCATGCACGACTAGGATGCCGCGGAAGGATCATAAATCACATCGAAGGACATTCGCCGGTTGGGAGTAGCGGGGTACTAACCTTTCTTCTTTGTTTTCCAGAACCAAAGACGCTCCGCCATGACTCTTGCCTGCAGTACGCTTACTTCCGCCCTTCCTCCGCCATCTTCCATGACGTCAGCAGTCCCATCATCCCTCACGGTTCCTTCCCAGCATTCCTCCACTTCCGGCTCCTCCCTTATAAAAATGGCCGCCGACGCCTAGTATGGCGTCGCGCTTATGAACTGTTTAGTTTATGACATTTGACCTGAGTTTTTTGCTTTATTGTGGAGCGTCTACAATATACGGGGCCGGAAAACCCCAAACCTTTATGCCTGTCTTTGTTGAATCTTTTACAAAGGGGATATTATAGTCATGGGGGACTTTAATTATCCAAATATTAACTGGGATAACCTTGCAGATGGATGAGCACAAGAGCAGGAGTTTTTAGAAGTAATCAGCGACTGTTTTTTAACACAGCATGTTAAAGCACCAACACGGGGTGAAGCCTGTCTGGATTTAGTATTCTGTAATAATCAGGATAGAATTGAAAGTGTAGAGGTGATTGAACCACTAGGTTCAAGTGACTATAATGTAATACAATTCTTAGTATTTTGTGAGAGTGCAGATACAAAGACTAAAATTGTTAAGTTGAACTTTGGTAGGGCTAATTTTGACCAGATGGGACAAAGTCTAAATAGGATAGACTGGGATAAGCTTTTAAATGTGGAGACAGTCGAGGAGCAGTGGAACAGGTTTAAAAATGTTTTACATGTAATGCAGGACAGATACATACCTAAATTTGGAATTAATAGGAAATTAAAAAAAATCTCCACGTTGGATTAATAAAAATTTAAAAAAGAAGTTGCAAAGGAAAAAAATGCTTTATAAGGCATATAAGACTAATGACTGCAAAGTGAATTGTAGTGCATATGAAAACATGAGGGCAACCATTAAGAAGGAGATCAGAGAGGCTAAAAGACAGTTGGAGAGGAATATAGCAGATAAGGCGAAAGAAGACCCTAAGAGATTCTTTCAGTATTTTAGTAGTAAAAGAACAGTTAAGGAGGAGGTCAAGTTCATCAGGAATAGTAAAGGGAATTAAAAGATACAGACAATGAAATAGCAGATGCCCTAAACTTACATTTTTCTGAGGTGTTTACAAGTGAGCAAGTGGATAACCTCCCAGAGGTAAACGCAACTACTAAGGAGGTACTGATGGATTTGAAAATTGTAGAGAGAGAAGTGCTGCGCAGATTAAACAAGCTGAAATCAAACAAATCACCAGGCCCAGATAATATTTATCCTCATGTTCTTAAGGAGGCTAGTGAGTACATATATAAACCCTTGACACACATTTTTAGGAAGTCACTGTGCACTGGAGAGATTCCGAAGGACTGGAAAATGGCAAATATCATCCCATTATATAAAAAGGGTGACAGGGCAGATCCAAGCAACTATAGGCCAGTAAGCTTAACATGCATCACAGGAAAATTAATGGAAGGAATTATTAAGGATAAGATTGAGCAACACATGGCAAGGACAGGAGTTATTCTGAACAGTCAGCATGGGTTCAGAAGAGGGAGGTCGTGTTTTACTAACATGTTGGAATTCTATGAGGAGGCAACAAAAGGATACGATCAAAGTGGAGCTTATGATATTATTTATCTGGACTTTCAGAAAGCATTTGATAAGGTGCCACATGAGAGGTTGGGCATCAAGTTAAAAGAAGTGGGAGTTCAGGGTGATGTTTTTAGATGGGTGCAGAATTGGCTCAGACACAGGAAGCAGAGGTGATGGTGCGAGGAACCTCATCAGAACTGGCCGATGTTAAGAGTGGTGTTCCACAGGGGTCAGTGCTAGGGCCGCTGCTATTTTTAATATATATAAATGATTTAGATAGGAATATAAGTAACAAGCTGGTTAAGTTTGCAGATGATACCAAGATAGGTGGATTAGCAGATAATTTGGAATCCGTTATATCATTACAGAAAGACTTGGATAGCATACAGGCTTGGGCAGATTTGTGGCAGATGAAATTTAATGTCAGTAAATGTAAAGTATTACACATAGGAAGTAAAAATGTTAGGTTTGAATACACAATGGGCGGTCGGAAAATCGAGAGTCCACCTTATGAGAAGGATTTAGGAGTCATAGTGGACTCTAAGCTATCAACTTCCCAACAGTGTTCAGAAGCCATTAAGAAGGCTAACAGAATGTTAGGTTATATAGCACGATCTGTGGAGTACAAGTCCAAGGAGGTTATGCTCAACCTTTATAATGCACTGGTGAGGCCTCATCTTGAGTACTGTGTGCAGTTTTGGTCTCCAGGCTACAAATAGGACATAACAGCACTAGAAAGGGTCCAGAGAAGAGCGACAAGGCTGATTGGGGTTGAATTATGAAGAAAGATTAAAAGAGCTGAGCCTTTACAGTTTAAGTAAAAGAAGATTAAGAAGTGACATAATTGAAGTGTTTAACATTATGAAGGGAAACAGTACAGTGGATTGAGACTTGTATTTTAAAATGAGTTCATCAAGAACACGGGGACACAGTTGAAAACTTGTTAAGGGTAAATTTCGCACAAACATTAGGAAGTTTTTCTTTACACCAAGAACGACAGACACTTGGACTAAGCTACCCTTTGTAAAGAGTAGGGTGTTTCCCGATGTCTGGCTAAATTATGCAACACAGCATGGCCATTCTGGACCCAGAATCATCCCCCATCTCTAATTGGCTGATTGTCTTCCTCATCCGTTCACCACCTAATAACCAATGTGTTGTGAGTGCACTGACTGCTTATTGGGTCCAAATTCCTGGGGTACTTGTTGATGAGTTTTATGTTTTATTTTCTCTCTTGCTTTGTATATTTTACCATCTCCAACATGCCTTTAATTTGAAAATAACTTGTTTCCCTTAAAAAAAAAAAAAAATCCCCAGGAACAGGTATCTATTCCCATCATTCTTTCATGTGGCTCCTCTTAAAAACTGTGTCACATTAGATGATTTTTAAGCTGTGGCCTTCATTTACATAATCTTATTAAGTTGGAGGCAGTTGATGGTGCACTCTCTTGAAGTCAGTTTCATTATTGCTCAATCAATGACTCATTCCAAATATTCTACGACATGCTTAGACAAAATTAATCTGGTTTGATTTTCAATTTAGTTGTAGGGGTGAGCTCTGTGTGCATTAGAGCTGACAACCAATGGATGCTCATCCAGAAGAAGAATTCATGCAATGTAGCGACAAGGAATAAAAACGCTGACCTCATAAACAAATGAGAAGCTTGTCTGTTTGATGTCTAACATTTTACATACAATGACAGAATGAAAAAAAATGCTTAGCTGTATACCCTTTCATACAGCACCAGCTCTGTCAGGCAGAATGTTATTGGCTGTCAGAAACAGGAATGAGTATGACCGTCCTGGAAGGTTGGCACATTTGCAAATGCAACATGTCCAGTAATTATCAGCTGTGTAAACTGCCATGGTCTGGTGAAGACATCAGTAACTTCAGTTATCTGACATACCCAACATCTAGAAGTCAGGTGATGTGGCATCGACTTAACCAAACTGAACATTAGAAACATGGATGCATTGAAACTGTGATTAAAGAATGCTATACATTAGAAAAAAAACACCTTGAAACTTCTTGACATCCCATCCTTAATTAGATACTGCTTAACTTCTACTGTAGGAATACTGAACAGGATAAGCAGGTATGGATGACAAGCAGTCACAGTGACTTAATGAAGATCAACTTACTTAGTAAATAGTAACTTTTCCACAAAGCATGTTGTCCTTATTGTGACTGCTACGGAAAAAAAGCACAAGATCATTCAACGGATTCCTCATTCCAGCCATGCCGGTGATCATTAATTATCCATAAGTTGTTCCATTTTAGCAGAACTGAGTCATTTTTCTTCTCTTAACAGAGTGTGGGAACTCTTTCAGGAATAAATACCCAGCAGGCAATTCAAATAAATATTCAACCCCAGTTTTTTTTTGTTTCCTCTATGGAAGTATATTTTGCCTAAAGTAGGCTTTCAGACATAGCCCTGGCTTCCTTGGTGGTGAGAATGTACTGCCTTTCTTCTCCTATGGTTTCCTTTAAAACTCCCAGGGACCACATGACGGAAAATCTTCTCACATGTCCTTTGCCCTTGTTGGAATATATGGTTATTCTCTGGGATAAGTCTTCCATAATGCTTTCTGGTGTATTTTCATTCCCTCTGTAGTGGTGTCCACTGCGTCTCTAGCTTATTTTGCACTGGGATACAGAGACAACTTTGATGCTATAGAGATTAACAATATAGAAACTAGGAACACGCTCCTGGTAGACTGCAGCTAGACATAATGTTAGATTTATACAGAAATAGTGTGTTCTTCCCTTTATGATTCTCTTAACGTTCACTGAGCTAATTCTGCAATTCTGTTTCTAGTTTTTAATGCTCTCCTCACATTCGTCCACATCACCATAATGACACAAAACACTCCATTGCATTTCTTAATTGTGTTAGAATAATAGGTAGTTAAACCTTTTAAGGAAAAAAAAAATCATTGAATTTCCAAGGTTAAATTATCCTTATCATTTAATAAAATAACCAGCATCTTCAGTGCCACAGAGTTTGGGTCTGGTCATTATAGAATTCTTAGTTTTTTTTTTTAATGTGCTGACAGTTATTCCTAAGTCTAGGACAGTTATAATCACACCAGAGATCACATTTTAACACCTATTTTATATTTTTAATACTATGTAAATATAAGTGTTGTAACAAGATACTGAAAGTAAAACCTGTCACCAGAAACTTTTTTTTTCGACCACCTTCAGTGCAAAACTGACATTTACACTAGATTTATTGAGAAACCATGTATCATTCTAAAAGCTCTTTGCTGTATTTTTACTACATTTTACAAATGTAAAATTCCCAAAATCATTGAAAATGTAAAAGAATGGTCATTAATACTGAACACACCAAATGTAATGAATTGGTTAGTGTTATCTTTTTATGAAATAGATTTAATGTTAAAATAAAATTTTAATTATCAAATATGCATTTACAGAGTTATGGCTATGAGATTTCTATGCTTGAGAATCGCATGGACATCAAGGACATTGCTTCTGGATTGGCACACCAGGGTGGTGGTCCCCCTCTTTATGTGTCCCCAACTACAGAGGGATCACACTCCTCAGCCTTCCTGGAAAAAGCTATTCGGGGGGTCCTGAAGAAAAAACTGCATCAGGTAGTCGAACCTCAGATTCAGGAGGAACAATGTGGTTTTCGTCCTGGTCGTGGAACAGTGGACCAGCTCTACACCCTTGGCAGAGTCCTGGAGGGTGCATGGAAGTTTGCCCAACCAGTCTACATGTGTTTTGTGGACTTGGAAAAGGCGTTTAACCGTGTCCCTCGGGGAATCCTGTTGGGGGGTGCTCCAGTAGTATGGAGTACCGGACCCCCTGATAAGGGCTGTTCGTTCACTTTACAACCAGTGTCAGAGCTGTCCTTCCTTTGTCACCGATTCTGTTTATAACTTTTATGGACAGAATTTCTAGGCACAGCCAGGGCATTGAGAGGGTCCGGTTTGGTGGGCTCAGAATTGAGTCACTGCTTTTTGCAGATGATGTTGTCCTGTTTGCTTCATCAGGCCGTGATCTTCAACTCTCGCTGGATTGGCTTGCAGCCAAGTGTGAAGTGGTTGGGATGGGAATCAGCACCTCCAAATCCAAGACCATGGTTCTCAGCTGGAAAAGGGTGGAGTGCCTCTCAGAATTGGCAGCGAGATCCTGCCCCAAGTGGAGGAGTTCAAGTATCTCGGGGTCTTGTTCACGAGTGAGGGAAGAATAGAGCAGGAGATCAACAGGCGGATGAGAAGCTCAGTCATCCGGGAGGAGCTCAGAGTAGAGTCACTGCTCCTCTGTATTGAGAGAAGTCAGATGAGGTGGCTCGGGCATCTGATCAGGACTCCTCCTGGACGCCTCCCTGGTGTGGTGTTCCAGGTACGTCTAACCAGGAGGAGGCCTGGGGAAGACCTAGGACACGCTGGAGTGACTATGTCTCTTGGCTGGCTTGGGAACGCCCCAGAATTCCCCCGGAAGAGCTAGCAGATGTGGCAAGGGAGAGGAAAGTCTGGGCATTTCTGCTCAAGCTGCTGCCCCTGCGACCTGATCTCGGATAAGTGGAAGAGGATGGATGGATGGATTTCTATGCTACAAAAAGTAAGGGGCATAATAAATGTATATATTTTTACATCAAAGTGTTTTTTGCCTGCATTGGTTGCCTACTATCTCATATCATAATGTAATATTCGTTAGATATGTTGTCATTGTCCGAGGGAACACAACATTCAGAGAAGAAATGTTGGGGCACCAACCAGGTTGTCCCATTTAAAATCTTTAGAGTCCCAAAATAAACAGGTGCTCGACTGCATGAATAAGTTCAAGCAAACAAAAAGCAAAATAATGAAGACAGCGCTCAGGGTGGTTCAATGCTCTGTAGAGCAATTGTGTTTTGGGTATGAGCTGTTCTGTGGTCTGCTCTCTCTGGAATGAGATAACCCCTGCTTTATAGCAGCTGGACCGGAAGGGGTGGAGTCAGTTGCCCTCATTGGGCGGTTTCACAGGGTTGAGTTAGAAAGAAGAGATGATACTGTCAGTGACAGCACCCCCTCATGTCCCGGAATGGTACTAGCTTACCTCTGTTGAGCCCGGTAGGCAAGCCTGAGGCGGGCATGTAAGACAATGTATAAATGTTGTACTTCCAGGTACTGCACATGCAGCAGCCTTTTAAAGAAGCTCTCCCTCCTTTCCTTTTTATATTTTCTAGTATTCAATAAACTTTTTTTAAATTAATATTAACGATGTTATTAATTAACAATGTTAAGTTTTTGTGTCTGCATTTTGTTGTCGCACACCAGAGCATCAATACGTCTCAACTGCCTTTCTGTCAAGCTGGGAACTTGAGATATGTCACAGGATGAATGTAGAGGATCTGACGGCTATGTTACTTCTTACCATTTCTTTTGTTAATGATTTACATTAACTAAAGGTTAATGATGACCTTTACATTTTACGTATCTGTATCTAAGCCTGTCTTATGTTCCATGTGTTTTTGGGCCACCTGCCAATCACCAACAGGGACTGCTTTCCGCCCTATAAAGCTGGAGGGTCTTCCATAGTTCCAGGTGGCTCATTTTCTAATGCAATTAGGAATCTTTGGTAAGTTGCTATGATTTTTCTATAGATGTGATATTTTTGGATATTTGAACCTGTGCTCTTTTTTTTGTTTTTTTACCTTGACTGCACCTTAGATTCTGTATTGGGACTTTGTTCACTTGGATTGCCTTGTGTTGCTGGCAACTTCTTTGTGCCTTTATGCTCTTCGGAGCTTCACAGTACAGTAATCCCTCCTCGATCGCGGGGGTTGCGTTCCAGAACCCCCCGCGATAGATGAAAATCTGCGAAGTAGAAACCATATGTTTGTATAGTTATTTTTATATATTTTAAGCCCTTATAAACTCTCCCACACTGTTAACATTATTAGAGCACTCTAGACATGAAATAACACCCTTTAGTCAAAAGTTTAAACTGTGCTCCATGACAAGACAGAGATGACAGTTCTTTCTCACAATTAAAAGAATGCAAATTTATCTTTTCTTCAAAGGAGTGTCTGCATCAGGAGCAGAGAATTTAAGAGAGAGAGAGCGCTTGCAAAGAAAAGCAAACAATCAAAAAATCAATACGTGTGCTTTTAAGTTTGCACGAGCACCGCAATAAAGCGGCATTTTTCAGAGGAGCGTCCATATCTTCTAAGCAAACAGCCTCTGTGCAAACAGCCCCTCTGCTCACATCTCCTCCATCAGGCACAGAGAAGGTCAGAGAGAGAGAGCGAGATTAAAGCAAACAATCAAAAAATCAATACGTGTGCTTTTGTGCTTTTAAATATGCCGAGCACCGCAATAAAGCGGCATTTTTTAGAGGAGCGTCAGTATCTTTTAAGCAAACAGCCTCTGTGCAAACAGCACCTCTGCTCACACCCCCTCCATCAGGCGCAGAGAATGTCAGAGGGGTTGAGAGAGAGGCAGAGACAAGCAAACAATCAAGCACCGCGCGGGAAGCATATCTTATAGCATTGAGTAGTTTTAGTTAATATATAATACATGCTCTGATTGGGTAGCTTCTAAGCCATCCGCCAATAGCATCCCTTGTATGAAATCAACTGGGCAAACAAACTGAGGAAGCATGTACCATAAATCAAAAGACCCATTGTCCGCAGAAATCTGCGAACCAGCGAAAAATCCGTGATATGTATTTAGATATGCTTACATTTAAAATCCGCGATAGAGTGAAGCCACGAAAGTCGAAGCGCGATATAGCGAGGGATTACTGTATAACAAAGCATTTTCTGGGAATCAACTTTGCATTTCATAAAGATCCTGCATTTTTCCTTTATATCTAGCTGGGGTTTGATGTGTTATTCCCTCCTAGTGGGCATCTCTTTTAGTGGCTTTGAGACTCCTTATTCATGATACTAATGATGAATCATTCTGACTCTAGAATGCTGATGACTTGAACCAGGGAATTTTGGAAGGGACAAACATCTGTCAGCATCTGTCCCATCTGTGGAACCAAAAAACTAGACCTGCTCTATTCAAATGTTTATGCCTTTAAATACAAACCCTTCATTCAATGGGACAAGTCTGACCATCTTACTCCCAGTTACAGTAAAAGCCTGCTATTGACTGCAGCAGCTTTTTTATTATACAAGCAAGATGTTCTTGTGTGTGCTAGAAGGTTGTTGCTTATTATAATATTAATATTTCTCTTGAGCTTATGTAGCTAAGTGGTTTTTTTTATTATAATTTACACTGTTTGTGTAATTGTATGCATCAAATAACATTTGATTTGGAATTCTTTTTTATGGTCCAGTAGTTTAAATGTGCACAATACAATGAAATTCTTACTGTACATGTGTATATTCCACAGACTGGTGAGAGTATTTAATTACCAACCACAGACACATTCAAATACACCAAATCTTCTTAATCAATATTGGTGGTGCAGCGTGCTAAAGCCTATCCTGACTATATTAGGTAGTAGGTAGGAATCAATATTGTAAGGACCACTAGTCCATCACAAGGCCACCTTGTTGTACCACTGTGCCACCACCAAACTAAAGTCTTTGGTCAAATTCAAACCCTGGGTTTATGTTATGGTACTGTGCCCTTTGCCTATTTCATTGGTTGCAAATGAAATTCCGTTTGCCCAGGTGTTTACTAATAGCTGCGAGTTTGTCTCAGAGTAAGCAGACAAAACTCTTTTGTTATCATTCTTTCTAGTATACGTTACCCACTGAGTATTGCAAAATTAGGAAGCAGGCAATTTATTCTAGGACTGTGCAAGATGGTCTGAATAACACTGATGGTGAATTATATTCATATTCTACCAGAGTGTAGAAATGAGTGGGAGATGAAATGCAGTTGAGAAAACAGACATAGTTTGTAACCAGAAAGGAAAAAATAACCAAATCCTCAAAAACAAAGTACAACTCTAAATTGCTACAAAATTCAAAAAATTCTAAAATTCAGAATACTAAGTTGGGAATCAAAAATTTAATCAGCAAAGAAATTGCAAAGTAAAAGGTTTGTTATTATCCACAATCTTCAACAACCATAAAGTTGTGAGCTGGGGGGCTGATCACATCCTCAGAGAATACAGACGTTCCTGGGAAAACCCCTGAAAAACGCTGACAGACAATATCTGTCTGTGGCGATTCTCGCACCGTGAACATAACAAAAGGCAGGACAGAATCCCAGGATGTAGGATCATTATGAGCGACTCGCCTGAGCATCTGTTTTAAAGTCTTGTTCAGTCAAACGTTCATTAATCTGTGGATGGTAAACAGTGGTACTCAATTTCTTAATAGCAAAGCTGTCACACAATTGTTTCATCACATGAGAAGTAAAATGTGTGCCCTGATCAGTTAAAATTTCTCTAGGGATGCCAATACGAGTAAAAATCCCGCACTGAGCTTTGGCTACAGTGGAGGAGTTGGCCTTTTTCAAAGGAGCCACCTCTGGATATTATATTGCATAGTCAACCAACACCAGCATATATTGATACCCGTTTTTAGTCTTAGGCAAAGGGCCTACAATATCTAATCCCACCTGCTGAAAGGGGACTTCCAAAATAGACATTGGACAAAGGGGAGCCGGAGGAGGCTTATAAGCAGAGATGATCTGGCAGTCAGGACATGAAGTACAGAACCGTTCAACATCTTTTCCCATATTCAGCCAATAAAATCATTTTGATAACCGATCTCTGGTCTTATCAGCCCCCAGGTGCCCTCCCAAGATGTGCGATTGGGCCAGCTACAAAAGAATTTCCCTATGTACTTTAGGAATAACTAGTTGTTCAATAAATTCCCCCATTAAATGATCTGAAATCACTCTGAAAAGACAACTGTCTATTTCTAGAAAGTGTGGAGTTTTCAAGCCCCCCGAATTCACGCTCTTGGTAATAGGAGTCATTAGCTGAGCAAGCCTGTTTAAATGCATATTCTAATGAGCTATCAGCACGCTGCAACCACACAAAATCCGACTGCATGCCAGTGCTCAGTTTGTGTTCGGAGGCATTTGCAATCTGAGAGGATGTAGAAGGGCCTCCTTGCTACTCTGGGAAAAGTTGTCTCCCGCAGTCTCATTGGAGAGAACAGATTCTGTGTTTCTGTGCCCCCACTTCTGGTACCACCAACAATATCACCTACCTCATATTTCTAGTTGACCTTAGAACAACAGCAATACCACCGAAATGATAAAACAAATTAACACACATGACTGTTCCCTTCAAAAACAAAATGGTGTCATGGCAAAGGGTAAATAAATTTCCAATATGTCAAAATGAAAATGAAACAAATAAAATCTTCCTCAAAGTGAAAACGAATAATAATTAAAGAGAATAAGTTTAAATATTAGCTAACTATCTGTCTCACCCCTTCACCACCCAATAACAAATGTGTGGTGAGCATTCTGGCACAAAATGGCTGCCATTGCATCATCCAGGAGGATGCTGGCCATTGGTGGTGGTTGAAGTGACTCCTCCCTCTCTATGTATAACACTCTGAGTGTCTTGAAAAGTACAACATTAATGCAATGTCCTTCTTCTTCTTTCTGAAATGGAGTGCCACCAAACACAGGGCCTGATTTTTGCTGTATAACAACTTCTAATGACTTTGAACTGGATACATGGGTTAGAAAATGTATGGTTGGATGATACCCTCTTACTATTAACATTCCATCCAACTGTTCAACTAACTTAAACTAGAAATAAAGCCAAAAGCATTCCGTAATAAACTTACATAGTTCATTTGTCATTTTCAGCTAAGATTCTTGAAAAAGCCAAATTGATTTTTAAAAATGAACAGATAGATAGAGAATAATTTGTAACAGTGTGTGGATACAGTTTTAAAATCAAATGTAGTGTTAGGGTAGTCATCCAGAATAATGCAGAACAAATTACACTTGACAAAGAGCATTAGAAAAAGTACAGAGAAAAGCAGTAATGTGAGTTCCAAGGATGAGAGATTTGGAAAACAAAGATGGATGAGATAATGATTTATTTTATCATGTAGTAAACAGCAACTTTATA
Source organism: Polypterus senegalus (assembly GCF_016835505.1). Classification (NCBI taxonomy): domain Eukaryota; kingdom Metazoa; phylum Chordata; class Cladistia; order Polypteriformes; family Polypteridae; genus Polypterus; species Polypterus senegalus. Next base: position 31,753,505 of record NC_053168.1, on the reverse strand, counting down.
GGACAACAAAGAATGAGCTGGAGGCAGCACTGAGTATCTAAGAAGGATCACAAAGTTAGCTAATTCCAAGGCCAGGGGATTAAAAAAATTTAAGATGAATTATTTACATTATTAAGAAATGTTTTGCCATCTTTCACATTTTTTTTATTGTACAATGCATCTATCCATTCATTTTATGTACTCAACGCAGGTTTCTGAGGAGGCACAGCATTTCCCAGCAACATTTGGGACAAACAAGAACCATGTTTGAGTAGGATGCCAGTCCATTATAGGGTACACTCAGGCACACTTCCACACCAAGTTAAAATCATCAATAAACATGATAATGTACCACTTTAGGATGTGGGAAGAACCCAGAGCACCCTAAAAGAACTAAGATGAACCCGAGGAGAATGTGTAAGCTTCACAGAAACAGTAGTCTTGCGGGGCCAGACAGGATTCTTGAAGAAGAACAAACATCTAGGGACAATTTGCTAAAAAGTTAGTAGTGAATAGCAGTGAAGTCCACCACTGAAAGGCCCTGCACACACTAGTTAACGACAGAGCTATAAAATATATAAACACTAAGTGAATAAAACAGTACAGTATGTGCACACACCCAACACTGGAGACACACTGACAATAACCGAAAAGTGCATTTGGGGAGGAGTGAGCGAGTCATTCCCATAGTCACCAGCACCTTGACCACTGGCTCAGTATAGTCGAGGTTAGAAGTACAGTGACTACGCGCTGAGTTCTACGTCAGCCATCACATCGTCAGCTGGAGGCCCTGCCAGAAAAACTAATCAGCCCACTAAGAAATACAAGAAGACCTTCCACCTAAACAATAGGCACACTGAGTATCTAACCTTCAACGAGAAGCACTTCTATCCTTCCAGCTTGTATAAGGGAAAATGCCTCTCTCTTATGTAATCGCTTTGCTTCAGCTTTAGGAATATTTGAGAAATTAAGGACATTTATGCTGTTAAGACTTGCAATGAGTGACTAAAACATTGTACCTGCTCCCCTGTTTGATTGCGTCACACATTGTTTATTGTCTTTGAGTCAGTTCTTGATAAATGACATGTGCAGTAAATCCTAGTTTGGTCTATCTACGTATGATGGTGCTGGTAAAAGATATTGCAGTCTGACACCTGACTAATAGACAACCTAATAGAGATTAAATTGGAGATATTATACTTTGTAGGTAAAGTGGGGTCCCTCTGCGACATCCCCATGACTAAACATTTGAGAACACATCCATCATGGAATATTTACGATCATCTTACTGTTGCTAAAGGGACTGCAGGAAGATTTATTCCACCCAGGTTGTATGATTCTATATATCACTTTGTACTTGCTGTGACTGGTTTTGATGCAAACACATATAGTTCTTGAGTGAAAACTTAACACCAGTGTTTATTGTCTAAATCAGAGGTGTCGAACTCCAGGCCTGGAGGGCCGCAGTGGCTGCAGGTTTTCATTCTAACCCTTTTCCTAATCAGTGACCAGTTTTCACTGCTAATTAAATCCTGTTCCCTTCATTTTAATAGCCCTGTTCTTAAGGATTCATTCCTCTGAATTGATTCCTTTCTTCATTAAATTGCAGCCAAACAGAAATGAGGCATGAAACGAGCCAACAGATGACCAGCTAAATCGGGGCTTCAGACTCCAAACAGTTTCACAATGAGAAGCAGATTCTTGCTGTTAATTAAACTCATTATTTAATTCCATGGCTTGTTCACAGCAGACATTTCCAGAGCTGTTGATTTTTCTGTTTTTTCTAAGGCCACCGTCACAATGTTTTGGTGAGCTGAGAGATCAGCCTTACTGAGACCTCTACCTTTCTTTATTTTCACATATTCACAGGTGAGCTGGTCATATGGATTCTTGTTTTGTATCTCGTTATTGTTTGGCTGCTAATTAAGAAAAAGGAAACAAATAAGGGGCCTGAGTCAAGGTAATTAAAATTAAGGCAAAAGAAGGTAATTAGCAGCAAAAACTGGTCACAAATTAAGTAGATGGTTAGAATGAAAACCTGTAGCTACTGCGGCCCTCCAGGACCGGAGTTCAACACCCATGATCTAAATGCTACTAACAGACTAAGAGGTTAGGTTGTTCATTCTTTGTCTAACTGGTATGCCTTAAGGAACAAAGGGAGGCCTTTTAAGGCCCTCTACTGGTGGTAGACTGGAAATTAAGGTTTGAAAGTAAAGACAGCCCCAGTCAGAGAGCAGTCTGCCCTCAGAGGTCTCCACAGCAAAGTTCAACATGGACAGCGAGACTGGTAAGAGGTTACAGTTGTAAAGCTGTTTTTTAACATTTCTCTCCTATCTTCCATTTAGGTTTCAAATATTAGGTGCATGTCAAAGGTGATCTGATAACATGACAAAATAGCATGGGATAATAAGTTTGCATATTTTCACCCTGTACAGCAGCTATGTTTAGTTTTAACTCTTGTATCATAGGTTTATTTTTTCAATACTTTAATTAATTTTTATGTAGTTTTGTACGTTTTAATCAAGTATGTTATGAGGATCAGTATTTACACCCCGACCCTTAAAGGTAATCGTGCTTGCTAATCCTAAAAAGGATAGTTAAAAAAATAAATGGGCAAGCCACACTTTCAAAATATGGAAATCTTAACATCTGCATTGATGACACCTCCATTCCTTCATCCCCTTAAGTCAAGTACCTTGGTGTTGTGTTTGACAGCACTCTTTCTTTTCAATCTTACATTAATGCTATAACTCGTGCTGCCTTTTATCACCTTCGTAATATCAAGACCTCATCACTCACTGTCCTGCTGTGTGGCTCAGACACAGATTCATGCATTCATCACATCATGGCCCGACTATTATAATGCTTTATTGTCTTGTATCTCAGTGTAATGAAGTGTCCGAACTAGGATGCCAACTTTCGAAGCGAAAAAGTTTAATACAAAATGCAGGCAAACGTGAGCCGTCTTGGATATCTTGCACCAGCTTGATTTATAGACGTCAAGTGAAGATGTGGCCTTTGGGCACCATTTGTAGATGTGATTGGTGATATGGCCAAAGTGAAGACATCACAAAAAGCTGAAAGCTGAAAATATCCCAGGTGAATTGCCATAAAAGGGACATGAACTAACGATACTGCTTTGATCAATGGATTCAAAATGCAATATTCAATGTAATAATTGCTCTGGAAGTTAAAAATAAACATTTTTCTCCATGTTACTAATGGATGAATAATAAAAGTGCATTCTTAAAAATACAACAAAAAATTAAAGTATCAAATATATAGCAATGACCACTTCATTCTACAGTATGTATTAAATAAATACAAACTCTTGCGAAATTCACAGTTCTTCTCGATTGCTTATGATTTCCTTTCTATAAAGCTTGCAGTTCACATCTACTCAGACCATCAGCCTTACATTCATAAATTAGTAAAAAAAAACATTTTCAAAGAAAAAAAATCAGAGCAGTAGGTTAACTCAAGCTTGATTTCGAGACATCCATAAATTCTCAATATGGGTCACAAAGTTATATTCCAGAATAGTAGAAGTTTGTATAAAGCAAACTATGTTATATTAACACTTATATAATGGCACCAAAAGGTTAAGATAAAATGAGAATGAGCCTTTCTTTTTTAATTATCTGTGATACTAGCCATGTGCGGCCAACTACATTGCGCGTGTTAAAGTTGTCCGTGAAGGGCTCCCTGTTTAAACGCGGCTGCCAGTCGTGAACTGGGCCCTTCGTGGCACAGCATTATGATTTTTTATAAGGGAAACAAAATTACAAAAGAAAACCCTTGGACATTGATTTGATAGGAACAGCCTACTCGGAATCACTGTCTGAATAGTAATTATGTGGTGGTGTAGGAGCATTTCTGCTTCTGTCCGTTCACAGTCCGTCTCGTTTTCACGATGCTATCGTTTCCTCTCATGATTTCTTCTCAACCTTTCTCCAATCTCGCAGGTTGCTTTGTGGTAATCCAAAGAGTAAGACAATATACACGGAACAACGGTTATAAAAGGGGGACACATAGGTATCCAGGCTCTTTAAAGAATAAATAGGGATCACTTCACTGACATGTGAGCAAGCCACTGTACAACTGTGAGACGCGCAGCACTCGCCAGCTACAACGTAAAAATAATAATTTCCAGAACATGTTGTTACGTTGTCATTCATTTTACCCACTGTCTTTCTTTCATTCATATGTTACGTAGGCACGTACCTTTTATCTTCGTCAATCTCATTCTCTAACCAGGCCTCAGGAGCTAACCAGCGTAACACTGTCCACCACCCCTTTCGTTATTCCGGCACATTGTTGACATCCGTGAGTAACAACAACGTACTGAACTGGAAGGTGGTCTACGCATGCGTGGAATTCACGGTCAAACAAAGATCAAGATCTAAATGAAGCTCTCTTTAGTTAATTTAAAGCACAACAATTTGTTTAGTTTGAATGTCTGTGTTTTGAGGTGTGACTGGAGTACTACAGTCTTCAGTAGTATAAGCCTGGAGGAGATTCTTAATGCAATGTCTATGTTTTAGCTGTCTCTCTACTGCCATCTAGTGCTTCTTCTTCTAATTCATTCACGGACAAACAAAGATCAAGATCCAAATGAAGATTATATATAGAGATGCCTTCATTGTTGGCCTTGTTCACAGTCTTTTAATAGATAATTTAAGATGATCAATTTACAGGTTTTCTGAAGCAGTGGAAGAATCTGCTCATGGCCATGATGTGGTTCATGCAGAATGGCTGGTCTGGATGCATTTAAATTACATATTTGTAACCACATTCTTTTTTTATTTTTCACATACTCTACATTGCAATGCTGTTGGTACATTTTTTTAAAGTTCATTCAGTTTTTGCAGCTTAACTTGCTTACCCATTTCTTTCCAGTTAATATTAATTCAGTTTTTTTTTCTATTAAGCAAAAGCAGCATTCTATGAAGGCTTATTCCCACCTTTAAAAAATAATAAAAATACTGTGTTATTTAACAAAGGTATTAAGTTATTTCACAAAAACATTGCAATACTTGCAAAGTAATGCTATATTTATTGTGAAATAATGCAAAAATAATTGTGAATTAACAATAATTTGTTTATTGATTTTTTGAGTGGCTGGACTAAGGTCTGTGGTGTGATATCTTAAATGCTTGATTTAATTTTAAGTAATTTCTTTTATTTATGATATTTTATCTACTCTCTATATATAAAATCCTAAGCCTAAAAGTGCAATGATTTTGTGCAACGATTTTATGTGACTTTTTTTGTCACGCTTTAAATCGGGCTTATTTTAAAACCTACATATATATTTTTGGTATCATTTTTTTCAGAATTTATCGAACTTTAATGTGATGTAGTTAGATTTTCAGATTCTTATTCTGTTTTTAAATTATAAACTAAAATAAACCCTATAAACCCTAACCCGAATATCAAGAACTCATGTCCCACCAGAAATAAAAGACAAAGAGTAGATAACAAAGACAGCTGCTGTACATGCTTTTAAATGTTCGAAGCGCTGGTGAGATGCAGATCATATGGTTTCGGAGGAGCAACCGCATCTCCTTGGGGTGCATTCAGCCCCCCCTCTTCACAGCACGAGTGGCAGAGACGTGAAATGCCTGGCACGTACTGCAGAAAATGGGGTTTGGCAAGCGAAGTGAGCAGGGGGTAAGCCCCCTAGTGAATTAAATATTATTAATACTATTATACTGTTTTATTGATTAGTAAAATAAGAAAAACACAGCTGCACTCACTAGTGCTTATTTATTGCTGTCCTTTAGACTTACATATTTGTTTTAGAAAGCAAAGTAGCCATTTAAAAATGCACACACATACAAGGGTAGAATATACAAAATTCATGCAGACAGTGGCATGAACTGTGATGCCACAAAACGAACCACCACACTGTCCTGATCTGAAAGCAGAGAAAGTGAGGTCAACAAGACTTCTTCCATATGGTGCAATATGAGGCTAAATGGTTAAGATTACTTCTTTGTTTTCTGTTGTTTTACATTTATTGTAAATCTTGTAAATTTCCTCCACTCCCTTTCCTGTTCTGTGTTTCATTTTTGATGTTATTTCTATAAATGTGCCCCTGTTACTATCCTCATAATTACGTGCTTAAGCCTGCCGCCTTAGTCTCATGCTTTTATTATTTGGATCCATTTTTGTGCCTCCCTTTTTTCCTTATACAGTGGTGTGAAAAACTATTTGCCCCCTTCCTGATTTCTTATTCTTTTGCATGTTTGTCACACAAAATGTTTCTGATCATCAAACACATTTAACTATTAGTCAAATATAACACAAGTAAACACAAAATGCAGTTTTTAAATGATGGTTTTTATTATTTAGGGAGAAAAAATCCAAACCTACATGACCCTGTGTGAAAAAGTAATTGCCCCTTTGTTAAAAAATAACCTAACTGTGGTGTAGCACACCTGAGTTCAATTTCTGTAGCCACCCCAGGCCTGATTACTGCCACACCTGTTTCAATCAAGAAATCACTTAAATAGGAGCTGCCTGACACAGAGAAGTAGACCAAAAGCACCTCAAAAGCTAGACATCATGCCAAGATCCAAAGAAATTCAGGAACAAATGAGAACAGAAGTAATTGAGATCTATCAGTCTGGTAAAGGTTATAAAGCCATTTCTAAAGCTTTGGGACTCCAGCGAACCACAGTGAGAGCCATTATACACAAATGGCAAAAACATGGAACAGTGGTGAACCTTCCCAGGAGTGGCCGGCCGACCAAAATTACCCCAAAGCGCAGAGACGACTCATCCGAGAGGTCACAAAAGACCCCCAGGACAACGTCTAAAGAACTGCAGGCCTCACTTGCCTCAATTAAGGTTCAGTGTTCATGACTCCACCATAAGAAAGAGACTGGCCAAAAACGGCCTGCATGGCAGATTTCCAAGACGCAAACCACTGTTAAGCAAAAAGAACATTAGGGCTCGTCTCAATTTTGCTAAGAAACCTCTCAATGATTGCCAAGACTTTTGGGAAAATACCTTGTGGACTGATGAGACAAAAGTTGAACTTTTTGGAAGGCAAATGTCCCGTTACATCTGGCGTAAAAGGAACACAGCATTTCAGAAAAAGAACATCATACCAACAGTAAAATATGGTGGTGGTAGTGTGATGGTCTGGGGTTGTTTTGCTGCTTCAGGACCTGGAAGGCTTGCTGTGATAGATGGAACCATGAATTCTACTGTCTAACAAAAAATCCTGAAGGAGAATGTCCAGCCATCTGTTTGTCAACTCAAGCTGAAGCGATCTTGGGTGCTGCAACAGGACAATGACCCAAAACACACCAGCAAATCCACCTCTGAATGGCTGAAGAAAAACAAAATGAAGACTTTGGAGTGGCCTAGTCAAAGTCCTGACCTGAATCCAATTGAGATGCTATGGCATGACCTTAAAAGGTGGTTCATGCTAGAAAACCCTCAAATAAAGCTGAATTACAACAATTCTGCAAAGATGAGTGGGCCAAAATTCCTCCAGAGCGCTGTAAAAGACTCATTGTAAGTTATTGCAAACGCTTGATTGCAGTTATTGCTGCTAAGGGTGGCCCAACCAGTTATTAGGTTCAGGGGGCAATTACTTTTTCACACAGAGCCATGTAGGTTTGGATTTTTTTTTCTCCCTAAATAATAAAAACCATCATTTAAAAACTGCATTTTGTGTTATATTTGACTAATGGTTAAATGTGTTTGATGATCAGAAACATTTTGTGTGACAAACATGCAAAAGAATAAGAAATCAGGAAGGGGGCAAATAGTTTTTCACACCACTGTATTTGTAAGTTTGTTCGTCGTTGACACTTTATTATAAGTCACTGCTACTTTTCTTGGGCATGGAATCAGATCATACAGAGAAATGCAGTTTTAATGTTATTTTATATAGAACAGAATGTTTTTTGAAGAAAATGGTTGCATCTTTGGATGTAAAAAAGATCTTTGAATGGAACGCGCATGTGTGTTTGTGATGGGGGGGGGAGGTGTTGATTTTCTTAGGTGTGTTCCATAAATCATTTTGATTTTTTAAAACCGCTGAAATACTCGGTTGCATTTCAGCACATCCCATTTTCGTTCATGAGAATGTTTTTTGGATGTGTTTCATTCAATGATATTTTATTAAAAATACATGTGTTTGGGACATTGTGAGCATAGAAATGGATAACTTGAAATGTGGATTATACAACACAAGTAACATGAGATTTTTTCATGGAGGTTTGTAACACCACCGGCTCACTTAAATAACATGGAAAAATGCCACTGATTCAAATTAACAACAATCAGTGCCGTGATTTTTTTTACCAAAAAGATTTTAGAACTCAGGTCGATATTAAGCCCTAAATTACTCTGGACACTACACCTGAGAAAAATAATTCAATCTCGACAAAAATCTTACAAGAAACAAAATTCCGTATTCTTGCAGGACAACAAAATGATGCTCACCCTTCCCGTTAAAGGTACATTATAAACAAATACTGGAAAAATAGGGATAGAAATATCAGTATAATGAAAAATACAGTTTCTTACCATCAATGAATTGGAGGTGACTTCAATGTGACAAAGAATAAAGTCACTTGCCTACCAGAGAATCCAACACAGGCGTTAGTACAAACACCCTAGAAAGGTACCTCGTTTAAAAAGAAAGCAAAGAGTCTCTTCTTCCACTTCCCTCACATTTTAATGCACCTCCCATATCTTTAGGCCACTTTTATTCTTCAGAATGGACTTGTGTAAGCTCAGCTCCTCACTCACTTCTTGATTTTTGCTGGATGTGACTAAAACTCGAAACTCATAATTTCAAATCTCCAACTCGCAGGACAGAAAGAAACCATGCCCCGAACTTGGAATTCCAAACGGAGTAACACTTTATAGGCTTATTTGTTTATTAGGAGTATATGCTTTAACTAAATCACCTCATTCCATAATACTGAATATTGAGAAGGTAAACATTGACATTACCAGAACAAACTGCAATGGACCTTAGGTTGATATGCACTACTGTTCATACATTGCGCTCAATGGTTGCTTTATGCAATATTTATCGTGACCAAGAACGTACATTTTTCAGACATGACAACATACTTTTTGTGCCTTTCTTGCTCATCACTTTCTTCTTCGATAGAATTATTAGATGGCATTTGTTGCTGAAACACCAGCATTCATGGGGGTATCCATGTTTACTTTTCTCCTTGGGAAGCACAAACAGCCCTAACCTTAAACCTAACCCTACCCCTAACTCAATTTCAACTTCCCAGCTCTGCCATACGACGAATGAAGCATTTCATGCTTTCCACCATCCACTTCTTTATTATCCTACGTTGTTCCACCAATCAGCTTGTATAGGACCCAAATAATGCTGGGTAATTCCCTTAAGGGGATAGATATTCAAATCCATCAAGGCATAGCAGATATATTGAAAACCCCAGGGGATTACATACAAAAACATTTGGTAGGCAAACCATATTAGCAAGACCGTTCCATGCCTTTGATTTATTTTGCTGTTGTACAGCGTTGGTCATCACAGACGCCTATTTTATTAGAAACTTCATGATATTCATATTTTTTTCTCCACCATTACTGCAAATAACACAGGATAAGTAACATAAAAACAAAAAACAAATATCATTTTTACATGGAGTATTCTGTTAAGTCTGAAATGCTTCAGGATTCTTTTTTGTCAGCTGACTGAGACAGACTGTAGCAGATTCCAGGAAATAAGTGCTTTGCCGTCTTGGTTTGTGTGTCCGTTCAGTCACCTGCTTTCTCAATCTTCATGCACACCCTCTTCCTATATAATCTTGAAATTGAACTTGAACAAGGTGGTGCCAACAGCCGCTCAACCTTTTTGTTAGCATTCATTTGTCCAGCAATCCTACAATATTATGAATGATGACAGGAGAAGCTTTCCCAATCACCCTCATTCACCCACTCACTCAGACCTCATTCGTTTTAAGCCCCTTGTGTGTTCAAGGGCCCTGACAGAGGCTGATGCCCCAGTAGGTGTCTAGATAGGATTCTCTGGACCACTGGTTACCATGGACAGATGACTATATTTAACATAAGAGGGAGGCAAGGGGAGAAGCATGTTTTATATATTTGAACTCCCTGAGGAGTATACAGTAAGTTACAGAGATCTCTGTCAAACCAGTGAGGTTTATTTTATGCGAGTGCCCTTCAGTGTGTAAATTATCACAATTCAGTTATCATAGAAAATGAAACACAAAGAATTTGAACAATTGGTAAGACGGTGCATCAAAGAGACAGGCCCAAAAAAGGGAAGAAAGTAAAGGAACAGAAAAAGAGTAAGGAAAATATGGCTTTAGAACGTTGGGAATGTAAGCAAAATGTAATTCAAAAAGCACTTTGTATAAAACACAGGTGTAGACAGTCTTTTAAAATACAATACTCCATTAATAAAGCAACATTTCAATCCTAAGTGATGTGGCTGTCAAATCGATAGATTATACCTCAGGAGCCCTGCACTATTAGAACATTCATTCATTCATTTTCTCGCCCCAAAACAGGGTCACAAGGGGGCCAATACAGCACAAAAAATGACTTAATTAAAACTGATAAGAGGAACTGGGAAAATGACTCCTAGCAGGCTTCTTTAAGAACACTGCAAGCATGACAGTGATCGGAAAAAGAATTCAGAACAGTGAAAATGCAGATTTGTCAGACATTTTAAACTAAAATTATTAACACAAAAAACATTTTGTTGATTGATTTCATAGCAAATCTGCAATCCAATGATTTTTTGGCATAACAGATTTCTATTTTTAATTATCTTCCACATTAGCAGGCCTCAACTGGCCATAGTTTAATAATTAATTAATAGACATATATTGTTGGTTTCCATGTAAGTTAATCAGTTGCTACCTTTTTCTGTGTGTTTTCACAAATATATGTCTTCATGTGAACTAATTCTGTATTTACTAATTTGTAAATTGTATACTTTGTACTTAAAAGCAGGCAGAATACTGTCAAGGGCTGGGGACAAGATGGATAACATGTTTAATAACAAAAGTTAAAATAAATGAAAAAATCAAAAACATAGGACGTCTTGGGTCCCCGTGAGCATCTAGCACAGAAGTTTCTCCTTCAAGAAGTTCTTGACATGAGTGGAGTTCAAAGTGGTCAGTGATTCCAAGTGCTGCATCTGTTTAAGTAGCTTCTAGGGCAGAACGACTGGGTTCATTTGGTATTTTTGCCTCGGTTGGACTGTTTTGACACTCTGTAAGCAATCGCATGTGACAGCCTGCATTTTTACCTTATAACTTTTGATAATGAGCCTGGTTTATTTTGTAATAAACCAAATTGAAAATTGAATTGAATCCCCTGTTTTACTTTGGGTGTATAGGTCATGTACTGGATAAGCACATGTACTGTACTCTTTCTACAGAGGTGTTGCAGTAATTGGCACTGCTGTCTTTTAGCTCTAGAGTTCAAGGCTTGAATCCTTGATTGTTAACTGTCTGGTGTAGACTTTGCATCTTCTCTGAGTATCTCAGTAAGTGTTTCCCTTTTGTACTTAAGGTTTCCGCTCATATAGAAAAGTTGTGCATAGTAAGTTAATTGATGAGTGTTTTATCGTGGAAATGTATTTGCAAGCACCTCTCCTTAAAGCATAATTATTTTAATAGAATATTTAATTCACTGTCACTACTTTAATTTGCCTTTTCTTACACTTACAGTTGAAAGCTGCAATGCATTTGCACCCAGGACTGTAGTCCACTACCTACTGTTAGTAGTTGCTTCAGACTTCACCCAGGTATGGCTGTCACTGTAGCCGTCCTATTGGGATTGCTTTCTCTCCCTCAACCCTGATTGACCTAGCTGAAAAAGGAACATGGTTCTCATCTCCTGGTGGTAAAATAGATCAAACAAGCAGGCAGGAAATCAGGTTTTAATACATTTTAGTTTTTAAGACAGTGCCATTAATGGGGATAAAAATAATCTTTACAGGCAGCTCATTTCTTGCATTGCTTGAAAAGCTGGCATTAGGTCCGATCCCTCTTATCTTCTTCCTTTGTTGTCTTCTCTTAATTTTTCTGTCTTTCTTCTACTCTCTCTGAGCAGCTCTTTAACTGACCTTTACACCTATCTGCCATGATCCAAAGATCATAAAACTGAAATTATGTTTTTAAAATCAGTTGCTTTAGCTCACACTTTTCACATCTTAAATGGGAGCCAACCTGTGGCATGCTTGTATAACTTAGAAACAGTTTGTGTATTATGATAGCAGTTCTGCATTATTCGAAAGGGAGTCAAGCTAAAGTTAGAAAATTGGATTCATTAGAAAATGGAACAAACTTTAACAAAATTGATAATGTCATTTCTCAATGTAGTCTCCACCCTTCTTAATGCCCTTGCACCACCTGCCTGAAAGTGCCTGGATTCCAGCAGAATAAAAGTTTTCGTCTTGTCCTCGCAACCACTCGTACACCACTTTCTTCACGTTGTCATCTGCCTTGAATCGACGACCACCCAGATTTTTTTTAGTGATCCAAAAAGGTCGACATCACACGGTGCCAAATCTGGCGAATAAGAAGGATGTGGCAATACCTCAAACTTCAGTTTCTCCAGACAAGCCTTGGTGTTCTTAGCAGTGTGTTATTGTTTTTCAGCAAAAGAACTCCTTGAGACAGCAGGCTTCACGTTGGTCTCCAGCAAGTCACAGTAACTTACACAAGTGACTGTTGTACTCCTCACCATGTAGTGTTCGACAATAACTTGGGTGCACAAATGGTTGGGAGGACAAGACAAAACCTTTTATTCTGCTGGAATCCAGACTCTTCTAGGCAAGTGGTGCAAGTGCATTGAGAACGGTGGAGACTCCATTGAGAAATGATATTATCAGTTTTTCTAAGGTTAATTCCATTTTCTAACTTTAGCTTAACTCCCCTTTGTATATTAAATTTAAACCAGTTCTTATATCCTATTACAAAAAACATCCATAGTCAAGCAATACCTCAGACTTATAATGTAGCACACTTGATTTACAATTCCTACTTAAACTAATTTCAAAATAAAATTTCAGGTAATTCTAAAACAAATGCAAAATCAGTAACAGGTAGGGTACAATTTTTGGTAACCGAGTAAAATAAGTTGTTTTAACATCAAAGGCTGTTTCAGCATAGAAAAGAAATCAAATGTCTTTGTAAAGGTCCACTTTTTAAATGTCACAAGAAGAGTTCTACTGGAGTTCCTCCAGCTGTGACTAGTGACAAGTGAAACAGATACATTTCAATCTGCATACAGTTTTGCAAAATTGACACTGTACTTCATTTTACAGGCAATTTTGCAATTAAGAAGCATGGATTTCACTGGAGTTTTTCTTTTTGGATAGAAAACTGCTTTCTAAAACCTCATTCACACATCCGTGTTTTTTTCTTCTGTTGCCTAAAACATGTAATTCCTACCAGAGGGGTAAAATCAATTCTATTTATGCCTCTTGTTCACATTGCCAGGGAGGAGTGTAGTACATTCTTGTGTTAAATATGACATGGTATATTTTTTGCACACAAAGACACACCAAAACACACCATGGTGCACATTACTGTGTTTGCGCCACAGGAAACCTCAGTACACAGAAAGTCGCTGCTGTCAAAACTCAGCCCCTCCTCCTGTTGCTGCCTAGCAACCACCTTATCCTAATTGAAGATATGCACACTTCATGATTTTATTTCACTAGAGGTCTTTTTTTAAATATTAAATAATAAGCAGATGCATGCAAAATTAATGCATGAAAACACCTCCAGACAGGAACTAAAGGCCTTTGTTCTTTTGTGAATGGCATGAATTTCACAGTAATCATTTCGCTCATCACTGTTGGTGAGTCTAAACTGATTGCATACTTTATGAGTGGGTGCATAGACGAATGTGCCATTTGATGGACTGACACCCCTCCAGGATTGATTGTAAGTGTACACATAGAATAAGATGTTTAATCTCCATGATCCAGCAACAGAAACAATATGTGATGGTTATAAGTTGGGCTGTTAAAGGAATAACATTTCTGTGAACTGATACCTCAGAAATGGCTGCTGGGAATCAGAACTGGATTAATCAGGAAAGATATTTAATGCTTTTTTCAGTTAAGTATCATGTAACTACTACTGTGGTATTACATTAATATGCTGAAATTAAATCTCAGCTATATATATATTGTCATACACAAGCGCATGGGGAGCAACTTAAGGACCCGAAGCGCATCGCAACAAGTCATGCCAGGGGACAATGGTGGGATACTAACATCTCTCTCTCATTCGCTGTAGAAAAGACAAAGCACCGCCGCCATAATCCTACCCGAACACCCAACAGAATGACACTTCCGGGTCCCTTTCTCTCCTCTGTCCCCCCACTGATGACGTCTGCTACCCATCCACTACCACACCTTACCAGCATTCCACATTTTTAATTTCCGGTCCGGCTCTTTAAAATGTCTGTCCACCCATTCCTTTTATGTCTAATGATTTCTAGCAATTGTTTGAGCTTTTTTGTTGCAGTATACAGGGCTAAACACCCCAAACCTTTACAAGTATTTTGTCTTTTACTCCACAATATATATATATATATATATACAGTATATATATACTGTATATAAAATCCAACGTCTGTCTGTCTGTTTTCATGAGAGAACTACTTACTAATGGATTTAGATCTGTTTTTTTTTTCTATAATTTGCTTGAGCATTCCGGTTGATTTTGCGACTTCTCTCATCGCACTAAGTATCATAGTTTGCTTGCAGTACCGATTTATTTGCACAAATCAGAAAGAAAAGCTGTGGTCTGAGGGCAGTGGGAAGGGCCCTCCTCACTCACACGCCAGCCTCCATTCGAGTTGGTCTACCTCTTGCCACGTGTTGCAGCATACCTTCCCTCTGCTTAGCTAGTGATACCTGTTTGTTCAACAGACATTATCATCTACAGATAGTTAAGGAGTAATGTTTGATGTTTTTGAGAGAGAGATCACAGCTACGTGTGTTTTAGAGGGTAGCTGCTGATTGCCAGAGATATCACAACCACATGCTTTTCTCCCCACACAGGGGACGTTCTTCCATCAGAAGCTTATTCTAAAATGTTATTGATTAGATCAGTGGTTCCCAAAGTGTGCTCCCCAGGGCGCTGTGGCGTACTCACAAGGGTGCCACGAAATATTACAAACTTTTCATAATTTTATTTCCATTTTCAATTCAATGTGATAGGAATGACATCTGGCAGACCTAGTGCAAACCAGTAACTCACTTAGTAATAACTGTTTGTGGTAGCCTCTACAAATGTTTACTAGATGACGCTCTACAATAATTATTTTTCTCAATTGTTTTAGAAGTTTGTTGCACTTTCTTGGTACTTTGTGTTATATATATAACTATAGCTGTTTCTCAACATGCTTAATTTAGTTTAGTGTTGAGGTGCCTGCAGCCTACCCCGAACCATCAGGTGTAAAGGAACAATAAACCCAGCAGTAAACTCACATCCAGATGAGAGACACAGTTCTTGACTTTAGACTTGTACCTAATGCAGCTGGAGTTAAACTCTGGCCTTCTACAACCATGAAGTAATTTAAGCAAGTCTGAAAACAGATAGATAGATATTTCTTAAAAGCACTGAAAAAATATGATCAGAAATAAATGAATGACCCTTAGACAGATAGATGCATTTTGGAACATTTAAGGTATATTTTGAAATCTAATAGCCATTTCCCCATTTTGGGCCTCTGCTGGCCGAAACCTACTTGTGGAATTTGGGGCCAGGCTGCCTGTGACAAGGTCAGGTTTGTGGGTGTTTTGGAGGCCTTCACCCTTTTTTCTATTTGGAATGCACTCAAATCATAAACACCATCTAAATGCACAATATAAATTGCTTTCAATCTATGCTTTAATATGTTCAATTCCACAGTAATGTTTTATTTTCTGTTTATCAGGCTACTCACCCTTGTTTTGTAAAATGGTCTACAAAGACAGATTTCACATTGCATGTCATGTGACTTTATGCTTTTGAGTGGTTTACCTTCCTACTATTCAGATGACACTACTGCCTCATGGATCCAGAATTTCAATCCTGCACTCAGTTGGCATCTATGTGAAATATTTGCATTCTCCTCATGACAACTTTTTCATTTCTTTACACATCCCAAAACACTTTTGTTAGGATATCTACTAAGTTTAAATTATCCTGGTGTAAGGGAGTGTGAGTTGGCACATGAGAGGGCTCTCTAGTGCAGTAAGTATTGAGTCCTTCCTTGCTCTGATGATACTAGAGTAGACACCAGTACTCATGATCCGGATTTGGATTACCATATATACTTGCAGATAAGTTCTCCCGTGGATAAGTTGGAACTTGATTTTACCATATAATTTCTGGTATTTTATAATGTCGGTTGTATAAGTCAAATGCGGAAAACTCACACTATTGGTACAAGAGATTATGATATGCAAACGCCCAAGTGAGAGAGTAACTATGGAGCACACTACCTTTTTTTTCTGTGTACTATATTGTGCCTACGTGACCACACAGTAATACCCAAACTATTCTGAAGCAACGTTTGCACTGATTTGTGTTTTTTGTATCTCACACCTTCATATTCCTTTATCGTAAGAGCATCCCTTATCTATGATTAAGAGTTCAAGCAAAAGAAAATATGAAGCTGGTTTTAAACT
Organism: Polypterus senegalus; assembly: GCF_016835505.1. Taxonomy (NCBI): domain Eukaryota; kingdom Metazoa; phylum Chordata; class Cladistia; order Polypteriformes; family Polypteridae; genus Polypterus; species Polypterus senegalus. The sequence continues at coordinate 31,736,842 of NC_053168.1, read as the reverse complement.
AAACGCCATTGAAGCAGCAAAAGAAAATGGTAACTGTGCTGCTGCAACAAAATTCAATACATCTGAGAAACTGGTGTGATATTGGAGGAGGCAATAAGATGTAAAAAAAGAAATGTAAGTGTCGCATTTTTGAACGGGCGTATAAATCGGGGTCGAATTTTATGATTGATTTTTCGGGTTTCAAGACCTGACTTATACGTGAGTATATACGGTAACTGGGTTTAAGAATGTTATTTTATTAAAATGCAATATAATGTATTTCTCCAAAACATTGTTTAAACGTTTGCTTACATTAATGTGTCTAGACATTAGGCATCTAGTAAGATTTGATATGCAGTGACCTAAAAGGCACACTGTCTTTGAAACAATGTTTTATGGTGGTGTAAAATATCAAACTGAAATATTTATTAGACATGTATCTGTGTTTGCAAAGTCTATTATTAACTGAATGTAACATGCAAAGGTGATGGTAGTAATATAAAGTTAACTTTTACCTGCTTAATAGTACATCACTGAAGAACCTGCTACTGATAATACTTCTGAAGACAGTTTAAATGTCTTTATTATTTAATTAAATTGGATGTAAAGACAAAGCTGGCTTAGTAGGAAATACAATATGAGTTTGCTGAGATAAATTAACCAAGAATAAATACAAAATATTTGGTGAAACAAGGATTTTGTTTTTGCATTCAGTAACATTGAACTTCACTCTATTTGAACCATTCTTCTATGACAGCATCTAACCAGGTGGCATTGTGCGAAAGGAAGAAAACAGTTTTGAACAGGAAGACAGACCAACAAACACCTGCCCTCATTTAGATTGGGCTAATTCTGGGACACCAGTTAAGCTAAGATGCATGTCTTTGAGATGTAGGAGAAAATGCACTCAGACGCAGGAGAGGCATGCAGACTCCAGGGCTTTTGGTCAGTAGGGCAGCAGAACTCATTATCATCATACTATGTACGTAAGATTTATATGTATTGTTTTAAACATTTCATATTTTTTCCTGAGACTGTCTTGTTTAGTAGATATTAATGGAATCTTCTGAATGTTCACCTGAAGCTTAAACTAGATAGATAGATAGATAGATAGATAGATAGATCTTTATTTGTCCTAAGGGGCAATTTGGCTTTTTAAACAGAAGTTATTTAAATAAGTGAATAAATTAATAGATATGTAAGTTGATAAGTATATAAAGAAATATACACACACATTTTGGTCTGAAATTTGAATGATTATTGATCTCAAGGTTAATTATGAAAGTGTTGAATTTTAAAGCAAAACGATCTCATATATAGCCACACTTTAATTCACTACTTTGGCAGTCTGGATAGAAAGTCTGTAAAAAATTTCAAAAAATATATACAGTCATCTGTTATACAGACATCTCCGATGTGCTGCACAATTTAAAAATGAGAAATCGCATCTCTAATAAAGTGGGCATATTCTGAGGCTTATAAATATGTTGACTGATGCTTCATACAATGAAGCCTCACTCCCTGCCTCCCTTGTCCCTCTCCCATCAGATTTCTTTGCTCACACTTGCTTTGAATGCCGCTTTTCTTTGCATCCCTTTGGTTTTCAGCTCATTAACTTCCATCTTTGATGCAGTGTATGCTGTTAGTACGTCTTATTAGAGCAGAGGAATTAGTAACACTAGATTATCTTTGGACTGCCTCCAAGCAACAATAATTTCCTCCGTTATGAGCACTCCCCCAAGATGCCTCCTTGAGAGAATGGATCTGGCTTTCCACACACTTCAGGTATGATCTCATTGCTTCTTTGTTTGCCAGCAACACAGTAAATCGGCTGATGTTTTGCAGCCTTGGTTGATATGGCATACAGGCCAAATGATAGAGCCATAAAAACTGAGATTCTGCTATACTTTACTTTTTTTTTTTATTTTAACATTGCTTTAGTTGCCAAAGATCACTTTTGGGCTGAGACACTGAGTTTATTTATTTTGGCTTTCAGAGCATGCTTTGCAGTGCAGCACATCGAGTAATATAAAAATGACAACAAATGGACCATACAGTTGGATATGCATTGAACTGCATACATTTAAAATCAACAGTTTTATAATTTCATTAAACTTTTATAAATATGAAATGTCTTTAGATCTAACAATAAGCTATTCCTCCTAGATGATGATCAGGAATGGGTAATTACTAATGACCTTCTTTCTTACCTAAATAGACTTTGATATATAAATCCGTGAGTGGCACAGTGGTGCTAAGGTTAAAACTGACTGCTTGCCTTGCCTTCTTTAGACCAGTATGAGTGAGTGTGAGTGTGGAAGAATGCATAAAGCTACTTTTCCATTATCACAAGCACCCATAATATTAAGTATATAGTAGGATATATAATCCTATAATGTCCAAAATTGAACTTATTTCTGCTTATCTACTGTATTATTCAGGCTGTGATATTTTTAACTGACACCCACCACAGACAGACCAATTGCACGTGTCATCTATCATGAACTTACTCAGAGACAGTAAACAGAATGTTCGGTAATCAAGCAGAGGAGCTATTCACTCATTATAAGTCTTAAGCATAAATATCTTTATGAATGTGTCTAAAGTTGAAACATGGTGATTACATATCTCAAATACAACTTGGATGGACAGAAGCACTTCTTGTCAAAGGCTAGACACCAAATGTGCCTACTGCTCGGGTAGACAGTCTTTTTGTGTGACGCAGTAAGCTGTTCAGTCTTTCTGGCAAGGCTTCTGGCTACAATGGCTATGGTGGGACATAGACTGTCGACTTGCCCTGGTATTTATGTCTTTTCTGCCAAGGGACCAACACCTACCCCATGGTGATCTCTGTTCCTTTGACCAATCCTGTTCAGGTCCCAACTTCTTCTCAATTCTTCCATCCATTCTTACACATTACATCAGCCTCTCAGGACATGACTTTTGATTTCAGACATTCGGCCCACGCTGACCTCACACCCACCTCTTTACTGGTTCGAATCAGTCAGTGGCAAGTCAAGCAGCTCAGCAAACCTTATAATAGAGTAATTACAACATGAAGTACAATTAACCCTAAAGTTTTGTATACTTTTCCAGTACTTTCTTGTATCACAATTGTATTATGTGTCTAATCAATACGTGCATAATTTGCAGAAACCACAGAGCACACAATCATTTATAGTCCAATCTAGACCATCCCCATGTCAGGCATCATTTTCCTCTTTTGATTAATTTATTTCTGAGCATTTTTGTTTTTCTACAATGCTATTTTGAATTTCATTTTCTTTATTAATTGATAATTTCAATATTTAGCTTACTTTTTCCATTCATTATTTACTGTTTTTTTTGTTTGTTGATTGAATTTTTTAATTTTGACCCCTTTATAGAATTTGATATCACTATTTTTTAACAAATTAAATTGTGCTGGCCATTTTTCTTTGGTGTTTTTTTTTTATCTGTTTAATATACCACGGCAGCCCTCTTGTTTAATTCAATGCTCCCATTGAATTCAGTTTTGGTCATTCATTTGCATGTATAATATTTATTACATTCCTGCCTACAGTGTCATGAGGGGTTCATCTTTTATCAATGAAATTTATTTTTTAATAAACACTGTCGGGTTTTCCCAATAACTTGTGCCAACTTAATACCCTTTTTTAACTTTGTAAACCCATTAGACAGCCAAACAACCCATCTAGATAGAAAGACACAATGCTGAGCTTGTCAATCATTTACTTGCAAACACAGTTGACTGTGGCAGACAAATGAATAAGAGTAATTATTTTAATGTAAGTGTTAAGATAGCTGACATATCTGAGCTGAACTTTTAGGAAACCAAGACAAGACATTATGTAACATTTGTCATCAAAAACCAAAGCAAAAAAGTCCGACACTGAGAATTCTATCACCGCTTTATGAACATAATTATTTTATGATTTATTAGTCAAGGATGGCTTGCAAACTTAATGAAGGCTTTTATGCTGTTGCAATGCCCTGGTGCCAAAAATTCAATGTAAGAAAAAAAAAAAAACAAAAGATGGTTACGGGAAGCAAAAAATCAAAATCTGATGGGAAATTTGGTCAAAGTCAGGAAAACACCATCAAGAAGACAACAAAACATGAGGGCAAAGCAAGAATCAAAATTAAAAGTCAAAAAAGAGAATAAAAAACAAGAAATGAATCCTGACGCTAAGGCCTACTTGGAATTGGAGCTAACTACACTAGAATTAAACTTCAAGGAATGCTATCCACCAAGGGATAATTTGTAAAGTGATCGTCACCATATTTATTGTATAGTTGCACATCCCATGAAATGATCAATGCGACAATCGCATTTACTTTACACAAAAAACAACAGTGTCACATAAGCAAAGAAAGACAATGAAGCTTCTTCAGTTCACTACAAAATGATAAAACAACCTCAAAACAGATCCTACACAGTTAAAATACAAAGAATAACCTAAAACACAAATATAAAATTGTGTATGATGTAAAAACCACACCAAAACCACACTAACAGATGACTTCTTCATAGTTATAGTATGCTAAAATTCCTGGCAGCCAATAAAAAACAACATGGTGTTGCAGTAAAATATAAATTACAGTAGAACCTCTGGGACCTCATGTATAAACGGTGCGTATGCACAGAAATGTTGCGTAAGAACTTTTCCACGTTCAAATCGCGATGTATAAAACCTACACTTGGTGTAAAGCCACACACTTTTCCACGGTACCTCATACCTTGTCGTACACAAGTTCTCTGCTCGGTTTTGCAGACTGGCGGCACCCAGCATCAAAGCAGTGCTACTGTTCCTGTGTGGTTACACCTTATTTTCCTGACGCGGCTTTATAAATACACTGAAACTAACCTCATATTGTTTATTATTGTAACGCATCTGATTGTAATTAACTTGTAACAATATAATGGTCCAGGGAACAGCCATAGTATTCCAAATACCATAACTGTTTTAGCGTTGTTACTCTCACTTCTACTTCTTCTTCATCTTCTTTCAGCTGCTCCCGTTAGGAGTTGCCACAGTGGATCATCTTTTTCCATATTACTCTCACTGCACCACTCGGAGTATTTATATCACTGTATCTGAGTGTGAATCACAGCAGCAGCTGATCGGAAAGAGAATTATCGGTATACGGCATTAAGCACACGCTACCTTCAGCCACTGCAAAACATTTTAAAGCCTTTCTTGTACGGACCTCGCGGTTCAGAAACAGTTTCATCCCAAGAACTTTAAATGCACTCAATCAATTGCACCTTGTAGAACTGTTTGTACTTATAAGTACAATCATCACACTGTAAACTTGCACTACAGTTATAATATCTTACAACCTGAGCCACTTTATAAAGCTCGTATTTACATATAATGCGATATCATTTTTAAGGTGAAATGCAGCAAAATATGTTTATTAAATTATACAGATAAAACTTTAACTTCATTTAAATAATCTATATTCTTCACTGGGAGTGTCGTGAAGGATAGAATAATTAAACATGTACTACGAAGATATTTCAATGTTCCTTAAACGTTTTGAAGAATCGGCGATAAGCTTACAGATGGCTTAACTTCTATTACAGAGCTGATTGTGTGGTGATTGGGTATTTGGGAAAGAAAAGCAAGGACTGCAGTGGCGGCTACGCCAATATATATTGAATGTAAAACAGAAAGAGAAAGTAACAACACAGCTAAAACGCAGCGACAAATTTCGGCAAAAGTTAAATGCTTGTGTCATGAGCACGAGGTGGCTATGCAGTGTCTGCAACGGACGTGGCCATCCACCGTGCATAAACTACCTTACTGACATTGGCAGGCGAAGGAGCCACCGATTCTTCCTCTGCCCAGTGCCACCACAAGCCTAGAGCCGCCCGCGAGTACTGCTGCAATAAATTATTTTATCGAAGTGAAACACGTTTAATAACGTGCTTTAACTCCTATCATCATAAAATGATATCACGTTTACATTTCAGTATTTTAGTTATTCAGAGAGCTGTAATATCACAAATGTAATGGATTCTGTGTCCAGTTGGAGGAAGAGAGCCGGTTTAAGAAGCAAGTAGTGATTCACACACATAGAGCACATAGAAGATCAAATACAAAACAAAGCATTTAACGTGCTACTTTAATTACGATGTGATTTGAGAAACTGGTTAATTAAACGATTTTAAGATGAAGTTTATGATATTCTACTTTAATGACAAAATAAACTATGTGATTAAAGTGGAAATGTCGAGACTGAAGTTGACATTTCGTGCTTTTTCCCCACTGTTTGCCTTTTATTTTCTCTGTACCCTAATAAGCTTTCATATGACACTCAGACAGTGGGCTACAGCTCACCTTTTCACGGTGACTTTGATATGTGACTTCTTTTTTATTTCCGGCACTGTGCGATTTTGTGAACGTGAGCTTTCAAGTTTCTCCAACACGCTATGTCACTCGATCAACTTCATTTTGTTGATTATACCTCAGCTTATTTGAACAAATAGTATGTTTTTCCATTGCCTCCACTTGGTATTCTCTGAAATTCTTATATTTTCCCCCGTGCTTTTCCCATTGTCTTTTCACAGAAGGCTGAGCTTAAGGGCGATTTATATTCATTTGCATATTCAAAGAGGTTTAAATCTGGGAGGAGTTGAGGCGTTAAATAAAGCGCGTGCACGAGCGTTACTTTTCATGCTGATCGGGATTTATGTAGCGGAAGAACGTGGAAGTTGGAGTACACACAGATTCCTGCATCTGGATTTTTCTGTGCGTAAGCACATTTCGGCTTTTGTGCTTACGGCATGTTATAGTGCGAGTTCTATGCATGGCGTTATACATGAGGCCCCCGGTCACGAACGTTTTTGGAACACGTACAAATCGTGTTTACCAAAATTTTACATCTGTTCATGACCACACACTCTGAGGGCGAACAAAAAAACTGGCAGCCAGTTGCCCTATGTACGTTCGTAAGCGCCAATGATTACCCATTCTCTGTTTTCCATTTTCTTTTGTTTGCGTATGCAGGGCCTAACAGAGCAACTGATGCTGCAAAAGAAGTTACAATATTAACCAAGCAGAGGCCTCAGGTGCTATAAGAGGTGGAAGAATTGTTGCTAGTGTGATTGAGCGTAAGTGAGGCGATCATATGCGAGAAAGCCAGGAAAATTCATGGCGATTTGCTGAAAAAAAATTCTTCTTCAAGTGGTGAGGCATTTAAAGCCAGTAGAGAATGGTCTGAAAAGTTTTGCCAGAGAAATGCCATTTATTTTTTTTTCCCTGTGCTTAAAAAAAGTGTTTACAGAGAGCGGTTCGTAAGCATCTAGCATGAACTCTTACAATGTTCGTTTTTCTCTGTTTTTCAAGGGTTTCTCAGTGTTATGCAATGTTTTTACATTTAGTTTACTATTAAACTGTGCATTCTATGGTATAATTAACTATTTTTGTACTTAAAAAATTATATGTTTACATACAGTTGGTATGGTCTGGAATGGATTAATTGTATTTAGATACAATCTTATGGGGAAATTTCGTTTGGTTTGCGTCCAGAGTTTTGGAATGAATTAAGGTCGTGACCAGAGGTACCACTGTATGTTTGACTTTGTTAAACACAGTGTGGCCTCCTTAATGTTGAATTTTTTGCAACAAGAAAATATCTTATTGCATGTAAAAGAAACATGTAAATATCAGAATGTCGACATAACTACACTAGGAAAGGTATGTGATTTGTCCACTGCTGTACTGATGCAGATTTAATACACGTCCTTCACGTGACATGTTTTGAAACAGTCAGCCTGATGTTGCAAATCAGGTCAGTAGAAGTGTGTTTCATTGCATGCTTTTCTTACTATATTTTTTTTGTTGCTTAAGTAGCTTAAGTCAGTGCCTGATCCACACAATTGATGCACCCCAAGCATTATTGTAGGCTACCACAGCGCAAGGCTTAGTGGATTCCACATTTGCCCTGACACGCATGACAGTTGATGCATTGTGAACAGTGCCTAGAGGGCTATCGTCTATTTTTTCTTTCTGCTTAATCACAACCAATTTGCCTTTTTTCTATGCATCTACTTGCACCACAGTGAACCTTCAAGTCACTGAATTCACCAGGCATATCATGACGGTTCAGTTATCCAGTGCAGTATGCACATTGTCATCACTATTGCTTGATTCAACTAATGGTTCAGTTTCAATTTGTTTTAAAATTTAATTTTGTTCTGAAACAGCTTCTTGTTTACACACCATTGTGTTTTGTCTGAGGCCTTTGCCATACCCATGAATATTGATGAGTTAGCTTAGAGTAGCAAAACATATAGAAATATGATGTTTTCCAGCGTAATGTTATTTCATTCACTAGAAGGCAGCGAAATATTGTCTTGAGAGTTATTCAGGCTTAACACTGGAAAGAGGAGCATTACACATCTCCCCGAGTCTGACTCATGCTTAACCGTACTTACATTGAATTACAATCTTGAGCCATATTCAAGGTTAAGGCCAAGGAGGTTAAACAAAGAAATAGCCATAACTGTTGAACTATTCATATTTGAAAACACTAAAAAGACTTCCAGATGCAAATGGAAAAAATATTTTAAGAGAAATACATTCCTTAAGGTAATGGATCATAATAATATTATTGATCTTTTGTACTATAGGTATTATTTCACTTTAGCATCCCACACTGTGTTTCACAATGCTAAAAAGAGAAAACTACATTTAAGTTCCACAAGTTCCATTACAAAATGAGAAATTGGTCATAATATATTGTCATAAATGTACTCTTTAATCATTTCTTAAAGGAACTAAACTGAAGGGAGCAGAAGATTTGACATTACCACTAGCCAGAAGTCTAACATGGCAGTCAGTACACTCAAATGCAGCGCAGTCCAAACAGGACATGACTTGGTTCATCAAACTCCACCCATAGTTCCACCAATGAAAGTAGCAACCCGACTACCTGCTCTAATCCGACGACTAGGAGGTAGAAGGTAGGGTGGAGTCTCTGAACGCGTGTGAGAAAGAGAGAGACAGCAATGACGCAGACATGCACAGGTTCTGTTAAACTGCATGCCATCAGTTCACTGACATTGCTAACTTGCATATGTGCACCTTTATTCTGTGCTCCTGTTTCAGCAATATATATATATACAGTATATACATTTTTCTTTAGTAAACTAGATTTATGGTGAAAGTCGGAATGCTAATTAGATATTTTTAATTATAATAATTATTTTTAAACACATTTGCCATTACCACAGGGCTATAATTTCTCACTCTAAATGTCAGCTCAGAATAAATTTCCAGGTCAAGTACCACAGACATTTAATTTTTCTGTGAAATTAAAGTGCATTCTGAAATTGGGTCAATTCACAATTTTTATAAAACCCTTACATACAGTATTTTAAATATAAAATTTGTGTAGGACAGGAAAAGGGGTTAATATGGGAAACAATCTTTTTATGAATAACTTGTACAATCCTGTGGTGTTCCTACTTCTCCACCTGTTTCTCTTTTGTAATTGAGCTTCAACTTCTCCGGCTCAGTATTGGTCTGAAAACAAGATACAAGATTCCCTGTTTAGCCAGGGAAAATCTATCGCCCTTCTCTGTAGGAGTCATGGCACTTGCTAAATATTATTTTAATATGATTGGCATTTAAATGTTTATTTTTTAATTATAGAGAATTTTTACTTACGAAAGGGAAGTTTTATAGTCCATCATGTGTAGGTTTACATTCCATTTAAAACTGGTTTCAGCTTTTGAGAAGTACAGCAATTGAAATGGAAATGGACTACTTGTATTAACCCATAAATGCTGTATAGCTCAAAGATTCTGGCAACAGTTGGTCAAGATGCAGTTCTTTGAAAAATAATCTTAATTTAAGTATATATGCATATTCTGGAAGTACAGTTTCACATTTTGTGTAAATATTAGGTCTATTAAAGATATTTTGTTTTTGTTTTAATAACTTCTTTATTGAGCATTAAAATAGCAGACCAACTGTTCTGCTCATAATTGTGGTTGGCCCTCTAAATGTGCTTCAATTCCTTCTGGTTTGTGAATGGCGTCTTAGGTAGCAGAGCCACCCTGGCATCACTCCTTTTGACCCTCTTCTCTGATTATTTAAGGCCAGACCTGAGTAAACTCAGATCAGGAAATTATTGTGGTTGTGTTAGGCTATTTTTGTTGGATTTACTGGTTTTTGTGACTTTATCGTCACATTTGTGGTTTTGACTTGTTTGAATTTGAATTGCCTTTGGGGCAACTCTGGTTGCCTGTTGTTGCTCTTATGAGCTTTTCCATGTATTTTTTTTTCTATTTTCCTTGTTAAGAAATCCTTTATTTATAAAGATTTGTGTTTGCCTTTTTATACAACAGCCTAGTGTTTACAGTCATCCCTCTTCTTGTTGGACTTTCCTTATATTTTTTGAGACATCTGTAATTATTTGATCAGGTTGCCTTGTTTAAGAGCCTGCAGTTAGCAGTTTTGAGGCTAAACAAATTTGGGAAGAGTCTCCTTTGGCAGACTGGTTAGGTATTGCACTGCCTTTTATGAGGCCTCATACCCATTTCGATATGTGTGAGACTTCTAAACATGACATTAAACTGGAAAGTAAAACAAATGGGGTGGATTATTTGAATAAATAATATATAAATACTATGGGGTTCGCCCCCTGCTTGCTTCGCTCGCCAACCTCCCTGGCCTGCACTACGTGCCAGCCACTTCGCATCTCTACAGCTCGCTTTGTGAAGAGGGGGGCTAAACGCACCCCAAGGAGACACGGTCATTCCTCCAAAACCCCCTCTTAAATGGTGATACAATGGGAAACAAATACAGATTTTTGTTACCTCATCTTTGCTTGATCAGCTGCTGGCTTGCTGCTGCCGTGCTGCGTGATCTGCATCTCGCATGGCACTTCAAACATTTAAAAGCCTGTACAGCAGCTGTCCTACTCTTTGTCTTTTATTTCCAGCCCTGGGCGTGGATAAATCTCTTGACACAAAGTATCGTCCCGTGGGACGTGAGTTCTTGATATTTTTTAGTTTATAATTTAAAAACGGAATAAGAACCTGAAAATCTACCAACATCACATTAAAGTTCGATACCTTCTGAAAAGAACGACACCAAACATATATATGTAGGTTTTAGAATAAGCCAGATTTAAAGGGTGACAAAAACGTGACATAAAATTGTTGCACAAAATCATTGCACTTTTAGGCTTAAGATTTTATATATAGAGAGTATATTTATGATTTTTTGCAACATAGTGTTATTTCATTCATTAGATGGCAGCAAATTATTGTCTTGAAAAAGTAAAGAGGACCGTTGCACATCACCCTGAGCCTGACTCGGGTTTAACTGTACTTACATTGAACTTTAGTGAAATGGTAGCACAAGAATTGTGGTTTTGAGAAACCAGAAACTCCTAAACAAATACTTTTAATTCTTTAGTATGATTCTTGTTTTACTTTTATCTAAACTTTGGATAAGTTTCATTGATAACATATTGATCTTAGATAACATGCCACCTCAGCAATTGACAACAACAACATTTATTTATATAGCACATTTTCATACACACAGTAGCTCAAAGTGCTTCACATACTGAAGAACAGAAAAATAAGATACAGTAAGAAAATAAAATAAGTCAACATTAATTAACATAGAATAAGAGTAAGGTCCAATGGCCAGGGTGGACAGAAAAAAAAAAAAACTCCAGACGGCTGGAGAAAAAAATAAAATCTGTAGGGATTCCAGACCATGAGACTGCCCAGTCCCCTCTGGGCATTCTGCCTAACATAAATAAAACAGTCCTCTTTGGATTTAGGGTTCACACGGAAGGACTTGATGATGATGGTCACGTAGACTTCTGGCTTTTAATCCATCCATCATTGTTAGAGCATCATGAAGCTTTGAGTAGGTGGAGGTGGCGCAGGCAGAAAAAGAAACAGAAGAGAGAGTAGGGGTCAGTACGGATTTTAGAGCCACCATGAATAGTTATTCTGATGAATTGAACATACAGAGTATCAGGATTAAATTAAAGTGAAGTTATAAAAAGGCCATGTTAAAATAGTGTGTTTTCAGCAGTGTTTTAAAGTGAATTAGGAAGTAAGCGAATTCCTATTGGCAGGCTATTCCAGATTTTAGGTGCATAGCAGCAGAAGGCCGCCTCACCACTCCTTTTAAGTTTTGCTCTTGGAATTCTAAGGAGAAACTCATTTGAGGATCTAAGGTTACGATTTGGAATATAAGGTGTCAGACATTCCGATATATAAGATGGGGCGAGATTATTTAAGGCTTTCTAAACCATAAGCAGAATTTTAAAGTCAATCCTGAATGACACAGGTAACCAGTGTAGTGACATCAAAACTGAAGAAATGTGCTTGGATTTTCTTTTCCTAGTTAGAATTCTAGCAGCTGCAACAATTTATGTCTTTTTTGGGTAGTCTTGAGAGGAGTGTGTTACAGTAATCTAGTCGACTGAAAACAAACGCGTGAACTAATTTCTCAGCATCTTTCAGTGATATAAGAGGTCTAACTTTACTTATGTTTCTTAAGTGAAAAAATGCTGTCCTAATGATCTGATTAATATGTGATTTAAAATTCAGATTACAGTCAACAATTACCCCTAAACTTTTTACCTCCGTCTTGACTTTTAATCCTAATTTATCCAGTTTATTTCTAATAGCCTCATTGTATCCATTACACGTACGATGTACAACATGAAAAGCCTGCCTGGAAACCTCTGGCATTTTTGGAATTAAAATTCTGCTCGGTGACACAGAAGGGGCAGAGCCATCTTTACACAGAGAGTGCAAGTGTGTGAGCCTTGGGGTGTGTCAAGCATGTACAAACCAGCAACTACGAGACCCACTCCATTGCTTAAAAACAGTGGCCTGGGTACATGGCCACTGCACAGCCTCAGGAAGGATTCTGGCTTGGATCGGCATTAAAAAGTTAAGGGGAGTGAGTGCAGACGGTGTTGCTAATGCTGTTAAAAAATTACACCAAAATATTTTGTCATTCAGTACAAACACCACATGAAAGTATTAAGGAATATATCATCAGCATCTAATAGTTAAACCCGAAAGTAGAAAAGCAATTTTTATTTAATAGGTAAATGCATAAATAATCAACATGACATGCAGCCTATAAATTGCACTATAAAAAATAATTACGGCATCACTTAAACAGTTTCAGTTTTTTATTAAGTTAAAAAAAAAATACCGCTATTTCTTTCTTTTATAGTCTTCTTCAGGTGTGAAATTGTCAGACATGTGAGCATGGTTGAGTGTTTCATTCTGTTTGGTAACGGGAAGTATGGGGGAGATTAGAGGCACTGCATCATCATTAACATTTCATTTTCGTTCCTAGAATGGGAAGAAGTAATCGGATGATGTGTGACGTCACCTCAGCCACGACACCTCAATCTTTACCCTTTCCAGTCTCACTGGTATTTAAGACTGCAGTAAACCTGAAGTCAGCATCACTCTTTTAGTGGCTTCTGAGAGTTCCACAACTGGATGCTTAAGTTTTAACTAGCAGCTGTAGCCATTATTCTTTTTCACGCTTAAGTGTTTTTCTTTTGTCTTTTGGATATTTACATTTTATTTATATCGACATCTCCTACCATATCAGTTGGAATGGCCAGTGACAAGTCCACCTCTGGCCATCAGTATGAGGTGTCCATAGCTAAAGACCAAGTAAGGAGACAAATGAGGAAGCAACATACACAGGAAAAGCAGTGAGACCTGATGGAGTCAGTCCTTGAATTCTTAAGGCCTGTGCGAACCAACTTTGTGGTATCCTCTGTCACCTGTATTTTCTCTCTCTAATGCTCCGTAAAGAGTTGCTAATGTAGAAAACATCTTCCATTGTTCCTGTTCCAATGAAGGTAGATGTCTCTTCACCTAATGACTACAGCCCAATGGCTAGTCCTGGATTATATGAGTTCTCTTCTGGTGACTATCTGGAACCACCGTAGTTTGCCTATGAGTCAAATATGGGATGGAGGATGCAATTATCTACCTGCTCCACAAGGCTTATTCTCATCTGGACCAAGCAGGCAACATTGTGAGGATTATGTTTTTTGATTTCTCCAGCACCCTCAATACTATCCAGCCATCCCTGTTAAGGAGGGGGGTAAACTCAGAGATATGCAGGTGAATGAGATTATTGTGTCTGGGATAATGGATCATCTGTAAGGCAGACCACAGCTTGTGAGACTCAAGGACTGTGTTTCTGATACAGATGTGCGCAACCCTGGAGCACCACAAGGAACACTCCTGCCTCCTTTTCTCTTCACTTTGTACACCTCCGACTTTAAATATAACAACAGGTCATGTCATTTGCAGAAATCTCTCAGATGATATTGCACTTATGGGGTTCACAACCGTAAGTTTTGAGAACAACAGCACTTCCTCAATGCTACTCCATGGGAGAGTACACAAGTCCTGTTTGTTACAAGTCCACCCATGTAAAACAAGTAGATATAGTACCTCAGCCGAATTATCAATGGTTGCATAAGACCAACACCAACAGAAAAATAACATATCCTAGCAGGAATTGCAGCAGCCAATCAAGAACAACAAAAGAGCCACAAAAAGGTATGGGGCAGCCTCCCGTGTACTTGAACCCGGCTGCAAAATTGGTAAATAAATTGTACAGTAGTGTACAAACTGGAGTCCAAAACAGAACTGACTGGGTGAAGAAAAGATGGCAGTTTAAAAGCAAGGAAGAGGAAATGATGTCATCAGTGTCTGGACCGGAATCGGAAGTGATGTCTTCGGACCGGAAGTTACATCATCAGGGTTGTGGCCGGAAGTACAATACAATACAATACAGTTTATTTTTGTATAGCCCAAAATCACACAGGAAGTGCCGCAATGGGCTTTAACAGGCCCTGCCTCTTGACAGCCCCCCAGCCTTGACTCTCTGAGAAGACAAGGAAAAACTCCCAAAAAACCTTGTAGGGAAAATGGAAGAAACCTTGGGAAAGGCAGTTCAAAGAGAGACCCCTTTCCAGGTAGGTTGGGCGTGCAGTGGGTGTCAAAAGAAGGGGGTCAATACAACACAATACACAGAACAGAACAAATCCTTAATACAGCATAATAATAAAAATTTTAGAAGTACGGAGCAGAATTTAACAGTAGATGATATGACATAATAAGATTTGGATATTTTTAGAGTCCTGGAGACCTCATCCATCAAGCTGCCTCCCCATTTGGCCATTCCACGGCTGAAACGTTGCTCCGATGAAAGGACACCTGTTTCCCATGATTCCTGTGATATTCCATCAGGGATGACTTTACCATAGGCAGGCAAACAACTTGGCAGGTGGGCGTGGCACCAATTGCCACATTTGAGTACCGAGAACAGAAACAGAATAGGTGAGGGTTAGTATTCAATTTAACTATCATGTTACTTATGTTTTAGTGCTAATGACTAACAACAGAGATGCAGTCTGTACAGTTAATCAGCAGCTCTAGTCAGGATATGCTAAACTGAAGTAGTGAGTCTTCAGCCGGGATTTAAAGGCTGAGACCAAGGGGCATCTCTTATAGAAGCAGGAAGACCATTCCACAGTTTAGGGGCCCTGTAACTAAAAGCTCGACCTCCCACTGTTATTTTATTAATCCTTGGAATCCTAAGCAGACCGGCATCTTGAGATCTTAATGTGTGCTCAGGTTTGTAAGTCATGATAAGTTCAGACAAGTAAGCGGACCTTGGCCATTTAATGCTTTATATGTTAAAAGGAGGATTTTGAAATCTGCCCTAAACTTAACTGGGAGCCAGTGTAAAGATTTAAGAACTGGAGTTATGTGTTCATATTTTCTTGTTCTTGTAATAATTCTTGCAGCGCATTTTGGATTAACTGGAGGCTGTATAGAGAACAGTTTGAACAGCCAGTGAACACCGCATTGCAGTAGTCAATCCTACTAGAGATAAATGCATGAATTAATTTCTCCAATCCTGTTTATTTAGAAAGCGCCTTAATTTCCTAACATTTTTAAGATGGAAGAAACATGTTTTGGACAACTTTGTAATATGTGCTTTAAATGACATGCTAGAATCAAAGATAACTCCTAGATTGCGGGCTGATTCAGTAAAATTAATTGGGATTCCAACTGAGTTAAATGACAACAAAATATTGCTGTGATCAGCGTCATTCCCTCCAACAATTAACATCTCTGTTTTATCTGTATTTAAAGACAAGTAGTTCTCATTCATCCATTCCTTTAATTCACTAACACAACTAATTAAAGACAACATCGGAGAAACTTCATTTGATTTAAATGAAAGGTATAACTGGGTGTCATCTGCATACGAGTGAAAATTAACATTATGTTTCCTAATGAGAGATCCCAGTGGAAGCATGTAAAGTGAAAACAGTAAAGGTCCCAGTACTGAGCCCTGCGGGACACCATATTGAACTTCTGTGTATAATGATGGAGTACTGTCAGCACATTTCTGTACATATTGGAATCGATTTGATAAATAAGAACTGAACCAAGCGAGCACAGGGCCTGTAAGCCCAACATCGTTTTCTAGCCTGTGCAGTAAAATAGAATGGTCAATGGTGTCAAATGCTGCACTTAAGTCCAACAACATAATTACAGTGGAGTTTCCTTCATCAGAGGATATCAGAATGTCATTTACAACCCATGTTAGTGCCGTTTCTGTACTATGACCAGTGGGAAAACCAGACTGGAATTTCTCAAATAAATTGTAATGCGCAAGGTGTGACTGAAGCTGACTGGAGACTACTTTTTCTAGTATTTTAGAGAGAAATGGTAAATTTGAAATAGGCCTATAATTATTTAGTATGTGTGGGTCTAGGTCTGACTTTTTAAGTAAAGGTTTAATGACTGACACTTTTAGTGCATCAGGTATGGTGCCATGCAGTAATGAACTATTGATAACGGTTAGAATAGGCTGCAAGAACATCCATTGCACTTTTACTAGTTTTGTTGGCACTGGATCTAGGGAACAAGTAGTGGGCTTCATTTTAGTAATTAAAGTTAAGACTTCCTGGTGAGTTACAGGATTAAAATTACTAAAGTGCTGAATGCAATGTGCGGCAGGGTCTGCTAAGCTAGTATTTGGTTTGTACTGTGATGCTGAGATCTGGGATCTTATATTTTTAATTTTCTCATTGAAGAAGTTCATAAAGTCTGTACTGCTAATATCTGATGGTATTTTGCACTGTTGATCTGAATTGCCATTTGTTAATTTAGCCACTGCTCTAAACAGTACCCGAGGATTTTTATTATTGCTATGTATTAATGTAGAATAGTATTCTGGAAGTGATATCCTCAGGGGACTGGAAGTGATGACATCAGGGTTGTGCCCCAGAAGTGACGTCATCATTGTCAGGCAGAATTTCCCGAAACTGGTCTGCAGTGAAAAGAGGGAAAGGATTAGTGCACTCTGCTACCCCCTGGTCTGGTGTGGAATTACCCTCAATTGAGTCCTTTAGCTGCCTCCCATGCGCAAGTGTGTGAAAATGTTTACAAGCTTCAGCATCAGATAAGCTGGCTGCAATATGCTCAAACAGTTAAACTCAAAGATGTAAGGAATTATTTCTAATTCCACGTGCAGAATTAACTGACACTCGGACAGAACTTGAAGTATGCTTGCATGTCTGGATCTTAGCCCAGACCATGAAAGTTTTATATGGTTATCTGACCGACTAGGCCACATGCAGAATCACCAGTTCAGTTTCTACCATGACATGTCCCTATCAAAGTTCAATTACATGTGGCCTAATCTCAAAACTCTGCTGAGCTGTTACACAGTGAACTTCCCAGATCTGTCCGTCCCAGATCGATGCAGTTTCCTTATCTACTGCTGTCTGTCTGCTATTTCATCTTCTTAAAGGGAGTAATTTTATACAGAAATATTTGACAATTTTAAAAAGAAATTAAGATTATACTTTGTTAGCACTTTCACACCACCTGCCTTTAAAACAAAAACTAAGGTCTAGAAAGAGCTTTTTCAAGTCATCGACATTTCTTGATAGCACCATCAAAAACTCCAGGGTTACATCACTATAACTGGATACTTCCATTCAAAAGTCTCCCTCCTGGCCACCATACAAGCTGGATGGTTTGGGGTTCTCTCAATAGATTGTGCTCTGAGGTCACAAGGTGCCAATCAGATTTTCGAAGATGGGGTCTTCCGGCAATATCAACCCTACGCAGTTGTAGTAAAGAATAGACAACCACCTTTCTGCACCGATGCACATTATGCCCTTCCAGCTGCACAATGAATGTCTTGGAAATTGCTAACATAAATTAATGTAGCTAAATTTTGGTTGAAACTTATTTAACTGATACATACTACATATTCTTGTATTTTACTTCAAATCTATATATACTTGTTCTGTAATCTATTCGGTATTGATTTATGTATATTTTTGTAATTCGGTGTAATGATGATTTTAACTTGTGAAATGAATAAATAAATCCATCCATTTTCTGGCCAAGCTCATTCCATATCAAGATTGTAGAGAGAAGGGGCCTATCCTGGCAGCAGCTGGCATACGTTTTTTACAAGGGCACAAATAAAACCACACTCAGTGAGGACTGATTAATACATGTGCCATATATAATACACAATAACAACAAAAACACCTTCTGAAAATGTTAGAATTTCTATTGCAATGTATTTGTAATGTTTGCTCACTGATTGTAAAGGTCAATGGCAAAACTAAACTTCCCTCTGATGGCACCAAAGCTGACTCATCCTGTCTTAATCCTGAGGCAGCAGAGCACGCTGCATGAGTCTTCTCTGTATCGGCCACTTTCAGTAAGCTCTCTTAATGAGAACACCCCAAGGGTAAGACTCAGATGCAAACACAAAAAGCCTACATGGCAAATCATCATATATTGGCATCCACATTACTTATTTATTCATTTATTTTTGAAATCTTCCTCTCACTTTTAAAAGGATCGCTTCTTCACAATGCCTACTTGGACATATTTGTTTCATTCATAGTGTTAGTTTCACAAGTCTTTATTATATTGTCGCTTCCTTGGCTGATAGGTTTATCTGTGGTCTGGCTGACCTTGACAACCTTCTTTAGACGAGCTTGAATAAGCATGTGTCTCCCCCTCTTACCCGCTAGACAATTTTTTATGCCTTCAGGTAATAGCACATAATGGTGCCTACTCTGGACTTAACAAGTGAGGCTACAATTATTACTCATATCAGCTCAGTGGAACAGATGGGTTAGACAGCCGCAGTAATGTTATTTTGGAGTGTTTCTTGGGTGGAAAAATTTAATAATGACTGGTTTATTCTTCTCAAAATATTTCATCCCTCTTGATGTCTCCAAGGTGGAGATGGGGGGTATGGGGCTGTCGGCTCTCAATCCACTCACTGTAACTAACTGTACTTGTGATCCATATCTAGCACTCAGATGTCAGAGCATGTGTATTCATCCGATTATTCACAAAATGTTAGATTTTAACAAGATTGTTTCCCTTTATTACTTCTTTTTCACCACTGCTTGCTACATACAGTTTATCTTTCCATTTTTGGTAATGCTACATTTTTATGAATATTAAATGTACAAAGGCATGTCAGCTTTAAAAACAAATTCTCTCTAGAGCACATTAAGATACTGCTGTAGACATTGCAAGAAAATAAGATATATATTGATTATAGTTTTCTTTTGTCAAGACTTTTTATCTTTAAAAAAAGAGAATTTGTATAATATTTGAACACTAGCAAAATACCCGCGCTTCGCAGCGGAGAAGTAGTGTGTTAAAGAAGCAATGAAAAGAAAAGGAAACATTTTGAAAATAACGTAACATGATTGTCAATGTAATTGTTTTGTCACTGTTGTGAGTGATGAGTGTTGCTGTCATATATATATATATATATATATACACACATACATATATACACACAAATACATATATATATATACATACACACACACATATATAAACATATATATACATATACATACATATCTACATATATACACACACAGCTATTTCGTATCAGTGCAATACGCTGTTTGTTAAAACGGATGACTCCCGCTCTTACGTGCAAGTCTGCGTGGATATTATGAACTATCGTATTTGTTCAAGTTCTAAATAGAAGGAATTTTTATTTAGTCGACAGAAATATCTTTGGTAGGAATGGTAAAAACAGACAGGAATATTATTCGTGAATAAATCAACTCAAACCTTAAACAACTTATAATATTTTGCTCTCCATAAAAATATATCCTGTCTAAATTATACAAGTTAGAAATAAAGTAAACGTTAAAAGAACAAACATTCAAATTTCTTTACTCTTATGTAATTTTATATAAAAATAAACTTAGATTTTAAATATCCCAAAAGATTTTGCTCTCCATAAAAATATATCCTGTCAAAATTATACAAATTCAAATATGAACATGCTGCATAACAAAACCTAGAAATATAAATAAAATGTGTTCCTTTCAGCAATAACAAATCAAATCATTCAGTTGTCTTTGCTCATATGTCATTTTAGAGCTGGACGCCTGGCATCTTTTTGGCAACAAGTTCGTTTCTGTTTGGTGTGAGGTTCTGTGTTGTGGAGATTCTCAGGATGGATTGCAGGTGCTCATCAGTGAGGCGACTCCTGTGTGCTGTTTTGTTAGTCTTTATCACTGAGAAGAGCTTCTCACACAGATATGTGCTACCAAACATGCACAAGGTTCGAGCCGCATGTAGACGGACTTTTTGTTCTTCAAAGTCACCAAAGCGCCGTGCAAACTCAGTGCGCTCAGTTTATCAGCAAAGTGCGATTTGGGAACACCGTAGTGACGACTTGGTTTAACATTACTTGGCAACAGGGAAAGTGGGGCAAATTGCACTGGTGCATTTGTGTCTCCCATAAAAGCAGCTTCACTTGAAATCACTTTGTGATTGTGCACGGGTAAAACGTCCGCTGAAGTGTCAGATTCTTATTTAATTCTTCTGCTTTCTGTATCTTCTGCATTGCATTCAGGTTACCCTGATGTTTTGTCTCATAGTGCCGTCTTAGATTAAATTCTGTAATTACAGCCACATTAGCTCCACAAATGAGACACACGGGTTCAGTAAACATATACTCAGCCTCCCATCGGTTTTAAAGGCTCTATTTTCAGAATCAACTTTTCTCTTCAGCATCGTGTGAGCTAGCTTCGCAATAACTTGCAGCATCATAAGCTAGACTTGATTAACATGGTAAGTGTTCTGCAAGGCAGCTGAAGCGCTGCATTATGGGATCTGTAGTTTATTGTGTTACCAGCGCTTCATATACCCGGCCATTAATAACAATAATACAGTATATAAAATGATCTCGGGCGGATATAATTACGCCGGGCGGATGTGGCCCGCGCCCTTGAGTTTGACACATATGGACTAAATAGAACTTGAAAAGATATATTTTTTCAAATGTGATCGCAATTCAGATAGAGTTGACGCACTACAGCCTGCATGCCTCAATAAGTCATCCCCCTCGCTCTTACTTTTTACCGCTCATCTAATGAATACACTGAGTATGGCTTTACCAAAACAATCATTGATGGCGAATAAAGTATCCATTATTCGAGTATGTAGATCGGGATATATATATATATATATATATATATATACCCGTATCGCAGCGAGAAGTAGTGTGTTAAAAAGCTAGAAAAGAAAAGGGAACATTTTAAAAATAACGTAACATGACTGTCAATATACAGTATTTGTTTTGTGAGTGTTACTGAGTGTTGCTGTCATCAAGGATTTGATTATCATTATTTCTTTCAATCAGGTTCGTATTTGTAGGATGTGTTGTGTTCAAGTTACATTCCGTGTTTGTCAATCGCTGTAAAGATGACAGGTTTCATTCATCGATTCGTTTCTTACTGCATCAATAAACAGCTCGTCTTCTTCTTTATCTGAGACCTGACACACTGCATGCACGGGTTTTTTTTACACTGTCTTCCTTTAGCGGGACATTGACTTTTTCCACCGTGTGCTTTGTTTCCGCAGTAGTTGGATTTATGAATATGCTTGTATGTATCAGACGCTTCATATTTTTGCTGCCTTTTCAATTGTGTAATTCGGTTTTGTTCAGCTCTTTGGAACTGTTGCTTTTATCTGTGCACTGCGTCAGTTCACGTGAGCCACTCGGTGTACATGCATCGAAGGTTCCCAGCTGTGCTGGTGCCATCTCGTGCTATGTCCATGGCTGTATTTAATGTTACCTTAGTCCTGGCACTTAAAACTTTCTCTCGCAGTTTCGCTGAGTTTGTGTCAAACACCACCCTGACCATCTCATCTTCCTCTCCATAAGCACAGTCCTTCACCCGTGAATATTTACCCGTGGCAGTTTGCTATTGGATTGCCGCTGACGGACGGCCTTATATGGGCAGGCACTAAATTACAAACGCCAGCGGCAGCCTGTCTATGAACTTAATTTAAAGTGTAGGTTTACATCGTGCTTTGTTTCCGAAGTAGCAGAACTCATGAATATGGTTGTATATGTCACTCGCTCGCTTCTTATTGTTTCGCTGCCTTCTCAATTATATAATGCATGTTTTTTTCAGCGCTTTTTTGAGGTCTTCCTGGTTTTCTATGTACTGCGTGATTACGTGGGAGGCGTGATGATGTCACACGAAACATCTTGAGTAAGTAAACACTAAATATTTGTAAACTTCTTAATGCATAGTCATTCACACTTCTAAACAGAATAATTGTAAAAATTTTACACTTGTGTCCCTATTTATTAAGTTTCTCAGAGTAAGAAAAGGCTCTTAACTGGTTCCGAAATCTCAGATTGACATAAATATGGCCCTACTCTTAGAAGCTGGAGTTAAAGTATTTTATCAATTTGAGTAATTTAAGCAACTACCCTATATACTCACGGATAAGTTCTCCCGAGGATAAGTCGGGACTTGATTTTAAACTATAATTTCTGGTATTTTATCATTTTGGTCGTATAAGTCGAATGCAGAAAACTCACACTTTTGGTACAATAGTTTATGATATATTAACACCCACCTGAGAGTGTAACCACGGAGCACATGGCCTTTTTTTTTCTATGTGGGTGCAGCAATACGCACTAGTAGCGTGTGCTCCTAACACAGGGATCTCCAACACGTTGCTCGCGAGCGACCGGTACCTCGCAAACCCTTTCCAAGTAGATCGCCAAAGGGTTAATAAATTCTACATAAATTTGAAAACTTGATTAATCAAATTAGGGGTGGGTGATCTTTCCTAAAAATCATATTACGATCCTTTCAACACAAAATCACGATCCACAATCTGAATTGCAATCTGTCTTTTCAATGTGGTATACACTTAAGAGAGTATCCAGACTCAAACTCATCAAGACCTAAGTAACAATTTGTTTTAAATATCAAGCAAAGTTGAATTCAATTGTTCTCTCGTTCGCTAGCTAAGCTTAGGTAAGGAACACGCCCTGAAGCTGGTGAGTGAGTGAGGAAGGACCCTCCTCTTGGCCAGCTGCGTTTTTCTTGGATTCACGCAACAATTTGGTACCACAAGCAAACTATGATACATAGTGAATGAGAGTAGTCGCAAAATCAACCAGAATATTCAAGCTAATTATAAAAAAAGAAAAACTAAATCCGTTAAGTAGTTCTCTCGTGAAAAGAGGGCAGACAGACAGACAGACATTGGATTTTATATATTATTGTCAACTTTATTTATATAGCACATTTAAAACAACATAGGAATGCTGTGGCCAAAGTGCTTTACAATAATAGAATTAAAGAAAAACATACAATTAACATGAATAACATAAATAGAAATAAAATAAATGACCATAAAATAAATAATATAAAAAAACGTTCCGGAAACGTGCTCACAACCCAAAGCACTTGTATATCAAAGCGAATTTCCCCTTAAGAAATAATGGAAACTCAGATGATTCGTTCCACAACCCAAAACTATTCATATAAAAATGATTAATACAAAATATAAAGTAAAATACCTTTACCACTTTACCTTTAAAAAGAATCATGGCTGGTGTGAGTTTCTAAACTCATGTGGGATTCCACCCAATGGGACGACACGCTGAAGAGCGTCCCAAAGCAATCGCAGTCTCCCAGCGATGTAGCAGTTCGCCGTATAAGTGCATCCAAAAAGATCGCAGACATGCTATAAGCGCCTGTCGTCAATGGGTCATACAAGGAACATTATAAAGATCCCGCTACAATAAATAACAGCGCTGTTGCTGTTTCAAGCTGAATAAAGCTGGTGTTAAAGTACTGAGACTCAGCTTCATGTTTTGGGAGCAAGATGGGGACTCAGCACTTCAGCGCACACACACACACAGTCACAATGCTGTAGTAAACAGTATACGCTCGTACTGATGTTGACTATATGAGTGAGGCACAAGGATAATGAGTGGAGCGAGATAAGGAGAGAGACGTGCTGGGCAAGCGAGATAAGGAGAGAGAGAGAGACGCGCTGGGCGAGCGAGCGAGATGAGAGAGAGAGAGAGACGTGCTGGGCGAGCGAGTGAGATGAGAGAGAGACGTGCTGGGCGATCGAGCGAGATGAGAGAGACGTGCTGGGCGAGCGAGCGAAATAAGGAGAAGGAGAGAGAGAGAGACATGCTGGGCGAGCGAGCGAGCAAGATAAGGAGAGAGAGAGAAGAACCATTAGCTCAGTTGTGATCACATGACGCTCAGCAGACAAAGTGTATCCATACTACTCGTATTGCAAGACATCGCTCGTTTATCAAGTCAAAATTTATTAAAAATTTTTGCTCGTCTTGCAAAACACTCGTAAACCAAGTTCCTCGTAGAAGTAATGTTACATAATCACAATGAGGAAACCATCAGTATTACTGAAGGTTACGGAATGCGAGTGAATAGAAATGAGTCTTTAGTCTTGTTTTGAACAGTTCAATTGTAGACGACTCCTTTATGTGATGAGGTAAAGAGCTCCACAGGCGAGGAGTAGCAGCTGCAAAAGCCCTGTCCCCCTTAGTTTTACACTTGGTATTTAGGGACAACAAGAGACAACTGACCAGAAGATATAAGCACTCTGGATGGCTTGTGTAAAACACACAATTCGGATAAACACGCAGGAGCAAGCCCATGTAAAGATTTAAAAACTAGCAACAAGATTTTAAAATCAATTCGAAAACTAACAGGCAGCCAGTGTAAAGAAGCTAATATTGGAGAAACAGTGTCATACTTTCTTGCCCCAACCAGAAAGCGAGCGGCAGCATTCTGGACCAACTGTAACCTGTGTATCAGCGAGTTGCAGTAATCGATACAGCGAGTTGGAGTAATCAAGGCGAAAAAAATTAAAGCCTGAGTAGCTTTTTTAAGCTCCCTAGAAGATAAAAAGGCTTGATCTTACCTAATAGACGAAGCTGGAAAAAGCAACTCTTGACTACAGAATTTACTTGGTTCTCAAAAGAGAGGTTACTGTCAAAGATAACACCTAGACTGTGGACTTGAGGTTTGCAAAAGACAGAGAAAGAGCCGAGAAGCCCAAGACTAATTTGGGCTTTAGCTGATGGACCCACTATAAGCACCTCCTTTTTATTTTGATTCATATTAGAGCCAGATAACTATAAGAATCTTCACCAAGCAGCTCTGGAAATGTCTGCTTTGTTTGGATCTCCATACCTCTGTGAGTCTGACATGAATGTCATGAAATCAAAGTTCAGAACAAGACTGACAGATGAACATTTAAATGACTCCATAGGAATGAACCTAAGTGGGTACACTCCACCATACACCTTCCTCTCTTGTTGACTCCATGCAGTGCCAGTCATTTGACTAACTAAAAAATGCAAATAGACATGTGAATACTCTTGTGAAGTGAAACAGTGACATGCAACAAAATGACAAATAAATAAGTCATATCAGTGTATTTGCAATTGGATCGTTTTGTTTTGATAACAGTCATGTTTTAATTCAATTAAGATACATTAGAGACATGCATACAGACATACAAAATGCACTTGCAGGTGAACTAAATATTGTTTGTGATGTTTTAATGCAAAATGTGAGTTGTTGACACCGACATTTTGTAAATGTTCAAGCAAAACAAGTTTATTCAGTTTGTTTGGATTGAAATAAGTTATGAGAATAAACAGAAAACATGAGTAGCTCTCAGCCATCTTCATTTTGTAAAAGTAGCTCTCGGGGAAATAGGTTGGAGACCCCTCTCCTAATCTCTTTCTCTCTCTGCCTACTTGACAACACGGTAATACCCGAACAATTCTGAAGCAACAGTTGCACTGATCTGTGTTTTTTGTATCTCACACCCTCATACACCTTTATCGTAAGAACATCCCTTATCTACAGTGGAGCGTTCAATCAGAAGAAAATATGAATCTGGTTTTAAATTAAACGTTGTTGAAGTGGCGAAAGAAATTGGTATCTGCGCTGCTGCAACAAAATTCCATGTGTTTGAGAAACTGGTGCGAGACTGGAGGAGGCAAGAACATATTTTAAAAAAAAATTAAGTGTCACATTTTTGAACGGCCGTATACAATACGTCGGGGTCTGATTTTATGATCGATTTTTCAGGTTACAAGACCCGACTTATATGTGAGTATATATGGTACTTCTAACTTCAGCAGGATTTAAGAGCTGTCCAGACTCATTAGGAACTACCAGAGAATGGCTTTCAGGAGGAGACTGTCATGCTACATGTTTTGGAAACACTGAACAACAAAACATAATTAACCCATAAAAATAAGTACGTTTGACAGAGATGGAATAATATTCGTAATATTATAATATTCTTGTATGTTATGTGATTGATTCATTTACATGGAGAAGCAATGAGCTGTCAGCTGAAATGAAAGTATTAGTGACGTTATGCTTTTGGCCACAGGGGACCTTATTGAGCTGAGACAAGGACAGTAATAGGAGTGCAGAAGAAGAATAAGTTAGATGTGGCAGAAACGAGAATGTTGAGGTAAATGTGGAAATACAAAAAAGGACAGAATAAGAAATGAGACAATTGGAGGGATAGCATAAGTGGAAGACATACTGTGGGTAGGTAAAGGAAAGTAGGTTAAAGTGGTATGGACATGTGATATGGTGGGACAATGAAGATGTGAGCAAAAGAGTGTTGGAAAGGAAGTACAGGAGAAGAGAAAATGAGGGAGGCAAAAATAAAGATGAATGGATAAAATAAAAGAAGATTTAAAGGAAAAGGGACTGGTTGGGGAGGAGATTGATCAAACACATTGACCTCATATAGAAGTGGGAAAAGCTGAAGAGGAAGAGGAAGAAGGAGAAGAAGAACAAGCAATGGCAAAATTTGAATGGTAGTAGCCTAGGAGCGAATAAAAACAAAGCTGAGAGCCGTTATGAACAATGATGCACATCCTCTGTTTGACACATAAGCAATGAGGAATTTTAGCCAACAAATTAATCAATAAGTCTACTGTAATACACATTTATAATGCCTCATTGTGAATGCTGTCTTATCTTTAGCCAGTCTTTTTAGTAATTCTTAAAAATCTTCTAAATGATGTCAGAGTCTCCAATGTGTTTTCTGTCAAACTTTAGCCAAGATGTTTTATTTTTAAACCGTGGCTTTCTAGTTACCACTCTTCCATAAAGTTTTGACTGGTGAAATACCTGGTTAACAGTTTTGTCTGGAGAGTCTCCCCAAACTGTCTCATTGTAGCTTGTAACTCCTTCAGATTTTTCATTAGTCTTTTGATGACCTCCCTTACTAGTCTTCTTCTTGCATGATCACTCAGTTTTAGTACATGGCCTGCTCTAGGTAGATTTACAGCTGTGCAATACTCTTTCTAATTCTTAATGACTGAGTTAGCTGATCTTCAAGGGATTTTCAGTGGCTTGGCTCCTTCCATAGATTTGTGCTTTTCAGTCACCCTTTCATGGAGCAGCTTGGAGTGTTCTGTTTTACTTCATTGTGCAGGCTGCCATACTGACTCAGCACAAGTTGGACCTTCCACATCCAAGTGCATTTATCCTAAAGACAACTGAAACCCTAGACAGGTGGTCTCCATTGAAGTAATGATGTGACTTTTAAAATCAAATGTCTGTCAGAGTAATGAATTAGGGTTGTCATATTGAAGGCGGTGAATACGTATGAGATCGATCGTTTTTTTTTTTTATTATTTGTAATTAATTTAGACCAATTTTTAGAGATCTGTTTCACCTTCAACATTAAAGAGTCTATTGTTTGGTGTCAAAAAGGTCAACTTAATCCCACTGTGATTTAATTTTGTATAACAGTAAAATGTGAAAACTTCCAAAGGGATGAATAATTTTTATAGGTGGTATTTATAGGAAAAATAAATATACAAATAGATATAAGGTTATATAAAACTACAGAAATATAGATTTTCCTTCACAGCTGTCTAAAACATATTTGCATAAATACAAAGAGAGAACATGTTGCATAAAGATGACCGATGCGTATCCTCCAGTGTCTGCTGGTAGTGAAAACTGGTTGGGTTAAATACTTTCAATGTAACAATAACTGACAGCTGACATGTCTCCTTGTGATACTTCGAGCTTGTGTTTCTAATGTTTTGTGCCAGAAGAAGGAGGAAGTAAAGAGATTTGGGAAATGGAAAGGACAATGGAAGAGGAAGGATTGTTGGAGCTGGCAGAGAGGATACATCTTTACCAGATGGAGATGGAGAGATGTGTTGGAGGGAGAAGAATGTCCTCAAATGAACAGTGTAACAGTGTGTTATGGTAATTGGCAACCCAAAAGTGCCCCAGGCGTACCTGTAGGTGTGTGTTTGAAAGAGTAGAGCCTTGGGATGGACTGGTGTCCTGTCTAGAGATGGTCCCAACCTTGAACCTAATTCTGACAAGAAAAGCTGCAACTAAATCTATCTATCTATCTATCTATCTATGTATTATATAGTGCTTTATCTAGCTATCTATCTATTATATAGTGCCTTATCTAGCTATATATCTATTATATAGTGCCTTTATCTATCTATCTATCTATCTATCTATTTATTATTCAGTGCCTTATCTATCTATCTATCTACCTCAGCTGTAGAATGGCCAGCCAATAGGGTGAGGCAGCTTGAGGTCTCCAGGACTCCAGGACTGCACACCCAATCTTCCTGGAAAGGGGTCTCTCTTTGAATTGCCTTTCCCAAGGTTTCTTCCATTTTTTTATCCCTACAATGGTTTTTTGGGAGTTTTTTCTTTGTCTTCTTAGAGAGTCAAGGCTGGGGGGCTGTCAAAAGGCAGGGCCTATTAAAGCCCAATACGGCACTACACAAAAATAAATTGTATCGTATTGTATCTATCTATCTATCTATCTATCTATCTATCTATCTATCTATCTATCTATCTATCTATCTATCTATCATATAGTGCCTTTCCTATCTATCTATCTATCTAAGAGTATCTAAAATCTCTGTGTGCCTGGCTTCTGACCAGGCAGTAAAGAAACAGATAAAGTACCTCTATACCTTTTATGATCTCAGTTACGAAAATGTATTTCTAAGGGAACAATGAAATATTTGGAAAAATAGAGCAAACATGTACGAGGAGAAGAGAAGTTATTTATAATCTTGCTGGCTATGCCATAGGGATTTTCTGACTTCAAATGAGGAAGAGGAGCCTCCAAATTTCCAGACTGAGATGGAGCCACCTATAAATGCATGACTTCCATTATGAATTATCTAACTCATGATGGATTTTGTGGTCAGCATTTAAATACATATTATTCATGGGTATTCAGGAGTCTGGGCATCAATGTCTCCCTCATCCATTAAAGTCTTGTGTGCTTTTTGCTTGGATGTGGTTACAATGACATTGAAAATGGAGAATCCAGGCTGTTTGGGTGAGTGACATACATCATCAAAGCTCTGCCACTCACTGTGAATGTTAAAAAGCATCATATTTGGGTTATTTGCACATTAAGCACACTGATAGAAAGTAAAATTAACTGCAGCCTCTCTCCTTCAGGGTAGATTTGCCCCAGGAGCAAAAGTTATGTGATACAGTCTAATGGCCATTTGGAGATTAAATAGAATAAAGGGTTTCTTTTTATAATAAGTATGGATAAAAAGCTAAAGGAGCTGAATCATACATATTGCACAATGCGGTCTATTTATAACATAAATAGTTCTCTTTATAGTGTACTGCTTAGAACCTTATCTATATTTTTTTTAAAAAGTGGATATATTATTTCTTAAACTATGGATGTTTCTTCTCACCACTCAGAGGAAAACATGGTTTTCTTTTAATGACAAGCACAAGTTAATATATTACTGAAAAATGAATGCATGATTTTATTTATTTATTTATTTAGTTATTTTTATGTGGGTTTTGGCAAACATTAAATATCACTTTTCTATATCCACTCCTCTGCAAACCTGTAATAAGCTAAGCGTGCCGGAGAAAACGGCTGGATGGATCTTTTATTG
The DNA here is from genome assembly GCF_016835505.1 of Polypterus senegalus. Taxonomy (NCBI): domain Eukaryota; kingdom Metazoa; phylum Chordata; class Cladistia; order Polypteriformes; family Polypteridae; genus Polypterus; species Polypterus senegalus. The sequence continues at coordinate 31,706,486 of NC_053168.1, read as the reverse complement.
TATGACCCATCCCGTGCCTTTAGTCAACCTGCTTTTCCTTTGTAAAGATGAGAGTTGTGGACTTTATCAGGTATTAATGAACCCAAAGTACAAGCCAACACTGAATGGCACTGTTTTACAGCACACCCTCACACACTGACTGAATTCCTAACAGTATCTTTAACTTGATTCTCATTGTGGAGGAAAGGGGCACTCTTGAGAATCCCAGCAAATTGAATTAATGCCATGGGGACCAAGTTGTACCAAAATGGCATCTATTTTATTAACTAAACACGTAAGAGAAACAAAATTAAGCTAAACAAAATCATGCAGCCTCTCCAGCCTTTTGGACACAGGACAGTCTTGCTGTATGTTAAGTATGGTGGCTGATGCAGTTCCCATCTTAGTAAGCCTATACCTCCTATTCCCTTCTAATTGATTTTCTACCCTCTTTTTCTTCCACCAGTCTGACCTTTACATTAACTTGCATGCCATCTCCAAAGTGACCCTTTCAGCTGAGCCTCTGATCATTTCCATTGGTGGAAGGTCCTACGGCTGTCTTAGTAGAGCACCCCCTGCTGGCTCCACATATTGCAGCAGCCTCTGCTGCACAGCCAAACTCTCTTTTAAAGGGTCCAACATATCCAGTTAACCCACCCTTTAAAACATGCACTGATTCTCAGCCTAGTCTTCAACAGCCTAAGTGAGCCACACAATAAACAAAAAAATCATCATGGTTCCTTCAAAAGGACACTAAATGCTAGACTTAGACATAAAAGAGAATGCGCATGTTTACCTAGTGTTATGTGTCTTCCATGTGCTTATGTGTATCAACTGTATTATTAATTTTTTGAATTATTGCTGTTCATGTTTTTATACTATTTCTGTTATGTTTGTTCATTAGCATCTACATACTCTCTTTAAGTTTCCAGAGGCAAGGCCACCATAACATCTCATCCGAGGTACCACCCTGCACCTTTATATTCCTGTAGATGAGACGTCTTTGCTCACATTGTCATTGAGTTTGCAGGAGTCGGTTGCAAGTTTTTGGTCTGATTTTTTTAGTTTATTGGATTTATGTTGCTTTTTTGGCTTTTGTAATTTGATTGTGTATAGGGGCTTGTTACTTTTGGAATACCTGTCAGGCAAATCCTTTCCTTTCTTTTAAACTTTTTCTTTTATTTTTCTTCTTTCATTTATAAATGTTAATTTTTTAAAAAAATATTTTGTTCACAATCCACAAGTTTTATTGTCCCTACTGGAAGTAATAGTGTATTGTTTAACTTTAGAAGCTTTTGTTCTCATTTTGGGCCCTGTATAGGCCATAGCCTGCTGATTGAGGTTATGGTTTGGCTGAACTGGAGTGAGTTTTTCGTGGGTCTTTTGGAGGACTCCATCATTTGCCCTTGTGCCATGTTTATGACTCCACGTCACAACACCTGGGGCCTCATGCATAAACGGTGCATATGCACAGAAATGTTGCGTAAGAACGTTTCCACGTTCAAATCACGATGTATAAAACGTACACTTGGTGTCAAGCCACGCACTTTTCCACGGTACCTCATGCCTTGTCGTACGCAAGTTCTCGGCTCAGTTTTGCAGACTGGCGGCACCCAGTGTCAAAGCAGTGCTACTGCCCCTGTGTGGTTACTCTTTATTTTCCTGACATGGCTTTATAAATACACTGAAACTAACCACATATTGTTGACTAGTGTAATGCATCTGATTGTAATTAACTTGTAACAATATAATGGTCCAGAGAATAGCCATAGTATTCCAAATACCATAACTGCTTTAGCGTTGTTACTCTCACTGCACCATCTTCTTCTTCTTTTTCTTCTTTCAGCTGCTCCCTTTAAGGGTTGCCACAGCAGATCATCTTTTTCCATATTACTTTCACTGCACCACTCGGAGTATTTATATCACTGTATCTGAGTAGGGAATCACAGCAGCAGCTGATCAGAAAGAGAATTATCGGTATACAGCTTCAAGCCCATGCTGTCTCAACCACAGCAAAACGTTTCAAAGCCTTTCCTGTACGGACCTCGCTGTTCAGAAACAGTTTCATCCCAAGAACTATAAACACACTCAATCACTGCTCCTTGTAGAACTGTTAGTACTTATAAGTACAATCACCCCACTGTAAACTTGCACTACAGTTATAATATTGCACAACCTGCGCCACTTTATAAAGCACATATTTACATATGATGATGATATCATTTTTAAGATAAAATGCAGCAAAATATGTTTATTATATTATACAGATAAAACTTTAACTTCATTTAAATAATCTATATTGTTAATAATTAAACATGTGAGGACACGGTGCCGCAGCACTAGCAAGTTCACGTATTGTTCCTGCCTCGCGTTGTATATTTGCTGACACTGGAAGGATAGCTGAATAGAATAATTAAACATGTACTATGAAGATATTTCAATGTTCCTTAAAAGTTTTGAAGAATCGTCGTTATAAGCTTACAGATGGCTTAACATCTATTACAGAGCTGATTGTATGGCAATTGGGTATTTGGGGAAAGAAAAGTAAGGACAGGAATTGAAGGTTAATACGTTTGAAAGAGACAGTACTGCTACAATAAATTATTTCATCGAAGGTCGCACATGGCGCAGCAGCATCTTGTGTTAGACATCACTGCGCCATCGTGTTCTTAATAACATGCTTTCATTCCAATCATCATGAAAATGATACCACGTATACATCTCAGTATTTTAATTATTTAGAGAGCTGTAATATCACGAATGTAATCGATTCTGTGTCCTGTCAGAGAAAGAGAAAGAACGGAAGCACTTGATGATTCACACACATAGAGCACATTGAAGATCAAATACAAAACAAAGCATTTAACATGCTACTTTAGTTATGATGGGATTTGAGAAACTAGTAAATTAAATGATTTTAAGATGAAGTTTATGATGTTCTACTTTAATGACAAAATAAACTACGTGATTAAAGTGGAAATTTTGAGATTAAAGTTGACATTTCACGCTTTTTTCCCCACTGTGTGCCTATTTTTTTTGTCTGTACCCTAATAAGCTCAGATGATGGGCTACAACTCGCCTTTTCACGGCGATTTAGATATGTGACTTATTTTTTATTTCAGGCACTGTCAGACTTTGTGAACTTGAGCTTTCGAGTTTTTCCGACATGTTGTGTCACTTGATCAACTTCCTTTTGTTGATTATACCACTGTTTAAATCAACAAATAGTATGCTTTCCCTTTGCCTCCACTTGGTATTCGCTGTTTTTCCCCGTGCTTTTTCCATTGTCTTTTCACAGAAGGCTGAGCTTAAGGGTGATTCATATTGATTTTCATATTCATAGAGGCGTAATTCTGGGAGGAGTTGGGGGCGGGACAGAAGGCGTGTGCACAAGCATTACTTTTCACGCTGACTGGGATTTATGGAGCGGAAGAACGTGGAAGTTGGAGTACGTACACATTCCTGCATGTAGATTTTTCTGTGCTTTTGTGCTTACGTCATATTATAGTGCGAATTCTACGCATGGCGTTATGCATGAGGCCCCAGGTAATGACCTCAATATTTTGTTGCCCAGTGGTGCCTAAGTGGTCTTGTGGCCTCGGAACCCTTGCAGATTTTGGTTTTTTTTTTTTTTTTTCTCCAACCCTCTAGAGTTTTTTTTTGTTTTTTTCTGTCCTCCTGGCCATCAGACCTTACTTTATTCTTTATTAATTAGTTTTACCTAATTTTATTTTATATATTTTTCCTTTTTCTTTCTTCGTGCTTGTAAAGCACTTTGAGCTACATCATTTGTATGAAAATGTGCTATAGAAATAAATGTTGTTAATATTTTTTAGTTCAAATCTTTATTTAAAACAATAAAGAAGAAAAGTACTGAATAAAGAGAAACTAAAACCTTTTCACAATTAGTAAGAATAAAACCCACTCCCCAACCCTGTGTGTTTAATTCTTTTTTAAATTCTAAAATCCTGTTTTTGCTTTGTCATTCTGGGGTATTGAGTGTTGTTGGATGAAGGAAAAAAAAGAATGCAAATGATTTTAGACTAAAGCTGCAATATAGAAAAATGTGAAAAGAATGAGGAGGTCAGGGGTCTGAATGGGTTCTAATGGCACTGTAGTGGTTTCCTTAACATTGCTAAGAGTGAGCCTAAATAAAATAATAAATGTAAGTGTTGTGTCCCTTGGTCTCCCAATGTCCAAAATTACATCCTGGTTATTTTTAAAAGCTAAGGAATGACTTAAAAAAATTAAAAAAATACAAATCAGATCATGTCAGAGATGAGCCATGTGTGGGCCTTGTGCCACAGGTCGAGAGCCCCTGCTTTACAAGACCACTTTTTTGCTGTAGGAAAGTGTATCCAAATTATTGTACTTACTGCATTTTTGTTTATGAATTTCTCCATAGTCCTTTGTTTGTTATGTATGTAATTGTTTAGTAGCAAACCCTTTGCTCTTGTTGTAGTACTTTCATTAAGTTCTTTGTAGTTTCTTTTTAAATTATGTTTTCTTTCACATATATGTCAAGGTATATTTGTATTGATTTTTGCTAAGTTATAATATAAAGCTATCTTATACTCTTTACGTGGCAAGTCCTCTATTATAAAGCTCGGGTGTTAACCTTTGCCCCCTGTGCAATGGCATCATAGTGTAGCCTGGCGTGGGGTAATAGCACGCTCCCTTCTCCCTTGTCTATTTATAGTTTTCTTATTTTAGTGCACCAACAATATTTGTCTCTCACAGAGCCTAACGTTTAATTTGGTTTATACTGTGACAGCAGTTGGAGAGAAGATGATATTGCTTGTGACACCCTGTCCTTTTTTATTTCTTATAAGGTATGCTATTTTCTTTTCCATAAAAATTGTATAAATTGTGAAATTTAGGTGTTTCTTTTAGGTACACATGTCATTTATTGTGTGGGAAAGTATAATGCTCAAACTGTTAAACTGTTTATATAATATGTGTTGCATTAATTATAGTGAGTGTTATGCATATAATGTAAATAAATGTATATAAATATTAATTAATGTAAATGATTGACAAATTCTGTTAATATTCTACATATGCTGTAAAAAAAAGAAAGTATTGTAGATGCCATTTTAGAGTTGGAGAGAAGCTGATATTGTCTGTGACACCCTGTCCTTTTTTATTTCTTATAAAGAAACAAAAAATATATGAAGGAAATTAGTACAGTGGATTCCTGCTGTTACTTTAAAATAAATTTTTCATCAAGGAAACGGGGACACAGTTGGAAACTTGTTAAGGGCAAATTTTGCACAAATGTTAGAAAATTTTTCTTCCCACAAAGAACCATAGACATATGGAACAAATTACCTAGTAGTGCAGTAGCGAGGAGGGCTTTAGGGGCATTAAAATCTCAACTTGATGTTAATTTAAAAGAATATGGGTGAATTGAATTGGTCAGCTTGTTGGGCTGAAGGGCTTCTAGTCATCAACATTTGGATAGTGAATAATTAGACACGTGTTCAGGTTCTGTGTACCCTTTACTTTCAGAATCTTGACACATCACAGAGAGATAGCGAGTTTCAGTCGAGTACACTGCCACCTGCTGATACTTCTGTTGAATTGTCTATTGTTCCACATTGCCACTTTCCAACTTCTGTACCTCTGGAGCACTCCTTTAGAATGTAGGGCCTTCCTTGCTCCGGCTTTATTCCATTTGTACCCTTTACACCACGATGAGCATCATTTCTGCAAAGACTTCCTTCTTCCTAATACCAAGGCAGTAATACCCCACTACCACATACAAACATAGAGTGAAAAATAACAAACTGAAAAAGGAATCACTTGATAGAGGCAACAAATCAGGGCCTAAGTGCTGTCTTACCCTTTATTCTTTGGTCAAGAGCCCTGTCTTAAATTGAAAAGGGCAGTATTATGGGAATTTCGGTTTTCCTGTTTATGACATGTGCTGATAATTCAGGAAGTAACTAACAATATTTTAGCAAATAATGCAGGTGTTTTGCAAGTTTTGATTATACAATTGGATAAATGACATGTGAATTATGCATGAGACTTTTTTTTCTCCCCCTTGCATGTTTGTGACGTTGCGGGTTCGGCTCTAGGCTCCCACTTTACTTCTTTAATTAACACAGTTAGTAATGAGATGTGCAATGAGGACAAATCACTCTGGGAGAAAGGGGATAGTGTAAAAGTGAACAAGTGCTTTAATTAAAAGCAAACTAAACAAAACCAAAACAGTGTCCAAAGTGCAGTGCATCAAAATAATTTAATAAATAAATAATCCATAAAAACAGGGTAATAAAAGTGGAGGTTAAAAATTTCAAAATAAATAATCCTTTAAAACGATGTTAAAAACAACGGGCTGGAAGCTGTTCTTTTTTAAAAGTCCAGTGCCGCCTTCTTTTAGCTGGCGGCTTCCCTGCTTCTCCTATACGGGCCCTGCAACAAGGGAGTTGCCCTACCTGCAGCTGACTCTCCTGGTCCGGTCCATCCCCTGGCTACATACCACTCCTGCTGGACTGAGACTCGGGTTCCTGAACGGCCAGGGCACTGAACACTCCCAAGCTTCCCTGACTCCTGTTGCCTTCCGCAGCGAGACAGCCACCTTCTTGGTCACTCCAGCTCCTTGAGATTGCTCAGCTGGAGAGATCGCTTCCTACTGCTCCCACCAAATGTCAGCCAAACACTCCTTCTGAGGGACTCTCCTTTCAGTTGCTCGCTCATTTCCACACCGGCTTTTTTCTCTTTCCTTAACCTCTGTCCTTCTCTCTTTTCTTTTTTTCTTCTCCTGCCTTCTTCTTTCTCTAACCTCTGTTCTATCTTGTTCCTTTTGCTTTGTTTTTCCCCTTCTCTAACCACCACTCTTTGTTATTCAGTCTCTTTATTTTCCTTCTCTGGTCTTTTTTTTCTCACATCGTTTGCCATTGCAAAGTATTGGTCACCTTTGGTTTCCATTATATAATAAACTATTTTCTGTCTATTCATTAAAAAATGAGATTAAGAAGTTTCGCAGCCATCACTACAAACTGCATGGGGTAAGTAACATACAAAAAACATTTTTGAGTGGAGTATTCTTTTAACACTAGAATTACCAGAGCCTACAAAAAAACTTGCAGATCCGTCCCACCTTAAATCGCTTCTTAAATCCATTTACACCTCTCTCCCAGCGTCTTTTGTCATCTAAATGTGCTGATAACGACAAGCTGCAAGCAGCCGGCTATTTTATCCCCCATGAACTTCTCCCAGCTCATGCCTTGATTAATTTTCTGGGAGTGAAGTGTAGTTTTAAAGTGGAAATAATAGATCGTTATTTAGAACGCATGCATTTCATGTGTGTTCGGTTTCTACAGTAATCTGTGTAAACACATTGTTAAAACAGAAACTTTTTCATATTTTAGTAATAAATATTACAAAATGTAGGCATAAGAGTAAGAGACCAGTGGTTCTTTTATAAGATCCAATACAAACCACAAAAACTATAACAAAACAAGAAAACAAAAAAGACATATTTGTTTACAAAAATATAAAGGCAACCTGTAAATTAATATAGGAATGAACACCACATATTATTGTTAAATTGGTAAGACAGATAAGGTATGCTAGGTACGAGTTTCATCTACTCCCACATTTGAAAATGAACACATACACAAACATACGCACCAAGATCGTACTCAGACAAATTATTGAGTGTTGCTGGAAGTGTTGCTTCTTCAGCCTGTTTGTTTTATCACTCCATAATATTCCGCATAGGATGCTCTACATAGGGACTAAATATCACCAGCACTAACAAACATACAGATGTCCTCATAACACACATTTTGATTATATACCACTAACCAACCAATGTCTTACTTTTACCGCAGTTGGTCTAAATAGTAATGAGCAACCTCTCACCTTTTAATAACCCTGCGGGCAAGAAAGCAGCAGTCTTCCCACACTAGACGCTGTAGCTGCCGAAGTATAAATCGAGTTCAAGCATGGGTAAAACGCGTGCCGAAAGAAATCTCTCAGTCCAAAAGTTAATTTTTAAAAATATTTAGTGAAAGTTAAAAGCAAATAATCCACACAAGAATAAAGAAAAAAGTAGTTACACACGTAGAATAAAAGGCAAAAAAGGGAAAAATGTATCTTCTCTAAACTTAGGTTTAGTTATTTCTGTACTTAAGAGTTCTTTACTTCTTTTATACTTAAAGATTCTTAACTTCTTATATAATTAAAGATTCTTAGCTTCTTCTTCTGTACATTTTAAGCGTACGGCGCAGCACTTAAATTAAGTGCTGTCTTCTTACATTTTATTTCACACTCTCAAAAGGCCTGTAGACACGTAGCTACAGGCACAGGCATGGTTTAAAACCATGTGCCCTCTACACCTTACACATGGCAAGGCTGGTCACTAACTGAAGAATAATGTTTAGTCAAAGCAGATAGATATAGCTAGAATATACCAATTTTACTCAACTTATGGGGGTTATAGAAACCTCCCATTGATTATGCTTTGTCATCTAGTAAAATATTTATGAATCTTATATAACTAGGAAATTGCTTTTACAGACGCCTTTTTATTATTTATGTCACTCTACATAAAAGACAAAGAATAGAAATGTAAACACAATGTTGTATTTATTAAAGTATAATAATACCAACAAGAGAAAAGCATAATAAAAAAAAAATAGATAGCAAAGGGTGTAGTCTTTAAAACAGTTGACTGAAAATCAGCAATGTCAAGAGTAGATGTTGTTGAGGGCGGCTTTTCATTTAGCGATTGACGTTATTCGTAAGTTACATTCTCCAGTGTCTGGATGATCACATGTCTCGTGATCTCTGTGTTGCTGTCCTCCTTGTCCTTGTAATGAATGGCTCTTCTCAAAGTATGTGAATCTGCTATACATCTCCATACTTTTGCTCTTTCCCATTTTTTCAGTAACAGAATGATAATGTACAATAGGCGTAATTCAATGCATTATACTTTTGTCCATTTTGTCTTTTCTTGTGCATGTCATAAATGTTAAACACTGTAAATAGTGTGAATGAGCAAATATTAGATGCTTTGAAAAGGTTTTGTTATTGGGTTTATAGTTGATGCACTTTGTACACAGAAAAGCCCAACTAACAAGCAGAGATTTTATTACATCAAAGACACGACCATTAAAGTTAGTGCTCTGAACATACTGCAGCTACCATAAGTTAATTTAAAAGGATCTGTCACAGTGAGACCCAAGGAGTTTTGCCATTATTGTAGATAGCAGATTCTATAAGCAGTTCTTCCTTGCCTTAAGATCTAATCCTGCTTATGGACCCAAAGAAGTACTGAAGAGATAAAAAGAATAAGGGGGATTTGAAAAGGAGCATTGTGTTCACAAGCCTACAGAATGCAATGCTTGGCACAGTCAAAATAACACTTTAACCTCCTCGCATTACTCTCTAAAACTTTACAACTGATAGTTTCTGAATGTTGCACAGCCCTGTAATGGACTAAGCCTGTTCTGAAACTGCATGGATGGATGGAGTTTATGAATGGATATCGGCAAGCCCTACGGTGCTTCTTTTGAGGCCCATTATAAAGCACAATATTTGATTGTAGTATTATTAAATAATTGTGTAGGCGTAACATTCAAGCACAGTCTCTAGTTATTTAAAAATACTTAGAAGGGAGAAACAATCCACCTCCGCAGATTCAAGAGTAGAGCTTTCCAGTACTTATGTTTAGAAACATGCATTCTTCTCTGTTTAACAAGTTAACCACAATGCTTCAGGCAAGACTGACTGATTCCATGGTGACATGAATATTTAAGATTATAAGGTCCTTATGAATAATGTCCAAAAAGGATAAGATCGGATGGAGCCAGTGATGCACAAAAGGGGACTACCATCCAAAGCACTGTACCATTCAGTCACTCCTTGTTATATTGGTATTATGTATGCAAAAACATATTCCTCTACACAGCAGATTGGCAGTAAAAAGTGAAAAATAAGAGGTGCGTACTTTTAATGCATGTTTGCATTTAATACATTGATTGAAAATCAGAAATCACATTGTATATTGAAGAAGACAGGCTGGCTTATGAGGGTCTCTTGTCAGTGGGGCTTTTATTTCATAAAGCTGGCCTGTTCAGTCTTTTATATTGGCTCAGTGGATACACTGTAGCATTACAATACAATGCAATACAATTTATTTTTGTATAGCCCAAAATCACACAAGAAGTGCAGCAATGGGCTTTAACAGGCCCTGCCTTTTGAGAGCCCCCCAGCATTGACTCAATAAGAAGTCAAGGATAAACTCCCAAAAAAAAAAAATTGTAGGGAAAAAAATAGGAAGAACCCTTGGGAAAGGCAGTTCAAAGAGAGACTCCTTTCCAGGTAGGTTGGGTGTGCAGTGGGTGTCAAAAAGGGGGTCAATACAATACAATACAATACACATAACAGAGCACAAATAATTCTCAATACAGTACAATAGTGCAATAGAAATATTACAAGTACAGAGCAGAACTCAACAATAGATGATATCACATAATACAATTTGGATTTGTCATGAAAGCCTCGGCCTTCAAGCTGCCTCCCCTTATTGGCCATTCCACAGCTGAGTCAGAGTTTTAATTTTTAAACTTAAAAAATTTTTTTTAGGAAGGTTACTTTGTATACAGCAGTCATGTTGAATTTGGAAGGTCAACCAGAAGAATACCTGTCGCCAGATCTACCATCAGGGTGACTTGGGTGCACGCCCTGGGACCCTGTTTGGAAAGACACCTTAGCATGAGGAAAATGAGCAAAAATGCCCCACCACAGAAAAAGTCTGAGTTTTTACATACAACACAGACACACACATGCCAGTAAAAAGGCAGGCAATGGCCCCCTGGGGACAGACAGTAGGCAGTGTGGGCTTGAGAAAACCCAATCAAATGCTAAACTGACCCAATGCAGCAAAATTTCCCCAGTGGCCCAAAATGGGTTAATGGCTGGCAGTACAAGTTCAGTAAGTCACTCACTGGCCCAGTGGTGGTTTGGTAATACTGGCCATTGGAATTACTATCCCATAGTTTCCCACTTGTTAATGATGCTGAAGAGGAAGTAAGGAGCAAATTTGCATTTTAATGGGATTTAGATTTAATTATACTGTGGACATATAAATAACAGTTTGAATGACTTCAAAAAGTATTAGTTTTATATTGACTAAAATTGTACAATTTTTTATATACAGTATTATTGGTGATGCTTTAATGTTCAGGGTCGTAACACCATAAAAAATAAAAAATTGAACTACTACAGGTAAATACAAGGTCTTTTGTCATGTCATTGTCTTATAATAATAATAATTCTTTACATTGATATAGTGCTTTTCTCACTACTCAAAGAGCTTCAGCCTCCAATAATATGTAGCCTCCACCTGGATGATGCAACGGCAGCCATTTTTTCAACAGTATGCTCACCACACATGAGCTATTAGGTGGTGAAGTGGTGACAGAGATAGCCTATTAGAGTCTCCCCAGTCAGGGGGCCAGATTGACTTGGCCGTGGTGAGCAATTAAGCCAAGACATCAGGATACACCCTACTGTTTATGACGGATGCCCAGCGATCATTTATGACCACAGAGAGTTCAGGTCCTTGGTTTTATATCTCATCCGAAGGATGGGTCCATTTTTACAGCACAGTGTCCCCATCACTCTACTGGGACATTGGGATCCACATATAAAGCACAGGTTAAGTGCACCCTGCTTACCTCACCAACACCTCTTCCAGCACTAACCCAAGATTTCCTAGATCATCTCCCATCCTACTACTGGCTAGGCCTGAACATGCTTAGCGTCAGCTGGATGTCCAGCTCTGAAGAGCATGTGGTATGGCTGCTTCTTACTGGCTTAATCCAGACCAGGGTCATGGGGGGGTGCTGCAGCCCATCCCAGCTAGAATAGGGCACAAAGCAGGAACAAACCCTGGACTGAACAGGCATACACACACAGAGATACACACAACAAACACCCGCTAGGGCCAGTTTAACATTGGTAATTCATCAAACCTACATATCTTTAGACAGTGGGAGGAAACCCATGAAGACACAGGGAGAACATGCAAACTCCACACAGGGAGGACCCAAGTCATGAACCCGGGTCTCCTTACTGATGGGTAGCAGTACATGCCACCGTTCCATCCAAGGCATTTTGTGTTTTTTAAAAATAAACAGTGTAAAGTGTAAACATTAGTATTGTGTTTTTAATTCCTTTTCTTCTTCTTCCATAACCATTCCCATTTTTATATGGGGTTGCTATTTTTTGTGTAGACTTCTCCAAGAAAAGTTAGTTATTAAATGGTAAATCTCCATAACTTCACTAAAAAAGTTTAAAGGAAAGGACCAGTAAGGAGTGGTGCAGTGGTAGCACTGCTGTCTCACAGCAAGGAGACCATGTTTTACATCCTGGGTCCTTGTTTTCCCCCGTCCATGATGGTTTCCCCTGGGTGCTCTAGTTTCCTCCCACAGTCCAAAATCACACAGGTTAAGTGGACTGGTGGTGCTAAATTGGCCCTACTTGTGTGATTGTGTTCTCCCTGTAATGGGCTGGTGCCCTGTCCAAAGGTTCTGCCTGTGCAATTTGCTTTCCGAGATAGGCTCCAGTTGCCTGGCAACCCTGCATAGGAAATGGATGGATGGACTAGTAAGTCCCTCAAACAAACGGGGCTTTCTTACGGAACCCTGACCCCCATTTCACAGAGCATATAATGCAAAAACAGGAAATAAATTAGTAAATGTTTGCCCCATTTGGGAATTTTTATGCGGCCCATTCCACTCATGTGCAGTTTCTGCCTGGCTATGGCTCCTGTGTTAGTTTTTTCTCAGTCCACACTTGAAGTTTGCAGTTTGTCTCTGGCCCCGTTCCCAATTGCATGGCAGCTATAATTATTTGGTTGCCACCTAAGCTATTTTGCCTGTCTGCCAGTGTACTTAAACCAGCTGCCAATTGCTTAGTCACTGACTTTCTTATGCGCTTTATTTCTGAGCATTTTCTATTTACTATTGTCCTGTGTTTTTTGACTCTGACTTTCTTGATGTACTTCCACAACACTTAGCCTAACAATATTGATTGCATTAAATTAGTTTAACTTTTAAAGTTTAATCCAGCATTTGAAGATTTCTCGTTTATTGTTTACTTTTGCTGATCAAATTGTGACTATTTTCTGCTTTGACCATGTGTCCTCATTTACTTACTGTCATTCTCTCTAATCTTGAAACATACTTAACACTAGAATTACCAAAACCTACGAAAAAACTCGTAATCCCAGCCCAACTTAAATCCCATCGCACCTCTCTGTCAGCGTCTTTTGTCTTGTAAATGTCTCGAAATCAACACAAGCAGCAAGCAGCCTACTATCCCATCCCCCCACCAATGCAGAAAGGGCAGAAAGTTCTCCCAGCTCAAGCTTGTTTACCTGTGTGTGAGGTACCTAGAGTTGTATAGGGTAAATAATATATTATTATTTGGAATACATGCATTACATGTGTGTTCTGTGTCTACAACAATCTATGTAAATACATCGTTAAAACAGAAATGTTTTTCATGTTTTAGTAATAATTGACAAAATGTAGACATGAACTGCATAATGTGTGAAGCCTGAAGTCCAAATATCAAATAAACACTTTCACAAAAGGTACAATTATAACAAATCAAGTGCGCTTTTATTCAAGAATATAACTATAGAAGCAGAACTCGTGTTAGGGTGTGACATTGACACACCCTTAATATGACCACTTTGGTGGTGCAGCGGTAGGAATTGCTGACTCGTAATTAAGACATTCGCAGTTCGATCCCCAAGAAACCTCTAATTAGACTAGTGAGCTACTCTTATTCTACCATAGTAGAATAAAAACATACAATTGATTTGATTACGGAGCCGGAGAAAGAGTTAGTGCACTTTGCCATCCCCTGGTCCGGCATAGAATTACCCTGAGCAGGAAGTGATGTCATCTGAGCCAGAAGTGATGACATTGGGCCCAAGCACAGTTTCCCATATTTGGTCTGCAGAAGGAAGACAGAAAGGGATAGTGCACTTTGTCATCCCTGGTCCAGCATGGAATTACCCTCTTTCGAGCCCTTTAGATGCCTCCTATGTGCACCTGTGTGACATTGTTTATTTGTGGAGTATCTGATTCAAAGTATAATAAGAGTAATAGCATGACTGCCAATTTTGTGTTGGGCAAAGCAAAAATTACTAATTATAATTCAAGAAAAGTAAAAAACAATAATCAAAGAGACTTTGATTTAGGAAAAATGTTTATTGCCTTCATAAAAGCAAGAGTATTTCTTGTTTATAAATTTTATAAAATGAATTTTAGCTTGCAAACTTCTATTAACCAGTTGCATGTAAAGAGACATTCTGTAAACTTGACGATATATTAACTGATTTAGGTATGAATTAGGTTTTGCTTAATTAGAATAATAAAGTTCTATTCAAAACTCAAACTCTTTCTTTCTTTCTTCTTTTTTTTTTGGCCTCATCTAAGGTCACAAAACCTCCAAGGGTATCGTTACTGGCCCAAGCAATGCAATGTTAATTCGGAGGGCTTTACAGGCTGACTGCTAACTACTGAGTTAAAGACACACGAGAGCACAAGGGTTGAATTGATTGACTGGGGTCCAGAGTGACACAGACACCAGGATCCATAACAAACAGAACAGATGATGTCACAGAAGGTGTCTCATTTTAGGTGACCACACCCAACTATCAGAATCATTACAACCTTAAACACACACTCCTATTTGACAGTTTGCACTGTTACCAGATCTTCGTTTTTTAGAATAATTGAAAATTTTTTCATAAAAAGAAGACGGTTACAATAAAAGTAGTTATACCAAATGCTATTTATATCTACGGGAGAGGTGTTGTGCCTGAGGGGCCCACAGTATAATGTTGGCCCAGCCATAGGTATAAAGTGAACACAGTGATCACGGTGGATAATGAATGTGACTGAAGTATCCAAATAGAGAAGACAGATAATTAAGAGGCCATGATCTGAAACAAATAGTAGACATACGACAGATAAATACAACCATCTTCACAGTTTCAAGACACATCGTGTTAAACAAACCCAGTGGTTAGCAGTGCAGGAAGCACACAAGATATGTGAGCTTTTGTAATGAAAGGCAAATCAAATCTGAGTAATGAATGAGTAAGAATCGTCCTTTACTGCCTTTGAAACAAGCAATGAAAATCAGGTGAGTCATTCACCATGACAGTGTACCACTAAGTCACTAGAAGATACAGCACACCACTGCTCAGTAAAATGTTTTGTCATACAAAGGTGAAGCAAAATGCAAAACAAGAGTACAGTTCCTGTCAACTTTTAATAAAACTCTCTTTGGTTTGATACAAAAAAAATTGTGAGCAGGAAATTATTTTTTTCTTCTAGTGTTTAACCCACCTGGTTTCTCATTTTATTCAAAACTAGCCGTTCCCCATGGCTCCGTCCGCATAGTTGTGAAGCAGGGCAGTGAGGAGGGTTCTGCCCGGCTCCCTACTCCTAATGTCACGCTTTACCCTCCCCTCAGCCTGCTGCATGTCTCCTGGATTCATGCAAATAAATCGGCACAGCAAGAGAACTATGATACATAGCACAATGAGAGAAGCTGCAAAATCAACCGGAATCTTCAAGCAAATTAGAGAAAAAGACCCGATCTAAATCCATTAAGTAGTTCTCTTGTGAAACTTGGACAGACAGATAGACCGACGTTGGATTTTATATATTTAGAGATAATTTCATTATTTAAAACCATATTATTTATGTATAACACATATTAAATATGGGTGGATAAACAACTTTGGAAGAATGCATTCTGAAACTGAGCAAATGTTTAAAGAAGCCAAAAAGTTCATTTTTACTGAATATTTGATTTAGTTCATTCAACCAGAAGTTAAGTCCAATTGGATTATTATACTTATTGTTTATTAACCCTTATAAGCCCACTCTAAATGTAGCACAACATAACATAACATACCGTAATGTAACGCAAAATAATGTAACATTCTCAGGGTCACTGAGGTTTGGGTCTTAGGCCTAACCCAACAAGACAGTGTGAAAAGCAGGAAGCAGCACTGTGAACACTTTGACTTTAAATCTGAACTAAACTCAGATACAGCAGTGGACCTGTATGTGCTGCATCTTCATATGTCCTGAGTCCAATGCTCAGATTTCTCCCTGGTCACAGTTTGTGTTGGGTGATCCGATTTTCCTGCTATATTACAGTTAAACTGCAATGAGCAGCAGGTGGTGCCGGTGCTTATCTGCATTTTACTTTTCACTTTTGCAGCTTCATTGCTATTCAGGATGTAAAGGAAGTTGCAAATGCTGTTCTTTCCTTTTAGTTTTAATTTTTGCAGCATTCGTGCATGTAGACCTTGAAACTGCAAATGGTGTTATTTTATGTTTAATATTTGTAGCATTCTGGTGCATAGATATTGAAAATGAAATTGCAAAAGAGAGATTGCATTTACATTTTATGATTTTAATTTTCATTTCCTTTATTGCAGAAAATATCTCCCATAGCAAAGTTACCTGTGAGCCATTCAAGGACATCAGATACACAGAAATGTATTTCGCATCAGAGGTGGATATGATTAAAAAAACTAGTTAAAAATATTCTAAAATATTTGCATATTGTCATTAATTCAAAAGGCTAAGTCTCTTAAACAATTGCTTCTGTTGATTTCTGCAAACCATTAAACCTACTATAATAACATATGAATGTCATAGAAAATGGCCCCATAATTGTACATACATAGGGCAAGGCATTTAAAGGGGTCTTCTACAGCCCAGCTGGCAGGAATTCACACCTTATACAACAGCAGATGGCCACAGTATTACTTTAGATCCAGAAACAAACAGGCTTTGCCTTTGTATCGCTCCAGTTAGTAGTCGGCACAGTACATTTAGAAGAAAAATTGTGCTAATTGTGAATGGCAAATAGGCATGGACTTTACAAATACTATATTTTATGTTCAATATCATATACTAATCAGTCAAAGGGTATGGTACTCACTTAATCAATAACAGCTATAAAAATAAATGTAACTGTAAACCGATGTGCAGAGATTAAATCAAAAAGGAAACTAATAGTGGGATATAAGAGCATGGTTCTTATTGTAATTTTATTAAAATAAATACATTTGACATTGTAGCTTATAACAATGGAAACCGCAGTGTAAATGCCCAGTAAACAGGTTTATATACTGCATGGAACATCCTGTGTTTTGCTGCAGAATTCACCAGATGACAGTTATGGTTTACAGTACTGAAGATGAGTTTTGCTGTCCAGCCATCCATTCATTCTAGAATGATTTTAATTGGAGGTACAATATGCCAGGTGGCAGAAAAAAAGAAAATATAACCAGGGGATGAAACAGCTGGAGAGGGTAAGGAATGAGACAAAGGGCCCGGAATGCCACAAGGAAGTTAGAACACTGATCATCAAATCCCAAAATGCATAACACAAAAATAGACCCCAAATTGCACAACCAGAAATCCTTACAAAAATGACAAATCCTTAGCCCTGTCTAACCTAACACATACAGGATGAGTCAAAATTATTTTAACATTTGAATGGTGGAAACAATTAATTCACAAAACATATATGTGCAATATGATTTGCAGGAATGTCTCAACCTGTTCACCATCTTGTTCAACACATGTACCATATGTGGCACATAAATTGTCCACCAAAAATTGTATATAAGTTTATACATAGCAGTACAATTAGTGTTAATATAATTGTGACTCACCCTGTTTTTTGATTTTAGGAAGAATGCTAAAACAAGGATGTCAAGTTTACTGTGATACCATCAGTTATGGTGTATAAAATCTATAAATTATTCTCTATATTTTTATTATTATATTTTGCTCAATCCCAACAAGATGATTTCAGATGTAGGACACTTGTATAGGTATTATAATAAAAAAGGCATATCCCTTACACCTCACTTTTATAACAGTTGTTCACAGCATAGTGCTAAAATGGTTTTACAGCCTGGGAAAGGAAGACTGTACCAGTACCTCGGACTATTGATTACTTTATGGATGGACATCTGGGACAACAATTTGGTTTAAAGTCTGGGAAAGGATAGATTAAAGAGTTTGAGCAAAATTCATCCATCATATTGACAGCCAGCCAATAAATATAATAAATATGCCTCATTTGAAAGTAACATCGGAAGAAGAGAAACAGCGACAATGGAAGAGCAACGTCAGAGAAGAAAACAAAGACACGTATGACCAGTTTTCATCCGGTCGTCAGTTAACAGCATTTTCATGAACGTCGATTGCCAAATCAAATGCCACCCTGGGACATTCATCCTTGTCATCTCTACTGTACTTTTTTTCATAAGCCTTTTATAAAGACTATATATATCCAGACTTTTCTATCAGTCTTATTTTCTATTATTCTTTGTTCCAGTGGTATTATTATTATTCCTGTAATAAATACCATGCTGCTTTTAACTTTCTATGCTTTGTCTTAATGTCTATAGAGTGATTGGAATAATAAGGTAGATTTCTTTGAGCACCTGGTGCAGCCAGAGATTTGCCATTAACTCTGTGCAGCGAGGTTTATTAAGGCTGCGAGTGAGAGCTCAACTCAATAGTAGGGAACTGTACGTAAAGTAAGGTATTCTTGGCTGATAAATGGCCTATAGCAGTTGTTATCAAACTTTGGGGTGGGCGCCCCTAGGGGGGCGCGAGGTAACAAAAAATGGAGCGTGAAGATGTGAAAAAAAGAAAACAAGAATCGAAAATATAAAAAAATACATCTATTGAAACCAAAAATATTAACTTAAACTACATTCTGATACTAGAGAAATAAATATAGAGTTAGATAAATGTCGATAAAAGTTAAATAGGTATAATATGCATCGATGATATATCATTAATTAAAAAAGAACAAATTGGTATTAGTGGGCTTCTTTCAAAAAAACCTTAGGGGGGCGCGATTAAAACTATTATGAAAACTCAGGTCGCAAATACTTAAAGATTGAGAAACGCTGGCCTATAGTCAAGAGTGTTGAGCCTTTGTATGTTTAAATGTATTCTTGGAGACCAAAAGTAATATTTATGTCTGAGATATCATTAAAATACCGTATGTTGTTCATGCTGATAATAAGTAAGTCTCTTGAAGTGCTGAGTGACAGGCTGTGTTATTCCTAAAGCACTTGTGTGGTTTAAAGTGCTAAACGTTAATCAGCATGTATGTGTCATTCATGGGGCACTGTTGTGGTTAGGGTGTGTGTGTTTGTGTATAGCTACAGTATGTATGTGTGTGTTCATCTTAAAGTGCAACAGTAGACCAACCCGATAACGAACTTGACGAGTACACTTACCCTTGAGTAAACAGGTAAAGGGTAAGTAGAGGGAAATACTATGTTAATACGCCATCTTAAATATCCCAGTCGAGGTGACATGACATGTAGGGAGTCACACACCTGGTAATAAGATCCTTTGTTATTCACAAAGTGGATGCACCCAGGAGATGTGCCTGTTTAGAGGATACCTTGAACTCATCATCTGACAGAGGTCACATGATAGGCATTTAGCCTGCATTTTGGTCAAACTGCACAGGAGTATGCTATGTACGCTGGCAGAGTTGAAACATGAAGTGGGATTACCAAGTTTTTTACATAGTAAGCTTTGAGCCCCAGGGTAAATAACCTTGAGCTGGATGTGAGGTGAGTGTGCTGAGTCATAAATAATGATGTTGTGTCACATATTTCTTCATTTTGCTATTCACATGTGTTTTGAGAAACTGTGAAACATCAGCATGCCCTGCAGAAGGGATGAGAACTTTTTGTTAAGTAAGCCAGGATGTCCTGTTTCATGTACCCATTTTTTTTAATCAACACTTTCGAAAGAGTCTCGTCTGATATCGTTGGAAAGACATGTGCCTCCCTTTCTTCATTTTGACAGAAAACACAAAAATCTTCAACCAAGAAAAAAGAGCAACTACAGAAAGTTCACCAGCGTCTTGCTGTTGGTAATGTGTATGAGGATCTAACCCATTCAGGTTGCATACTATGTATTACATTATACTAAATATACAGTAGTTGGTAAGTGAAAGGTGAAAGCCACTGTCTGTCTGTCCACTTTTAAAGGGCCAAAAGGTTAGGTTAGGTCCATTCCTTGTTTAACTGTGGTCCATTAAGGGCACAAGTGGGGTACCTTTGTGAAGTCCTCTACTGATGTTAAACTGGATTGAAGTAACGATTTGAAAGTAAAGACAGCCCCAGGCAGAAAGCAGCTTGCCATGGCTGTCTTTAGGTTGAAACAAGCAGCATGGACATTGAGACTGATAAGAGTTTAAAAACAACAGCTGCATGGCTGGTTTTAACTTTTCTTCCTATTCTCCCATCTACAAAAGATCATAAGAGGTTAGTTGGTACCTTTTGTGTTAATTGCATGTCAAAACTGATGTGATAACACAATAAAGGAATGCTCCAGACAAAAACATACATCCAAAATAATGATGCGGATATCCATCCATCTATTATCCAACCCGCTATAGCCTAACTACAGAGTCACAGGGGTCTGCTGGAGCCAATCCCAGCCAACACAGGGCCCAAGGCAGGAAACAAACCCCGGGCAGGGCGCCAGCCCACCACAGGACGCACACACACACACCCACACAATTTAGAATCGCCAATGCACCTAATCTGCATGTCTTTGGACAGTGGGAGAAAACCAGAGTACCCGAAGGAAACCCACGCAGACATGGGGAGAACATGCAAACTCGTCGCAGGAAGCGAATCCGTGTCTCCTAACTGCGAGGCAGCAGCGTTACCACTGCGCCACTGTGCCGCCCATGATGTGAATATGTCACTAATAAAAGAGATGAAAATAGCAAATGAATATAAAAATAAAAGAAGTATCAGACTTAGACAAAATATTCTTTCTGTCAATAAACTTAGATTATGAAATATACTGCCAATTCTGAACCCTAGGCACTATTTATAAACTTTTATTGTAAAATAAAAAACTATCAATGCCTATGTACAAATGTATACTGTATGTAGTCTGTAGGGGTCACTCCAGAGAAATCCTTTAATGCAAAAGTCATGGAGGCCCAGGAAATGAAAAAGAATAAATAAGCAGGCATAGGTAAAGAGTGGGAAAACCAATAAAACAGAAACATCTAGTGCCTCTTTATGTTATGATCTTACTCTGATATTATTTTCTTGTGGGCTTGCTTCTAACATTCATATGGATTTGTTGTTCTGGTTTTTGAGGTCATGAATTCCCTTTATGGCTTTTGGTTTCCTAGAATTCAAAATATTGAATGTTTTGTTATTTTATTGTGTACAATTTCTGATGTGGCGCCTGGCTTCTAGGGGGGCATATCTTGAAAGGTTGTGACCTTCTTGTTATGACATAACAAGTTAAAATTTCAACAATTAACGTCTTTTCTGTATCTCGGGATGTGGACAAGATGAGGGTTTGTTAACGGGTTGCCTTCTGAACATATCTCTCTTGTTTTGATTCCTTATCGTGTACTTTTGACTTTTGGAATTTTTGCTTAACATTTTGGTTGTGATATTTTGAATCTTTTGGTTCTCACTGTAACTACCCTAGATTTGTTACTTGACTACTTGTTTTCTTTTGGTCATACTCTTTCTCTCAGTTAGTTTTCATTGACATACTCCCCTGGGCCTGCATAAATCCTGCTAACATCCCTCCTTTCCTCCTGATAAGCAAAACCTTGTCAACACTACACTTCTAACTTCAAGTTCAGTGTTCTAGTAACTGGAAGGCACTATTTCTGGGTCAAACATCAAGATCTCAACTGGGGTCAGGAGGACCACAAAGAATTCCTGTCATCATCCTCCTACAGTTCTGCCAGCATCCCCAAGTGTCCTTGCAGCCCTACAGACCCATACACTAGACAAGGCCTAGGCCTTGGGGATTTGGCTTTAATGGCAGTAGGCTATTCATGAGTGTTATGATTTCAGTTTGTTTTTATTTTGTTTTGGGTTTTCCTGAGGGTTGAAAATTCATCTTGGTGTTGTTCTGGAAGTTTTAAAATCCATGGAATCCAAATCTGCAGTCAGAATTTTACCTAGAGCTTCCATTTTCCAAGCTGATTAATTTTTAACTAACTATTCTGACACCATTTTGGTATGACAATTGGTGCTGCCATTTTGTGGCATTTGTGTCATCTGTTTCCATGGGGATTCTCCCATGATGCACTGGGACTGCACCAATTATGACAATTATAAAATTTCCCTAAAAACAGTCACTCCTAACCAAGATTGGACCAAACCCACCTACTGTATTTACTTTAGTTGTTATTTTGATCACTGATCAATGAAATAAAACTTTCAGTTTACGATTTGGATTTTGGTTTTAACCCTTGCTTTGCCTTGACTCTGTTCTTTCTCCTGTGCCTCACTCCTATTTTCTGACCAACTGCCCTTTTCACAGTCAGTACAAGGTGGAAGTGTGTCTCTTTGCAACCAACTTGTTTTGCGGAACAATAAATCGAATACACACGCTACTTCTGTTCTCTAAGTGTTATCTTCTGGGGATGCTCCTATGATGTTCTAGCCTTGTGGTTTTAAAATGAGAATACACACATGGGGACAACTCGTCAAAAAGTTTGTAGTGAATAGCAGTGAAATCTGCTGCAGCATGGGCTATGCCCGCAGGGCTTCTCCTAAAACAGCCGCCCCTCAATTCCTCCAATCTGTACACTTTAAACCACCAGGGTTTCAGGGAAAGAACAAAAGAAATTTAACAGGAGAGATGATGCTAAGAAAAAAAAAATTTCAAATTGCAGTTATCCATCCAGGATTTCAGCAACACAAAATAAGTGAAGCTTAATGATTAATTTGTAAATTGTAATGAGCATTGTGAAAGAAGAGACTGACACACACACAGACAACTAAAGCTACTTGGTTCAGTGCATTTGAGAAGTGCTTCCATTTGATTCGATATCTATCTGTCTTTTGGACTATCACTTTATGGCATAACAACAGCAAAAGGCAAACAGAATTTAGAAAAGCATTGTGGTTTAAGGATGTATCATGTGTTAAAGCACTGCAGCTTTATTTGGGCATGACATGTTTGCATTTCAACTTAAACATTAACGTCAGCTTCCTTTCGTTATTCATTCAGACATGCAGTGAGAAGGTGGATGCTATACAGCCTTCTACTACTGCCATTAAGACAAATTTATTGCTATGAGTGTAGCCGCTTTGATCCAAAATTACCAAAGTTCAACAGCTCCAACTTGTAAAAGCCTGACGCATCGAAATGATTCCACAGACAAAATATTTTAATTTTTAAAAGCTTTAGTAAAAATTCAAAGTAAAACAGTTCACACAAAAATATCACTCAGTCCCCTCTCTCTCTTCCTTCTTCTTTTTTTCTTTCTCTTCTCTGCCACCTCCATTGCTCTGTCCTCCTCCTCCCGACTCTGGCTCCTTGAATGGAATGAGGCGGCCTCCTTTGTACTGCACCCAGAAGTGCTCCAGGTGCTCCATGACGATCATCCACCAGCATGTTCTAATACTTCAGGTGCCCCTGAAGCCTCTCCTGGCCGCACTTCCGGGCATGGTGGAAATACTGCAGTCCAGGGCTCCAAAATTGTCCAGGCGCCCTATGGCGGTGGCCACAGGCCCCAGAAGGCCTGAGCTTCCAAACTCCAAGACCTGTGACCCTGATGCAGTCCAGAGGGCTGTCCTTTTATGTCCCAGGGGAGGTATTGCCTCTCTCCCAGTCCTTCCTTCATCGAGGTGCCCTGGCAAGGATCCCAGCCATCCTCCACTATATATATATATATATATATGTATGTATATTGTCACACACGTGCGAGTAGGGGAACGTTGTGTGGACCAAGTAAAGGTAATTCCATGCCAGGCCAGGGGAGGGTGGGGTGCACTAAACCTTCTTCTGTTATCTTTACAGACCAGCCACAGGAAAACCTATCTGAATCAAGAACGTCTCTTCCGGTTCCAGCGCCCAGAAGAAAATCACTTCCAGTTCTGGCACTCAGGGTAATGCCACTTCCTGTTCTGGCGCCCAGGCTGATGCCAGAAATACATCACTTCTGGTCACCCTACATCGCTTCCTGTCTGACCACATAAAACCACCATCTTTTCCAACCTTCATCAATTCTATCTTGGACTCTGCACTGTCAACAACTCTGTTGAATGCAAAAGAAACCCTTTGCAGCTAGGAATATTATACGGGTGGCTGCCCCAAACCTTTTTACGTGTGTTGAGTTTGTTCATTTTCACAATATTTATATAAATACATATTATGCATCTGGTTCAGTGACTCTAACTATGTTCATTGCCACTTCTGCCAGAACACCTTAAAGCTGAGTTCCTTTCCAGAACAAAACCTCACAACATAACTTATATCTTTTACTATATATATTTGCAGATACTTATATGAAAAAGAAAAGGAAAAGCAACATTTTTTGTCATGAGAAAGCTATACTTGTAGCTTGTATACTTTCACAAAAACCTGTCAATTTATTTTAGCCCTCTGACCAGCAATACAGCTTGTGCAGTGAGGCGATGCCAACATTCCAAACGCACATTTTTTTAGGTGCACTTTAAAAAAAACAATATTAATGTGGAAGGCGGCATGGTGGCGCAGTGGTAGCACTGCTGCCTCGCAGTTAGGAGACCCGGGTTCGCTTCCCGGGTCCTCCCTGCGTGGAGTTTGCATGTTCTCCCCGTGTCTGCGTGGGTTTCCTCCGGGCACTCCGGTTTCCTCCCACAATCCAAAGACATGCATGTTAGGTGGATTGGCGATTCTAAATTGGCCCTAGTGTGTGCTTGGTGTGTGTGTGGTTTGTGTGTGTCCTGTGGTGGGTTGGCACCCTGCCCAGGATTGGTTCCTGCCTTGTGCCCTGTGTTGGCTGGGATTGGCTCCAGCAGACCCCCGTGACCCTATTTGGATTCAGCGGGTTAGACAATGGATGGATGGATATTAATGTGGAAGGCGGCATGGTGGCGCAGTGGTAGCACTGCTGCCTCGCAGCTAGGAGACCCAGGTTTGCTCCCCGGGTCCTCCCTGTGTGGAGTTTGCATGTTCTCCCCGTGTCTGCGTGGGTTTCATCCGGGTGCTCCGGTTTCCTCCCACAGTCCAAAGAAATGCAGGTTAGGTGTATTGGCAAACCTAAATTATCCCTAGTGTGTGCTTGGTGTGTGTGTGTGTGTGAGCTCTGCAGTGGGCTGACGCCCTGCCCGGGGTTTTTTTCTGCCTTGCGCCCTGTGTTGGCTGGGATTGGCTCCAGCAGACCCCCGTGACCCTGTAGTTAGGATGTAGTGGGTTGGATAATGGATGGATGAATTAAGGTGGAAAAAAATCCTAATCAGGTCACCTACTCTATAAAAAGGCAAGGCATTAATTTCAAGCACAACAAGACATACTTAGTTAACTTTCTGTTTGTCAAATGTCACCAAACGCAAGGAGAGGTCCAGCAATACCATGTCCAGTAGCTCCAATCTATTGTATTTCAACTGCATGACAAATGAGTGAGTGACCACACTAGAGAATGACCAACCACCATCTGACTGGCTGCTGCTGAAACTGTTGCCAGACACCATCCATCCACTGTACAGAGAAATATTTTTTCTAATACTTTAGCATTTTAGACCTTTAGACTCACAAGGTCTTCTATGAGGTGGGACCCAAAAATTCCTAGAATAAAAAAAAAACTTTATTGTAAAGCTTAAAGCAATCAAAATCCTTTCCTTGAGATGAAATACACTTTTCCTAGGCACTTTTCCCATTCCTGGAACCATTTCCTGTACTCATCTTTTGTTACCATGTCTCCCTGTGATTTTTGCTGGACTTCTTCCACTGTAGCACATTTTTTTTTCTTTTTACTTCGCTTCAGGAACAAATAGACGTCACACAGAGTGAGATCTGGTGAATCTGGTATCATGCTACACTTCTCCACATGTTTTTTTTTCCCTGATGCTTTCCTGTACTGCAGCAGCTCTATGTAATGTTACTGATGCTCAGTCTGTTCATGGGGGACAGACTCTACATAAATCTTTATGAAAAGTTTGTCAATTTTGTCGAAAAAAGTTTGTTGAATATCATATCCTGTTGAAAATCTGTCATGGTTGCTTAGAGAAGAGAAACAGTCAAAGTCACATGTACAATTGTAGAACTCAGCACAATGCCATGAGGCAGACTTATTGTCCAGAGTTGTAGGCCTATGATACCTGGATGCATATTTCATGACTACACCCTACTGCAGTGCTATTTACAGACTCCAGGAATTAGTGGGTCTCCCCATGGAACTGTCTTAAATAGGCTATTACTGTTTTAGGGTGCAGCCGAGTTGCCCTGTCCTTGAATGAGTGGCAAAAGATTATCACATAACAACAGAATCTAACACTGTCCTAATATTTCCTACATTCTATTTACATCATGCTTTTTGTTATTTCCATGTGCTTATCAGGTCAATGATATATTGTGTAATCCCGTTACTTTAAACAAAAAAGCCTCTGTCAGACATAACAGCATTTGCGACAAAGGGTAGACATCTTTGTAGTATTGTGCTCCTAAGATGTCTCAGGTAAATAAAACCTTTTATATATTGCAGGAGCTGGAAGGGCCTTTGTGAATGAGAGCAGTGCTGAACCAGGACTGAAGATTTTCCCTTACACCATCCAACATTTCTCACAACCTGCCTCAATTCACTATTTCAGTAATTGTTTCGTGCTTTTACTTCTTCATTTAAACAGCTACAGATTGTTTTAATTCACTTTACCTTCCCATTTTAAGGTTTTTCATTTTTGCATGTTCTCATTAATAATTAAAACCCTACATGGATTTCAAAGTAGCACTAGGAAGCCAATTTTTGATGCAAACGTAATCAATGTACAAATTAGAAAACAATATGAGGGCAGCCAAAAGAATAAACCTTCTCTTATGCCAAGACTTGTGCAAGCTTTAGAATGAAATGGTACTTCATGTAAGATTTCCAAGCCATTTCATTCAAGTGTATCCATAAAGATGCACAGTAAACACTATTTTTGTAGCATTTCCTGAGTTTGTCTCCTTCGTTCATCTACACCAGCCATTTTCTCTCTATTATAAAAAAAAATCCTGGAGAGAAACACAAGGGCGTCGAGACATGATCTCCACGTTAAGATCATGGAAGACATTTAAAAGAAACCGCGAGATGAAAGAGATTGGCCACAGAGCGTCTCGCGGGGACCTTAAACATGAGACTTTGTGCCAAGAGATTGACAGAGGACCGTCTCGGATTGACGTGAACATGAGATTCTTGCAAGACACGCCCTACTTACAATCAATATCAAATAAGCCAAGAGGCAGCAAAACATTCAGTCGTCTAAAGGATTTGAGCACACACAGATCCAGGGCTCTCAGCACATATAAAGCATATAAGGACAATTTGTTATAAATGAAATGTCGACATCTAAGTGAAGAAGAAAGCAGCACGGAGAAAAGAGACTCAAAAGCGTTGGAGAGAAAAAAGAGCAAAAAAGAAAAAGAATAATCTCGGTGCAAATTCAGAAAATAAGAAAAGTAATAATTGGCCCGGAACAAGTGGAATTGAAAAAAGCACGTCCAATGGGGCTCAGAATTAAAAGACAAAGAGTAAAAGACAAAGTATAACTACATAAAGGCGTTCACAAACGTTGGCGCTAAACACATGTGGAGAAAGTTGAAGGATATGAAAGTAGGAAAATTAGAAAATATAAAAAAGCAAGTAAAGATCGCAGCATCACAAACAAACTGCCTCATTTAACTATGCACCAGTCTAACTTTGGTTTGCACAATAATCACTGCACTATTGCACCTTAACACTTAATTCTACTTTATTCACATAATTTTACTTATTTATTATGTTCTACTATACGGTTATCTTTCAATCTATGACTTTTTGTTAATCTGACTGATATTCTTCTAACTTTGCACAGTTTTTGATAAGCGGATCAGGATGCATTTCACTGCGTGTTGTCCTGTATAACTATGCATGTGACAAATAAAAAATCTTGAGAATTTCAAAAACGGAGTTTACCGCACATGCATTTATTTTTTACTTCGTATTAAAAATTATGAACTGCTGATGATGTAGATCGTTTTGTCTGTGCTGAAATTCCAAATAGAAAAACCTATCCTGAATTATGGTACTAAGTCATTAAACACATGTCTCACTGACCTCGTTAAAAAGATTCAGCTTATTGGAATCGCAAGATTACAAATATTTTTTTTACAAAAGTTCTGAAATAAAAGTGAAACTAATTCAATATCAACAATTCAAAGAAAAAAAAAAATCTTAAAAGTGTGTATCCGGAAAACCAAACATGGGGGTTGGCAAGCAAAGTGAGCAGGGGGTGAAGCCCCCTTGTCTCTAAAAACATCATCAGCCAGCTGTCTTCCCCATTCCAGCATACCAGTCAGGTGTAACACTGTGAAATGACTGGGATCTTAGGTGCTTTTGAGGTCCTTTCTGATAACTTTTTACACAGTTTTATTCAAAGTAATGCTGACAAATTCAGTATTGATTCTGTATGATAGTGAAGCCATTTCCAAAAGAAAGCACATCTGCACAAATACATGAAGGCCCAAAGTGCAGAAGTACCACTTGTCACACACGTGTGCATGGGAAGCAGCTGAAGGGCTTAGAAAATACTGTTTATACATCTGCCCAGGGGGGGGCACTGGCGCTCTTTCTGAGTTCTCTGCAGGTCTTACCCGGGAAACCCCACCAGGAGCAGCCATTTCCAGGAAGGACACATCACTTCCGGTTCCGGCCCCAAGAATGAGGTCACTTCCGGTTCCGGCCCCAAGGATGATGTCACTTCCAGTTCCGGCCCAGAGGACGACATCATTTCCGCCCTCTGTGCTATAAAGCTCACTGCCTTTGCTTAGGCAGGCAGTTCTGTTTTGAACTCTGTTGTGTAACAACTGTTGCAATGCCTCAAAGACTTTTGCAGCGGAAACCGTAATAAGCGGGTGGCTGCCCCAAACCTTTCCGTCTCTGGTCTCCACTTATTACAGTGGCGTAGCGGCAGGATGGTGTCCCGATGAACCGGGACACGAACTATCACGGAACCAGGTGGGTGAGTACGGGGCGAGTTTGGGCGGGAGTGCGCCAGAGGGTCAGGAAGGACGCGGTGCAGGCTCTGCTCCATGAGCATAACCGGGGGACCACCCATCTCGTGGAGAACGTAGAGGGGACCCACAGGCGTGGGCTGGCTTCTGGGGAACACACACGAGTGGCTCAGTATGCTCTCCTTGGCAGGAAAGCCGAGCTGCCCATCGGGACCAAGGTCCCAGTTAACGATGGGTTGTCCCCAGGCCGGCAGGTGAAGGAAATCATAAACTGGGAGTTTAACCCAAGCAAAGGGCTGTCAGAGCAGGCTATGGCTCTCTGGCAACAGGTGGGTGAGTGGCTACGGCCATTGAGTTAACCCCCTTACAAATAGTGCAGCAAGTGGCCTGTTTTCTGCTGCTAAAAAGACTACCCCAGGAATTTGCCCAGCCGGCCTGGGGCAATTCCCATTCTATGGACGAGCTGCTACAGCTCTTGCAAACCCAGAGGCCGGCTGTGAAACCTGGGAGGGCAGAACAGCCGCTCTGTGGACTACCGGGAGCTATGTCCTACTAAAGCAGTCCCTTCCACGCATTCCAGAGCTTGTTCCGAAGTCGCCGGGCCGTCTGGCTTGCGACCTGTCGGGGAACAAGGCGGACCGTAGGGGACAATGGCGGGGTTGTTTGTGTGCCCTTAGCAATCCCCTGGCGGATAAACATACGGGGGAGCTTCTTATTAATGGACATAAGATAACAGCGCTGTTTGATTCCGGCAGTAGCGTGTCTGTCGTTGCTCGCCGTTTTGTTCTACGCAACAATGGATTAAAAAAGACCAGTCTAAAATGTATACGGAGATATCCGCTCGTACAATACCGCCCGGTGTTACATATGTCTCGGAGGAACCCTTCGACAGCTTACCGTAGCGGTGCATTCGGATCCTCCGTTTCCCGTCATCCTCGGGCGGACTGGTCTAATAATAACAGCGGTAGTTTAGAAAGCATTCCCGAAAACTTATGGCCTCGTTATAGATGACAACGATTCATCTCAAGCTGCTTCCACACCGTGTAATCAGCCGACAGGGAGTGGGGCGGTAGGCCAAGAGAATGACGAAGACACTCCCGGACCGTCGCGGGCTACTACGTCATCCACTAGCGCCCCGGCAGCGAGGGAGGATCTCCGCCCCTTGAGGTCAGACCGACCCCTCTCTGAGTTGCACTTTCAGTTTAGAGCAACACCGGCTTCTTTCAAGAGAACAGTGGAATGGCGACTCTCTGAAACACATAAAGAATGCAGTGGTTCTCGTTAACGCCAACGCGCATTTGCCCATGCCACAGGGACCTCACTTTGTCATTGATAATGAATTGTTGTATCGGGTCGCTGAACATGAGGGAAGGTCCGGAAGTTGTTGCTAATCCAGCGGACCTACGGCGGCAGGTTTGCGAGTTAGCACACTCCCACCTTCTTGGAGGCCATCTCGGCTCCGATAAAACATTAGAGAATTAAGCTCCGTTTTTGGCCGGGATTAATGAGGAGGTTCGCTTTTGCATTTCCTGTCCGGAATGTCAACTGCGGCAAATTCCTAGGAAGGATCGTGCTCCTCTGGTCCCCCTTCCCCTTATTGACGTTCCCTTTGACCGGATTGGGGTGGATATAGTAGGACCCCTAGAACCCTCAGCCCGAGGATATAAATATATACTCGTCCTCGTGGATTATGCTACCCGATTCCCTGAAGCCGTTCCGTTGTCCTCGGCTACCACAAAAAATATTGCACGGGAACTAGTAGGAGTCTTTTGCGGTAGGCATTCCTAGAAGTCCTGACGGACCAAGGAACGCCTTTTACCTCGGAAACGTTCAAGGAGACTGCCAAGTTACTGAAAATAAAGCATTTAAAAACCTCGGTGTATCATCCTCAAACCGATGGGCTAGTGGAGAGATTTAATCAAACTCTCAAGCAAATGCTACGTAAGGTAGTCAGCAAGGATGGGAGGAATTGGGACCAACTCCTCCCCCTTGTCCTCTTTGCCTACCGGGAAGTTCCTCAAGCCTCTACGGGTTCTCTCCATTTGAATTACTGTACGGAAGACAACCCCGGGTTTATTAGATATTTTAAAGAGGGCTGGGAAGGGGAGGCACAGCCCTCCACTAATATTTTGGAATATATCGCCCAATTGCGCGATAGATTTGATGCAATAAGACCGATTCTAAAAAGTCATATAGAGGAGGCGCAATCAGCACAGGCCGCCTTTATGACCGTGCACGACTCTCCGGGAGTTCCAACCAGGGGATCGCGTCATGGTATTGGTACCAACTTCTCACTCTAAACTGCTCGCACATTGGCTAGGCCCCTACCGAAATTAAGGAGAGGAAGGGATTGGTTGACTATTTGGTGAAACAGCCCAATCGCCGACCAGCTGGCGAATATATCATGTAAACCTGCTGAAACCGTGGAAGGAGAGGGATCGATCCCTCCTCCGGACAGCCCTGCTCTCTCTTGCGAAGTAAGTTCCCTTAATTTGTGAGCAGCTATCCCCAGACAGAAACAAGAGCTCGAAGCAGCTATCCGCTCTGTCCCAGAGGTGGTAAGTGAACAACCAGGTCGGACCTCTCTGATTGCGTACGACATATTGACTGACCGGGGTGATCGTCCGTGGCGACCCTACAGACTCCCGGAGGCAAAGAAAGTAGAAGTGGAACTAGAAATCAAGCGAATGCTGGCACTAGGAGTAATCGAGGAGAGTAGTAGTCCCTGGTCCAGTCCCATCGTCTTGATTGCTAAGCCTGGCGGCAGTTGGAGGTTTTGCAATGACTTCCGTCGGCAACCAAGTTTCCGATTTGATGCTTATCCCATGCCTCGCGTGGATGACCTCCTCGAGAGACTGGGACCAGCCAAATTCTTGACTACACTTGACATGACAAAGGGGTACTGGCAGGTTCCTTTAGCGAGTCCCGAAGGAAAAACGCGTTTAGCACTCCTAGCGGACACTGGCAGTATCGTGTCCTTCCATTGGGTTACACGGGCCTGCGACTTTTCAGCGTCTGGTGGACAAAGTGCTCCGGCCCCATAACTCGTTCTGTGCTGCCTATCTGGATGGCGTTGTCATCTATTCCAGCACCTGGAAGGAACACATACAGCAGGTCACAGCAGTATTACGGACTGGGGAGGCGGGCTCGAATCAACCCCAAGAAATGTTTCTTTGGATTGAGAGAAGCCAAATATTTGGGCTACCTAGTGGGCCGGGGTACTGTGAGGCCACAGTGTTCCAAGTTGCAAGCCATAATGGCCTGGCCCGTCCAAAACCAAGCGGCAAGTCCAATCCTTTCTCGGTTTGGCGGGTACTACCGCCGGTTTGTGCCTCGCTTCTCGAGAGGCGCCCTTGACCGACTTGACAAAGAAAAGAGCTCCTAATACGGTGGTATGGTCTGATAAAGCGGGGGCTGCATTCAGTGACTTAAAAAGGGCTCTGACTTCAGCACCTATCTTGATCTCCCCTAACTTCTCTCTCCCTTTTATCCTCCAGACGGACGCTTCGGACACAGGCTTGGGTGCCGTGTTGAGCCAAAGCGTCGGCGGTGTTGAACACCCGTTATGTACCTGAGCGGAAACTGTTGGACAGGGAGACCAGGTACGCGGCGGTGGAGAAAGAGGCTCTGGCGATCAAATGGGCGGTAACTCAGCTGCGGTACTACCTCTTGGGTCGCGTGTTCACTCTGGTGACGGATCATGCACCTCTGAAGTGGATGGCCCTTCACAGGGAGTCGAATCCGGGGTCACGAGGTGGTTTCTTGACCTGCAGCAGTACAAGTATACGCTCGTTCATCGACAGGGGTCTCTTCATGCCAACGCCGATGCCCTCTCCGGGCCCACGACCTCTCGGTGCAGGTCGCCCGACCCACGGGTCTGGGCTGAGGGGAGTCTTGTCACCTGCGTGTGCATGGGAAGCAGCTGAAGGGCTTAGAAATACTGTTTATACATCTGCCCAGGGGGGGGCGGGGTGCACTGACGCTCTTTCTGAGTTCTCTGCAGGTCTTACCCGGGAAATCCCACCAGGAGCCGCCATTTCCAGGAAGGACACATCACTTCGGTTCCGGCCCCAAGAATGAGGTCACTTCCGGTTCCGGCCCCAAGGATGATGTCACTTCCAGTTCCGGCCCAGAGGACGACATCATTTCCGCCCTCTGTGCTATAAAGCTCACTGCCTTTGCTTAGGCAGGCAGTTCTGTTTTGGACTCTGTTGTGTAACAACTTGCAATGCCTCAAAGACTTTTGCAGCCGGGAAACCGTAATAAACGGGTGGCTGCCCCAAACCTTTCCACGTCTCTGGTCTCCACTTATTACACACTTAATATGCTGATGGTTTAAATGTAAAAACATTAAAGAGACTTTATATAGATGTACAGTACATAGTTACATAGTTATATACATCAAGAACATTCTAAGACCTATTGGATCTGATTAAGGACCTCCAATAAGTTAAGTGTACTCTGGCAGCAACAGACACAAGGCAGGAAATATATCTGGTCATTGCAGCCCCACTCATGCAGGGACATTTTAGAATTGTCATTTAAAGTAACCAACATGGCAGTATCAGAAGTGGATATCTACACAGACGGACAAGAACCACAGGTAAGATTTGAACTTATGACCGC
This sequence comes from Polypterus senegalus, assembly GCF_016835505.1. Lineage (NCBI taxonomy): Eukaryota > Metazoa > Chordata > Cladistia > Polypteriformes > Polypteridae > Polypterus > Polypterus senegalus. Next base: position 31,672,824 of record NC_053168.1, on the reverse strand, counting down.
ACTGAACCACATAGGAAGGCTGAAATTGATGCTAGAAGTATGACGTATAATCCTGACACTTTAGATGTCATCAATTCACAAGACCTGTGACCCCAGCATGACTCTTTTCTCTGCCAGGACCTTTAATTAAGATGCACAATCCACCACTCCTTTGTCTTATGTGCAGATGAAGGTCCACTCCATGCTAGAACTTGCTGTGTAACTATAACTGCCAGTGGTGTGTTTGCACACATCTTATGGGTTTTCCGACTCGAGTCTCTCTTTTTGGGTCACTGACAACATGGCCATTTTCCCAGGGTATCTGTCGGAACATAATTAAAATAAAATGAATTCACTTGATCTTATGATTTGGTCAGAACATCTTATGAATACATTCTTAATTGTGTAGCCTGTTGTTTGGAAAACTTTGATTGTTCACAAAAAATAAAAATACAAATAACTCAGATATAAACTGTCCAGGAGGGTTGTAAGTAGAAGCCCATCTATGGATGCAGCATGGTGTCATCTCACATACCTCTCTACAAAGGGCAACCAGGAATGACATGTATTAAATTGTCACTTGATAAAACGTTTACAGTCTTTTGTGATGATGATAAAAAGATTGGTCTCCTTAGTTTTGCAGACATCACCAGCATGGCATTCTCTTATTCTGGAGAGGTCTTAATTAAGTAAAATTCAATGTCAAGAATACAGGCAATAGTATTCTACTCTTTTACAGACAACACATATCCATTACAACACGTTAAGATTAAATATGAAATGTAACACCTCTTATCTAAATCAAAATACAAAAGCTGTACACCCAAAGCCTTTCAAACCAGCTCTCCACAAACCCAACAGTTCCCACAGGAGGTGTCTTTTCACATACCAACAGCCCTGCCAACAAAACCAAAAGCACTTTTTTTTCTGCAAGCACCTACACATAATTTTACTATGAAGATTCTGAATTTAGTTCTGCCAACTCTATCCATTATTAAATGTTAGGATGAAATCACTGATCGCATTTCCAAAAGAACAATGCAGCTCAAGCTTGTCCCATTCAGAAATCTAAAAACGGCCATTGTTTACACGCGGTACCTGTTAAAAAGTGATATTAAAAATTGGCAAAAGCTTTTTAGCTATTTTTACCATCTAAGGTCATCTTACTACCTTGAAAGGCCAAATGTAGCATTCTAACCAAAATACTTACTTAAAATTTGCTACTTTCCAAAAATCAATGAATCGTTGTTTAATATAGTGATGGTTACGCTAAATGTCCAGCCTTAATATAATTTATTCAGTAGTCAGTAATATGGCTCAAGAACAGCTCGATAAGAAGAAAGTGTGGTTGGCCGAAAGTTAAGTAACAAAAAAGCTGAAAACTGGAGGAATGTTAAAACAAAGTCTGGCAAATGCAACTTCTTCTTCATGACTCTCTGGCAAATGTTCTCTGGCTTGAGTACAATGTAACTGATTTTTTATTTATAAAGCGCCTAGCAGACAGACTAATAAAGCACTGTATATGTTACAAGGTAGAATTGGCATTGTTGGATTTGAGCACTTTTTTCTTTTGTTGCACTTGAATTGAGCACGTTTTTTTTTTTTTGAATATATGTATTGTATTGAATGCCGTATTTTTATATTTTTTGACTATTGTAATTGTCTGGCAATGTTATTGGTTGGGGGTTTGTTTCTTTTTTTTCACACTCATTTTCTAGACCTGGACATTTAAGTGTTGATTGACTGTTGGATTCACCTGTGGAGGTTAAATGATGTGGATTTTTAGGTCAATGATGTACGGGCTGGGGGCGGGGCTGTAAGTTTTTAAGCAGTGCAGCTGTGCCCTTATAAGGCAGGGGTGTCGAACTCTGGGCCTGGTGGGCCGCAGTGGCTGCAGGTTTTCATTCTAACCCTTTTACTAATCAGTGACCAGTTTTCGCTGCTAATTAACTCCTTTACCCTTCATTTTAATAGCCCTGTGTTTAAAGATTCAGTCCTCTGAGTTGATTTGTTTCTTCACTGAATGGCAGCCAAACAGAAACGAGACGTGAAACAAGTCAACAGGTGACCAGCTAAACTGGGATTTCAAACTCCATCCAATCTCTTAATAAGAAGCAGATTCTTGCTGTTAATTAAAGCCATTATTTAATTCCATGGCCTGTTGCTGCTCTCATTCTGCCACCGCAGACATTTCCAAAACTGTTGATTTTTCTGTTTGTTCTAAAAACACCATCAAAATGTTTTGATGACCTAAGAGATCAGCCTTACTGAGACCTCCACCATTCTTTATTTTCAGATATTGTGTGAGGTGAGCTAGTCATGTGGTGGCTTGTTTTGTGTCTCGTTTTTGTTTGGCTGCTAATGAAAGAAAAGAAACAACTAAGGGGCCTGAGTCAAGTTAATTAAAATTAAGACAAAAGAAGTTAATTGGCAGCAAAAACTGGTTACTAATGAAGAAGACATCCGTGCCTTAAGGTGTGAAGAGACGCACGGTGTGGAAACGGAGAAAGTGAAAAAAAAAGCATTGAAAAGATTGATGGGAGCACAGTTGATGATCGTTTCGCTGGTGGCTACAGGCTCCCCTCTCCAATTAGGAGGCACATCGTGGAGGAACGCAGGAGAACAAGAGGGGGTGTCTGCAGAGAGTGGAGTATCACAGCTGTCCAAGGTGACAGAGGAAAAGTGTCCCATGCAGCTTAACACCACAATGCACAAGTGACGGGGTCTGGGTGTGTGGTGGGAATCCATGGCCCAGACAGAGCATGAGTAGCCCCATTTTTTGTGGTGTAATATAATGATGTGCAATAGTGGGATGGTACACGTGGAGTGCTGCCCAGTGTGCGTTTTCTTGTAGATGCTGTGCTGAAGTAGGGCGTACGTGAAGACACCGGGCTGCGGATTTGTGGACAGCAAGTGCGTGAATGGTGTTAGGACGGGGATCGCTTAATATGACACACTAAGGAAAATCTTTTGTTCACCTTTCCTCTTGGTTTTGTTCTTTGAGGAAACAATCGACACAATACCCAATGATGTTAAGCGACTCTGACATTTTTGTTCTATGATATTGATTGGGATATGAGCAAGTTCTGATTGTTTTAATTATTGGTTTTATTTTTATATTGATGATTTTACTAGTAAATATCAAGAGTGGTCACATTGGTGTCTCGAAGTTATTGCACAGCCACAACTCTGGAATAAAAAGTACCTGAGCAGTAGGGTTGAATTAGTGAGGAATATCTTTGGGTTCCCCAAAGTCGATATTTCAATTGTTAGGAGGGGTAAGGTGGGAGCATTTAGGTTCTAACAATTAGATACCTTTAGCTTTGGGGTATAATTTGCCCTGCTGCCCCTCTAACATATACCATATAAAGCAATTGAAACACACAGTTACAAACAATAAAAAATAAAATTAAACCAACATTTCAACAAATGAACCATAAAACAGAGGAGCCAAAAACAGCTTTCTATATGCTAACTTAAAAAGGTGCTGCTTCAACTGATTTTTAAATGTATTAATTGTATCAGAAACCCGTAAAGCACTAGGAAGGCTATTCCGCCATTTTGGTGCAACTGACTGAAAAACCCGATTACCACAAGTCTTTAGCTGAGTATGAGGAACAATAAGAAGACCCTGATTAGATGACCTAAGTGGCAACTGATAGTGTAATGATGTAAAAAACCTGAAATATATTGTGGGGTTTGACCATGCAGAACCTATAGATGATTACTAAAACTTTGAAATGGATTCCAAATTCCACTGGAACTCAATAAAGAGGAGATAAAATTAGAGTAATATGAGACCACTTACCAGAGTGGGTTAACAATCTAGCAGAAGCATTTTGAAGACACACCAGCTAAGTCTTGGTTAACCATGTAAATCAAGAATTACAATAATCAAGATGTGACCATGAACTAACGTCTCCATTTAAACCTTCAATACCATTGTTCTTAGCTTTGATATAGTCCTCATGTGATAAAAACAAATAGGAGATAAGGACTTAACATGAGCATCAGGATTTAAAGACTGGTCAGACATAACACCCAGATGCAAGATTTAAAGAGTGAGAGAGCCAGAAATGTAATGGGGAAATAATTAAAAATTCAGGTTTTTTAGTATTGAGCTGTAAAAAAAAAAATACCCACTAGCCATTTCTCAATTTCACTCAGGCATTTGACCAGAGAAGATAACTTATTGAGGTGTTGTGGATTAAAATATCCAATATTTACCTAATTTTCTTTTTTCGCCATTCCACAGTTTTCATTGATTCAAACTTAATATTTTTTTCCTTTAATTAAGTGGTGAGGAAATAAACAAAAAAATATATGTTTTGTTTTGCACACAATAAACTTACTAGAACAGAGCACAAAGGCAGATTTGTAAGAAAATAAGACAATTCTTACCCAAACATCTTTCATTTACAATATGTCTCACCACTAAAAGTTGAAAGTCTGACTGTCATAAAATTTAAAGTTAAAAAAACACAAACACTCAAGGGAATATAATTTGTTATCAAAGAATATTATTCATTGGGATGCACTATGATTAATAAAGAAAAAAATGCAAAGCATTTATTACTGTTATTGCAGATTTTCTTTTACATTTTGAATAAATGTTGGTATATTTTATGGAAATAGAAATCTAAACTCATTTTGTAATGTGCATTGGCTTTAAGAACAAACACCTTTTAAATTAGCCATTTTGTTCTAATTTAATTTTAATTGAACTAGGGGGCTCTGCTTGCAGGCTCTGGGTGTCTGCTATCTCACACCTCAGACGCTCGAAGGGCGTCAGGGTGCTCCTCCATTAGAGAAAGTGATTGTATTTAAAGAGATTGTATACCTAAGAGTATGCGGGAGGAAGAAAGTTTGGTCCTTAGTTATTATGGATAGAAAATCATTTACTTGAGTATTTTACTACAGCTGTCTATTTTAAATACCAATGAATAATAAAATGTAGTAAAAAGTAAAAATAAAAAAATAAAAGTACAGTAGAAGTAAAAAAGTAAAACATAATAAAACATAATAAAAAGTAAATAAAAATGTAATTAAATTAACACCTTCTCAAAAACATATCATTAATTACTTTATCCTATAACTTACATTCTATCAACGCTGCTTTTTTACATTTCTGTTCGCATATCGTTCAGGATATTTTCTCTTTTTTTTGTTTATTGGACAATTGTCTTTGTTCTTGATTTTTATCATATGTAGCTCCTTTTTGTTCATTTTCTTTTTTTTGACGTTCATTATCAGCTCTTACCACAGTTTTTCTATCGCAAGCTAAAATTCAATGTTCTTGAATAGATAATTTGCTTTTCTGCCTTGCCATTATAACTGACTGCATTGAAGGGCAAGTTAGCACTGAGAGTGTTGTAGGCGGGTACAGAGACAGGATGTGCGCAATAGGAATAATGATTGGATGAGGAGTGTGGAGGGGGTGTGGTCAAGACTGAATAATGTGGACACGACAGAAAACTTTTTTAATATAATAGAGAAGTTCAAATTTTTAATTAAATTAACTTGCATTTTAATTTAAATTTTTCTACCATTAAGATTTGGCTTCTAATTAAAACAGAGCTATATATTTTCATATATTATTGTTTATTATAGCATTTATTGAAAATAGGAACCACAACCATGGCCTCCAAAATACTATAAAGCAGGACAGGGTCTGCACTGGCCGGCCCAGAAGAGGATCACTCCAAGTCATCCAGCCTGCAACTGCAACCAGTAGGCTGTGGAGTTCAAGGGCCCAAAAATGGGAAAAGGCTTTTAAAGTTTAAAAATACACTGAACGTTCCAAAATATATCACATAAGGTAGAAGGTGACTATAAAATTCTGACTCTAAACAAATGGGCAATGATATTTATAAGTGAAACAGAAACCAGGAAAAAAATGCAGCGAAAAAGCTCAAAAGAACAAAAAGGGAGTATTTTGATTATACCTCAATTATAGCTTTGTGTACACTGCTATTTAGTTGTTTAATGCGCACTGCACCATTTGGGTTGCTGGATGTCTAGACACCAGCTGGATGCCAGGGGAGTGCCTTCACGTGGCATGACACTTTAAACACTGGCACAACACTCATCTCATCTCGTTATCGATGTTGGGATAAACAAAGAAATAATCTTTGATTTGTATCATTCTTCTTTATTCTGCATTTCTGGTAACAAATCTCTAGCATATCCTTTTGACTCTGAGTTTGCTTTGCAATTCGGCTTAATCACTTTCAGTCTCTCTAACGTCTTGGTTATGAATTTCATTTTGCTTCCTGGACTGATTTAATTTCCTGGTTTCAGTACTTGTCTTCATCTTACTACTGTGGCTCCGCTATAACCGAGAGTTGCCTAAAAGGTAATCTCAATACACACAAATCTGAAAACAAAGCAAAGAAATAAAGCAAGAAATGCAATAAACTAGACAAATCAGATGAAAAACAACACATACAAACGACTCTTAATAACACTCAAACATCCATTTCTGGGTCTCTACTTTTGACTCAGTATACAAGACAAAGAGACGTCAGGGTGGCCCAGCTTCTTAAGGATCTACCCACAAAGTACAAGAAATGGAGACCAACTTAAAAAGACAGTAAATAATTAACAAATAAATAAAATTAACAGGAATTACTTAAAATAACAATTCAAAATTAATAAAAACAAGAATAAAATAGAAAATAAATACAAGTCAGGGAAATAAACCCTGGCTATAACAGAGATCGGAGATGGGTAACGTGCCGCATGTGGGTTAACCATTGTCACAAAACGAGACAAAGACAGATAAAGGTTTGGGGAGCCACCCATATAATTTGGTATCCTGGCTGCAAAAGTCGTTTTCAAAGCAACTAGCACTGAAGTGCATACAATGGAGTCCAAAACCAGACTGCTGGAGAAGGGAAAAGGGTAGGGTTTTAAAGGGGAAGACAGGAAGTGAGGTCATAAGGATCGGGCACGTGTCCATTATTCATTGGATCAGGCCCGGATGTGACATCAGGGGGGCCGGAGCTGGTAAGGTCTGTTTCCATTGGTTCGGTCCCAGAAGTGATGTCAAGAGAGCCAGGTGGAGCCTCCCGGGTTTGGTCTACAGGGAAGTGAGAAGGAGAGTTGGTGTACTCTGCCACATCCCGGCATGCCTCAGAACTGCCTTCACTCGAGCCCTTTAGCTGCCTCCCATGCGCGCGTGCGTGACACCATGCAAGTAAGAATGCACTGTAACCTACACATAGAGCAGTGCTGCCACCACTACTATTACTATTACTACTGTTACGAGTGTAAAAGTAAGCCCCTTGAGCCACTCCATATTACATTCTCAAAATTGCTCCTGGGCAGTTATGGAAAAAAACAAAACATGTAAAGTGAAAAAATATGTAAAGAAGAATGCATGGGCTCTTAATAATAACCAAAACTCTGTTTTAGGTAGCAAATACTGCAAATAAAATCTAAATCTGCAAACAGATGAAAACAGCCATAGACACAACTTTACTCAATAAGCAAAAAAAGCAAATCTTCAACAAAGCCAAAAGCCCATCATTAACACCACAATACATTAGATGGCAAAACCAACATGTGATGCCCACAGTGTGCATGTTGTTTCACTTAGCACAACAATTTTTCAGGTATTAATGGGCCGTGCATTGCACTACATAACTAATGACATTATGTGGAGAAGCTAAAAAGGCACAGATGTAGGTAGGTGTTGGAAAGAAAATCAATTCCACGCTCCACAGTACCCTAATGACAAAAGGGTTACATGTGTCACCTTCTTATAAAAAAGACTCATGTAATGGATGAATTGCATAATCCATCCATTATCCAACCCACTATATCCTAACTACAGGGTCACGGGGGTCTACTGGAGCCAATCCCAGCCAGCGCAGGGCACAAGGCAGGAAACAAACCCTGGGCAGGGTGCCAGCCCATCGCAGGGCACGGGCACACACAAACACCAGGCACACACTAGGGACAATTTAGAATCGCCAATGAACCTAACCTGTATGTCTTTGGACTGTGGGAGGAAACCGGAGCAAACCCACGCAGACACGGGGAGAACATGCAAACTCCACACAAGGAGGACCCGGAAAGCAAACCCGGGTCTCCTAACTGCGAGGCAGCAGTGTTACCCACTGCGCCACCATGCTGCTCAAATTGCATAATGCTTCCCCAAATGTATAAGTTATTAAAAAAGTTTTTTTTTTTTTTTTTAAAAAGTGTAAGCCACCCTAATTTGGGGAGCTCATATGAAATGCAATGATTTATTTCATGGAGTAAAGGTTGTCATGCATGCGTACCTGAGTTCTCCCCAGGTATGTGATACCACTCTGGGTCGAAAGGGGGCACTGAGAGTAACTTTCTTCTTGTTTTCTTCTTCCACAGTCCTGGGAAACTGCCCAGTGATGGCAACTCGGGTTTCAATAGGATGTCCATCCAGAAAGAGTTGTTACTTATCATGGGGACGACTTGAAGCAAGAGGCACCTAATCTGACAACCCCATTGGCAAAGCCGATTTAATAAGAAGCCACTGCTTTTATGTAACTGTTGCTTTTGTTGCTTTGTTTTTACCATTAAATGCTTTTTTTTTGGTTAAGAGTGCAAATAAACGGGGAGGGCAGTGTTGGCACCCTAAAAATTCTCCAGTTTTCACAACCTTCTCTCACAAGTGGCATAAAAAAACAAGATATTTGAAATATTATAATGTGTGCTGCAATTCAACTGTTTAAAGTCCAAACATTCTTGACTGTAATAGAAAAAACAATAACATCATATTAGTAATCACTGACCTTAAAACAGTGCAAAACCATATGCCATATGCTTATGCTTGATATTTGTCATTTATTATCTTCTGGGAGTAGCTCTTAGAAGGCTAGGACCACCAGTAAAGAATCAAATATCAAAATTATTGTCATATTCATGATCAGCAACCTCAAAATAACAGAAAATGACACTCCACATGCCTATATTGCAGATCCCCATTATTTTACATTTTTGTGAAAAACAGTAAATTTGGCCTCTCTTATCCCATTAGGGGTAAACCCCTGGGGTCTGTTGATGTGGCATGCACAGCTTCATTTCCTTCTGATCATTTTTACTAAAGGCACTTATTGGTTTACTCTTTATCATATGTGTGTAAACTTCTGCACAAAATATGGTCCACAAATGGCCTACAATGAGGGGGTTTGGGGTCTACAGGGCCCAAAATGCTCAATGTCTTACATAACTAGACATCAAGATGAGTCAAACAGTACCTCATTTGTAGGGTTTTCTTCTTGTACCGGTGGGTCAGGAGATGCCAAACAAAAATAAACTGAAGCGTTCATAAGTAATTCTTATTAACCTAAAAAAAAACAACAAAAAAAAAAGCTAAGAGTTTTTTTGTTTATGCTGCTAATCTTATAATTGTAGCAAGGTTCCATTATTAGCTGACATTTATTATGAAGGCTGTGTGTTCTTGTAGCACTCTTTGCTGTTTAATTCTCTGCACTGACATTTTGTTTTTTTAAATATAGTTGCTTCATTCAAGTAGAGGAGTTACTTGTGTTACTTCTGGGGTTTTTTAAACAGTATGTAGCAAGCACATCAATATACAATACGCCTGAGTAAACCATACAGTAAAAGATTTTTGTTAACGATAACTCCATGGGACCATTGTTTAGCAAGCCCATCTTGTTTCTTTGCAGTTCAGTGATTCAGTAAGGTTTATTCCTGGCACTGCTTTAAGGAAATCAGAAAGACAGCATGAAGTGTTCTGGTGAGTGACACCCATCTTGTTTCCTCAGTTGACATATAAAGTTGCTTTCAATGACAGGCATGCTGTTGATCCCTCTTATTATACTCTGTATTCACCAGTCATATTTTATTAATATATTTAGTCAGCATTACATACAATGCCCTACAGATCAAAGAGAACACCTCCATAATACAAAGCACACACTGCTCTGATGTACAGGAGAACTGATCATTTGTCGGGCAGACCTTTGCATTTTTGCAAGACCCAAACCCCTGAGGGACACATTTCTGAATAATCTTCTGCTCTTCATTCTTCCAGATAGCAGTGACTTTCTTGAATGCTTCTTTCAACAATTGCTGACATGTTTCATCTGATGAATTTACGCACAGATTTTCTATGGACAGACTTTTATTTAGACAGGCAGAGCTAGAAAAACCAAAACACTTTACAGTACATTTTATGCACATAATTGATTGATTCCGTGCATTAATCACTGTTCTGAATATATTGTTGGCTTCTGTATACATAAAATTGGTTTTCCACAGAAGTTGTTTTTCTGTGTAATATGTTAACAGGTTAACATGAATGGAGCTGTCAGAGTGCCAATCTACGAGTTGTGCCTGAAAAATGGAAACTTCAAGGCCGTAAATGGTTACAAAAGGCAGCTGCAGCTATACTTCAGTATCCTTTTCAGTCTATTCATCAGCGATTCTTCATAATAGTAAGTGTGTAAAATGCACTATTGCTAGACAGTAGGAAAATGCTCAAGAGCAGATAGGATCATGGAGGCAGACTTTGCCCCCAGAATACGTGAAACCTGAATATGACAAAACCAGTCTGAGATGTCTGTTTTTGGCATAATTTACTTCTTATTCAGTTAGTGAAGAAAACACTAAAGAATTCAGAACTTCCATTGAAACACTTTGATTACTGTATTTCTTTAAAAAAAAGTAAATCAATAAAATTAACGGCAAGTCCTTCTGCTATATCAGGGGTGGGCAAAGTCAGTCTTGGACGGTCGCTGTGGCTGCAGGTTTTCGTTCCAACCCAGTTGCTTAATTAATGAACAATCCTTGCCAGTATTTCAGTTTCTTAGCTTATTAGTGCTTCAGCTCTGCCATATCCCAGATTTTTGTTTTTCCTTTCTAAGCATATCATCCAGATAATTTGAAGTCTAAAACGGAGGAGTAATTCTCAGTCCTTCACTTTTTTCTTCTCTCTTTCCTTTCAAGTATTTAAGCAAACCCAATAGTGCATGATGAATACACACAAGTGTAAATGGTAACAAGCGAAATGGAGAACTGCTGGTTTCTTTTGTCATTTGCATCTTATTGGTAACAAGAAGCAATTAAAAAGCAAGAATACAGCTGTTTAAGACTAAAATAACCAATAAGGGCCCCAAATCCTAATGAACGAGACAACAAAAATGAAGCAAAAATGTTACTTGAGCAATATTGTTTGCAAAAACCTGTAGCCACTGTGGCCCTCCAGGAACGACTTTGCCCGGCCCTGCGCTGTACTAAGGGAGACTCGTGAGTTCCAAGAATTGTTAATAAAAACAAAAAATCTTTATTATAAAACTATCCTCAATTCCATTTTAGACCTCTTCAAAATATTCTCCTTGAGATGTGATATGCTTGTCCCAGAGCTACTCCTATCCCTGGAAGCATTTCCTGTACCCCTTTTTTATCACCGTGCCTAAAGTCTCCTGCATTTTTTCCAGGATTTCTTCCATGGTAGCAAATCTTCTTCCTTTCAGTCTCAATTTTAACTTCTATAATAAAAGGAAGTCACAGACAGCCAGACTGGATGAACACTGGGGGTAGAAGACAACAACCACATTGTTTTTGATCAAAACAAATCCAAACCATCCAGTTTTGTGTGTGCCACTTCTCTGAAAGTTTTTTTTCCAACTGCTTTCCCACAGATGCCTCAGTACTTTATTGTAATGTCACCGACTAAGAGTCTGTCCACTAGAAACAAACTCTTTATGAAAAGTTTGTTAATGTAGAAGAATGCAATTATCATTGCAACTTGAAATCTGCCACGGTGGCTTGGAGAAAAGAAAAATCATCCAGGCCATCTGCACAATTGTAGAATAAAGGGCAGAAATATGCAGTTGATCAACTCAGCACGACACCACTCGGCGGATGGATTACCCAGACTGTAGACGTACTATACCTGGCAGCAAATTTGAGAACTACGGCTTACGTCCATGAAATTGACCGATTCTGGGAAATTTTGGGTCCTCCCTCATAGTTACTATTGGAAAAACACTGTTTTTTAAATATTGAACTCATAAGCATCATAAACATTAAATTCTTAAAATAATAGCAGAAATAAAAAATAAATACCTCAGTGACAATCTTGAAAATACTCTTCAGTTTGATGCAGCCCTTAGGCGAGTACATACACCACATTCCGATATTTAAACCATCAGTTGTATAAGTAATATTACAAACATTTAAAAACAAAATATATATAATGTTAAAGTTATAAAAAAAACATTTTGGGCCACATCTGAGGACTATCCCAGATTGAGAGCTGACAACAGAAGTAGCTATCTTGTACTGTTTAGAACAGCTGCTAATTTGTCTCAAGAGAAAGCAGAACTGCTGTGCATTATTTCTACAAATATAAGGAGGAGCACAGACTATATGAACAATTTAATGACAAAATAGATAATGCAAGGTTCCACATTTCAATAGTATCTCAAAAACATAAAAAAGAATCAAACCCACTGCTCTTTGAGTGTACTTTTTTGGTAATTTAAACTTTATAGAACAAGAAATCATAACTTTAGCTTCAAAAATGAAACCAACCTCTCATAGACCTTGGCCCAACAAAACTAGCAAAAAGCTCAATTGCCCTGTTTTTGGTTGTGCGTCACGCAAAATGGAACAGCGGAATTTGGAGCAACGTTGTGCCATTAAATTTTGTGTTAAGCTTGGAGAATTTTGATAAAGACATCCTTGAAAGGCTCAGTAAAAGGGTCATTCGCGTGAGACCAGACATTGCAGACAAATGGATGCTCCATCATGACAACGCCCCATGTCACACTGCCCTCTCCATAACAGAATTTTTAACCTCAAAAGGCATTGCTGTGGTTCCCCAGCCCCCTTATTCACCTGACCTCAGTCCGTGTCCTCAAAGGACGTCATTTCGGGACTTTAGAAAACATCCAAAAGAGTGTAACGGACATGCTGAAGACCATACCGGTTGAAGACTTCCAGCGCTGCTGCCAACAGTGGGAACAACGTCTCCATCGGTGTGTAGCTGCCCAAGGGAACTACTTTGAAGGGGATAACATTGATGTTTGAAAAAAATAAAAACTTTGGTAAATAAAAAATCAGTCTCATTACTTTTCTGCCACACCTCGTATATTGTGTTGTTAAGGGTGGCTGCTCTCTGCATGGAGTTTACATGTTTTCCCCATGTCCACATAGGTTTGCTCCAGGTGCTAATATTTCCTTCCACAGTCCAAAAGACATACAGGTTAGGTGAACTGGCCTTATATAGATGTGTTCACCCTGTGATGGCCAACAGGAGTTGTTTCCGCTTTGGGCCTGATGCTTGCTGGGATTAGGCTTCAGCTTCCCTGAAACCCCAATCAGGATTAGAGGGTATGAAAATGGATGGATGGATTATTTTGTTAGATTTAATTATAGTTTTGGACACCACTAACCACTCTATTCTGTTATATGCAGATGAACACTTAACTGGATTGTCAGGTAATGTCCTTATGTGGGCTAGTGCATCTTTAGCAAATCAATTTCAATACGTAAAGTAACATGATGATGGTATCCTATCATAACGATCTGAAGTTAGATATGGCGTCTCTGAGGGCGCAGTGCATGGACTGTTGAGTTTTGCACTTTATATAATACTTTGGGAGATATGGTTAGAAAACATAGCATTATCTTTCATTGGTATGCAGATGACACTCAGTTATATTTTTTTGTTAGACCAAATAATATCTCTCCTGTTGTGTCCTTCTTATGTTTCTGTGTTAAAAGATTGCATATTTGATAATTGCTTATCCTTAAATATATAAAAGACATATATATTTTAACTTATGTGATGGACGGCTGTGTTCCATGCCCAGCCGGGAAGCCCCTGCTATGTATGTTCTGGGGGAGCAACTTTGGACAGCTCAATACCTCCCCCAGGAAAGCTTGGTGGCAGTCTCCCAGACTGACGATGATTTCCCAGCCTCCCACCTGGCTCTTCCACAGCCTGGTTGGGAGCTGGGATGGCCGCTAGGGGGTGCTGCCGAGTCTCAAGAACCTGGCTGGACGAATCATCAGCCCCACATAAAACGGGCCAGCCTCTACCACTCAAGGGCCAGAATCGGGAGGAAGAGGACGAGGTTGCCTGGGAAGAGTGGTGATGCCAGAGGAAGGGTTGTTTGTGCCCTGTTTAAAGTGCTTTGGGAATGTGTTGGGCCTGTTGGACACGGGGAAGACATGCCCCACGGCTGAAGAGAAAATAAAAAACCTGTGTGATTTTACACGTGCCTCTGCATCAGTCTGTGCCAGGTCGGGTGCTATATAGCGCCTTTATCACACTTACTTAATAATACAGACAGCAATAAGGTCCTGTCACTTTTTAATGTTCATTTTCCAGGTTCAATATGCAACTTATACGTTATCTTTGTGATGCCCCATGCCACTTAACCTCTGCATGATTACACCATGGGCATCTTGTAGTTCATGACTGAGACCAGTATTGAAGATGGATGAGGCACATGCAATATAAAAGTGAAAAACAGCACTTCTACAGGTGAATTTCAAAGAAAAACAAAAGAAATCAAAAATCAGTGTCCGGTCATGTCACCACTTGACTGATAAAGGATAACACAAAGTACTAATGACAAGCTAAAAACAATCAAAAAGACACAAAAAAAAATTTTGAAAAAGAAATCCTCTTCTCCCTCTTACTTTCTGGAAAACAATTTTAGAAGAAACAGCCAGGATTATCCAATATAAATACAAAGAACTGAGCAACTCCGCTCTCGTGTTCTAGGTCTTCCTCACTCACGTGCTTTGCTCTTCTCCAGTCTTCCTTGCTATCCAGTAGATTAAGACAGAAAGACTTCCTCCAGCACCTAACATCCCTGATTTATATAGCCATGGGATCGTTGCAACCAATCCCATGTGCCATGCCTATGCCCATCAATAAGCACTAACAACGTGACGCCAGCCATGTGCCACATTCCTTCTAATGCAGCGTTTCTTAACCTTTAAGTATTTGCGACCCGAGTTTTCATAACAGTTTTAATCGTGCCCCACCCCCAACGTTTTTTTGAAACCCTAAGAAAATGTATTCCTATATTTTTTGCTGCCGATACACCGCTGCAAGTTTTATTATACCTACTTAACTTTTATTGACACTTATCTAACTCTATATTTATTTTTCTAGTATCAGAATGTAGTTTAAGTTAATTTGTTTTGGTTTCAATAGATGTATTTTTCATATTTTTGATTCTTGTTTTCTTTTTTTCACATCTTTGCGCCCCACAGGTTGAGAATCGCCACTCTAATGAAACTCCCCATTTAAAATAAGTTCCCACGTTGAGCAAACTGCAGACAGACAAATTCCCTCTATCTCTCTCTTTCACTGTCCTTGAATCCATTTTCCAGAACCTCTAACTTTCTTATGGCTTTCCTTTTATTTAAATAAACTATCATTTTCATCGCCATTGCTTGGGCTGTTAGTCTCCCCTGCTACCAAGATGTATGTACCCAAGACGGTGCGCAGCTATTAGCTTACTTGAGCCCCTCTCATTACTGCACTTCCTCCTGTGCCAAAAATGGTAAGCACAAGCTATGAACAGTTATCTTTATTTCTTTTCACAAGATGCATCACAATCTTGTAACGTACACATTACAACTCTGTCTAAAAACTCAGTTTATCCAGGCCTAAGTCATAATAACTTAAAAGAGTTCCTTAACGGACAGACTGTATACCAGATTTAATGATGCCAACCTGCTAAAGGTTTTGTAAGGAGAAAACAGGGACAAGATAAAGAGCTAGGGACCTCCACAGTAACTGCATTTAATGTTTACAAATGAAAAATACCGCAAAAAGATAAACAAGAAATAAAAAATAAGTCCTAATACATTTCCCTTTGTGGAAAAAAAAGCACTTCTGAAAGCAGAACTTTGTCCTTTTGGGTTGGAAGTTCGATACTTAAAAATTACTTCTGGTCTTTAGTCCTCTTAATCCCTAAATGATGCAGAAAAGGCAAGACTTCCACATTAGAGAAAGAAATGACATCACTGTTTGTCGTGTTGCAGGCTATGGGAAAAAGGGGAGGAGTCAACACAACAACAACTAAACTGCTCAAAAAAATTAAAGGAACACTTTGAAAACACATCAGATCTCAATAGGAAAAAGAAATCCTCCTGGATATCTATACTAATATAGACTGGGTAACGTGTTAGGAACGAAAGGATGCCACATCGTTTGATGGAAATGAAAATGATCAACCTACAGAGCCCTGAATTCAAAGACGCCCCAAAAATCAGAGTGAAAAAATTATGTGGGAGGCTAGTCCATTTTGCCAAAATGTAATTGCAGCAACTCAAAATTGTACGCAGCACTTTGTATGGCCCCTGTGTTCTTGTATACATGCCCGACAACATCGGTGCATGCTTCTAATGAGATGACAGATGGTGTTGTGGGGGATCTCCTCCCAGATCTGGACCAGGGCATCACTGAGCTCCTGGACAGTCTGAGGTGCAACTTGGTGGCATTGGATGGACCAAAACATAATGTCCCAGAGGTGTTCTATTGGATTTAGGTCAGGAAAGTGTGGTGGCCAGTCAATGGTATCAATTCCTTCATCCTCCAGGAACTGCCTGCATGCTCTCACCACATGAGGCCAGGAATTGTTGTGCACCAGGAGCCACTGTACCAGCATAGGGTCTGACAATGGGTCCAAGGATTTCATCCTGATACCTAATGGCAGCCAAGGTGCCTTTGTCAAGCCTGTAGCGGTCTGTGTGACCCTCCATGGATATGCCTCCCCAGACAATCATTAACCCACCACCAAACTGCTCATGCTGAATGATGTTACAGGCAGCATAATGTTCTCCATGGCTTCTCCAGACCCTTTCACTTCTGTCACGTGCTCAGGGTGAACCTGCTCTCATCTGTAAAAAGCACAGGGCACCAGTGGTGCATCTGCCAATTCTGGTATTCTATGGCGAATGCCAATCGAGCCGAATGCTGCTAGGCAGTGAGCTCAGGGCCCATTAGAGGACATGGGGCCCTTGGGTCACCCTCATGAAGTCTTTCTGGTTGTTTGGTCAGAGACATTCACACCAGTGGCCTGCTGGAGGTCATTTTGTAGGGCTCTGGCAGTGCTGATCCTGTTCCTCCTTGCCCAAAGGAGCAGATACTGGTCCTGCTGATGGGTTATGGACCTTCTATGGCCCTCTCCAGCTCTCCTAGAGTAACTGCTTGTCTCCTAGAATCTCCTCCATGCCCTTGAGACTGTGCAGGGAGACACAGCAAACCTTCTGGCAATGACACGTATTGATGTGCCATCCTGGAGAAGTTGGACTACCTGTGCAACCTCTGTAGGGTCCAGGTATCGCCTCATGGTACCAGTAGTGACACTGACTGTAGCCAAATACAAAACTAGTGAAGAAACAGTCAGAAAAGATGAGGAGGGAAAAATGTCAGTGGCCTCCACCTGTTAAACCATTCCAATCTGTAGGGAGTCCAGACCATGAGACCACCCAGTCCCCTCTGGGCATTCTACCTAACATAAATGAAACAGTCCTCTTTGGATTTAGGGTTCTCACGGAAGGACTTGATGATGTCCTTAGAGTCACTAGCATCACTCTACTCTCCATGCCATTGTCCTTACTTCTGTAGAGCACTAAAAACGATCTCTAGATACAAGTGTGTGTGTCAATTCCAACGATAAATCAAACTACTGTGAGAGAGCAAGCCTTTAGCTACACAGCCCTAAAGCTCTGCTTATAAAACAGATACTCCATTGGTCTTAGCGTTTAATCCAGACTGACTCACTATATTTGTTTAGCATACTATGATTAAAGCTGCTCATTACCTGTTATATTGCAACCATATTTGCTGATCACTTGACGAAAAATAATAGTAGGCATCATTATAAAGTGTTACTGACTGTCCTCTTTTCTATTTCTCTTCTTGGTACACTGCTTTAACACTTTGTGCCGCTGCTACTTTGCCAAATGAACACTCCAGCCCACTGGATATGACACCAGAGATATTAGGATCCTTGGATTCAATGCTGAAAGGATTTAATCTTCTTTTTATCCTGTCCAGCATGTACTTAAGAATGCCCAGGAGAAGGTGGGCGGCCAGCTGGCCTTGGCAATCAGACCTGTGACTTTGTCTCTTCTAACCAACAGTGTGCCCTCCAGAGGTTTATTCTATCCAGGAATGCTGTTGAAAAGAGTCTTTCTGATCTGGCCATATCTCGGTTATAATGCACTTTATACTTTTCTTGACTGGTTTATGGTAATCAGATTGAAATTTCTCTCTTTTACTGTGTATTCAACGTACTACAAGTGTTCGTGTATGTTAATTTTTTATGGTTTGGCAATTTACTGTTATTGCATTACAGCTGTAAATTTGCCTTAGCACTCTAAGCCTGTGTTCAACATACAGTGCTGCACAAAAATAAAATTAATTTAATTGAATCTGATTATCTTATGAACCGGGCGCCACAGTGGCACAGTGGTAGCGCTGCTGCCTCGCAGTAAGGAGACCTGGGTTTGCTTACCAGGTCCTCTCTGCGTGGAGTTTGCATGTTCTCCCCATGTCTGCGTGGGTTTCCTCCGGGTGCTCCGGTTTCCTCCCACAGTCCAAAGACATGCAGGTTAGGTGTCTGTCACTGAAGCTACTCCTCTGCCTGGAGATGACACTGTTCAGTGGATGCAATGTATTCTTCATGATTGACAGGAGTTTGCTTAATGCCTGTCGCTCTGCCACAGATGTTAAACTGTTCAACTTTACTCCTACAATAGAGCCTGCCTTCTTAACAAGTTTGTCCAGGCGTGATGCGTCTTTCATCTTTATGCTGCCACCCCAGCACACCACCGCGTAGAAGAGGGCACTCACCACAACCGTCTGGCAGAACATCTGCAGCATCTTACTGCAGATGTTAAAAGGATGCCAACCTTCTCAGAAAGTATAGTCTGCTCTGACCTTTCTCACACAGAGCATCAGTATTGGCAGTCCAGTCCAATTTGTCATCCAGCTGCACTCCCAGATATTTATAGGTCTGCACCCTCTGCACACAGTCACCTCTGATGGTCACAGGGTCCATGAGGGGCCTGGGCCTCCTAAAATCCACCACCAGTTCCTTGGTTTTGCTGGTGTTAAGATGTAAGTGGTTTGAGTCACACCATTTAACAAAGTCTTTGATTAGCTTCCTGCACTCCTCCTCCTGCCCACTCCTGATGCAGCCCACAATAGCAGTGTCATCAGCGAACTTTTGCATGTGACAGGACTCTGAGTCATATTGGAAGTCTGATGTATATAGATTGAACAGGACCAGAGAAAGTACAGTCCCCTGCGGCGCCCCTGTATTGCTGAACACAATGTCAGACCTGCAGTTCCCAAGACGCACATATTGAGGTCTGTCTGTAAGATAGTCCACAATCCATGCCACCAGGTGCGAGTCTACTCCCATCTCAGTCAGCTTGTCTCTATATAGCAAAAGTAAAAAAAAAAAAGGTCATCTTGAAAGCACAGTCCCATATCTTTTGCGGACCAAAAAACCCTCTTGTATGTCATTATTTTGAATCATCTGGTATTAGATGTTTGCTTTGTTTGTACAGACTCAATGATCTTTCATTTCCTTAGGCTAGACCTATCTCCTGATCTGCCTCTTTATTTTTCTCTGCTATATTGTATAGCAAAACAGATGGCTCTTTCCCTTGTAATGTACTTTTGTTATTTCTGGAGACTCTTTTCCTATTTTGGGCCTGCCTAACAAAAACTAAAACATTTGAGGGACTAGCTGGATTAGTTTGATAGTCTATCCAGTAAAGGTCCCAGCTTGCTTTTGGGTTTCAAATTTTGGCGGCCTCACACCCCATTTCATCATGTTTGAAACTGCCTCTTACAACAAACAATCCATTACATAACCACAGACAATAGCAAATGATTTTTGCTAAACTATAATACATCATAATACATTACAATACATGACACTGTATTACATTAAATTATAATACACTATATTACAACACTAGACTTCATTACTGTACACAATATTTCATTACTCTGCATTATACTACATTACATTACACTATACTACATCAAATCACAATATATTATCCTGCATTTCTCCACACTAGATTGTACTACATTATGTTAAATGTATTATAGCATTGTGCAGTGCTCTCCAGCACCAACATTCTTCCTCATTTCATCAGCTTTTTTGGTAGCGTACTATCTTTATAAGGGAGCTCATCTAGCCACACTAAAATGGAGATTGTGCGACTGTGGCAGGCTTGCTCTTTTTATTAGCTTCCTGTGGCTGGCACTGGAGCTGCTCATTTGAATGATGGAGTGTCAGCTCATATTGCTGCTGAATAACTGCTGATGTCATTCTTGGCTGATGCAAGACTCAGTGCCATTGAAGCATTGTGCTACATATCATCCATCCATCCATGCATCCATCCATCCATTATCCAACCCGCTATATCCTAACTACAGGGTCACGGGGGTCTGCTGGAGCCGCTACATATCATTACAATACATTTCATTGCATTACAGTTTGTTATGCTACTTTACATTAAACTGCATTACACTACTGTGTATAATACTATATTGAAATATATACTATATTGCATAAAATGAAGTTACATTATAACACTTTACAGCTCTGTTCACCGCATAACAGGTCAGAACCAGGTAAAAGAGAAACTTGGGGTCATCTACATTGACACATTAACCACAGGTTGGGAGATATAAGACTAAAGGAAACATTTTACCCTTGCCCACAGCCACGGATGGAACACTGATGGGTAGAAAGTCCAGGCTGTGTCTATCCAGGATTGGTTCATGCACAGCAGAAAGAGGGTGCCTCCTAAACTACAACCCCATTCATCGAAGGGATACAGCCAGAAAGGACAAGGTTGGCATAAAAATAGGTTATGTGGTCAATTCTTTCTCTTTCTATTGAGTTCACCCAGAGACCACACTGGATCAAAGACCTCGACTTCTAGCAAGAATAACTGCTGTCCATCCAGTTTGTAATGTATGAGCTGCCACATCCACTCCCTTTACTTCTGCTTTGGTCACATTAAAATTTTCTTTCAAAAAATGTTATTCTACATTGAGTGAATAGAAGTTTGAAGTCTTAACCCTCTTCTTCTGGATTCACTTTGAACTCTTCTAGAAATAAGAGAAGGGAGAAAGTTCAGTATTTTAGTAGTGCAACCAACTGGTAAGTGTGACATAACAGAAGAAGAGACAAATAGTTGTGATACTCAACTCTACAGGACTAGACAGAAAGTTCTAAGGATAGGGTACAGTACTACACTACTACATTGAAATATGCAACACTACATTCTATTAAATTACATTCTGCTGTAATACAGTACATAATATCACACTATACTATACTACATTATACTATAATAAATCAACTGGCCTTTTTTCTGTCTGACATTCAATATATAAACTGAGTTGCACTACACCAAGTTATACTTCATTACTAGTTTCAATCAGCAATATTCACCAAAGTACTTTCAAGAGCGAATATACTGTGTTTGCTTTTGACCCTGTTAGCCACATATTTCCTGCGTGGTTGGCTTAGACAAACATTTTTTTCACCAGTGCCCCATGATGCTTTGTGAGGCCAGCATGACATCATAGAGCTATAGCAACCATGTGCAGAACTTTCACGCTTATGTACTGTAAGTATTCGCCACCTAACATCCTATGGTGCTGCCTGATCTGCTTCACGCATGCATGATGTCACTACTCTAGCTACATGCATTTAACTCTTTCAGGGCTGATGTCAACTTTTGTCAAAATTCAGGAGTAGAAGACGGTAATCAACTGTAAACTGCAACAAAACTCACCCTCACATTTTAGTTCAACTCTCTTTGCTAGAAGGAAAGTTACATAGCTTTTTTGATTTAACCTCGATTCCCTATGCGTGCGTGAGTAGCGAACAGCAAACAACCTCTAAAATGGCAACGACATCAGGTGAGAGACCAAAGCAAATGTACAAAGCAAAATGCTCCATGGGCGTTTTACGTAATTTTGTTGAATAGGACTCTGACTTGTCAGACTCCGAGTTTGATGCAAGTGATCTGGAGATGGAGATCAAAAACGAAGGTGAGGTACCAGCATCATCTGATCAGTCCCCAGGTGATCATGTTGCTGAACACTTTCGTGTAGCTGATGTGCCTACAGCAGTGTTTGCCTAGGAGGACCACCACTTATGATGACAAGAGGTATAAACCAGATTGCGTCATGCTGCAACCGCCACCGCCACCCACCTGCTGTGCGAAGACAGGCAGGCAGCTGCCCACCATGCATTCTTGCTGACCATTGAGATGCCCCCAACGCAGCCACTGCTGCCAGAGATGCTGAACATGCGCCAACAGCAGCCACAGCACATAGCAACTGACGTTTTATGTTGACTTATGTGTGAAACCATTGCTTTGTGTGCTTTTCAGAAAACTCAATTCTTTGGAAAAAATATTCAGCCCTTAAAAAGTTAAAAAAAACAACAAAAACAATTGAGGGGTACATTATTTGACTTTAATCAGAATATTATGAAAATACTATAACTTGTGGTCCTTCACATATCCATGGTGCCATCGCACCAATTTCATTGGGTTCTCTCATCCCTATTCATTACATTACATATTAAACAATACTACATTATACTATTATATGTTACCTTACATTATAGAATACACTACATTCTACTATATTCTGCTCTCCTGCACAACATTATTTACTAAATTATCTTCCATTCTTCTCCTTCCTTCCTTCTTTCCTTCCTTTTACAAAGACAAGGATTTCATTACCCTAAGTAAGCTAACAAGCCTAAACCAACCGCCCAAAACTAACCTTCAGTTAGAGTGTATTGGAGGCCTGAGGTAGAAGCAGATTGAGGGATGGAGTCATGAATGCATGATGTAGTGGGTATTTTGCCAGACAATAGTCCATGATTGGTGAGCATAGGAAGGAGGGTGGGGAAAGTAAGGGAGCTGAGAAAACTGCACAATAGCTGGAAATGGCAGAGCCCCCATGGCTACATTTAGAAGCTCCACAGACTGGCACTTCTATTGAATCACACAAACTAAGTAAAGATTTGTTTGGATTATCCATTTTTTGTGGGTTGGGATGCTGAAGACTGATAATCAGTCTTTTTGCTTTTTGATTTATATGTCCTAGTTTTGTATTTACTGTAAGTTGTCTTCCTTATTCAGTTAAATATTTTTGATTATTCCCACTGATTGCTCTTCTTGTTTTTATATGGTGAGCTAAGCGCTGAATTATTGTATTTATTTGTAACCGATAACGTGCAGTGAATACACTTGACTTGAGCATTCCTAGTTTTCATCCTCTTTCTCTGTACGTTTAGCATTCATTTGCACAGAGGTTGATGAGCTTGCTGCTTGCTGAGCAGCTCTTTTTTTCGCCACCCTAGATGTCCACTTCTTCTCTTCTTCCTTTGGCATTTTTTCGCATTAAAACTGATTAAGTCAGTTTTTGTGTTGCAATTAGTTAGTAAGTTTTTCTTAATTTTTCACTTAAGGTGACATTTAAGTGTTCAATCTGCCTCAAGAATGATTTAAGTTATGAAGAGGTAGGGGATGTGACAGTGAAGTTGGTAGGTATGAGAACAGTGCCTGTACGCATGTGCCGCACAGCCGCCCTGCTGCCCGCTGCTGAGAGTTGATTCTACAATAAAATAAAAATAAAAAGAGGAATAAAAATCATCACCCGAAAGCAGACAGTAGAGGTCACGTAGTATATGTGTACCAAATTTCCGGTCAATAGTTCAAATGGTTTGCGAGCTACAGGTGATTTAAAATCCTGGACAGACAAATGGACAGCCACGGTAGCACATTATATAAGAAGATCATTGAGTAGAAGGGCTTGTGAATGCGAGGATTGGTTGCATAATGAGCATAAATGAAGGAAAAACTATAAAATATGAGCATCACAGGAACAACGTTCCAGTTGTAAGAAAGATGAGACTACAAGCTTTAAAAGGAAAATTGAATAATGGATTTCAGGTAAATGATAGGAGACAAATTGAAAACCTGGACTATGTTGCCTGACCAGTGAACGTAAACTGCACTGGAAAATTTGCAATATATATGGTGCATACCTGACATAATTATAAAGTCAATTTGCTTCTGCTGCTATTTCCCATTAAGCGATTGAGGTATCTTTGATGGAACTTTTATTCATCTATTGTTTAACACGGTGATCCAATTCAGTGTCATGTTAAATCATTAGCTACCTAGCAGCACTGTATGCAAAGCTGGAACAAACTCTTGACCTGGCCACATAGGACACATTTAGAGAGGTCAATTAACCTAGCATGCACATTTTTCAGATGTCACATAAAAACTAGACTATTCACAAAACACCCTTGCAAATGTAGGAAGAACGTACAAAACCCACACCGGTAGTCGTAAAGGATTCAAACCCAGGACTCGAAAGCTATGAAGCAGCAGCACTAGATACCATGTCAAGCAGCCTGATTGCCCTTTACAGAAGGAGAAATGACTGACTGCTCCAGACGTATATTCACATATGTCTTATAATTGAATGTTAAAAAATAAACTAGGGAAGCATTTTCTATAGCAGCTTTTAGAATAACGTTCACCAATATGACTAAACAAGAGTGGCACTGCAGCACAGTGATTAGTGCGGCTTCACCAATGCAGCATCCTCAGCTTGTCTGTATAGAGTTTTCACATTCTCCCTGCATCTGTGTGGTTTTTCTTCCTTGTACTCTACTTTTACTCCTACACCCGCAAAGACATGCTGTTCAAGTGGACCAGCGGCCTGTTGGTGTGTTGGTGCTACAATGAACAGATGCCATATCTGGGTCTGTTTCCTGCCTTATGCCCACTACTGCCAGGATAGACCTTAGTCCTCCATGACCCTGAATTGAATTAAGCAGTTTTGAGAACATTAAGTATAAATATATGACTCTGCCAAACAGTCTAAGCATAAAACATTAGGGTGCTGAAAGCTGATTTATTAAAAAACAAAACCACAACATTGTGCCAAGCTCCATTTTCTCAAAGAGAGGAAATATGTTATAATTCATTTAATCTTTTTGAAGACATGCAATGACGTGTTGTGTGCAACTGTACTTGCTTATTATGTACAGAATACATAATGCATTTAAACTTTGAACCTTGAAGCACACATTACTATTTTCTAACTGACATGAGAAGCAGCTAAAGAAATAAAGAGACATGTTGCATCAGTGTTCTTGAAAATTAGAGACATTGAGAGCCCCTCTGCCTCTCAGCACAGTCACATATGAATACTATCCTTGTGCAATATCTCTTTAATGTCATACACTGATGATTCACTAATTTCAATAGCATTCATGTTAGGGCAAAGCTGAAAATAACTCAGCCCCATCGTATCAGGGCAAATTCAACTGTGTGACGCTACCCTGAAAAATAATGAGCTGCAATGCCACGTTGACACTCCAGTACAAAATGCCGTCTCTTATCACTAATTCATACTGTAGATTAGAGAAGCACACGTGCATTTCCATTAAATATAAAAATCTGAAATCAGTTCAAGGATTAGACTAGCTAAGAAAAGTCAATTTGCTTAAAATTTCTAAACATTATGAAACAAAGGATACATGTATACATACTAACAAATATTTGAATACTCTAAGAATTTTAACAAAAAATCAGTGGATACTTGGATTTATAGATACTTATATGTCTATGTACAGATTGCACAATTATTGCATTAATCAATTATTTGTTTATGTTATGTGCATTTTTGAGGTCTGTCACTTTGTGCTTAATAATAAAAAAAGCTAAGGAACACAAAGTTTTGGGTATTGAGCCATTATTATTCTCATACATATGTATGTGCGGAAAGATAAAGTTTTCCATTAACATGTTTAGAACAGCACACAACTAACAGGAGTACCTCACACTACTGTATATGAAACCATAATAATTAAAATAAGAAATTTGTTTTGGCTCCCTCAACTGCTAATTGGATTGAGTGATTGAGAATGAGATGAGAGATGGGAAATTCTTTTGGCTAAGCTATAGTAGCTTAAGAGGTTAATGCTATGGTGTGCTAATTCCCAGCTTCTTTTAAAAATGGAATTCTGAACTACAAACATAATGTCTCCTGGGAGCTCTGATCTGCTCCTCTTCAGCTGTACCAGTAAACTCTCATCTACCACTCTAAGGTACTCCTCCAAAGGGTTCAATAAGGGGCAAAGCAATCCAAATTCCTTGTTCAAGAAAATCAATCCTATTCTACGACCTGGGAAAAGAACAAGCCCTGTACCATCTTGTCTGAATTTTCGTTGTTTTTCCTGCTTCCATGGTTAGATCAAAGCTCTCCACTCCTCTTAGTCGACTGCCTCAGCACTCCCAGATCTACACTACTTGCACTCATCATCCATCTGCCTTGATGCCTTTTTGCATGTGCCTAACATTAATTACCATCTAATCTGTTTGTTAGCCATGATAGCATAAGCATTGTTTTTCTCTTATCATTCCCATGTGAATTGCCAGTAAGTCAGTTCATTCTTATATAGCTCTGAATATAGACTGCTAACTGAGATTTACAGTTAGCTCCTTAAATATTTGGACAGAGACAACTTTTTTCTAATTTTGGTTCTGTACATTACCACAATGAATTTTAAATGAAACAACTCAGATGCAGTTGAAGTGCAGACTTTCAGCTTTAATTCAGTGGGTTGAACAAAAAGAGTTCCATAAAAATGTGAGGCAACTAAAGCATTTTTTTAACACAATCCCTTCATCTCAGGGGCTCAAAAGTAATTGTACAATTGACTCAAAGGATATTTCATGGGCAGGTGTGTTCAAGTCCGTCGTTATGTCCTTATCAGTTAAGCAGATAAAAGGCCTGGAGTTGATTTGAGGTGTGGTGCTTGCATGTGGAAGATTTTGCTGTGAACAGACAACATGCGGTCAAAGGAGCTCTCCATGCAGGTGAAAGAAGCCATCCTTAAGCTGCGAAAACAGAAAAAACCCATCTGAGAAACTTATACAATATTACAAGTGGCAAAATCTACAATTTGGTACATCCTGAGAAAGAAAGCAAGCACTGGTGAACTCAGCAACGCAAAAAGACCTGGGGCCTCATGCATAAAGCTGTGCGTAGAACTCGCACTATAACATAGCGTAAGCACAAAAGCCGAAATGTGCTTACGCAAATGAAAAATCCAGATGCAGGAATCTTTGCGTACTCCAACTTCCACGTTCTTCCGCTACATAAATCCCGATCAGCGTGAAAAGTAACATTCGTGCACACGCTTTATGTAACGCCCCAACTCCTCCCAGAATTACACCTCTTTGAATATGCAAATGAATATAAATCGCCCTTAAGCTCAGCCTTCTGTGAAAAGACAATGGGAAAAGCACAGGGGAAAATAAAAGAATTTCAGCAAATACCAAGTGGAGGCAAAGGAAAAACATACTATTTGTTTAATTAAACCGTGGTATAATCAACAAAAGAAAGTTGATCGAGTGACATAGCGTGTTGGAGAAACTTGAAAGCTCACATTCACAAAATCACACAGTGCCGGAAATAAAAAAGAAGTCACATTTCAAAGTCGCCGTGAAAAGGCGAGTTGTAGCCCACCGTCTGAGTGTCATATGAAAGCTTATTAGGGTACAGAGAAAAAAAAGGCACACAGTGGGGAAAAAGCACGAAAAGTCAACTTCAATCTCGACATTTCCACTTTAATCACGTAGTTTATTTTGTCATTAAAGTAGAACATCATAAACCTCATCTTAAAATCGTTTAATTAACCAGTTTCTCATATCACATCGTAATTAAAGTAGCACGTTAAATGCTTTGTTTTGTATTTGATCTTCTATGTGCTCTATGTGTGTGAATCACTACTTGCTTCTTAAACCGGCTCTCTTCCTCCAACTGAAATCAGAATCCATTACATTTTTGATATTACAGTTCTCTGAATAACTAAAATACTGAGATGTATACGTGATATCATTTTCATTTTTTTGACAGGAGTTAAAGCACGTTATTAAACATGAGTTTAACGGTGTAGTGATTGTGTGCGACCTTCGATGAAATAATTTATTGCAGCAGTACTCAGGTGCGGCTCTAGGCTTGTGGTGGCAATGGGCAGAGGAAGAATCGGTGGCTCTTTCGCCCGCCAATGTCAATATGGTAGCCCATGCACAGTGGATGGCCACGCCCGTTGCGGACATTGCATAGCCGCCTCGTGCTCATGACACAAGCATTTAACTTTTGCCGAAATTTGTCGCTGAGTTTTTAGCTGTGTTGTTATTTTCTCTTTCTGTTTTATATTCAACTAGCAAAATACCCACGCTTCGCAGCGGCGAAGTACTGCATTAAAATTTTTATTAAGAAGAAAATTAAACCTTTTTAAACTGAGGGAAAATATGCCAATAATTATTTGTTAAGGATCTCTTTGTATACCATGTTGTCAGTTCGGCCCTCCAGTTGTAATATGACCAAGCTGTGTGCTGAGCTTACTCTTGAGCATGTAACTTACAGTTGGCCATGTGAACAGTAATCTTGTCTCAAATCTCACAGCTTGGATTGCTGCTGTCATAACCGCTTTGAGTTTCATGGTTTGTTTGAATTACGACAGTATTTGCAGGATTTGTTGTGTTGAAGTGACATTTGGCATCTGTCAAGCGTTGTAAGCACAGAACCGGTTTCATCGATAAAATCACATCCAGCTTTTGAGAGTTTAAACATTCATAAACATCAAAGTGTCCACTACTGAAATCGTCACCTGTCAATCTAAGATGTTTAAGAGGGATTGGCAGTTTCGAAAGGTGTAAAATATTTGGCCATTTCGGTAAACTTGAAAGCGACAACCGAACAATTCAGCGGCAGCCATCAACTCACATGCAGAACCATAGGTGAAGGGCTTAAGCATTTCACTCTTCTAGTGCTCCTGTGTAATATAATTATCTCCTGTACCGTCATCAGTCCACACCTTGAACCTGTCCCAGTCATTCAATACATAAGACACAATGTTCCTCCGGATATCAAGAGTGAGCCTGATATGGCCGTGCAATATGTAACAAAGAGAATGGAAAAGGTAGGTGCCACCTCCGGGCATGGAAACCACTCATTAAGTGACAGTTCTTTGATCGATGGTGATCACCTCAATAGACATGTTAATGCGGCTACGGTTGGAATGATAAAGGAAATGGGTACCTGAGCAATGTAAAGTAAGTCTAAAATACCTACACAATAACTATATTCGTAATAAATGAACAATAAAACAGCGGAGAAGCCGTGGATTAAACAAAAAGGCTGTAGTTATCAGTAGGGAGACGTGAATCCCGTGGTGAAGCAAGGAAGAGAATGTAGAGACCGGAGCGACGGACGGCCTTATATAGGCAGGCAGCCAACAACGTGGGAGGCGTTGGGATGGGGGACCCAACGCCGCCTCACACGGTGACCGAGGTGCAGCCTATGGATGTGTATATGTACGTAAGTAGGATTCAGTTAGTGTGTACCAAATTTCTTGAAGATGGGCCCATAAGTAACAAAGACTGTTAAAAAGTTCAATATGGCGGCTGACAGTGGCATCATACCACCGAAACAAGTATTAGAAATGAACATTTTATTTTCAGTTATTTAATTTATCCAATTACTTTTGAGCCCCTGAAATAAAAGGATTGTGTTAAAAAAATGCTTTAGTTGCCTCACATTTTTATGCAATCTTTTTGTTCAACCCACTGAATTAAAGCTGAAAGTCTGCACTTCAACCAAATCTGAGTTGTTTCATTTAAAATTCATTGTGGTAATGTACAGAACCAAGATTAGAAAAAAGTTGTCTCTGTCCAAATATTTGTGGACCTAACTGTACAAATGCCTACAGCAACTTAAAATTAAATAACTGTTGTAGCATGCGGCCCTTGCCCGGGCGGGGTACCTCAACGCTGGGAGAACCGGGAGAGTAAGTGTGGCCAGAGCATTACCTCCCCTGGGATGCTAGATGGGAACCTACCTGGGTTGCAGCAGTGCCTCAGACTCCCGCAGGCCTTCATGGGATTCGAAGTTTGGTGCAGCCCTGTTGGGATCTGCAGGCGCCACCAGGGGGTGATGCAGCAGGAGCTGCTGAGCCCTTATGGCCAGTTCTTCTGCCATACCTGGAAGTGCTGCCGGAAAAGAGTCATCAAGCACCTGGAGCACTTCCGGGTGCCTTATAAAACGGAGAGAGACGGAAGAGAATTGTTTGTGTGCTGTGCTTGTGCTGAGCCTGTGTTGTACTTGTGAGAAACGGGGGAAGGTGTTTCCCATGAGGTAAAAAGAAAATAAAAAATCAGTGTGTGCCTTGAACTTGTGTCCCACACTTGTCTGTGCCAGGCTTAGCTGGCAGTGGCAGCATGGGTGGTCCACACTGTATACAGTATTCCTTTACATAAACACATATATTAAGGTAGAACAGGAATACCATAAAGGTCAGTTATGGCATTTAATATGGAGACAACCTAAGAAAAGGTATGACTAACTGACAGCATAGAAAATAAAAACTCTTGATATCAAACAACATGCCTACAGCAAATAACCCTCTGAGGCATCCATGATGTTCTGCAGCTAGTAGTCACAGATCAGCTGACCTAGAACAACTGACCTTACTCCCCCTTCCAGGCATTCTACATTATCGCGGGCCACATGCTGAAAGTCCATTACAGAAGTGTAATTTGATGGTCTCCTTCTGTATCATAATATCCTACGGCCCCCAATCACTCTGATGTCTCATGCCGTAGACAGAAACAGTAGCCTAGTTAAAGTAATGGTGCCACAACATTTGTTTGGTGTGTTGAATCGCTCAGCTCCAATGCAAGTCTTCCTATCATATAATACTTTCATGTATAAGTAAAATTCTCACACAGACCTAAATGCAGAGTAGAGCAGTCATTTGGCTGAAGTGTGAATGGTGCTCTCACAACAGAAACGTACACTGTGAAATCTTTAGCATTTTTTTAGGACTGTGGTGAGGCTCCTGTCCTGGCTTTTCTGTATTTATTTTATTATTCTTTGATAACTATTTCCTGTAACCTATTTCTCTTGGTTCCTAATAGTAATATCTTATCTGCAGATCAGTATTTGTTAATTATTTTCTATTAGATTTTTTTCTTGTTTTTTAATTATTTTGTCTTTTTCTTGTTAGAATCTGTTCATGTTGAGCAGAAGCGGACCAGGACCCCTTATTTTGCAGTTAGTTATCATTTATGAAGTTTCTTAGCTGCCTCTCTTTTGAGTTGGGTCATTATATTTACTTTGGCATTTGTTAAAAGGGGTTTGCCACCTTTTGAGGTTTGCCCTTTCATTATGTTGAGCAGCCTTTAGTTTATTTTTCAGGTTTTTTCTCCTGTAAAAGTGTAAGTTTCTTTTTTAAATTTATTTTAACTCTTTGAAGGCTAAATATTTTTACCAAAATAACTCAGTTGTCTGAAAAGCGCACAAAGCAATAGCCTCACACATAAATCAACATAAAACGTTTGTTGCTGCGGCTGCTTTTGGCTCAATGGCCAGCAGGAATGTGTGGCAAACCAGTAGCCTGGCTAGCAGTCTTCGTGTGGTGGCAGCAGTTGCAGTGTAACACAATCTGGTTTGTACTTCTTGTCATCGTAAATGGCAGTCCTCCCAGGTGAATGTTGCTGTAGGCGCATCAGCCACACAAACATGTTCAGCACCACAATCAGTTGGGGACTGAACAGTTGATGCCTGCACCTCACTTTCATTTTCAATCTCCATCTCCAGATGACTTGTATCAAAATTCAGTGATGATAAGCAAAACATCGTCCACCAAGTATTTTTCTTTGCGCATTCACTTTGGTCTCTTGCAAGATGTCGATGCCATTTTAGAGGTAGTTTGCTTTTCACTACTTGTGCACGTGCAAGGAATCAAGGTCAAATTAATGAAGCTAACTTTCCTTCTAGCAAAGACAGTTGAAATAAAACGTAAAGGCGAGTTTTGTTGCAGTTTACAGATGATTACAGTCCTCTACACTTGAATTTCAACAAAAGTTGACATCCCCTCTAAAAGAGTTAAAGTGTGTAAGTCTAGGCTGTGCTATGATGTGGCTGTTTTGCTCATTTATTATTAAGATTCTATGCTTCAAAAATTTCCCATTTTGGGCTTTTGAAGGTGAGGAATTAATTTCTTGCATTAATTGCCACCTCTGCAGTCTTGCCCACAGTTCGTGGCTGTGGATTTGGAAAGAAAAACAACTCAGGTTTCCACAGCACATGGTAATGACCACCCTCAGACCAGATTTAGTCTTATGGACAGACTCTACCAAACACACTATCCTAGCAGTGCTGATGGTGTCTTAGGAGGACCACCTTGAAGAAGCCTTTGGAAGGAAACTCTCTAAGTACAAAGGGCTAATCACCCCATGCATGCAGTCTGGATGGAGAGTAAGGTGCCACCAATGTGGCATAGTAAACCTCAAGTTGACTGTAGTTCAAAAGAACAAAACCTTGGGCTTGCTTCAGCTATCTTCTTACTAGCTGGACACATGTACAAGTCTGATCAGCCCCTGCCGGGTCATGTGGGGAAGGGAAAGATGAGAAACATCCAAAGAACCCCATAACATCACTGAATAGATAGATAGATAGATAGATAGATAGATAGATAGATAGATAGATAGATAGATAGATAGATAGATAGATAGATAGATAGATAGATAGATAGATAGATAGATAGATAGATAGATACTTTATTAATCCCAAGGGGAAATTCACATAATCCAGCAGCAGTATACTGATACAAAGAAACAATATTAAATTAAATAGTAATACAAATGAAAATGAAAAAATGAAAAATACGTGACCAACTGAGGCATCAGATGTTTACACACCTTGCTACAATGTCCGGTTTGCAATTTTGTATTTAATTTGACCCTTTTTGCCAACATTTTGTTTATGACAGGCATTACTATATTAAATACCTGTTAGTAGTACACTGCCGCAGAAGTTAGGATCTGGGTTACAGGGGTCATTAAAAGGTAATCCTCAATCCTCAAACACAGTTCACTATTTGAGTTTCCACTCCAAACATCCTCTTGCGTTTCACTATTTGAATCTTTGTTACTTTCGATCTACTGGTATCAGGCCTTGCCCTACTTTTTGACTTTTGCTCATTGTTATTGGCTTAGTTTGTACGTGTTCTCCATCTTGGGGTTTTGACCCTTGATTTCATTAGACAATACCCATCTCCCAATCTGCCTCATTATTCCCTCAGGTGTCATGTATACCACAACAGTTTCCTCTTGTTGCTGGACCTTTTTCTTTAAATGTTCTCAGAATTAAGTTGGGTTTCTGTCTTTGTGTTTTGCTTTGTTTTAATTTCCCTGTTTGTTTGCTTTTTTGCTGTTAATTCTTTCTGCACTTTTGCT
This sequence comes from Polypterus senegalus, assembly GCF_016835505.1. Taxonomy (NCBI): domain Eukaryota; kingdom Metazoa; phylum Chordata; class Cladistia; order Polypteriformes; family Polypteridae; genus Polypterus; species Polypterus senegalus. Next base: position 31,639,473 of record NC_053168.1, on the reverse strand, counting down.
TCTGCATTTTAGTGTCAATCTTAATTCAGCACGTTTTGTTCTATAAAACCTTTGCAGAATCTTTACTAAAAAGAAAAGAGAAAAAGTTCTGTGCATTAACATTTAGTTTAACCTCCCTTCCACCCGTTCTCTCTCCACCAAGTTCCTGATTACATGGAAACAATGGCTATCACTTCAGTTTTGGTTTCAAGGCAGGAACCATCAGTCACCCCGCTATTCAAGTATGGATACTAATAGTATAGAAAGAAAGCTAGATGGCTTCATTTTGACAAAATCTTTAACTTGTACATAGAAAAATAAGTGTATTTGTTCAAATGATGCAAACATGTTGTGAATATGGAGGTTTCTGAAGGTCTGGATATCTAAAGACTACCCAAAATCCAAAAATGAGTAAAGTAAGGAAGGCTAGAATATATGATTATCATGCCCTGAAGCAGTAGACAATGGCATTAATGTCTTAGTGTTTCCTAAAATTGTTTAAGTGAATGATGTACACATTATTGCTAAGCATACGAGGTCCAACACAAAAAACAAACAAGACTAACCAAGACTTATAGCTTGTGAACCAAGGACGGGAGAAACAAAGAAATGGTTATAGTACATGTTCTATCTTGTCACAGTGAGAAAAGGCTCAGCTCGATCGCTTCACTCAGTATGACTTTACAAGTGTTCAAATAAAGACATCTTCTTACTCTCATTCTGAAATGTCAGAGTGCAAGAGTGAACTGTGAGTTAACATCAAGGTTGTTGTGAACCTGATGAAATCTGCAATGGAAACATTTCAGTTATTGACTGAGGGTTACGGTGAAGAGTACCTGGCTCGTGCATACGTTTTTGAATGGCACAAGTCGGTGCTCAAAGGAACCTTTTGTTTGTCAGTAGTAGATGTGAAATCCAAAATGACGGAAATCCTCAACAGACTTTCAGAAAATGATCTGCAGAACTGCTTTGAACGTTGGCAGCATCGTATGCAGCTGTGGGTCAACTCAGAAGGGAACTATTTTAAAGGTGATCATAGTTAATTTTCTTAATTTGTTAAATAAAAACAGTTACAGACACAGTCTCTCTTTTTGTGTACCAGATCTCAAACTGGGATGACTGAGAAGCAGAGACACATATAATAAAAGAGGAGACAGAGATGCTTGAGTTGTGAAGAGACTGTAGTGCAAGATTAATCAGTCAAAATGTTGAAAATAGTAGGTGCAGCACAAGGATGTGATGATTTCAGGGTATTATGGGTGTGAATCAATAGGACTGATGCACATATTGGGCCACGTCAGTGCTGTATGGTAGATGCAGTATCAATGCCTGTGTAGACTACTGGTTGTTACCTCATCACATGTTCACCATTGGTTGATTGTGTTTTTCTTTCTGACCCGTTTTTTTTTTTTTACGGGGGGCATGTTTCTTTACCAGGTCCATCCTTTTGCTGCTGTCTGACTGAGATCTAGGTCCATGGGGCATGAGGCTTCATCTGATGACCCTTCTGCTATTTTATTAAAAAATCAAGCCATAAGATCCATGTCACTCTTCTTATAATTGATTTATGAGGAATGCATAGAAAGTTTTTAATGGTTGAGACACAAAAACTTTAAAACTTCAAGGCAAAAACACAAGCACCCGAAGTGCACTAATAATTCAAAAATAAATTCTACTTGCCAAAAAAAATCCTTTGAATTTATATAAATTATTTATTTTATTTAATGCTGAACTTAAGCAATTGGCAATAAATTATATACAGCCTTTTTGTTACCTTCTTTGGTATGCTTCACAAGCTAAGAAATGCTTAATGGGCTTGAAGGAAAGCACATAACATTCTAAAACATCTCTAAAAACATGCAATGGAGGGGGAAGCAGTCAAACCCAGCTAGTAACAAGGGAAAACACAAAAAATATTTATTATTCACAAAAAATGCTTTGTACTAACAAGAAGATCCATGGAACACAAAAGGCAAAAAAAAGAATTGCATGCAAAAGCAATGGCAAAGGCAATTCAATGCGAACAAATTTCTAATAAGAAATCCAGAAAATGGTCAAGAATAGAAAAAAAGATTAAAAAAAAATGAAATATATCCAAAAGTGCAAGACAATTCTCATAGAAACACCAAATTCCCAAGTGAATTTGAATGAACCGAAAGGATATCCTACACATTTATAAGGGCTGAGGGCCGTATCCCGCATTGTCAATGTCAACTTTATTTATATAGCACATTTAAAACAACAAAGGACTGCTGTGGCCAAAGTGCTTTACAATAATAGAGTTACAGAAAACCATACAATTAACATGAATTACATGAATAGAAATAAAATAAATTAACATAAATAAAATAAATAATAAACAGAAGTGATGTTAAATGATCACAATGAGGAAACCATCAGTATTACTGAAGGTCACGGAATGCAAGTGAATAGAAATGAGTTTTTAATCTCGTTTTGAACAGTTCAATTGTAGACGACTCCTTTATATGATGAGGCAAAGAGTTCCACAGGTGAGGAGCAGCAGCTGCAAAAGCCCTGTCCCCCTTAGTTTTACACTTGGTACGAGGGACAACAAGAGACAACTGACTGGAAGATCTAAGCACTCTGGCTGGCTGGTGTAAAACACACAATTCAGATAAATAGGCAGGAGCAAACCCATGTAAAAAAACTATGTTTAAAAACTAGCAACAAGATTTTAAAATCAATTCGAAAAGTGAAAGGCAGCCAGTGTAAAGAAGCTAATATTGGAGAAACAGAATCATACTTTCTTGCCCCAACCAGAAAGTGAGCGGCAGCATTCTGGACCAACTGTAACCTGCGTATCGGGGACTTGCTAATCCCAGAATACAGCGAGTTGCAGTAATCAAGACGAGAAAAGATAGCACCGGCTCTGAGGGAACCACCCACAAAACACCTGGAACATAACAATAATAGACGCAGACATAAAGAAGGCTATAAAAAAAATAAACACAAAAACAGCATTTGTACAGGAAGCCCTAGTTGAAACATAACAACAGACTTATTGAATAATCCATCTCAGCTTGTTTTAAACTTTGTTTAAAACTTTACAAACAACTGAAGATAACTATGAATCTGGAACATGAATATCACAGGTTCCTGTTCTAGTATGGAGGTGATATGTGCAGCGATCTGTGCTCTGTTAGGCTGTCTGAGGTTTCTGCTTTTGATGTATGCTTGTCGTGGTGAAAAATTCATCATCAGAAGGCTTTTTACCTAAAAATAAAGGCTATTAGGACTCGAGATAGACAGACAGAGTTTTAACGGCTTTATTGCAATAAATCAACAACACGGACTCAACCCAATTCGGCCGAATGAGATTGAGCACTGATCATTACAACAATTTAAGTATTTATAACAATTTCTTATCGTTTTGGCTGCGTTCGATTACCTCATTCTGCACCTGGCTTCACTGTCCATTGTTCCTCTTGGTGTCCTTTGTCCTACTAGTCCTTGTTTGGCTTATTGTGATTGGTCTAAGACTGGATGGATGGTTTCCTCCCAGTAACTCCTCTGTCTACCCTTTACTCCTGTCCGGCTGGACCTTGAGTTTCCATGGGAACCCTTATTATCTCCTTACTTTTCCTATTAATGCCCCCCTTATGGAATGTGTTATCTTTCTATTCTGTTCCCATTTTTCTCTAACTGGCCAAGGCTTCAATTCCATATATGGGTTTTCCTATCATCGTTTCCTCTCTTAAGCCTTTCAAACTTTTTACAATAGTGACCTGAAGCTTTTAAGCTTTAATTAAAAAGAAGTATAGTATGTGCTTTCATTTGATCATTGCTTGGCATGCTTGATTTGTCTTAATTTCTACACTAAAGTTAATTGCTAATATATTCTTATAATATTTTTGCTAATGCCTGCATTTACTAAGATTTTCTCTTCGTGCATTAGGTCAGCATGACCCTGCTTACAGTAAAAGCCTTTCTGCTGATTCAGCAACCCAGCTGGTTTTAGAGGCCTCTTCTCTATGTTATCTCTTCCTAGCCTTGAATCACAGGTGTTCTCAAACTCTTATCCTCTCCAAAACTGGTCTTGGTGTATCAATTAGCTGTTCTTTTCTTTACTTTGGAAATTTTAATGTAAGCCTATAAAATAATGCAATATAACTGATTTTTAGTTAAATATTTGCTAGACCTATCGTATTTGCTTCAATATTCTAATTTATGCTTAATCTAATGTTTTAGAAACTCTTAATTACTTTTTATGACTTTATATGCTAATTTGCTATTCTCTTATGCTAATAAAAAATTTTCCTTCTACATGCTTCGCTGTAAACTTTCTGATCTTACTTTCACAAAAATCCACAACCGTAATCTTCAAATAGAGTGGTAGACAGTAGGACTTTAGGGACATTCAAAGCTAAACTGGATGTTATTTTGGAGGAATTAGGTGGATAGGACTGGTGAGATCTGTTGGGCTAGATGGCCTATTCTTGTCTTGATTGTTTTAATATTCTAATGTTCTAATTTCCCTGAGTTTGAGGAACATCTTGAATATTTCTGCAAATTCAGCGGGGTTCGCTGTGTATCCTTTATGTGCAGTTGTTGCTTAGGAGGAGTCAGCAAAGGTACTATAATCTGTAAACTAGTAAAATAAAGTTTAAATTGTCTAGTATAATTTAGCCCCTTTCCATTCATAATTACTTAAATCCTCATTTTTAATGGTACACTGATCTCAAATTGCTGTTTTCTTGAACATAATGCAAATCTTACAGCTCACTGTCCTATGCTTCCCTGTTGCCACCTTTCTAATTTAACGACCTCAACTGGGAAATGGCTAAAGTGTAACCAGGTTCTTAACTAAGCACATGACAGTCAATCGTGCTGCTAATTACGAGGCACTGAATGGCAGGGAAACAAAAGTATCAGCCTTAGAGAAGAACTCCATTTTTGGGTAGAACAAAAATTAACACTCAACATAAAAAATTATGAACTAATCAGTGACTCAGCAAGACATTTTTTAGCCTTGTCTTTTATATCATTTAAGTAAAGGAGGAAAGATGGAATGCCATGGAAGTGGCGGTGAAGTCAGCCGGTCTGTTTCAGATGCCCCGAGTTTGATTTCTTGGACCTTCTCTATAGGTTTTCATCGGGTATTCTGGATTCTTTTCACATCCCAGAAATGTCTTCATTAGATTAATCAGTGAGTCTAAATTTGCCCCGTGTGTGCGAGTATGCCCTTTATAAAGCTGAGATCATGCGTCTTTTTATTATTTCAGTGTGAAAATAACCTTTTACAGAGCTGCATGGAAGTCGATTAATGAATTTAATAAAATATAATATATTCTTTATTATACTTGTCTCTGCAACCTCTTGTTGCTTTTGTGAATTAAATCTTTAAAGGTGACTTACAATGTCCTCCTGTGCGGTGCACCTCTAAAGTCAGCTTACTTAAGCTGTGGACGCATAGAAAAGATATTGGCTCTGTAACCAAAACCTGTAAAGAGGGTGACCTTTGAGGTAATTTATCATCCACCAATCCTTTTTCTGAGCCATTATAGTGTTGTAGGAAAACTGTTCTAGTAATATTGGGGATAAGGCATAAACAAGCTCCAGACAGGCTGACTGTACGTGGCAGGGCAGAATCACCTATGCACTCATGACAAGCCATTTTAGAGTCGTCAATTAACCTTAACACAAATGCTTTTTGGGATGTGAGAGAATGCCCACCTCAAGCAGGGGAGAAGTCCAGGCAGACCTTTATGAGGCGAGTACAGTAATTGAACCATGTGCCTGTAGCTCAGAAGCAGTGTTTAAAGTAATGACATATAAAATAAAAATATCATTCCAGCACAAAGCAATACAGAAACTATCAAAGACAAGATTAAACAATGCACTGTAATTGGAAGGAAGCCAGTTGCAGTCATCACTTGCAGAGCATTTCCCCGTACACCAAAGAAACATTTCAAGGTTACAGAACTGATTACAGCAGAAAGGGTCAACACACGATCATCTGTACTCCGGCAGACCATACATCATGTTCCTTATAAAGGATCAGTGCATTTGACTGCAATGCTCGTGGGATGAGTTTGCAAAGGAAACCTGTACTGCAGCAGCTGCACCTTGAGAGAACCTTTGAGCACCTGAAATAATATTGCCACGTACTTGTCCAAACAAATGTTCGGAGCTGTTCTAAATGCAGCATGTGGACTGGGGACACGGAGGCCAGTGATATTCAGTGGTGCATGCAGGTTTCTGCATAGGCGTAAATTCTCTGGAGTCATATTGTATAGTACACATATTGTATTACAGTGTTCAGGTTAGATACTGAAGCTAGGCCAAATAATAAGAATGTGGAATTGCATAGACCCACACCATAAGCAACAATATTTTATCCATTTATTGCATGTATTAACTTGTCATTATATCCATCCTTCCATTTCCTGCAAGTAATATAATTATTTAGTACATTTATTGTTGGAAATTTACATCTGCTCCATAGCAGATTTAATCATTGATTGTATATAATGCTTTTCACACTAAACACAAAACACACAAAAATAATTGTTACACGGGCAGTATTATTAAAATCCAAAAAAATATTATTCAAATATATGTTTTTATCCCTCTGAAATGAAGAAATAATCGAAAGAATCTGCAATGCAAAAGAAAGAAATATTAAAAAGTGAAAATATATAGGAGTAAAATAGCCAAAGTTCCTGACTTTGCCAAGGTATAAATAAATGGGGGAAAAAGTGTCTTTTGAAAATTCAGCCCAGCTTAAAACACCCCATAATGAGGCAGAAGCTATAATCCTGTGTGTAATGACTGCAAACTGGATGGCAGCAGTTTTAAGAATCTTCTTCTTTATCTTTTGGCTGCTCCCATTAGGGGCTGTCACAGCAGATCATCTTCTTCCATATTGTCCTGTCTTCTGCATCTTGTTCTGTTACACCATCATCTGCATGTCCTCTCTCATAACATCCATAAATCTTCTCTTAGGCCTTCCTCTTTTTCCTTTTCCCTGACAGCTCTATCCTTATTATCATTTTCCCAATATACCCAGCATCTCTCCTCTGCACATATCCAAACCTAGGCAATCTTGCCTCTCTGACTTTGTCTCCCAACCGTCCAACCTGAGCCAACCCTCTAATATACTCATTCCTAATCCTCTCCATCCTCATTACACCCAATGCAAATCTTTGCATTTTTAACAGTGCTGCCTCCAGCTCTGTCTCCTGTTTTTTGGCCAATAATAGAGTAGAAAATGGAAAATAATCATAGTAGTAATAAGCCAAGGCCAAAAATGATAAAGTAAGATTCAGATAAACAATATGAAATAAATGAAGAGAGATGTAGCGAGCGAGAGTCAAAAGCCAGAATATTTCACAAACCCCAAGTCAAAATATTGAAAAACAGAAAAGCTAGAGAGATCTTTAACAACAATGATGGTAGAGTTTTAAGTTTTGAATTAGATGTAAACTTGAATAGTAAAGGAGTGTATGGCAGTGACCTTTATATCAATAATTGCGTCACACGTCACAAACTCCGAGACATCTTGCCAAGCAATTTGCCTGGCAACCCTCCATTACAAATAGCAAACAATGGCAGCGCTGATACTAGAAACAAAATGGCACCTCAGTAAAATGTATTTCAAAATTAGTGTCTTCAAAACCATCCAAATCAAAAACAGACAGGGGAGGGTATTCCATGAAGGGTGTTGAGGCTTAACTCAGTCAGCTCAGTCAATTCCATGAACTGAAAGTGATTCGTGTGAACTCAAGACAGGCTCAAGATGGACTTGCACTTGTGAGATTTAAGCTGCCCCGACAACACATCATCGATAACATCTATCAGAGATCAGTATCTAAAGATTAAGTAACCCAGAACTTTAAGCGTGAAACTGATGGGATACATGATGGGAACAGCTTGGAAAAGTTGAGAGTTTAAAGGATCATAAAAGAGAAACTCACTTAAGAGATAGTAATGATCTTTTCAGTAGCTGATCAAGAAAAATAGTTGATCTCTAATAACAAAAAAAGAAATGCGTCCATAATAAAGAAAGCGAGAAAGGCTGTGTGGCAATCCATCAATGTCGAAGTATGTTATGTTTCTGAATTTGTGCATACCATACTTAAATATTAATGTCATTTTTCAAATTAAAAAAAAAGTCCTTGAAGTTGCCCAGTTTGATTGTGAATGTACTGATTTCTGAACATCATACTTCAAATGCTTAAAACAAGTAATCATTCAATAGATATATGAAGCACGTTTTGTAGCAATTGAAAATTGTAAACAAGAATATACTTTACATCAAACACTGAACATTTACCAACCACAAAGAAAGCTGCAGATTCTGGTGGGATACTCCAATGTCACTCCTGCTGAAGGAGGTTGCCCTCATCAGAACATCTAATTGCACAATACTGTATGTCTGGTCATTGTCATTTAAAAGGACTGACCTGTGCATTGATGCTATGAGTGATTTCTATTTTACATATCAAGGCTCTAATTAGCTTGGCGCTGCCGTTATTCGCATACGAGTGCAGTCTGATGTTTGGGAAAACTAAATAAGATTATCTAGTGTCATTGATACGACTTTGGATAGACGCATTCTACACAGACTCACTTACCACACTTTTTATGTATTGAACATCTGTATGAAAATCATTGTCATTAGTACCAGACCAGACCTGCCATTTTAATAATAAGGGTTTCCATTTTACTGGCCTATCCTCAATTACAAAACACTAGCCAGCCCGCGGCGTACCATACGCCACATAATCAGGCCGGTTTTTGAATGATTTTTAAGCACAGGGAAAAAATTAACATTTGAAAAATCGGTAATGTAATAAATCAGCAAGAAAAGTAACATTGTAACAGTGCACGGAACGAACCAACACACAATCGTCTGTGACTGAAAACTGGCGGATTGCAATCGCGCCTTCACCTGCCAGACAGAGGGATGGGTGTGCACTGCACCCAGGCGCAGAGTGTGGAACGGGAGTAGAGGAGAAGAACGTCTATTCAGCTCCCTCCATCATGAGAGTCTGCTGATTTCTTGTTCAGTATGCACTGCCCGCTCATGTGCCCTCCTCCAACTCGTCACTTGAGTCATTGTCGTCTTTACACAGTCCAGATGCACCTGTGACTCAAGTAGACATTTCATTGCTCTGTTCACTTTTGGCTGCTTTTCTATATATAATCCACCAAGACACCCAACCACGGTAGTAGCGAGGTGGGAGGGGGGTGTGTACAAAGGGTAAGGACGTAACCAGTGGGAGCGTATGAGTCGCACCTAGTGGGAATTGCATGGTTTGCAGCCCGAATGGGGTTCAACGGCTTACCTACAACTCTCTGCACCGGGTAGACACACGCTCAATCTCATGCATAATTGTTTATTGAATGCTAAACACTTCTGGAAAGACACCGTTGTCTAAAACAGGTTGGTGTGGGAATACAACAGTAAGTGAATTAAAAGATGGAACTCTGGAGAGAGCAAAATACAACACAATCGTGAACCCGCGGCATAACAAATGCCGCATAATTATTTATTGATGGTTGAACACTTCTGGAAAGACACAGTTGTCTAAAAAAGGAGTGTTTGAGGATACAACAGAAAGTGAATGAAAAGATGGAACTCTGGAGAGAGGAACATATAATTGTCCGCGAGTGAAGAAGACGCATGTTTGTCGCGGATGTGAATTGCTGCATATAACGTGTAAAACAGTTTGGTATGGTGCACGCGGTCGTGCGTCGTAACCAAAAACTCAGTTTTTAAAGACTACTACTTCATTGTGTTTTAACCTCAGTTGTAAAGGATTGTTTTAAGGATCCCATGGGATACCCCTCGCAAACCATTTTACACGCTGCATATGGCGACTCACCTCTGCGAGAAACATGCCTCTATGAACAGTCAAGGTGGCTCGGAGGTACATGAGGCCTCTACGACAGACGAATATAAATGACGCCGTTCTGTCTGTGTCGTCGCATCTGAGTTGGTGGGCGTGGCTCTGCAAGTTGTCGTCGTATCCAATGGTCTTGGAGTTGGTAGGTGTGGCTCCTCCCTGCGTGCGCCATAGGTGTCTTACTTGTCGGCGGCTTAGTGAATCCACGCCCCTTCCAGCGTGCTTTCCATGGGTGTCTTGCCTTAGTGAATTATATATATAGATTTTGTATTTTTAATATCTTACTAGTGAAAAGACAAAAAAAAAATCCAATATGGACTAATGTAACCATAATGAAGAAGTCAAGTCCATTTAATTAGTGAGGTGTGCGTTTGAATCTCTTTAACACGTTACTCTTTATTATTTTACAATGTACATGCTGTCTTTCTATTCATTTTTTTTGACCGGTGTTTTATAAGCGCTTCATAGTAGCAAGAACAGGAGCAGACCAGGGTTCATTCTACAGTAGAAGGTCTTGAAGTGTGGCATCTTTCTTGTACATTACAGAATAAAGGCCTTTGAGTTCCTTTACTGTTTGAGGTTTACTGACTCAATTTTACATTACGGAACACCTCCTTTTGAACTTTGATTTTTTAATACCATACCTTTTCCTTTTGTCTCTTACCGACAAAAAAGATCAATGGAGAATTATGGCATAATAATTTAAATATCATATTTTTAATTCTGGTCATGTTTCAATAAACAGTTTAGCTTTTAACGTTTTACCAGTTATCCATCCATCCATCCATCCATCCATCCTCTTCCGCTTATCCGGGGTTGGGTCGCAGGGGCAGCAGCTTAAGCAGAGAGGCCCAGACTTCCTTCTCCCCGGCCACTTCTTCCAGCTCTTCTGGGAGAATCCCAAGGTCTTCCCAGGCCAGCTGGGAGACATAGTCTCTCCAGCATGTCCTGGGTCTTCCCCGGGGCCTCCTCCCGGTTGGACGTGCCCGGAACACCTCACCAGGGAGGCGTCCAGGAGGCATCCTGATCAGATGCCCAAGCCACCTCATCTGACTCCTCTCGATGCGGAGGAGTAGCGGCTCTACTCTGAGCCCCTCCCGGATGACTGAGCTTCTCACCCTATCTTTAAGGGAAAGCCCAGACACTCTGCGGAGGAAACTCATTTCAGCCGCTTGTATTCGCAATCTCGTTCTTTTGGTCACTACCCATAGCTCATGACCATAGGTGAGGGTAGGAACGTAGATCGACTGGTAAAGTGAGAGCTTTGCCTTACGGCTCAGCTCTTTTTTCAGCACGACAGACCGATGCAGAGCCCGCATCACTGCGGATGCCGCACCGATCCGCCTGTCGATCTCATGGTCCATTCTTCCCTCACTCGTGAACAAGACCCCGAGATACTTGAACTCCTCCACTTGGGGCAGGATCTCTCCCCCAACCCTGAGAGGGCACTCCACCCTTTTCCGGCTGAGGACCATGGTCTCGGACTTGGAGGTGCTGATTCTCATCCCAGCCGTTTCACACTCAGCTGCGAACCGATCCAAAGAGAGCTGAAGATCACGGCCTGATGAAGCAAACAGGACAACATCATCTACAAAAAGCAGTGACCCAAACCTGAGTCCACCAAACCGGACCCCATCAACACCCTGGCTGCGCCTAGAAATTCTGTCCATAAAAGTTATGAACAGAATCGGTGACAAAGGGCAGCCCTGACTCTCACTGGAAACGGTCTCGACTTACTGCCGGACCAAATGCGGACCAAACTCTGACACCGGATGTACAGGGATCGAACAGCTCTTATCAGGGGGTCCGGTACCCCATACTCCCGGAGCACCCCCCACAGGATTCCCCGAGGGACACGGTCGAACACCTTTTCCAAGTCCACAAAACACATGTAGACTGGTTGGGCAAACTCCCATACACCCTCCAGGATTCTGCTAAGGGTGTAGAGCTGGTCCACTGTTCCGCGACCAGGACGAAAACCACACTGTTCCTCCTGAATCTGAGGTTCGACTATCCGATGGACCCTCCTCTCCAGAACCCCCAAATAGTCTTTTCCAGGGAGGCTGAGGAGTGTGATCCCTCTGTAGTTGGAACACAGCTGAGGATCAGACCACCAAGGTCCCCGTCTTTGGCCACCACCCAACTCACACTGCACCCAACCTCCTTGGCCTCTCCCATAGGTGGTGAGCCCATGGGAAGGAGGACCCACGTTATCTCTTCGGGCTGTGCCAGGCCGAGCCTCATGGGTGCAGGCCCGGCCACCAGGCGCTCGCCATCGAGCCCCACCTCCAGGCCTGGCTCCAGAGGGGGGGCCCGGTGGCCTGCGTCCGGGCAAGGGAAAACGTTGTCCAATGTTTTTGCTCTTCATTGGAGGTTTGTTGAACCGCTCTTTGTCTCATCCATCACCTAGGACCAGTTTGCCTTGGGTGACCCTACCAGGGGCATAAAGCCCTGGACAACATAGCTCCTAGGATCATTGGGACACGCAAACCCCTCCACCACGATAAGGTGACGGTTCAAGGAGGGGAGGTGACGGTTCAAGGAACTTTTAATGTTTTACCAGTTATAATAATTTAAATGGTAATGGAACTAAGAATGTAGCAACATTAAATATGCTACACAACCCTATCACTGCAATAAAAGTGGTAGCAAATGACATAATTTAAATATTGTTTATTCTCATTGGATAGTTTAGGTTATAGTGCTTTACAATTATGTAATGAACATGTAAGATTAATTGAAATGACAATTCAGCAACATTAGATATGCTAAAAAAAAATGGAAGTGAGAGCCAGTAGGCATTGCACCCAAGGACCGAAATTATCCAAACTATTCTATAACATTTCAGTAATTATTTACCACTCTGATGCTGTTCTTACAGATAATAAAATAGGTCATTACAATAGCAACTGACAAGAAGAATTCAAAATTAATTACAGAATTACAGTAGTTGAGGGTTCCTCTAGAGTGCCTCTTTCTCTTGCATGATTTGGCTGAAAAACCAACCAGCACATCGTCATCTCATAACAAGCTTAAGTTTTGATTTTGGTGTTTTTTCTGACCAGTCATTTTAGCTCTAGACTGTCCTCAAGAAACTGTGACACACAGACACACACACCCACCCATCATCGAGATATCAATGTTTTCAGTATCAGGGGACCCTAAATCGTTGAGATCCGTTCGAAAACTGGAGATCAAAATTTTTGATGAATCTAAAAGTTTAGCTTCTCCCCCATGGACGATAGGTTATGGTGGGGGAGAGTCCAAAACAAAAGTCCCTGAAACCTTTCTCCAAGGACAAAATCCAGATTACCATGACGACATGAGACAATGAAATTGTTTTCCAGATTACTTGAGAAGAAAACTCTGTATATACCTATGATATAAACTAGAAAGTTCCTAAGCACAAAACTCATTAATACCTCGAAAATGCCCACTATAGGGGGGGACCATCAAACCTTGGCTAGTCATAAAAATAGTAATAAAGAATCTCTTTAAATGAAAACATTTATTTTTGTAAAAAAAATCTCCGTAACAAAATTTAAGTTCCTAGGATGACAAGAGGCAAAGGAGTTCCCTGTAAAGGCAATGAGGAGGCAAACAAAGTTCCAATACACCATACAAAGATTGGTAAAAAAAGGGAGCAAAGTGATGGAAAATCCTGAATCCACAAAAGCACGATGATAATAAGGAATCCAACAAAATTCACAAACACCAGCGTATTCAATTAACTGCATGGTAATGTGGGTTTTCTTCAGTACGTACAGGCCAGAGATGAACAGTGACCACCACCCACAAGACATACAGAGCATAACTGTAAGTACATAGATATACAGAAACTAAATGTCCAAAATCTCAACATAAACAAAAGAATAAAAATGAATATATAGGAAATTAAAGCAGCATATGAACCCCAGCCAGTAGGCAAACCCTGTTCAGCTGCTACAAACCTTTGTGCACAAAAATGAAGGTTTCCTCCTATCAGCCAAAGTGTACTCCTGCTGCCTCATTGGAACTGTAGGTCTCCTGTCAATGCTGGCTTTTGGACCCCACCATTATAATCCCTCTCGCTGATACACCATATAGTCTATATTTTAAGATGGACTGACAACAACACATTTTACTTCACTGGTGAACAAACAGACATAAATCAAAACATCTTGTGATGTTATTCATACAGACAATCATAGTATATTAATACACAACATGATAGAGTCTGTATAAGAATAGTAGGTTCCAGAATAGCCAGTCTGAGTTATACAATCATTCATCTGTTCCAGCATCAATTAACTCAATCATTCCATTCTAGATTGTCGAGTTCTGGAGCCTATCTGGTTATCATCAACTGCAAGTGCAAGGAGACTCTGGACAAGACAGAAGTTCTTCAAAGTTTTAATTAGTTTTTGTGTCATTTGGTGTCTCTATATTTGCTAACTGGTCTCCAGGTAAGATCTCCTTCTAGTGACCTCTCATGTCCTTGCACCTCAAAACCTTAAAGTAATTCTTAAAGTACCAGGCCTGACACATAACCTGTCAGCTAATTCTTTTATCTTCTAAGTCAAGGGACATGTTCTGCCTTTATTGGTCACATGAGAGAGTACTGCTCCCCTGCTACTCCTCACTGAGCTTGTCCTCAAACAGATCCCAAATTTCTCAGTAAGAAACTCTTTGCTGCCACCTATTGGCCAGGAGGTTACAAGTCCTCTTGCCAGAAATTCATGGCATATGTTTGTCTCCTGATATGGGGTCAGACACTGCAGCACTTAATGTATCACCTGCACTGCCCTCAAGTGTTCTGAGGAAGCTTTCATGTTTCAACTAAGAACGCTACTTACTATTTCTCTGTATGGCATCCTTCATTCCCTTAATTTTCCTAAAGATATCATATGCATGATTTAAAGAAAATATTAAGGTGGACAGAGCTCACATATCCCTCACTGAAAGCAATGCAAACATTAATTATTGGTAGGATGTATTGCTTCCAATACAAAGAGAAAGCTCTTCATTTAGTAAGAAGAAAAAACACTTTGATATGACAGCCTTATAAAACACAGATTCCTAGACATGTGTGTAGACCTCACATACAAGAAGACTGCTTCAATTATATTAAATTGCAATTGAGAAGTGCAGGCGGTCGCAGTGCACTTTTGTACCCTGCCAGGATGAAGATCACCTACGCAGATAAAAGATTTTTTTTTATGACCGT
This sequence comes from Polypterus senegalus, assembly GCF_016835505.1. Taxonomy (NCBI): domain Eukaryota; kingdom Metazoa; phylum Chordata; class Cladistia; order Polypteriformes; family Polypteridae; genus Polypterus; species Polypterus senegalus. The sequence continues at coordinate 31,624,416 of NC_053168.1, read as the reverse complement.
CAATAATGCACACCTTTCTATTCCTGAAGAATCACATTTTTACAGGTCAAACTGCTACAGACACTCAGGCTATCAAATAGATGAGTGTGGACTCATTTAATTACTGACATTTGCTCTCTACATGATTGTTATATAACACCTACCAATGGCCGTAGTTCCTGTCAGTACAATCCCCTGTTCAGGACTTTTGCCTTTCTTTATGCAACAAATCTTTCCCTTTCTTTCTTTCTTTCTTTCTTTCTTTCTTTCTTTCTTTCTTTCTTTCTTTCTTTCTTTCTTTCTTTCTTTCTTCCAGGTGTACAGGACTGCATAGCATTTAATTTATATAAATTTACATTCCTAGATGTGCCAGAATTTTATTTTTTATTATATATTAATATGGGTTGGGTTTTAGATTTTAACTCATTGTAATCAATGTATCATGGAACAAGGGCTTTTTTTTTTCCTAATTTGGTTAAGATGATACTTGAAGTTAGCTTTGCATGGATTTTTTTCTTACTGAATGGAATAGTTTCTTATTCATTTTTTTTATCTAATCAGCCTGGCTCTGAGAGCTCAAAATGTTTATATGCCCCATTCCAAAAAATAAACTTAGCTTTTTAGATATTCATATAAAATGTATCTAAAGTTTCACATTACATATTGTGAAATTATTTGTTGTACAAGTAAATACATGTATTATATGTACACATTGGGAACAAATAAAGTAAGTTAGTTCTAACAATCAATCAATCAAATGAATGGATGATCTATCTATCTATCTATCTATCTATCTATCTATCTATCTATCTATCTATCTATCTATCTATCTATCTATCTATCTATCTATCTGTAACAGATCAGACATCCCAGCATTTCAAGATAAAACTAATACATTAAATCAACTTTTAAAACGTTCTGTAATTGTATGTGCCATAAAAAAAAATCCTTAGGTCCAAAAAAGAGCATGCATATCTAAATTTTAAAAAAGTTGCAAAATAAATTCTACACTAAGTCTTTAGATAGGAGACATTTTCAACAAAGAAAACAACTCCAGATTTCACATCAACACCCTTAAATAGTGAATCTTACACAACCATCTCTCTAAATCAATGGTGGTGACAAAAGCACTTGATTGTTGTCTAGAAAATGTGCTGACTTCCACTTTCTCACAGGACCAAACTGCTTTTATCATGGGCAGTCATTCTTCGTTTAATCACCATTACAAAATCAATGTGAAACACACCTGATCATTCTCCGAGTACACAGCCATGCTATGATTTGTAGATGCAGGAAATGTTGTTGATGGCACCGAAAGGATTTTTGTATGAGCCACAATGTGCAAGTTTGGGCTCAGCCCTAAAATTGTAGCCTGGATAAAAAATATCACTGTATTCCAGTACTGAAGCTTCAGTCTGTACAGATAACACAATGCTGTTCAAGTTGGAGTTTGTCATGTCTACATAGTACAATGAACTTCCAACTTGGATGTCTCTCACTGATTAGTGACAGTAAAATAAATACCACCAATAGACACAAAAACAATAGACATTGAATGCATGTTATCTTAGGTTGAGGGTGTCCTACAAAACAAGCTTGCCTTTATTCAGTTTTTCTTTATGTCACTATAATTGAGTTACTATGTTTGTGTTGCAGGACAGCTTATAAAATTCAAAGGAGAAGCTTAGAACAAAGTTTTCTTTTTAAAAATAGTTCTGATCCAACTGCTTTACATCAATATGTGTTAACTAAAATAAGTGATTTTTGAGCACTTGAAAAATCTGAGTAGACTTGTATTAATCCAAACAGTTTTCATTCATTTTTAATATATGTGTATATATGTGAATAAATGCATATGCCTGACAATACTCAGACTTTGAGATTCTGGAGTTTTGTGTCCATCCTGGCACAGGTTTCTTGGCACTAGCTGGTAGATATTTCTACAGTGGTTTGTGTTAATCTTTAAACTGACTGTTTTCCCTGATTTACTGCAGGGAAGTTGCATGTAGGAGGCATCTGTCATCAGCTAAGATGATTTCTAGGTTCTTTATCATCGGCCTGTTCCACACGCTAGCCATCCACATCAGCTCTGATAATTTGGGCTGTCTATCTGGTAACCTGTTGAAGTCTCCTTAAATTTTGATTTGTCAGACCACTAAACAAGGAAATGAAGCTGAAAGTGAAGGCAGACTACATTATGCTGTGATAAGAGACAGCATGAGATCTTTATTCACTTTGAACCATCTGAGTTCACAGGGGAAAAATAAGCACTGATTGCATTAATCTTGACATTTCTGTAGTAATATTCCAAATGACATTATTATCGATGAGAGGTCCTAGGTATTTCTTCTTAGACACTTTTTCTGCTTCAAGAATAATGAATATATCAACATCTGCCTCCTAAAGTCAAATATCATTTCTTTAAAATTTAACATTATTGGACCAACTTACTCAACGGTCCATTTGAATTAAGAAATGTCTTTCTTCTTCCCCAAACATACATCTGCTAGGTTGGAAATGTGCTCTGCTTTGTGGTCCGGTCACCAGTTTACTAGTAATCAGATTGTGCTTCACTCACACCAAACCTGGAATCAATGTAGAAAACACGTTAAAGAAAAGACGCTGCTCTGCTGCAGGACAACGAACATGGACAACGTTTATGTGTTGGAAGTCAGTAGGTATCTCAGCCTTCAGAGACCTTTCTTTTGATAATGTGTTTGCACTTTTTAATTAGCTCTGCTATAAAAAATGAATTCCATCAACATAATTATTTTTTTATTTAAAACTTAGAATCTTTGTGAAAGAGAATTTCCCTAACTTTCCTAAACCTCCACCAACAATCACATTCGAAAAATATTGATCTAGTAGTAATGAGGAGAATATTTGGCAGCCTTTCCAGACTTTATCAATTAATGTCACCATTTTCACTGCTAGAGCACCTTCAGCAATGCTGAGAAAGTGAACTTTCTATCAATATTTTAGGCAAGGAGTAGAGTTCAATAATTCACAACATTCATTATTCATTAATTTGTGCAAACGCCCTGTAAATCAGCTGAAAATCATATAATGAACACAGCTTTCCAAACTGAAATTATCTACAATACATAAGGGATTGGAAACTAATTGTGAACAACGACAGGAAAATGTCTACATCTAAGCCCACAAAATACAAAATGCTGGAAGATGAAAGCTGTTTATTACAGTTTATGGACTTTGTTGGAAATTATGACTTGACTAAAGCATTTGCCATTTCCTTTCGCACATTCCGAATTCCCTGAATTGCCCATTATATGTCTTCTTATTTAAGAATTTTGAAATCATCTCAGATGAACATGACCCTCTGTGCAGCAGGAGAGGCAGCCAAAGTTCTTATATCATCTATAACAATAAGATTAAGTAATATTATATATAGACAGTGAAACGGAAGCAATTAAGAAGGCTAATAAGGTTATGTATAGATGTGTATAGTTCAAGTTAGGGAAGGTTATGTTTAAAGCTTTATAATACACTAGTGTGGCCTCAACTAGAATACTGTGTACAGTTTTGATCATATTATAAACAAACAAGAAAAGGTACAGTAGGTGTCATATACTATCACTCAATCACATAAGGAAAAATACTACAAAAAATATGACAATTATTATAGAAAGGATATACTGTATAGCCAGCACAGTGGTAGTGCTATTGTCTCGCAGAAAGGAGACCAAGGTGTGCATCTTGAGCCCTCCCTGCATGAAGCTTGCATGTTCTTCCTGTGTCTGCCAGGTGCTCTGGTTTCCTCCCGCGCAAAATGCAAAATTGGCCCTAATGTGTATGTGTATTTGTGGTGTGTAGTGTGTCTGTGTGTTCGTCCTGTGATGGACTTCTGCCCTGCCCAGGGTTTGTTCCTGCCTTGTGCCCTATGCTAGTTGGGATAGGCACCAGGCCCCTAATAACCCTGTTCTGGATTAAGTGGGTTAGAAAATTAATGACATGACATATATAAGAAGTAGAAATAGCCCAGTCTCTTATTATTAACTTCATGTTTTAATTAATTCATAGATAATAGTCCAACTGTATCAAGGGAGAACTTATTGGTCGTTACTCAACAGTGCATTAGTTCCAGTAGGATTCGTAGCAATTCCTGCAAAGCTGGATGCAAATGAAAAGAAGAGTTTTCAAGTACACCAATGTGCTTAGAGCGGGGCTCTTGACAAAGGCTTATGATGAAACTTCTCAAAAATGTTCAGCATGTAAAGTCCTACTGCTAAAATACCCCTCTATTGGAATATAAACATACAAATAGACATTAAAAAGAAAGTACATTTTACATCAGGAATGACTTGGGTTAAATAAAAACCTACTTGTAATAAATATTTACAGCCTACCTTGGGGACCTGTTCAAGACTGAATAAATTACTCACAAGACTACTCAGTGGTTCAAGCAATTTGAAGGAACTGCGAATGCTATTATCCCAATGAGAAAGCTAATTGGAGCTGAGACCACCATAAGGTACGTGTCTGATATGTAACTTTATGTTGCCTCTGTTCCAATTTGCTTTCCGGAAATGCATTGGCTTACTTGAAAAAATCATCTTCTTATATGCATTCAGCTTTCTAGGAACTGAAAAACACTACCAGAATGTATGTCATATTAGGTAGCAACCATAAACTTCTCCTTTGGCACAATTGGACTATAATCTATGAATTCACAGAAACATTTAAGTAATAAGAAGAGGCTGAATAATCTGTACAATCTACAGTATATATGATTCCTGCATTAATATTAACATTGTTTACAACTGATAGTTTCTCTGTGTTTATTTTTAACTAGCTGAAATACTTGCCGTTACCAATATAAATGCATGCGGGAAAACTTTATTTTGATAATTCAACATAGCCAAACACAATGTGATATGATTGATAAAAACACCTATTCTTAGACAAAAACTATAATCCAGCAAAATAATAATGCTTATCCAGATTAGTAGAGAAGAAAATGCTGTATGAGTATGTACGCATGGTCTTTAAGCCAAAAATTTTGTGCTGGAATGATGATGATGATGATGTCCTCCATTGGCCATAGCACCCTCTTGCTGCCTGATGGCAAATGTAGTCCCTTGGTTTTTTGGTTGCCCCCTCCCGTAATAGCCCTTCTCACTAGTATGACCCACAGCCTATTTTTTAATTTGGACCAATGGTACATGCAAAATTCTATAAAAATTGGTTCTAGAAACAAAAAAAATACAAACATTCAAATGGCTTTAATGGGTTTATTGCGTAGGTGTGTTTTTTGAATATTAGTTTGTATTGAACTAATGAATATAGTGAAACTGAATTTTTCATTTTGTATATACTGTCAAAAACAAACAAAGAAAGGAGCCACCAAAAGGTTTGGGGCAGCCACCCGTATATTGTTCCTGGGTGTAAAATGGAGATAATTGATGTGTACAGGTTAGAGTCCAAAACAGAACTGACTCAACAGCACAAATATGGCGATTTTAAAGGAGAGCAGAGGAAGTGACATTATCAGTGGGGCCAGAACTGGAAGTGGTACCATTGGACCTGGGCCCGAAAATGACATCATCAGTAGGTGCTGTCACTTACCGTTTCTTCACTTTTACCCATAGACCAGAAGGCTCTGGAATGGAGGACTGCTGATATAATTTTCGTAACCTGACTGGAAGTTCCGCCACTTCTACTGAGAATCACACTTAGCAGGCATTCAATAAACAAACTCATATTTGGCTGTAGCATCTTTGCCTCCAGAGACTATATTCTGACAATTGTCAGACTTAGGTTTTATCATACAGTATCTTTCACTGCTAATAGGCTTAAAAAGGGTTTACCCAGCTGGTAGCCCAACACTTTAATGTGCCCTGTGTCAAATGAATAGACAAGAGTTCAAAAAAGTTTGGCGTAGCCTCCAATATACTTGAAATCTGGCTGCAAAATACTAAGTTAGTTGCCCAATTATGTACAGATTCAAGTCCAGAACAGAACAGATTTGAAGGAGGTGGTTTTATGGAAAGCCAGAAAGTGACATCATTGTGTTCTGGACTGGAAGTGACATCATCAGGGCCAGGCGGGATTTCCTTTAACTGGTCTGTAGAGAAACGAGAGAAAGAGTCCACTCTACCATCTCCTGGTCTGGCATGGAATTACTCTCATTCAGGCCCTTTAGCTGCCTCCTATGCACGTGTGTGACAATACCCTCTTAGTAGTATTTTTGTTTGTGTGATTGTGTGACAATATATGATTCCGTGCCTATCTTTTCTTCTTGATTTATTTATTAGTAGCTGGTATAGCTTATTAAGACAGTTTGTAATTGTAAAAAAATTCCCCAAAAATTCTAATTTATAAACAAGACATAATAGTGCTAGAGAAAGTCCAGAGAAGAGCAACTCGGCTGGTCCTGGGACTGCAAGTTATGAAGTATATGGAAAGATTGAAGGAGTAAACCTTTTCAATTTAAGCAAAGAGAGATTAAGACGTGACATAATCGAAGTGATTACAATTGTCACATTAAAGTAAACTCTTCAACAATAACATGAGAACACAATTGGAAACTTGTTAAGGGTATCTGGAATGCTAGAAAGATTTTCTTCACACAAAGAGAACAGACTCTAGAGAACTTTAGATCTCGAATTTATGTTATTTTGGAGAATACAAGTACATCAGTAGTACTAGTAGGGGGGTACAAAGTAACAAAAAGGGGGGCACGAAGATGTGACATAAAGGAAAGAAGAATCAAAAATATGAAAAAAACATCTGTTGAAACCAAAACAAATTAACTTAAACTACATTCTGATACTACAGTAGAACAATAAATATAGAGTTAGATAAATGTTGATAAAAGTTAAGTAGGTATAATAAAATATGCATCTACATTTAAAAAAAAATTTAGGGGGGGCGCAATTAAAACTGTTATGAAAACTCGGGTCGCAAATACTTAAAGGTTGAGAAACACTGAAGTACATCTTACTGGTGAGTGTGTTGGTCTGAATGGTCGTTCTTGTCAAAGTCATTCTGATGTTCTAATATTATGATTGGTGTACTTCATAAAGGAACACTGATCACTGTTGGGGCGGCACGGTGGCGCAGTGGTAGTGCTGCTGCCTCGCAGTTAGGAGACCTGGGTTTGCTTCCCGGGTCCTCCCTGCGTGGAGTTTGCATGTTCTCCCCGTGTCTGCGTGGGTTTCCTCCGGGCGCTCCGGTTTCCTCCCACAATCCAAAGACATGCAGGTTAGGTGGATTGGCGATTCTAAATTGGCCCTAGTGTGTGCTGTGGGTGTGTTTGTGTGTGTCCTGCGGTGGGTTGGCACCCTGCCCTGGATTGGTTCCTGCCTTGTGCCCTGTGTTGGCTGGGATTGGCTCCAGCAGACCCCCGTGACCCTGTATTCGGATTCAGCGGGTTAGAAAATGGATGGATGGATGGATGATCACTGTTGTGTCCAAGGCCACCCGTGTAGAGTATAAATAGGAAAGGAGACAGAACACACATTTGAGGAACCCTCGTGTATGACTGAATGGTCTTTCAAAGTGTTTTGTACCCTAACTATTTGTGAACAATTCAAAAAAATGGTATAAATCCATAATGAGATATAAGGATTAACATTTTTGTACCTTTCAGTTTCTCAATCAATATGTGAAACTTGATTGTACTGAACACTGAAGAAAACACCAAGCATCGTTGACATACAGTACGAAGTACGCTGCTCAAGAAGAGTACACATTATGTACGAGAAATGGTCCATCCACTACACTTTTGTCTAGTAAAGCAAATTAGTAGCTGTCTTAAAAGATCTGAGTCTGTGTTACTAAATGTTCTAAGTATCTCATTGGAATGGAGGTAAAGGACAGTGGCCTATTGCTATTCAGACTTCTTGGCTTAGTAACATTGGGCACTGGGGCACAATACCACAGCTCTGAGATCAGTTGAAATGTAAAGAGTAAGCTGGATAGGGCTGCTTAAAATTGGACATCAAGGCGCCATGCTGATATGCTGTTTGGCCCCACTGCCCTCTTCAGAGTGTGGTCTTTGGCCGGCTTGTCATCCTGGCCAATACCTCCAGGCCGCCAGATGGAGCCCTCCCTGCAGTATGGAGATGCCCTGTCCTGTTTCTGTCCACCCAGGCCATCGGACCTTACTCCTTTTCTATGTTAACTAACGTTGTCTTATTTTAATGTCTTATTTTGTCTTTTATTTTTCTTTTCTTCAGTATGTAAAGCACTTTGAGCTACTTTTTGTATGAAAATGTGCTATATAAATAAATGTTGTTGCTGTTGTTGTTGCCCCGAAGACTAGCAGGGAGTCATGGACTATGTAGTTTTTATACACGACCCTGCTGGATAACACAAGGGCCGGAAGAGGGAGCTGCAGGGAGGACCAAAGAATCATTTGTGCCCTATAACCCGGAAGTGCGTCATAGGAAAAGCGACGTGCTTCCAGGGTGAGAAGAAAGACTTGTACCTGAAACGTGATAAAGAATCACGTGGACTGGGGATTGGGAACACTTCCGGTCAGGGAGGATTAAAGGCCTGTGGGAGCTCCCAGACAGTGAGCTGAGTTGGGTGCAAGGGTGGCAATGCGTCTGGGAGTGGTGGAAAGTATTATTGATTTGTTATTGTGATTGTTTATGAGTATAGTGGAGGAAAGGGTGCTTTGTGCACTGTGGCATTTAAATAAAGTCAACTATTGGACTTTTTCCTGGTGTCTGAAGTCTTGGACAAGGGTTCAAGGGAGCGATACAGCCCTAATCTGTCACAAGAGAAATTCCTGCTTCTGCTATGTTATCCTCCAGCCAAGTAAAATTTAAAACATTTTTTCAAAAGATGACCCAGTGTTCGGATTCAGCGGGTTGGAAAATGGATGGATGGATGTCAATATGTGGTTTATTTTGAACATTGAACTTACTGGACTGAAAGCTTATAAATAGCCATATAGTTAATTAGCAAAGAGACTGTGATCTTTATCAGTTGGAATGGCCACTGTTTTTAGCGTCCAGCCCTGTAACAGTTGTCAGACCATTCCAAATGTGCTTTGGATTGGTATGAATTAACTGCTTCTTGATTTTTATTTCCCCCTATATGTCAGTGGTTACCAAGATTTTTTGTGCCCCGCACCCCTTTGAAAATGTTTGATTTATGTGTGTTCCCCCTGCAAAAGTGATATCACATTTGAAGTCATATTTCTAATTTTTGAACCACATAGAATGCTATGGGTGAACAAACTGAACTCAAAAAGAAGCCTTCAACTCTGTACATAAAATTTAAATATACATCACTTGATTAGCGATCCATAAGTTGGGGTATCCTGCAAAGCATCAAGCACCACAAGGAAATGACACACGATCAACGATCAAAGGGTTTGGAGAATTGCAGGCCCCCAAGAAGTAATGAAACACCGTCGACAAGCTTTGTCCTGTGATAACATCTGCACTACAGTTCAAAAACAGATCCACTGGACAGTTAAAATTGTTGTGCTACTGAAAGGACCTCCAGCAGGAGAAGTGGGCTGAGTGTAAGCAGCAGGTGTTGAATACAACTCATTGGCCTTTGCCGAAACTCGGCAAAAATGTCATCAAACCACCAAATCATTGCCATTTCACTATCGATCAAGGCTTGCACATGAATCAATACTAGACCTCGCCCTTCTGTATGGATCATTGCAACTTTTGACTAAGACAGAGATGACAGTTCTTTCTCACAATTAAAAGAATGCAAACATATCTTCTCTTCAAATGAGCGCTGTCAGGAGCAGAGAATGTCAGAAAGAGAGAGAGCGAGATAAAAGCAAACAATCAAAAAATCAATACGTGCTTTTAAGTATACCGAAGCACCGCGATAAAGCAGCCGGCATTTCTCAGAGGTGCGTCCGTATCCACTAGGCAAACAGCCTCTGTGCAAACAGCCCCACTGCTCACACCCCCTCCGTCAGGCACAGAGAATGTCAGAGAGGGTGAGAGAGACAGAGAGAGAGAGAAAAGCAAACAATTGAGCACCGCGCGGGAAGCATATCTTATATCATTGAGGAGTTTTAGTTAATATGTAATACATGCTCTGATTGGGTAACTTCTAAGCCATCCACCAATAGCGTCCTTTGTATGAAATCAACTGGGCAAACAAACTGAGGAAGCATGTACCATAAATTAAAAATTAAAAATTTCCATTGTCCGCAGAAATCCGCAAACCAGCAAAAAATATATATATATTTATATATATATATATATATTTAGATATGCTTACAGGGTCTCGTCCGATGCGAGAGATGGACGTCTGAAGTGGAGCTCCGCTAGCAGTGGTGTTATTTTTCATATTATTTGCTTATTATTCTGAGATATCCAGTATTTATTCAACCCGAGAGGGACTGCTACAGTATATGTAAGCACATATAAACATGGCCAGCAAGAAAGAAAGAATCGAAAACTAAAGCTACATCCAAGCTGCGATCAGCAAGCCCCAGTTCAAGATACAGCCTATCAGAGACAGACCTGGATCAGATGGGCGAAAGCACAGACTCCTCGGGACCACGGTCCGCTACATCGTCGCCGGCTGAGAGTGAAAATGGGAGCGAAGGTGCGATCATGAGTGCAGATGTGGATAGCTCGCCGACTGGAGAAGATTACCTGAAACTGGAAAGGGCCGGGAAGTCCGCAGCTTCAATTACGCGAGCCTGGAGCAGCGGGGCAACCGGCTTCAGCAAAGTCTGCTGCTTCATCTATGGTACAAGGTGTTGCTCGCTGAGCTCACGCAAGATATAAAGAAAAGCGAAAAGGCTAATGAGAAAGCAACTGCAAAGGCACTTGAGAGACTGAAACAGGAATTGAAACAGGAGATGAAACAGGCCAATGAATGGCTGCGACAGGAATTCCAACAGGCAAATGAAAGGCTGCAACAGGAACTCCAACAGGCAAATGAAAGGCTGCGTCAAGAGGTGCAACTTGAGCTTCGACAGGTGCTGGGTAAAATTGAAGAGCGCATTCAGGAAAACTCGGTTAAACTGAGCACGCTTACTGATCAATTGGAGGATTTTAAGGAGACATTCACGAATCGGATTGAAATGGCCGAACATTTAGCTGCCAGTGCCGAGGAAAGAGCAGTAAATGTCAGTTCCGAATGCAAAAAACTCGGAGAAAAACTTGGAGACAGACTGGCTGCTTTAGAAGATGGAAGTAGAAGGTATAATGTCAGAATTGAAGGTCTGCGGAGAATCGAGAAAGTTCAAACCCTGTGAAATTGCAGCTGAACTTTTTCTAAAATAATCGGGGCGACTTTAAAGCAGAATCTGAGATAGCAGCGCTTACGTACTGGATCAAACACTGTCAGACCCCGACCTAGATCTTTAATAGTTCGTTTTGAACGATTATCATTTAAGCTAGAGGTGATGGCACTCCTCAGAAACAAGGAAGATATTATATATGAAAATAACCACATTCGTATCTTCCCTGACTTCTCTCCAGCAACAGCTATTAAAGCGCAGCCTTCTATAATATTAAACAGCGCTACGGCAAGCCAGTGTCAAATACAGCCTCCTGTATCCGCAAAACTGAAAGTGGAATGGCAGGGTCATTTCTATGTCTTCGCTAGCAAGGAAGAAGCAGAAAATGAATTAAGAAAGCTGATCCCGGACTATTCTGATACATAATAGTGAGTCATGGCGTAAATGTAAATGATAAAGCTAGGATTAATAATCTACTGTCTGATCTATTTTTTTAAAATACGGGTTTTTATCAGCATATATTCTCATATATTCTTATTATTACTTAGTATTACTAGGGCTATCTGTTTATGTTTTATTGTGCTTAATTACTTTTCCTCCTTTTTTTTTTTTTCTTTTTTTTTCTAATTATTTCTCTACCCTAAACGAGACTGTTCAATATCATACCCTTGGTTTACTGTTATTGCTATTACTGCATTAAGACTTGTTATGCTTATTTTGGACACATCTTTAACACCATCACCCGGGTTTATTATCTGGGGGTATCATCTTAATGTACTAAAATTGCTGAAGACTATATATATATTTTAAGTGCAAAAATTTTTTTTTTTCTCTTTTAAAGACTATATTGGTAACAGATATCTCTATCTTTTAACCCTAAAGCGCCACTTCATGGGGCTTGTTGTGCTTTGGACGTGCTCTGTCTCTGGGTATGTCAGAGGACTGGGACTGCGTGAAGTGGGTTTTAGCCTCACTTGGGGAGGCAAAAGGGAGGGTGGGGGTTAAGGGGAGAGAAAGAGAGCAGGCTTGATCTATACCTAATCTATCATCTCAATCTTTATAATTATAACTATCAACGTAATAATAAGCTGCATGGCAACAACTCTTGGGGAAATAGGAAATTAAGACCTAAACTATTTCACTTCCAGTTAAGACTATAAAATGACATCAAAAACTCAGAATCAGTGTCTCCATGATGGGACAGTTAACTTGTAAGCTGGAATGTTAAAGGCCTGAATCACGAATTAAAGAGAAAGAAAGTACTTTCTCACCTAACAGGTCTAAATGCTAAAATAGTATTTTTACAGGAAACCCACTTACTAAGCAAGGATCAGTTCCGGCTGCAAAAGACTGGACTGGCCAAATGTTCCATTCTAGTTTTACAAAGAAAACTAGAGGGTGGGAATTCTCATACATAGAACAGTGCCATTTGTAGCATCAGATGTAGTATTGGATCCTGAAGGGAGATATGTAATGGTCATGGGAGACTTATCTAACTGTAAAATGATTTTGATAAATGTTTATGCACCTAATGTTGATGATAAGGAATTTATACAAAATTTATTTGCATCCATTCCCAATCTGAACACTCATAAAGTTATAATGGCTGGGGACTTTAATTGTGTTTTAAATCCACTTTTAGATAGACTTCCTCCACAGGGGAACGCAACTAACACGCAAAGATAATTACAAAGTTTATAACTGATCACAACTTATCAGATCCCTGGAGGTTTTTAAACCCAAATTCAAGAACATATTCTTTCTACTCACCAGTACATCATTGCTACTCAAGGATTGATTACTTCTTTATAGACAATAACTTCTTGCCTAAGATTAAATCTTGTAAATACGATGCTATTGTTATTTCGGACCATGCACCTATGATCTTGGAGCTGAAATTACTAAGCCCCATACACTCACCCGCAGATGGGCCTCAACCGCTTCTATTAGCTGACGAGAATTGTACTGAATTTATATCCAAACAAATCAAATTCTTTCTAGAGACAAATACATCCCCGAGATCTCTGCAGGAATACTCTGGGAAACTCTTAAGGCCTTCTTAAGAGGACAGATTATCTCATATCTTTCCCACAGAAATAAATCCGAAGCGAAGAAAGTAGCAGAGATAAAAGCGAAATTACTAAAATAGATGAAGAACATGCCAGACTACCAAGCGAGACTCTACATAGAGGAGGCAGGCTCTACATTCAGAATTAAACCTCTTGACAACTAAAGAAACTGAACAACTAATTTACAAATCCAGACATCATTATTATGAACATGGAGAGAAGCTAATAAGCTTTTAGCTCAACAAATTCACAAGCAAGAAGTGCATACGCAATCTCGGTAATCACTAACACGAACGGAGATAAAATCATCAACACAAAAATATAATGCACACTTTCAGAGACTACTATAAATCCCTATATACTACTGAGTTTAAAGAAGACAATATACAATCTAATGCATTTCTGGATACATTACAGATACCACAAATTGACGCTTTTAGTGTGGAGGAACTTGATAAACCTCTGGCATTATCAGAATTACTAGATGCTATAAAGTCACTCCAAGGTGGAAAAGCAGCAGGCCCTGATGGCTACCCTGCAGAGTTTTACAAGAAATTCTCCGCTCAGCTAGCTAGCAACATTTACAGAAGCCAGAGATAACCAATCTCTTCCACAAACCTTTCGCCAAGCACTAATCACTGTCTTTCCAAAACAAAATAAGGACTTATTACAATGTGCATCATACAGACCAATTTCACTTCTGAATAACGACGTTAAAATACTCTCTAAAATCATAGCTAGAAGGATGGAGAAAGTGCTCCCCTCGTAATATCACAAGACCAAACTGGATTTATTAGGGGCCGACACTTATCTTCAAATCTTGACGCCTGTTTAATGTAATATACTCACCAACTAAATCAAACACCCCAGAAATATTATTATCATTGGATGCAGAAAAAGCATTGACATGATTGAATGGAAATACCTTTTACTATATTGGAGAAGTTTGGGTTTGGCCGAACATTTGTGCATGGATTAAATTACTGTATACTAACCCAGAAGCTTCAGTTTGCATCAATAACATTTGCTCAGACTACTTTAAACTAGAGCGTGGCACTAGACAAGGATGCCCTTGTCACCGCTGCTGTTTGCAATTGCCATTGAACCACTGGCAATACATTGTCGAAATACTGATCAGATAAAGGGGATTAGCAGAGAAGGACTGGAACAGAAAATCTCATTATATGCAGATGACATGGTACTGTATATATCGGACCCAGAAAATTCTGTGCCTGCAGTCTTAGCAGCACTCACAGAATTTCAAAAGATCTCTGGTCTCAGAATTAATCTGAATAAAAGTGTACTCTTTCCAGTGAATTCTCAAGCATATAATATTAGATTAGACACCCTACCTTTTATCATTGCAGAACAGTTTAAATACCTCGGGGTAAACATCACAAGTAAACATAAAGCTCTTATCAACAAAATTTGCGTCTGCATGGAAAAAATTAAACAAGACTTGCATAGATGGTCAACCCTTCATCTCACACTAGCTGGAAGAATTAACACTGTTAAGATGAATATTCTTCCTAAGCTCCTTTTTATTTCAAAACATCCCAATATACATTAATAAATCATTCTTTAAGCAATTAGATTCAACAATAACCTCATTTATTTGGAATTCAAAACATCCACGCATCAAAAGAGCGACCCTACAAAGACAAAAGGCAGAAGGCGGCATGGCTCTACCTAACTTCCAGTTTTATTACTGGGCAGCAAATATACAGGCGATAAGAACCTGGACACAAATAGAAGAACATACACAGGCTTGGACCGCAATAGAAGTAAAATCCTGCAGTACTTCTTTGTATTCCTTGCTTGTGCTCCAATAAACACACGTTATCGGCAATACACTAATAACCCAATTGTGCTCCACTCACTTAGAATCTGGAACCAATGTAGAAAGCATTTTAAGACGGAGAAGCTTCTATCTGTGGCACCCTGCAAGAGAACCACCTCTTTCAACCTTCACAAACAT
This sequence comes from Polypterus senegalus, assembly GCF_016835505.1. Taxonomy (NCBI): domain Eukaryota; kingdom Metazoa; phylum Chordata; class Cladistia; order Polypteriformes; family Polypteridae; genus Polypterus; species Polypterus senegalus. The sequence continues at coordinate 31,609,190 of NC_053168.1, read as the reverse complement.
ATGCAGTTTTAATATCTGGAAAAATTTGGAATTAACTTGCTTAGAGATCTTTATATAGACAACGTCTTTGCATCCTATGAACAATTACATTCCAAATTTAACATTCCAGCTACACATTTCTTTCACTATCTTCAAATCAGGAACTTTGTTAAACAGAACCTTCCAGATTTTCCTCATCTTGCACCCTCATCCACGCTGGAAAAATATTGCTCAATTTCAAGGATTAGACTCCATCTCTACAATATATAAAATCATTTTACAATCCCTTCCTTTCAAAGATCCAAGAGGACACTGGGAAAAGATCTCTCAATTAATATATCAGAAAAGGAGTGGAAAGTAGCAATGCAGAGAATTCACACGAGCTCCATATGCACAAAGCATACAATTATACAACTCAAAATTATATATCGAGCACATCTGTCTCGACTAAAACTCTCCAAAATGTTTCCAGGGCATGATCCAACCTGCGAACGTTGCAACCAAGTCCCAGCCTCACTGGGTCACATGTTCTGGGCCTACACCAAATTAACATCATTCTGGACATAAATTTTAATTACCTCTCAGACAGCCTTGGACTCACAATCCCTCCTAACCCATAAACAGCTGTGTTTGGGGTTCTTCCAGTAGGGCTTAAAGTGGAGAAAGACAAACAAATTGTGATTGCATTCACTACACTCTTGGCACGCAGACTTATTCTGATAAACTGGAAGAACCCAAACTCTCCTCTTTTAAGTCAGTGGGAAACTGATGTGTTATATTATTTGAAATTGGAAAAATCAAATACTCAGTTAGAGGATCTGTACAGACTTTTTTTCAAAACATGGCAGGATCTAATCAGTAATATTTTAAAATAAGGTCCTATAAAGCACAGAGAATTTATTAATTTAGGTATTTTACAAGCCTTAAATTTTACACGTTTGGCTTGCTCTCTCTCAGGGTGGGGATCGATCTGTTCTTAACTAATTTTTTTGTAAAACTTGATTGCTTTTTATGGATTGTAATAAAATTAATAAAAAATAAAAATATAAAAAAAAAAAAGATATGCTTACATTTAAAATCCGCGATAGAGTGAAGCCGCGAAAGTCGAAGCGCGATATAGCGAGGGAATACTGTATTTGGTTGTAGCAACTTTGCCTCCAGAGACTATATTTTGTCCTCCCTGCCCAGCAGACCTTACTTTCATTCCATGTTAATTAGTGTTCCCTAATTTTTCTTATTTATTTTGTCACTTTTCTCTTTCTTCATCATGTAAAGCACTCTGAGCTACATCATTGGTATGAAAATGTGCTATGTAAATAAATGTTGTTGTTGTACAGTATATTCTAACAATTGTCAGACTGTTTTATCATACAGTATCTTTTCTTTCACTGCTAATAGGCTTGCCTATTAAAAAGGGTTTACCCAGCTGGTAGCCCAACACTTTGATGTGGCCTGTATCAAATCAATAGATAAGAGTCCAAAAAAGGTATTGGGGTAGCTTCCGTATACTTGAAACCTGGCTAAATTAGTTGCACAATTGCATACAGATTCAAGACCAGAAAAGAACTGATTTGAAGGAGGTAAAGATGGCGGTTTTATGGAATAGCAGAGGAAGTGAAGACATCGGGGTCAGGACCGGAAGTGACATCATCGGGGTCAGGCGGAATTTCCCGTAACTGGTCTGAAGAGGAAAGAGAGAAAGGATTAGTGCACTCTGCCACCTATTGGTCTGGTGTGGAATTACCCTCATTTGAGCCCTTTAGCTGCCTCCCAAGCGCACTTGTGTGACACCTGTTGTTATCTTTTACAATATCTTTGGTTATCCATTACGTAGCATTTGGGCACATATTGGTCATTTTCTGATAATTATCATTGATTCACTTAAATGCATATACTTACTTTCAGTAAAAGTAGCCTTATTTACTATCCGTAAGGATGTCAGCACATCAGAGTCAGTGCAGGACAAGCTCTCTTGCATCTCAGATCTGCTATACTATTACTGGTCCACTTCCCTGTTTTATGTGTGACAAGCTTTCTCTGTTTCCATTTCTACTTTTATTTAGGTTGAAAGTGAATAATGTAGTCAGATGAACTCAAAGCTCCTCTGTGATGGGGGATTTACAGACCTGGGATGTGTCCATAATTTTTGTCCAGTATGCTGTCCCTCTATCACGGATATTAATATAGTGATAGTATTGTGTCAATATTTATACCAGTTCACATAAACTGAAATCTGCCATTACAAGTCTGAAGCAGCTAGAGGATTTTGTTTTCCCATTTTTGTACACTTTCACAAATCGTTTCAGCTGCAACTGTCACATCTGCACACAGCGGAGTATAAATTACTGCAAGAAAAGCTTGATTAAATTCACGCGGCAGATTGCATGAACAAAGTCCATCAGTGAGTGGCTCAATGTTTGGAGAGCACATTATCTGTCAGTAATATTATTATACCATCTTTTATTACCGTACAGATCGAGCCCGCCACCCGTGTGCTTAGCAGGAGCTGAATTCCTGTCTTGTCATTTACAGATAAATCCATCTATTTGCTACACTGCTAGCTTGCTATTTTTACTCAACAAAAAGAATTATATTCCAACATACTGAACATTTTGCAATGGCCTAGTAATATGCTCTTTTTTTTAAATAGACAGGGAAAGACTTATTCATCAGGTATCATCCTAGCAGCATTTCTTGGATATGCAGTCTGGCAGCCTTTTTTGGAAGTATGGCGGCTTTGCTTGGATAAAGCTTTATTATAGACCTAGACCTTTATGATTTCTATATTCCTGCCATTTTCTTTGGTTGGTGGGGGGATATGGAGTAGTGGGTGCTGTTTAAGATAATTATTAAATCGGATAGAGGCTAAATGTATAAATGGAATAATTTGATACATAGTACATTTATTCATTAGAAAGCATATAAATAAATAAAGATAAATATATGGGAAATTTTAACGTGGCATTTTAAGGAAACTATTCATAAAGGTCTAGTGAAGCAGGAGAAATTGTATGTACAAGACAAAATTACAGATGCAGTAAAATGATGCTTTACAGGCAGAACATAGGGAATACATAAAACATCAGAGTCCAGAAGGAAGGCATCAGCTTACTATAACATAGGCATTAAATAAAAAGACTAGAACAGAATCTCCTGCAGTTATGGGTGGGTGGCATGGTGGTGCAGGGTTAATACTGCTGCTGTCTGCTAGCTCCAGAGTCATGGGTTTGAATTGTGTGCGTGGAGTTTGCACATCCTCCCTGTGACTGTATGGGCGATTCTCTCGGTCCTTCCTGCTAAACCCCAGACATACTGGTGAAGTAATTTGGTGACTTTAGACTGGCTTGATATGAATGAGTGGGCTTTACAACGTGTTGCTGCATTGTACAGGGATGTTTACAGCAGTGAGTCCCAATTACCTTGAATGGGGTTCAGAATATGTGTAACAGAAACAGGGCCTATAAAAAGTATTTACCACCTTGACAAGTTTCACAGTCACTGAATCACAGTGAATTTAATCTGGCATTTTTGACATTGGCCAACAGAAAAATACTAAAACCTAAAGTCAAAGTGAAAACAAATCTGTGCAAAGCGGTCTAAGTTAATTAAAAATATAAAACACAAAATAATTGATGGCATACGTATTGTGGCTCGCGGCTGGAGGTGGTACCCAGCCAGGACACTCAGGAAGACCAGAGGAGGGATTGATCCTCCTCCAGACCATGAAGCTGGTGGCTTTGGGGACCATGGGTACAGAGTTTTGAAGCTCAGCCCTGTAGGGGCCCATGATCACCACCAGGGGGCGCCCCAATGCCTTTGGAGCCCAGGACATCAGCACTTCCGCCACACCTGGAAATGCCATGAAATAAAGGGAACAACTTGAGAAAACCTTGATGCAGTCTACATGAAATCTATGCCTTCGAAGAATATTTGCTTTCCCAGCAAGACAGTGACTCCAAACATAAAGCTAAGGCTACACTTTTTAAAAAAAAGTTGAAACCTGGCATGGTCAAGTTAGAGCCCAGATCTCGATCCAATTGAGAATGCATGATTGGACTTGAAAACGTCTGTTCACTCACAATGGGGAAAAATGATAAGAGACCCAGCACACAGAATCAGGGATGTCACAGCTGTCAAAGACACATATACTAAATACTGACTTGAAGGGGGTGAACACTTATGTGATCAACTATTTAGAGTTTTATATTTGTAATTAATTTAGACCACTTTCACTTTGAAATCAAGTCTTTTTTTGTTGATGTCACTAAAGCCAAATTGAATCCACTGTGATTCAATGTTGTATAATGTTACGTGCGAATAGGAGACAGTTTACCGGCTCATATAATTGTATTTTCTTGCCAGACAGGGGTTTGGCACTGTACTCTCGTTCACCTCTTTTTGAAGAATCACCCCAATAATAATCACGTTCGGCTTATGATGTCACTTTCGGTTCCACCTCCAAATGATGTCACTTTGATCCCAGAATGCCACTTGCTTGTTACATCACTTCCTGCTGTTCCATAATATGTATGTTTGTCATTCTTGTATTGATCAGCTGTATTCTGGATTGAAGTCTGTAAAGACCAAACCACTAACCGTTGAGACTTTACTAAACGGTTTTGTTACAATAACTATGTAATATGAAAAATTTTCAAGGGTGTGAATATTTTTTAGAGGCACCATAGTCTGTTGTCACTGTTGTTCAGGGCTAAAATGTGGCATTCAATACAGCTGGTTTAAGTTTGGTCATATCTATTTATGCAATAATCAGGTGTTGTGGTCTGAGAGACAAAGTCAAAACAAAAATTGGGGTGTCAACCTGGCCGCCCCATTCAATAATAAACAAACAAAAAACAGCTTTTGGCAGAAGAAAAAAACAGGCCTATGATGGTACAAGCACAAATTGAAGATAAAAATCATAGCCATTGATGGTTTCTGCTAAGGGTTTACCTATGGAGTTCCGTCCTGCAACAGGTTCGGGTTAAGACTCAGACGCTACATTCTGCATACGGCTGCCTTTATATGCTTCAGGCCGAAAGGGGCGGGGTGTCTCAAAGGAATGAAGGTGGAGTCTTTTGTTCTCAAGGGGCGTCTTCTCAGAGCTGCAGAGGGAAGAGACAAGACTATCTCTCCTCTTGTCCCAGAGTAGTATCACATACCTGATCTGAGCCAATAAGGTGATCCTCAGATGTGCATATGTGACACAGGCTATTGTCGTACATGCTCATCCACACTTATGCTGACCTAATTTAGACATGTCAGTCAACCTACCAGATGTATGAGTAAAACCAGAGTACCTGGAGAAAAGTCCACAGAGACACTGGATACAGAGGATACAAAAATTAACAGACAGTCATCAGCCTGTTGGAGCTGTGAATCAGCAATTCTGATTACCACACCGTCATGGGGTGCTCAAAAACATCCATTGCATTCATTTGTTGGCATTAATAGACATGCAGTGTTTTATTTACACAAATACTTGCAATCTGAAGGAGTGAAATACTTAAAAATGTTTTTAGTGAATTCATTTTAGGTGCTTGGAGTGCTGAAGTTTTACTCAGGTTTTAGTCCATAATCAGATGCTGCTAGATGAGCTTAAATTTATGGGCATGGGGAGCCAATTAATTTACCTCTACATTCTCAGAATGAATTCATCACTGTTTGACTTTAGTAGACTGGTCCTGATCATTGCTTTGCATCTGCAGATCTTTTATGAACCACATGAACTAATCCTCAGGCTTTCTGCCTGTTGTATTGTCTCACAAGTCCACAAGATCTGTTAACACATAACAGGACAAATGAAGCACTCAGGAAACGACGGCAGGGGGTCATCCTCCTAGAAATAGAGAACTATTACAGGTCCTTCAGCCAGCATTTTAAGCACTTTTCAAAATGCTTTCTGCAGACACCTGATGCCACTTATTATTCATTATCGCGGCTCACCAGTTGTGGTCAGCGCTATGAACGCACTACTGTGTTAGACAGAGAGGTTCACATCCAGACACTTCAAAATTGCTAATGGCATAATTAGAGTTTTTATGGCTCACTTGCTCTGTAGATAACTCACATCCATTCTCTTTTAATTACACTACGTTCTGGTTATTATTTTTATGCTTTTAGAAAGCAATGTCATTTACTCTTACTAGAGCCAAAGAACAATCAACAGATGCAGGTTAATTAACATGACAAAAAGAGCTTTTGTAAATTTTGTGTAAGGCAGAACTGCTATGAGCCCTAGCTAAAAAAGCACAAGTATTTTGGGTACAGATGTCTGATCCTTCTGTAATAGGGGATACAAATGTGGCACCGAAATATATTTTTGTGCATTGCAAGGCATTAATCATTTATGGCACTTAAGAATATAAAGCTAACAGATTAAATTATTGAGAAACTACAAGTGCAGCCAAATGCACCAACAAGTGCATGAGCGCAGTGCTCTCTGTGAACGGCGTTTCGTCTTAAACCTTGCTCTGATCTCTTTGTAAAAGTAGGTCAGCCTTTTCTTTCAAAAGCTTTCATTTAGTTATCAATTTATGGCTGTGGGACAAAATACATAAAGACTTGGTTCAAGACATAGTTCTTTCATGATTTTTACACACACACAGCCCACACTCCATTTAGCTCTTGCTTTGTTTAAGCTAATTCAGGTTCAAAGATTTAAATTATGCCTTGTCTGAGAAAAAAAATTCATTTAATAGTGAGTGGCACAACAGGTAAGAGAGTTCTTGGACCCCAATTTTGCATGTTCAGTTCAATTTAGATTTTTATGATTATATACAATGCTAAGAATAGCAGCGGATAGTAGTGACATTTTGGATGTTGGCAAGTAAGAATTTCTCCAAAGCAGTACAAAGGCAACATTATCAACAATATCAAATTTAAAGCAAAAAAAAAAATGCTAGATATCAGATAGAAGAACATCCAAACCTTCATCTGCTACAGGGAGATCCACTTGAAAGAGGCCCCGAATAAGAAACAAAAAATTATGCTCTATACCTTGGCATATGTGTAATTGATTGCATTACATGCAATGCTGGAAGTGGTTTCCATTTTCTGCCAGACACATTTCCACGAGGCACTCAATGTTCCTGAACGTTCCGGCAAGCGTCTCGGTTGGGGAATAGCAGCAATTTCACGTTGGATGTTTTCCATCAAATCTTCCACAGTGTGAGACTTGTTCCAATAGACTTTTCCTTTCAGCATATCCCAAAGGAAGAAGTCTGGTGGTGTCAGATCCGGTGTCTGTGGTGGCCAAAGCCCCTTTGAAATTACCCTGTTGCCAAAGAAGAACTCAATTTCTGCCATGTTCCTTGTCAATGTGTGACACATTGCTCCATCTTTCTGGAAATAACATTCCGTTAACTCACGACCATCCAGTTGATTCTGACATTGCTTAAATAAATTGGTGACCCAATAGGTTTGCACCACGAAGGCACGCTACTCAATACTGTACACCACCATCCTAATGAGAAGTCGAATGACTAAGTGAAGGGATACGGGCAGTATGCACCCAGAAGTTGCAAATGGAGGTTAAACATCATGATGGCTGTCCGGCACCTACCTCATCCCTCCGACACAGGGGCATCCTGACTTATTCATAGCTCCATATACTGAGGAGCACATTGCACATTGTTTTGTTCAGACTGCTTCGTCCTAGCTAGAGTTATTACAGAATATTCAGGGCTTCCTTGGAGTGAATCTCCCTGTATAATGTGAGTATATAGTAATATATATAGCAGAAAATGAACATTAACTTTCAGTGTTTATGATTTGATCTCTTTTTGACTTTTTTATATTTATTTGCATCTTTTATAGCGAATGTTGATTCTACTTGTGGTGTTTAAAACTGAACAACTTGTATGTACTGTTCAATTTCATTTACAAGCTGTTTTCCTCAAGGCTAAAATTATTTCAGGTCTTATTGCAATGGCATTTGTAACAAATGGCACGCATTGGCTGGCACACTGACTGGGATGGATCCTTACTCAGCCGGGAGGCCAATGAAATGGAAGGACTATGCGATACAACAACTTCGGAGTATGTTCTCCCACATCATATTAGATGGCACCATCCCTGGGCTTGGACACCCATGTTGGCTACCCACAGGGCATGCTGAGAACTGGATTCTTGGAGAGCAACCTTATTAAGATCCATGAATGCCTCCAGGGAGTGCCATAGGGATTCATAATACCTATTTTAGGAGACTTCCACCTGACCCAGAAGTGTTTCCATCAAACCAAGAGAAGTAAAAGGAGAGGTAATAAGAGTCACTCTGCCTCACCCTGGCAAGGACAACAAAAGGAGTGGAGGAGTAAAGAGAGTCAGTGAGAAGGAAGAAGAATTATTGGTGCTTTTGTATTACAAATACAAAAAAAGCTTTGTCAAGGCATTTGTGTTTAATAAATCTTTTGTTTGAAGATGGTCTCAATGTAAGTCAGTTTATAGTTAACATGACAAAAAACAAATCATTTCCCTATACAGAGCATACTGTGTAACAGAATAAAACCAACTCCTTTAATCATTTTGGTCTAGAGTAGTTCTACATCTTTACTTTGAAATTTGACTTTAAATCAAAATATTAATTAAGATCAGGCAAACCATCACTGTCTGCTCTTTTCTAGCAAAGAAGAGTGATTGCTTGTTTTAGCATTCTGTACATTAAAGATAAATAGACCGATTAATGCATTGATATTTTATTCCCCATTGCACAACAAGTTAATTAAATGCCTAAGTAACGTAACTGGTTTTCAGAATATCACTTCTATCCAAGCCATACTTCATTTCTGATGTATAAGAGAGAAGTTCTGATTCCAAAACTTTGGTGTGACTTTTTCCTTCCAATATCATTTCTGCTTTTTCTCCTATAATTTACAAAGGGGTTTTTGGATGTCCTGCTTCACCAATTTGTTTTGGATTCTCCTGTTTGCTCTGTCGTGTTTTTCTATCTGTGGGTTTGATTACTGCTTCTGTGTCCTCTAAGTTTATGGCCTCATTTTGAAAAAGACTTTCCCCAGTAACCAGCCTTGCACATCTGCTTGAACTAAATAACTTTTCCTTGAGAATCTCATGACATTTCAAATATCTAGAAGTCACAATCACATGAAAACTTACAGAACTATTCAAATTTAATTTTGGCGACACGATGAAAAGCCTCAGGCAAGACAAAGCATCTCTTCATCCCACTTTAGTTGGGAGAATTAATATTCTTTAACCCTTAACTAGTCACACTGGTGCATTTTGTACACCAATTTCAGTCATTTTTGTCCAACGTCCTTTCAATTGAACCTACTGGCAGCATCCGCCATCTATCCTCAGCTTGATTCACGTACAGTGTTGCAATGGTTTCCCTCTAGTGTGCCCCAAGCTGGTCTTATGAGTCGATGCACAGTCGTCAGTTCCATATGATGCATTTTGTACATCGCATGGGTACTTACGTATGTATGACAACGATGAGATGTTCTTTGCAAAGAACATTTAACAAATGAAGTGAAATGTGATACATGTGCAAATCCTGCAGTGGACGAAAGTGCGACAGGTGACGATTGAGCACTAGAGAAGTGGGTCGGGTTTATTTTCAGATAGTCCTAGACTGTGTCATACTATTCAGTAATATGGTATTAAATTACATTAGAAACATACAAATTAAAATTATTGCAATATTTTAAATTACAACCTCACAGCATGCAAATAAATAGCCATTTTAACAGTAGTGCATAAAATACACAGTGCGAGTACTTATGAGATGAGAAAAGGTGTGAAGTAGTTAAGGGTGAATATGAATGTCATTCCTAAGCTTGTGTATCTTTTTCAGAGTTAAATAGGAGCAAATCCTTTTTTCAGATGTTTCAAACTACTGTAACTATGATTTTTTTGGAATGCTATAACATCACATACTAAAAAGATTACTCTGTAGTGAACTAAAGCAGAACATCAAGTTTTTTTTTTACTGGGTTTTGAATATATATATGAGACAATGGAAGAAACTATGTTAGCCATGGAAAGGAAATCTCATTCAAACTGCAATCTTTTTTGATCTCTGCTGTCACTCCAATGCAATCAGCAAGTGCTCCATGGACTCTGTCTAGGTATTAAAAAAACAAAGGTTTAGGGTGTGACAAACTTGTGAATTGACTTTCCTCCTTTTGACTAGAATGGAGGAGCACCCATCCAAGGACCGCTGATGCCACATCTGGCTCAGCTTTCAGAACAGAACCAGCTTTGGTTGAAGACTGATCTACCAACTTGAACACACTCCCAATTAATGAGAACCTTAGATTTTTTTTCTTTTTTTGGCATTCAGACATTAAACAGGGTTCATCTATGGACCCCAGCTCTTTATCTGTGTGCCTCTGTTCTTCCCATACTGCTCTTGTCGCTACTAATATTTTCCAATTTACTAGCAATCCTGTGATACATTATTCATTTATTCATTCAAATAATGGCAATAATGTAGGAGATACTTTAAGCCTGAGGTGCTATTCATAGCTGCTCATTTCCATGATAATCATGTAATCCAGCCTTTTTTCTACCTATGTAGTATGTAATTCCTGAAAGTCACAATAGGAATCCGAAGTTTTAGACTTGGATATTAATAACGACAAAGCAAAAACTCTCCTAACTCATATAATGCCAAGCAGGTCACTTGAAAAGGATATCATTCTTGGAACAGTCGGTGGCAAAATTGAAACAGGCAGCCCATGAACTCAATGGCTAGGCACCATCAAGAAAGATACTGGACAGAACAAAGAGAGATTGAAAGAAATGGAGGACATTAATCCATAGAGTGACTTTGAATCGTAGTCGACAGAACGAGTAGAAAGAGTGATAATGTGTGCACATTCTTTGAAAAACTTTACGTCAAATATACATTAATCCAGTAACACCTTTAGCTCATTACTTTTTCTATGTACAAGTTTAAGAATTATATAAAGCAGTGTTCCTTAAACTTTTCATTCTCACAACCCAATCTCTCCCTTGAGATCCGTTCCATGATGACCGTCAGATCAGTCATCCTTACAGTATCTCCACTGACAGTCGTAATATGGGTCCCCCTCCTGGAGAATAAATTCTGCCAGTGATAGCAGAAACGAGTTGCTTAAATTGCAAACAGCAACCCATCACAAGATACTTATAACTGATACACAACCATTTCTGACAACCCTTCACAATCCAAAAGGCGGCAACCCTAGTTTAAGAAATCAGCTCAATGTCCCCAATCTAACATTAGTGTCTATGCTTGAAACTACGGTAACTAGTACTCTCGTGAATCAAATTATTTTCATGTTAAATATGAACACATTTTGTGTTGATATGAGTTTTTTTCAATTACTTTTCTTTATTGTTATGATGGTGATATCATGCTTCATGTCATGGCATCACTTCTAGCATAGTCATAACGTTTACCAATGACTAGGCTGGCTAGCCACCACGTGATTGGCGTGATGTAATCACATGGAACACACTTAACATGGCACAGTGGAAGAAGCTCATGTATTGTAGCATTAAGATAAATTCCAAAAAAAGAAACAATTACAAACGTAACGTTCTGCTTGCATCTACTTGCGTATCATGATGGTTAGTGTGCTTATGAACCGTTAGCTTGTTTTCTTGGTGCTTCATTGCACTCCTGTATTTGACTTTGTGTGTTAACTGACTTAATTCATGGCTTCATTGTTTCTTTGACTATGAGTTTGCCTTCCCTTTGTGATTGCCTCTAATCCTGCTGTGTTCTGCATTCTTGTTAGACCTGATAGGCACTATTTTCAGACTATATCAACTTATTCCAAGAATTGCACCTCTTGATCGTATCAACCAACAATGAAATAGAACCTTTCAATTAGAATCTCAGATTATGAATGAAATTCAACCACTGTGATTAATTCTTGTTCGATCTTTGCAAAGTATGGTGTAATTTAGCCAAAAAGTGTACAACACATTCATCTGTCTCAAGCTAAACGATTTACAAAACTATCTGGGAGAAGTTCTACACTGTGAATGATGTCATATATAGTGTCATTAACAAAAAGCCTTCACCAGAGGGATTGGTCTTTCATCATATGACTCAACATATCCATAACCAGATTAAAGAGGTGAGGACTTAAAGAAGATCCTTGGTGCAGACCTACTCTAACTGGAATCTTGTTTGTTACCCTGAGACTGCTTTTAACTCACGTCCTCACTCCCTCCTACATGTCCTGGACAATCCTCAGATACAGTACTTCTCTGGTATGCCTTTCTCTCTCATGCACCTTCAGACGTCTTGTCATGACACTCTACCATAAACTTTCTCTAACTCAATAAACGCCATATGCAAATCTTTTGTTTTTTTCTCGTTACTTCTCTATGAGCTGTCTCAAGGCAAAGACGACATCAGTTGTTCCTCTATCTGGCATTACACCAAATTGCTCCTCCCCATGGTCATCTCTTCCCTAACCCTAAACTCAATGAAATTATAAAAAGAAAAAGAAAAAAATCTGAGTGCAGTGGTGGTCATTTCAATAATAAGGAAAGAATTTGAGTATTTTTTTTTCTCACAGAGAAGTTCTTTATATTATAATTTGAAGGGTTTCTTCAAAACAATGGCAGTTTTCAGTTTAATATTTCTCATTCATTCCTGCCTTTCCTGGCATCTGAATATGGCTGAAAAGCAGTTGTGCTCATTGGTTTAGTTTCAAAGGAATACATTTCCATATTAATGTGACCACTTTGCTAACTTTTAAATTATCTATGACTTAGTGGGGGGCAGCAACCTTGATCCCTCTTTCTGATGGCCAGGAGCAACCAGACTACCTCAGTGGGTCTGATAGCTCCTCGGCCCTCCCTGCTGAGCACAAGGAAGAAATTTTATTCATTTTTACTACTATCAGTAATATTACACGGACTACATTGGATTAAATTGTGAATGGAAAATTGAATTCATTTTAGAGATGTGATTACAGTAGAATTTTTAATTACACAAATCTGACTTAGAACTTTAGTAATATGCTATTGAGATATTAATGAAAAAAGGTGAGAGATTCAGTGGATATTTTTAGAGTAATATTTTAATATATTTTTCCAATACAGTACATTGCACCAAGAGAAGGGTGTGACTCAAGGCAGCAGTGCTAACTGTTCAGATACATAACAGAGATCATAAAAGCCATGATGTCAATGATAAAGAGTGCAACATCATTAAAAGAAATGGCAGTAGTAGCCGCATTGTCAATTAACCCTTTTACTTTGTGACTTCACTGGTTTCTCCTTTATGGTAACAGTGATAAGAAGTCCATCAGGTAAACTGAGCTGTGTTTTCCGTTAAAAACAAACAAGCTCTTCATTTTAATACATTTTTGTTTATCATGGTTCTGGAGAGTTATGTTGGTAGTTGTGGATGTTTCAGAAAGAAGTCAGGAGGAAATCACATACTCTTTCAAAAGTTAAAGTAAATATCTGGAACTGCAAGTACAACTGAAACAGCATTTGAAGAGACTGTCACTAAGGATAATCTAAGGATAATTATTTTCAAAACAATCTAACATTAAATGCTCCTCTAAATAGGATTTATAATTTTAGAAATGAATGATGAAGGACCATCCAGGAAGACTGCAGCATGCCTCTGTTGTCTAACTTAAATTAAGGAACATTTTCAAGACATCCAGCCCTGCAAGCAGGTCTTCCAACTTACAAGGAAAAATTGCGGGTGGGTGGCAGGATTGGCACTCCAGACACCATTAAAGACCTCACGCTGCTCCAAAAGATCTGAGAGTTTCATCCTAAAGGCCAGTCGCCTGTTACAACATGAATGCCACCTCACAATTAGGGAATCCATTAGGGATTCCCGGACATTTTTCATTCCTGCAATTACAGCAGTTTAATTCCCGGGAAACCGGGAACGGCCAAGCTCGCATATATAGCGTGTAAAAATTGATCAAGAAATAACAAAGTTATAGTTGAAAATAATTAAGTGTCACGGTTTTTCGGCCCACGGTGAAACAGCGTTGTCATTTCTGATGCGAGTGAATCGCCCTCAACATCTTCCCTAAATGGATAGCACACGCCTTCCATTGTGTCTCCAGCTCTGACGGGATTTTTTGAATGTTCCTCGAACCAAGGCGCTGAAAAATGACAGCTGTCCACATTTTCTTTCTTTGGAATAGCAATGACAGACTGACAGATCAGACAAACGCACTTCGACTGTGACATTGTGAGAAAAAAAAATCCTCTTCCAATTCCACATCCAACCCATACACTCCCCAAACAATTTTTTTTTTAAATCCCTTCTTTAGTCGATATAAATTAGAAGGCTAACTAGATCAGTAGCTCGCCTGTTTAATCATGCGTGTGGGATGACCAGTGTGTTAGAAGAGAAGAGATCTCAGACTGGCCGTCCTGTATGTCAATCAAGTGGCAAATGCCATAGGGATGTTTTGAATTCAACGCAATCTACCTGCACTATCTTTGTGATCTACCGGTCGATTGCGATCGACCCATTGGGCACCCCTGAACTAGATACATGTACTTATCTGACAGCATGAACTGTTTGTAGATAAGGTTAGCCTTTTATTGGTGTCAACATATTGCATTAGTGTTATTAAAAATAAGTGTCGGTCGTTCTAAAATCGTTCACATGTGAGATGCCCGTGCACTGTGTCATCCCCAGGAACCCGGGATTCCCGGGAATGACATGCCGAATTCCCAAATTCCCGGGAATGGATTCCCTACTCACAATAGCAAGTGCTGTGTCATGAGTAGAACACAATTTCCCCTCAGGGATTAATAAATTACATCCAAAAAAAAAAACACATCAACATAAAAACAGCAGGAAAGGTATGTGTAGTACCCACTGCTGTACGGATGCAAATTTAGTACATGTCCTTCATGTGACATATTTTCAAACAGTCACCAACACACAGCTCAACATTGCACTTGGGCCAGTAGAGGCCTATTTCTTTACACACTTTTTTACATTATTCTTTCTATTGCTTGAGCATAAGAGAGCAGAATGTCAGTGCCTGCTCCGCATGAGCGACACATTTATTGTGTTATTATAAAAAATAGGCTACCACAGAACAAGGCTTAGTAACTTCCACTTTTCTCTGACTTGAGCACTGACAGTTACTGCATTATGAACAATGCTTAGGGGCTAACATCTTTCTTAATCGCAGTTATTTTGCCACGCAGATACAGCATCCCGCTGCAGCATTATGTAATTTAAGTCACTAGGAATGTTGTGCTGTTTCAGTCCTACAGTACTGTATGTATCAGTTTCATTATCCATGTCAATGTCTAATGACTTATTCACATTGCTATTGTTTATTCAACTAATGATCCAGTTGTGCTTTGATCTAAAATGGACTTTCATTTACATGCCATTGCATTTTGATTGAAGGCCCTGCCCCACACATAGTATTTAATAATGACATTACCAGTTGCATACAGCATAAAAATAGTCATGACTTTTTGCAGCACAATGTTATTTCATCCACTAATTGGCAGCAGAATACTGTCCCGAGCATTATTTGGGCTTAAAAAGGTACAGCAGATCATTAAACATCACCCAGTCTGACTCATGATGGCCCATAATTACACCGAATTTTAAACCAGAATCACACTCAGGAGAAATACCAAGGAGGTTAACTAGCTATACAAATAATCAGGCATCAAATCTGTATTATGCTACTGAATACTAACAAGAATATTTTAATAGTAACTGGGAGAACAGAAATTGAAAGGTTTGTGTTTCCCGTACTGGCAGTTAAAGTATGCATACCGGTGACCAACACCAGACCCATAGAGCCTCAGTTGCAGTAACCGGTACACTTACAGACCAACATTCAGCCAAATTGCTAATCCCAAAAGAAGCCATTAAGTTGGCATCATGACTGTAGAATTAAAAGGGTATTAAAGAAACAAAGAGTTAACAAAAGAGACATCAAACCACAAAACAAGTGGTCAAATGTAAAAGGTAAAAATCAAAGTCAAAAGGAGCAAAGCGAAAGGTCCAAAAACTATAAAATAAAAAGTACCCGAGAAAACGTGTAAGTCACTGACAGACAGTATTGTGCTGCCAGCTCTTGCTGCAGCCAAAATGCAAAAATCAAAATGTAAAAAATCCAAAGAATTCTAATGTAAAATCTCAATTAATTTTGAGAAGAAGCTAGCAACAAGTGTGGCAGAAAAACACATTTGTAAAATCAAAGTAATTAAAACAGTGATTGGTTTGTGACATGTAAGTATTTAACACAGAATTGAAAGGTAACTGATGATATGTGACTGAGGGTAAAAGAGTAAGCATAAATAGAACAAACAAAATAAAACAAAAGCAAAAATATACATAGCAAAATAAAGACCAACCAAAAGCAAGAGAATAGGGAAAATGACACAAACAATTAGAAACAGTAAAAAAGGCAGTACCAATCTGAAATCCTGACAGTTACAATTTATAAATCATATTCACATTTATTGTTGTGTATATACAGTGCATCCGGAAAGTATTCACAGCGCATCACTTTTTCCACATTTTGTTATGTTACAGCCTTAATCCAAAATGGATTAAATTCATTTTTTTTCTCAGAATTCTACACACAACACCCCATAATGACAACGTGAAAAAAGTTTACTTGAAGTTTTTGCAAATTTATTAAAAATAAAAAAACTGAGAAAGCACATGTACATAAGTATTCACAGCCTTTGCCATGAAGCTCAAAATTGAGCTCAGGTGCCTCCTGTTTCCCCTGATCATCCTTGAGATGTTTCTGCAGCTTAATTGGAGTCCACCTGTGGTAAATTCAGTTGATTGGACATGATTTGGAAAGGCACACTCCTGTCTAAATAATGTCCCACAGTTGACAGTCCATATCAGAGCACAAACCAAGCATGAAGTCAAAGGAATTGTCTGTAGACCTCCGAGACAGGATTGTCTCGAGGCACAAATCTGGGGAAGGTTACAGAAAAAATTCTGCTACCTTGAAGGTCCCAATGAGCACAGTGGCCTCCATCATCCGTAAGTGGAAGAAGTTCAAAACCACCAGGACTCTTCTTAGAGCTGGCCGGCCATCTAAACTGAGCGATCGGATAGAGAAGGGCCTTAGTCAGGGAGGTGACCAAGAACCCGATGGTCACTCTGTCAGAGCTCCAGAGGTCCTCTGTAAAGAGAGGATTAACTTCCAGAAGGACAACCATCTCCGTCATCCAGACGGAGGCCACTCCTTAGTAAAAGGCACATGGCAGCCCGCCTGGAGTTTGCCAAAAGGCCCCTGAAGGACTCTCAGACCATGAGAAACAAAATTTTCTGGTCTGATGAGACAAAGATTGAACTGTTCGGTGTGAATGCCAGGCGTCACGGTTGGAGGAAACCAGGCACTGCTCATCACCAGGCCAGTACCATTCCTACAGTAAGGCATGGTGGTGGCAGCATCATGCTGTGGGGATGTTTTTCAGCGGCAGGAACTGGGAGACTAGTCAGGATAAAGGGAAAGATGACTGCAGCAATGTACAGAGACATCCTAAATGAAAACCTGCTCCAGAGAGCTCTTGACCTCAGACTGGGGCGACGGTTCATCTTTCAGCACTACAACGACCCTAAGCACAAAGCCAAGATATCAAAAGAGTGGCTTCAGGACAACTCTGTGAATGTCATTGAGTGGCCCAGCCAGAGTCCAGACTTGAATCCGATTGAACATCTCTGGAGAGATCTTAAAATGGCTGTGCACCGACGCTTCCCATCCAACCTGATGGAGCTTGAAAGGTGCTGCAAAGAGGAATGGGCGAAACTGGCCAAGGATAGGTGTGCCAAGCTTGTGGCATCATATTCAAAAAGACTTGAGGTTGTAATTGCTGTCAAAGGTGCATCGACAAAGTATTGAGCAAAGGCAGTGAATACTTATGTACATGTGATTTCTCAGTTTTTATATTTTTAATAAATTTGCAAAAACCTCAAGTAAACGTTTTTCACGTTGTCATTATGGGGTGTTTTGTGCAGAATTCTGAGGAAAATAATGAATTTAATCCATTTTAAAATTAGGCTGTAACATAACAAAATTTGGAAAAAGTGATGCGCTGTGAATACTTTCCGTATGCACTGTATATATATATATATATATATATATATATATATATATATATATATATATACTCAGCAAAAAAAGAAACGTCCCTTTTTCAGGACTGTGTATTTCAATAATAATGTTTTAAAAATCCAAATAACTTTACAGATCTTCAATGTAAAGGGTTTAAACAATGTTTTCCATGCATGTTCAATTAACCATAATCAATTAATTAACATGCACCTGTGGAATGTCGTTAAGACCTTAACAGCTTACAGAAAGTAGGCATTTAAGGTCACAGTTCTAAAAACGCAGGACACTAAAGAGACTTGTCTACCGACTGTGAAAAACACCCAAAGAAAGATGCCCTGGGTCCCTGCTCATCTGCGTGAACGTGCATAAGGCATGCTTCAGGGAGGCATGAGGACTGCTGATGTGGCTAGAGCAATAAATTGCCATGTCCGCACTGTGAGACGCCTAAGACAGAGCTACAGGGAGACAGGAAGGACAGCTGATCATCCTCGCAGTGGAAGACCACGTGTAACAACACCTGCACAGGATCGGTACATCTGAATATCACACCTGCGTGACAGGTACAGGATGGCCACAACAACTGCCCGAGTCACACCAGGAACACACAATCCCTCCATCAATGCTCAGACTGTCCGCAATAGGCTGAGAGAGGCTGGACTGAGGGCTTGTAGGCCTGTTGTAAGGCAGGTCCTTACCAGACATCACCAGCAACAACGCCTATGGGCACAAACCCACCCGCTGGACCAGACAGGAGTGGCAAAAAGTGCTCTTCACTGATGAGTCACGGTTTTGTCTCACCAGGGGTGATGGACGGATTCGTGTTTATCGTCGCAGGAATGAGCGTTACACCGAGGCCTGTACCCTGGAGCGGATCGATTTGGATCGATGGCTAGGGCCATTCCCCCCAGAAATGTCCAGAAACTTGCAGGTGCCTTGGTGGAAGAGTAGGGTAACATCTCACAGCAAGAACTGACAAATCTGGTCCAGTCCATGAGGAGGAGATGCACTGCAGTACTTCAAGCAGCCAGTGGCCACACCAGATACTGACTGGTACTTTTGATTTTGAGCCTCCCTTCATTCAGGGACACATTGTGAAACATTTTTAGTTTATGTCTTATGGTGTTGACTCTTTTAGTGTTCATACAAATATTTACACATTAAGTTTACTGAAAGTAAAAACAGTTAAAGGTCAGAGGACATTTCTTTTTTTTCTAAGTATATATATATACACTCACCTAAAGGATTATTAGGAACACCATACTAATACGGTGTTTGACCCCCTATCGCCTTCAGAACTGCCTTAATTCTACGTGGCATTGATTCAACAAGGTGCTGAAAGCATTCTTTAGAAATGTTGGCCCATATTGATAGGATAGCATCTTGCAGTTGATGGAGATTTGTGGGATGGACATCCAGGGCTCGAAGCTCCCGTTCCACCACATCCCAAAGATGCTCTACTGGGTTGAGATCGGGTGACTGCGGGGGCCATTTTAGTACAGTGAACTCATTGTCATGTTCAAGAAACCAATTTGAAATGATTCGAGATTTGTGACATGGTGCATTATCCTGCTGGAAGTAGCCATCAGAGGATGGGTACATGGTGGTCATGAAGGGGTGGACATGGTCAGAAACAATGCTCAGGTAGCCCGTGGCATTTAAACGATGCCCAATTGGCACTAAGGGGCCTAAAGTGTGCCAAGAAAACATCCCCCACACCATTACACCACCACCACCAGCCTGCACAGTGGTAACAAGGCATGATGGATCCATGTTCTCATTCTGTTTACGCCAAATTCTGACTGTACCATTTGAATGTCTCAACAGAAATCGAGACTCATCAGATCCAGCAACATTTTTCCAGTCTTCAACTGTCCAATTTTGGTGAGCTTGTGCAAATTGTAGCCTCTTTTTCCTATTTGTAGTGGAGATGAGTGGTACCCGGTGGGGTCTTCTGCTGTTGTAGCCCATCTGCCTCAAGGTTGTGCGTGTTGTGGCTTCACAAATGCTTTGCTGCATACCTCGGTTGTAACGAGTGGTTATTTCAGTCAAAGTTGCTCTTCTATCAGGTTGAATCAGTCGGCCCATTCTCCTCTGACCTCTAGCATCAACAAGGCATTTTCGCCCACAGGACTGCCGCATACTGGATGTTTTTTTCCCTTTTCACACCATTCTTTGTAAACCCTAGAAATGGTTGTGCGTGAAAATCCCAGTAACTGAGCAGATTGTGAAATACTCAGACCGGCCCGTCTGGCACCAACAACCATGCCACGCTCAAAATTGCTTAAATCACCTTCCTTTCCCATTCTGACATTCAGTTTGGAGTTCAGGAGATTGTCTTGACCAGGACCACACCCCTAAATGCATTGAAGCAACTGCCATGTGATTGGTTGATTAGATAATTGCATTAATGAGAAATTGAACAGGTGTTCCTGATAATCCTTTAGGTGAGTGTTGGTTTTCACAAAGTTTGCTGTTTCAGTATTTTATTTTTGTCAGATATATTGATGGTATGCTAAAGTATAATTACAAGCATTTCATATGTTTCAAAGGCTTTTATTGACAATTACATTAAGTTTATGCAAAGAGACAATATTTGCAGTGTTGGCCCTTCTCTCTTTTTCAAGACCCCTGAAATTCGCCCTGGAATGCTGTCAATTAACTTCTGGGCCAAATCCTGACTGATGGCAGCCCAATCTTGCATAATCAAGAGGAATTTGTGGGTTTGTGTTTGTCCACACTCCTCTTGAGGATTTGCCACAAGTTCTCAATGCGATTAAGGTCTGGGGAGTTTCCTGGCCATGGATCCAAAATTCCGATGTTTTGTTCCCCGAGCCACATAGTTATCACTTTTGCCTTATGACACAGTGCTCCATCATGCTGGAAAAGACATTGTTCATCACCCAACTGTTGTTGGATGGTTGGGAGAAGTTGCTCTCAGAGGAGCCACGACTGTAAGCACAATAAGCCTTTTTTAGTGTGAAACGCTTTCCAGTAAGCGTTTCCCACAGCACCAAGAGCAGTTACAGCTCCTAGCACTGTAACATCCAATAGCTCTTTGCTGTGTTCTCTCTCTGCCTCCTGCACTCCTCCCAGCAAGCTTTGTCTTTCTCTTCCCAACTCTGGCTTCCTGAGTTGAAATAGGCAGCTCCTTTATAAAAAATCCAGGAGTACTTCCAGTGTCCCAAAGGATACTCCCAGGAGCAAGATTGAAGCCCGACAAAGCAGTACTTGTGGATCTTTTCAGCACACCCTGGAAGAACCCAACAGAGCTGAGGCAGTGAACTACAATTCCCCATACACCCTGTGGGAACCTGTGAAGGCACTTTAATCCTGGGGGGCTGCTGCCTGGTTGTTTTGGGGAGACAACACCCTTTGAAAAATGTCTCCCCCTGTACTTCAATGCCATGGCTGTCCCTGTGATGCCCTTCACAATATGTATACACTGATATACATATACAGCATATATACACACACACATTGTAGCATGGTTAGGAATTTTCCATTGCTGTCTTACATCTGTAAATTTGATCAAGTGCTTTGAGGCTGTCTTCTGAGAAGCAAGAATTATATGTTTTTCATTTTTGCTACAGTTTTATGAACTTATAAGAAAAATAAAAGGCCAGAGTGAAATGAATTCATCTTGAATACAGAAATCAAAAATAGGAGGATAAGCACAGAGAAAAATATTGATAGACTGTTAAAGTAAAGCAAGAAATAAAACCAACAGATCTTCTATAGTCCTGAGTATCTATGCTAATGTCAGTATATAAAGGCAGAGGAGAAGACACAGTTTTGGTTTCAGAAGAAATTAGAGAAGACCATTGAAAAATTCCACAGCAAAAATCAATTCTTGGCCATTAACAATGCTCCACAGAAAAACAGTGAAGCAACATAAAAGCATATATCGGATTAAATAAAAACTTAATGATGGTGCAGCTGAAACAAATCAAACGAGGCATGTGAACAAAAGAATAAATGCAGAGTTTTTGAAAGAAAACCCAGAAGAATTCTATGGGAATTTCAAGAAGAAGCAAGTAAAAACTGTCAAAAAAAAACACATTGTAACAAGGTAAAAAGGAGCTAGGAGATATAATGTAAACTGAGTGATGGATTGTCTAGGAAATAAGAAAGGCTTCAGAATAAAGAAACAGTTGATAACTGGGGTGAGAATGGAGAAGATGAAGATGAAAGGAACGAGCTGAAAGAAAGGTCAACCAAACTCAGTAGATGGCAGGAGAAAGTACAAAACATGGTGGTGAGAAAAGTGACAGAGAAGGCATTTTAGAATGTGAGCAAAGGAAAGGGCGGTGACATGGAACTGTAGTTAGTACTCCTCACGATTCTAGAAAGTCCCCACCACCTGCTGCTGATTATGAGGTTAGGATTAATGTGTGAGTGGGTATGGGTGTCTTTGTGGAGATTCCTAATCTGTAGCCACTGCGGACCACATAGGTTCTGGAACCTGTAGACCGTAATGGAGAAAGTGAGTTCAGAAAATTAGAAGAAAGAAAGAAAGCAGACTTGGTAAGTCTCAAGTCAGACAAAGACAGTAAACTGTAAAGAATCTGAAAGGAAACAATAGATTGTCTAGAAAGAAATTATAGCACACTAGGGGGTTCCATCCTGCTCGCTTCACTCGGATCCCCCCGGCCTGCGCTATGCACCAGCTCGCGTTGTGAAGACTTGAGGGACTGAACGCACCCCAAGGAGACGCGGTCGCTCCCCCTAAACCCCCCCAAATATAGTTCTTTTTTTTACCTCCTTGTTGCTCGATCAGCTTCTGGTTTGCTGCTGCTGCTGTGGCACATGATATGCATCTCACATGGCGTTTTGAACATTTAAAAGCCTGTACAGCAGCTGTCCTACTCTTTGTCTTTTATTTCTGGCCCCGGGCATGGTTACATTTTTTGGCACAAAGTCTCATCTCATGAGACATGAGTTCTTGATATTTTTTAGTTTATAATTTAAAAATGGAATAAGAATCTGAAAATCTAACAACATCACATTGTGACAAAAAAGTGACATAAAAATGTCACATTAAATCATTGCACAAAATCGTTGCACTTTTAGGCTTATAGAGTGTAGATTAAAGAAAAAAAACAGATTGCCGCTAAGGCAAGAAGGATCAAATAGAAATGGAAGAAATACATCAAAGATCTGTAAATAATAAGAATGACAGCCAAAGAATAGATTAATTTGGACTGAAAACGCACCAAGTTTGAAGACTGGTGAGAAAGAGTCACGCATAATTAAAGCTGATACCAAAAGATATTAATTTAAGATATTAAAACTCCATTAACTTTCAGGATCTGTACTGATCTGATGAACCGATCCCTAAATAGAGTGATGATAATATTTTGTTACAACTGGAAAAAAGTAGATTTGTTGGTAAACAGATCAGAAGATGTTACTTAGTCTTAAATCTAGCTAAAGGTTGTTCCCAAAAGAGCACACAAAACAAACATCTAAGCCAAAATATGAAGCAAACTATGAAGATTGCAGTCAAAACCAAGTTTTTAACCAGAAAATGTATATCTCAAAATTACACCTTGCAATTTTTTGTTCATATCTGAAATCTTGGACAACCAAGAAGTGCACAGAAACCTTGACAACCTTTAAGAAGAGTCTGGATGAGACTTTGGGACAGTTTAGTTATTAGCTTGTGGTGGATGGCCAGCTTTATATTCCAGTCCTCACCCCCAGGCCGGGCCCCGAGTTCCAGCAGGGCCTTATGGACTATGTAGTTTTTATGCACAGCCCTGCTGGATACCTTGGGGGCCACTGGGAGTCGCTGTCAGAGGACCTGTTGACTCGTATATGCCCTATAACCGGGAAGTACGTCATAATCCCGGGACGGAAGAGACGACGTGCTTCCGGGATGAAGATATGGACTGTTTGCCCTGACCCGGAAGGAGTAAGGTCTTGTGAACTGTTGGGCAGGAACACCTCCGGGTCAGGGGATATAAAGGGACACTGGGAAAGCCCAGATACTGAGCTGAGCTGGGAGGAAGGGTACCTAAGTGTCTGGGAGAGGAGGTTTGGTTATTGTAGTGTTTATTAAAGAGTAGAGTGGAAGGGGCTTGGTGCACTGTGCTAAGAGAAAATAAAAGAGTCTTGGACTTGTACCTGGTGTTTGGAGTGGTACCTGGGGTTCAAGAGGTGAGTCGGAACCTCTACTGCCACAAGCTGAACAAATGGGCTTGATGGACTGAATTGTCTCCACCTGTTGGTCAAATTTTGTTTTGTTTTCTTATTAGATCTTTTATTGAATTTATTACAAACATATAACATTCTATACAATCAAGTCAAAACTTAACAAAACTAAATTCAAATCAACCCCCACCAATGAGAAAGAGGGG
This sequence comes from Polypterus senegalus, assembly GCF_016835505.1. NCBI lineage: Eukaryota > Metazoa > Chordata > Cladistia > Polypteriformes > Polypteridae > Polypterus > Polypterus senegalus. Next base: position 31,584,793 of record NC_053168.1, on the reverse strand, counting down.
AAGACCAACAGCCAGAGTAAAACTATTGAGAGTATTAAAGAGAGAAAGGAGTCTTCTCCCCCCAATATAAATGCTTATTCTAAAATATTATAAGAAGTACTGCAGTATTTCATTTCTATTGCAGACCAAGCTAGTGTGTGTTCATTTATTTGTGTCAATTTCCAGGTTTTTATAGCTTGTTTGTTTGCCGCTCAGCAATAAAACTGAAAATTACGTACAGCCATGCCACCTTCTGCTTTAGGTCATTGTAGGGGTACCTTTTGAATGTGTGGGTTTTTCGAATTCCAAATAAATGAGGTAATGATTTAATCTAATTTCTTAAAAAAAGATTTGTTAATGTATATGGGGATGTTTTGAAATAGAAACAGAAGCTTAGGGAGGATATTTATCTTGACAATGTAAATTTTCACTGCTAAAGTAAGATGGAGGATAGACCTTTAATGCACGTCTTGTTTAATTTTGTCCATGCAAACAGCAAAATTTTGTTGAAAACGAGAATTATATTTACAGTAAAACTTTGGATTGAGAGTGACTTGGTCTGCGAGTGTTTTGCAAGAAGAGCAAAAATTTTTAATAAATTTTAACTTGATAAACGAGCGAGGTCTTGCAATACAAGTTGTACATATGCCGTTTGTCTGCTGAGCATCATGTGATCACAACTGAGCCGATAGTTCTTCTCTCTCTCTTGCTGCAGGATTGCAGGTAATTGTCTCCCATGCTCGGTTTCAGTCGGCCTGCCTCACTCGTATAGTCAACATCCATATGAGAGTGTATTGTTTACTAGAGCATTGTGACCATGTGTGTGTGCATAAAGCATTTTTTTATTTTGTGTGTAAGCGATGAATCTGTTTAACGACAATGCAATGTCACATTTTCGTGAAATCCTCAAAAGGAGGAAAAAGCAACTGTCATTTGATAAGTTCCTTGTTAAAGTCACAAAAAAAAGAAGATTCCAGTCAGCCAACAGATAGAAGCGATTCCATTAGTTATAGTGAAAGTCATTCTACACAATAACCCTCCTTCTCCTATCCTCTCTCTCGTCTCACTCACACCAGTCACGATCCTTTTCAAAGGTAAAGTGCAGGTTAATTTGTTTTATGTATTTTTACCTTATATTTTGTATTAATCATTTTTATATACATATTTTTGGGGTATGGAACGAATCATCCTAGTTTCCATTATTTCTTATGGGGGAATTCGTTTTGAGTACTTTGGATTACAAGCACATTTCAGGAATAAATTATGCTTGCAAACCAAGGCACCACAGTATTTGTGATGTTGACTCCTAGGTATTTACAGTAAACTGATCTGCAATGATAAAAGTGTCCAATCTAATGTTGTTTGCTAGAGAATTCACTGGAAAAAGCACACTTTTGTTCAAATTAGTTTTGAGTCCAGATATCTTTAGAAATTCTGCTAGTGCAGTTAGGGCTACAGGCACAGAATTTTGTAGGTCTGATATATGCAGTACCATATCATCTGCATATACAGTAGTGATATTTTCCATTCAAGTCCTTCTCTGAAAATCCCCTTTATCTCTGATGCATTTCCAAAGTGAACAGCCAATAGCTCAATGGCGATTGTCAAATTTCTTATGTTAAATTGCTGAATTTGAATTATTGATTGACGGAACACACAGTGTGCACTTTTCTGGTCATCTGTTTGTAGCAACCCCACAGAAACAGTGCGCAAATGTTGCAAGAAAATTTTGAAGCTCAAGAGAAACAATGTGGGCTTGAGATATATGACGAAATATTTTGGACTATAAAAGAAAAAACAAAACATACAGTATGTCTAAAAAATTAATTTTACACCATAAAACCCTTAGAAGTGGAAAAGAATTATCCTTCAGAAAACAGGGAACAAAGCAGAAAAAATTCCAACCTAAACCTAACACATCAATCAAACTTTTTTATTTTTATTGAGTGGCAGATATTGAAAATCATTTAAGAAAACAAACTAGGTAACTGAATCTGAGGGTCATTAACATTCTCCTTCTCTAAATGAGATTTAATTGTTATTTGCCTAAATGACTTCTCATGTGAAGCAGTAGTCTTGACTGGGTGGTCTTTTGGCCTGGACCCCCTGCAGATTTTGCTTTTTTCCTGTTTTTGTTGTTTGTTTTTTTTTCTGTCCACCCCATCCAACTAACCTTATCACCAGTCTGTCATTCTTGATTTAAGGACTCTATTTCTCTTACAGTAATTATATACTGTATCTATTGCATGTAAGTGTGCATTATTCATTTTTTGCATGCTATTTATGCATTATTTTACTTAGCTAATTTTAATTTGGATTTCTTTGCATATAATTGATTTTTTGACATCTTGTAAAGCACTTTTAGCAACATCGTTTGTATGAAAATGTGCTATTGAAAGATATGTTATTGTTGTTCCAAACATTTTCTGCTTCACAATGATTGAGGCCACTGTGCTCCGGGAAACACTCTAACCTTTGGAAATGGATTAATACCGTTGCCCTGATCTGTACCTCATAAAGTGGCATAGTGAGTAAGGGCAGGACAAGACCCCAGGCAGAAGATGAAAGATGGCATTCCATAATGATTACATGTAGTACAATTCAAAAGATTCTGGAGCATCCCTCAAGGTACCATCATAGGGAAATAATGCAGCTGTGGGCAGTGAGTGCCAAACACTCCTAATCACAGGGAATGCTGTTTTAAAGAGTATGTACTACAGGAGTGACGTGAGGCCATTTAGTCTCCTCTTTACATGTGTACCAAAGTCCTTAGGGTGTATAAATAGTAGGTTAGAGCAACATCGGAAAAGCTTTACCAATTGCTTAGAAAATAGTTTATGACTGAAGTATGGTGCTGCACCTAAAGCATTCAGGATGTGGGTACTTCAAGCCAACATTCAAGTGTAGCCCACCATGCAGGGCCTGGTTAAAACTTTACATTCTGTAAGCCCTGTTGGAAATCACCTTACTGACCCTTTTTATACTTAATGTATGATCTGTATGAGTTCACTTACCTGCTCATGAGACTTGATCCAGGTGCACAGGAAAATATGTTGGGAAACACAGAATTCTGGATGCTCTTAAGAATCACAAGTCCAAAGAAAGAGGTGCCACCCAGGTAGGTGACCAAGACTGAGTTACTGAAAGCTCCTTCCCATAAGATCTTCTCCAGACCTGATCAGGTTATCCAGAGAGAATATAAAAGGGTGGTCGTATCTACTCCTTATTAGTTCACTAATTGAGCATGTCAGCTGAGGAAATATGGCCTAGCTGAGTCATATGTTGCTAGAAGAAAAGGGAGCCCAGCATTGGAAACTGGGATGGAAGGTCTGGAACGAATCTCTAAATTACTTTTCTGTGGTGACTGTATGATAGATTTATTGTTAGACAGGCAGAGACCCTGTTACTGAACTATATGAAAATAAAATACCTGGGGGGTCTTATTTATAAAACCTTGCTTAGGTTCCATACTAAAATTTTGCTTACACTAGAAAAGCATAAACAGCAAATGCACAAAACAAATGTTTCATAAAACTGTACAAAGCTCTATGACAGGTCCCACACCAAGTTCCTTTATAAATCTCCAATCAACTTAAAACTATGCATGTATGGCCCACACTTTTAGTGGCTCTTCCTCGTCTCCTGCCAACCATATATGGCTTGTCGAAGAAGAGACAAGTGAGCCACAAAAAGAGTTGGGGCGGCCACCTGTATATTGTTTCTTGGCTGCAAAAGAGTTAAGTGTTGTGTAAAATTGAGTACAGATTTGATTCCTGAACAGAACTGTCTTGAGGTAAAGATGGAGGTTTTAAAGGAGAGGACAGGAAGTGACGTAATCAGGGTCGGAACCGGAAGTGACGTCCTCGGAACCAGGCAGAATTTTCTGCAATCGGTCTGTAGTGGAAAGAGAGAATGGGTCAGCACACTCTGCCACCCCCTGGTCTGGCACGGAATTACCCTCATTCGGGCCGTTTAACTGCCTCCCATACACACGTGTGTGACAGGCTTAATAAAACACCCCTTTTGAATATTCAATATTGGCATTTTAGCAACTCCAGGCAGCAGAATAATGAAGTTGACGCAAAATCTCATTTCATTGTGAATTTCAGTGCTGTGTTATTCACATTCTGATGTTAAACCATCCATCCATTTTCTAAACCAGGTTGTTCTAAATCTGTAACACAAGTAGTATTACATGATTTCTCCTTGATGTTCTCTGTAGTGTAGGCTCCAATTCCACACAAAGCTCTAAGAACACGGCTCTAGGAAGTTTAAATCGTCTTATAAGTCAGTCATCACCATGACAAAGGATAGAAATATAAATGACTGAAAACACTGTGTTTTAAGTTTGTTTGTCTGGGTATTTTAATTGTGGCTAATTTTTGCTTTGTGCCCTTCCTCACCATAATCTATCATCTGTGGGGGAGAAGCGAAAGTATCTCTGGTTTTCGATGGATCTCAATGTTTTAAGGGTCCCCTGATACTGAAAACATCAATATCTTGATGATGGGTGTGTGTCTGTCTGTGTGTGTGTCTGTGTGTCACAGTTTTTTGAGGATGGTCTGGAGCTAAAATGGCTGGATGGAAAAATACCAAACTCGAAACTTAAGCCTGTTATAAGATGATGACTTGCTGATTAGTTTTTCGAGCAAAATCATGCAAGGAAAAGAGGCACTCTAGAGGAACCCTCAAATATCATAATTCCGCAATTAATTATGAATTCTTCTCATCAATTGCTATCATAATAACCTATTTTATGATCAAAAAAGATCAGCATCAGAGTGGTAAATAATTACTGAAATGTTATAGTATAGTTTTATTTTAAGAGGTTATATAACGTATGCGTAGCATAACATATGGGTGCATCTTAGCTAACTGATTTGCTGATTAGCTCATCGCTGACTAATCTCCTAGTCCCCGCCCCTGAAAAACAACCCCACAACATGATGCTGCCACCATCATGCTTCACTGTTGGAATGATAGTGCACAGGTCTCCTCCAGATGTGATACTTAGAAGTGAGGCCTAACAGTTCAATCTTGATTTTATCAGACCAGAGAATCTTCCTTCTCATAGTCTGAGACTACTTTAAGTACCTTTTTTCCAACTCCATGAGGGCTTCTATGTGTCATCTGACCAGACGACCATAAAGCCCAGATTGCTAGAGTGTTGCAGTAGTGATCGTTTTTCTGGACATTTTTTCCATTTTCACCCAGGTTCTCTGGAGCTCAGTCATCATCTGGTTCTTAGTCGACTCTCTTAACAAGGCCCTTTACCCTCAGTTGCTTAGTTTAGTTGGACAGACAGCTCTAGAAAGAGTCCTGGTTGTTACAAAATTCTTTCATTTAAGAATTATGGACACTACTGTGCTTCTGGGAACCTTAAAAGCTTCAAAATATTTTTGTTGTCTTCTCCAGATCTGTGCCTTGACACCATCCTGTCTCTAAGCTCTGTGGTCAGCTCATTCAACCTCACAACTTGGTGTTAGCTCTGATACATGTTGTGAACTCTGATATAACTCTTACCTTATACAGTATATGGACCTTATATAAACAGGTGTCTTAATCCTGAAATATCTCAATGTTGCTCAAATGCATGGGATGCACCTGAGCCAAAATTCACTTGTCAAAGCAAAGAGTCTGAATACTTATGTCAATGTAATATTTCAGGGTTATTTTTTATTTTTATTTTTAATGAATTTGCAAAAAAATCTCAAATCCTATTTTGGCTTTGTCATACTGTGGTATTGAGTGTTTCTTGATATGGGGGAAAAAAAAGAATTTAAATGATTTTAGCACCAGACTAAAGCATAAAAAATGTGGAAAAGTGGAGGAGTCTGATTTTCTTGTGGTGAGTCCCAGACTGGTTGGACTGAGATATCAAGCCCAGGGCTAGATTAAGGTGGGTGCTATTGATGCTGCAGCATTAGGCCCATTCCTAAAATAGGCCCAGATGAAAACAGATGAGAATTTTCCGGAAGCTGAACAGTTTTCCTTTGCTATATTAACCTCAAAATAATTCTTAGAATGAAATTTGGAGTCCGACTTTCAGACGCCTAGACACAGCGTTACTTATTATACAGTTACTATTGTTCTTTGCGCTGTGACGTAACTATAACGTTGTTGTGTTTATTGTTAACCGAATATTTCAAGTTAATGCTATCAATTTTACGTTAAACAGTTTACTTAGTAATTTATCTGCATTATTTGCAATATCTTAGGGATTCTTGCCACTTTATTATTGTTCGGTAAGTGCCACGTAGTAAATTTTTCACTTTGAAAGTTAATTGTACAGTAAAAATCGATGGCTATTTAAATGGTTATCTGTAAAGGTAAAACTAAAAGCCGGCCCGCTGGCCCGGCATGAATGTTTAGAATTTTTTAAATCCTCTACAGGATTCTGGTCTATTATGAAATGTAAATCGTGGACAAACTTTTACCCTCGAGAACCTGAACTGAGTCACTTCGACCCAATGTCTCTGTAAATTAATTTTTTCTTACTCTGTTTCATAAGTGAATTGCGAAATTTTGTGTATTTCATTGTTAGGTTTTCTGCATTAAGTGCACTTTTCAGGCAATTGCAATTGAATGTTGATGTTACATAGTTTGATGTTAATCTCGAGTTGTTATTATACTATGTCGATATTATTATTCATGTTCAATAAAGGCTGGCTGGTTGCGTCGCAAGCAATTAAGGCTCCTTGGTTGGTCTGAGTGTGCATGTACAGTGAGTGTCAAATGCACATGCACCAATGCCGAGAAAAAAATAGGCCTTTTTTTGCGCTGCAGCATCAGGCCTAATTTTATCTTAATCCGGCCCTGATCAAGCCACACAACTGCATCTGACTTGCTAATATCAGCTAAATGAAAAATGTGACTGAGAAAGTGATGTAATGTATTAAGTAACACAATAGCAGTCAGACCAGGTTGTTAGTCTCTACTGTAGACCCTCAATGACACAATGCAAGTAATCTATAAATTATAGATGCCACATGGGCTGGACGGCCAACCCTGCTGGAAGAGGGGATGGTTCATTACGCTGATTTGAGGCTTCTAACAGGCACATAGGTATCACGGCCGGGGAGGAGAATGGGATCAGACCCGGAAGGAAGGACCAGAAGGGATGGACGAACAACCCACTGGAAAAGAAAGACGTCACTCAGGGCTATTTACTCCCCCACCATGCTAGATGGCAGCAGCCCCGGATATCGGTACCTAATGGGAAGCCAGCAGGGCATGCCAGAAGATGTAGTCCAGCCCTACTGGGGTCAATGGATGTCACAAGAGGGCGCTGCAGGAGACAAATTCCATGCTGTAATGGACTTCTGTATGACCTGGAAGTACTTCCATCAGGCAGTGGCCTTGGCACCAGAAGTACTCCCGGGCCCATAATAAAAGGGACCACACTCCCTTACCCAGGCAAGTCAGAGCTGGGAGGAAGAAGGGCAACACTCAATTGGAGGAGGGCAGTCCACTGATAAGAGGATTGTGGAGAGAGGAATTGTAGATAGAGAGAGAGAGATTCCTGTGCTTGTGCTACTTTGTGACATTGTGAGAAGGAATTGGGTTGAATAAACCATCCTTTATTTGAACCCGGGACTCTGTGTGTGTTCGTGTTGGGGGGTTTGGGGCTCACTGACGCCCTTGGTTTCCATCACAAAATGATTGAATGTATTGTTTTTAAGTGGTGATATTTAAAAGTTTTTTTAATGTGTGCACAAAATCGACATGTAAATTTGCAATATATTACAATATCACAACAATTTGCCCATATCTTAATTTCTCTGCTGTCAAACTTCAAATTTATTCATTGCCTGAGTTACTGCAATGCCATATATAGTGGTCTACCAAAGCGCTTTTTATATAATCTTCAGATGGTACTGAGTTCATTCACTCATCTTCTGATGTATAGAAGCTTGCTATCCTGTATAAACTTGGTTTTATGTAATTTTTTTTACTTTGGCACCTAATTGAAAAGCACATTCAATTCTACATTTTATGTTTAATCTTCACAGTTATTCATTTTGGTAAAATGCCAGGTGCCTATCACAGCTCTTCACTTCTCTAAAGCCCATCTACTTATTGATTCAATATACAAATATAAATTCTTTGGGGCTCAAGCCTTCAGGTATTTTGCCCCCAAATTCATTCCCAAGTAACACTGGACCCCTGCAGTCTTTGGACATTTTCATATCAAGGCTTAAACCTTTTATTACTGGAGCAAGACTTCAATTCCATTTTGACATTTTACTGAGTTACATTTAACATGATGTAATTTATATCTTGTTCTGTTTTGCATCATTTTATTTTATGCTATTACCATGAGGTTTTTTTTTAATTCATATGCATTTATAATGTAGAATGGCTTAGACACTTGTTGTGCAAATTGTACGGAAATAAAATCCTTGAATCCTTGACTCCCCAGCAGTCTTTCACCACGTTAAATCATTCATCCGCCTGTTCTAGAATGTACAGTACCATATACAGCATGGCCTCTTTGTAAAGCCACACTTCTCTAGGGCTCTCAGATTGCCATCTCGTTTCCGCTCAACGTCTCACCTCTGGCCTTTCTCTGAAAGGATATGCATTATGCTTCTTTGTCATCTGAAACATTTGCTTATAGCTAGCAGCTCAGAAAAAATGAGCTCATTCTTTAAATTATCATATATAGATTTAGACTGCGTGCTGTCACACGAGTCACGGGCTGCTGTATCTGTGCTACCATCAGAAAATAAAACAGCCCTGGGAGAGATGGCAAAAAGCACAAATGCCATGAAACAAAAGCCAATGAAGCATGGCACATGATGACATAACACAGAGGAAATTCTGGATTTCCGTTTTTTTATAGAGGGATCACTTTGACCCCCAAAACTGAGTATGAGTGAGATTCACGTGAGTGCAATGCAGTAATAATGAGCAAGAAGACAGGTATCTAAAGACAAAATACAAAGAACTGAAATCAGGAGGCAAATACATGACACAATGGTGTTCTGTCTGAAGGTAAGTTGAAAGACTCCACTTCTGTCAGTTTTCTGTATCTGTGATTTGTTACAGGACTTCCATGTCCTGATTAAACAGCCGACTCCATTCATTGTCACCCTCATCTGCTACATTTGAGCCTTTACATAAGGGTTGCATGGTGTTAGGGATTCTAGAGAAGTCAAAATCATAATCCTCACAGCCCAGGAGTGGCCCTGTGTAATGGGTCATCGCTCCATTGTGCGCACAATTAACAATCTGCAGTGGGTCTCCATGTTGTGAAACGTAGTCTCCCGCAGCTCTGAACTGGATTTTGTAGATTTGAGACTGTTGTAATGTTATTTAAGGAATGTTACAGCATGTGTGAAATTACCTGTTGCTGATCACACATTTCTTCTCTTCATATTACTCTAGCTCAGTCTGTAACTTCATCTCTTGTAGCTATTATATAGTACTGTATATTATAGGGAGAGTGTCAATGTGTTACACATCGATTAGTAAGAACTTCATTGAACTCTCTACCTGTGACAACATTAACATTATAAGCAAAATGAGAAAATTCTATGGATCAGAGATGATAGTTTATTTTTGTTCTGTAATGTAGGAAACTGGAGCACGTGGCATAAGGAAATTGCATTGGTGGCAGCAATAAACTGAGTCCAGCGAAGAATCAATTCCGTTTATCTTGCAAGAAATGTTTTACTCACAGAAAAGAAGGTTTTTTTCATAGCTTGTTGAATGTCTTCCTTTACCCAGCCAAACAGACACACACCTAGTTTTAGGTCTTTATAGGACATTGGAATTTAGTTAAGAATTTTGATGATGTCTTTGGTCTTAAATTAATGCTAACATAGATCTGCAAAAACTAAACTCACAAAAATTTGAAAATGCAAATAGTTATTTTTATTGCGTTTATGAACACAACAAAAACATAGACTGCTCAAAAAAATAACGGAACACTTAAATCACACATTGAATCTCGTTGAATTAAATATTCAAAGTGAAAAATCTTTACTGAGTAATACTGTATAATTTGTTGAGAACAAAATTAACAACAGTCAATTGAAACCAAAATCACCAACCCATTGAGGGCTCAATTTAACATCACACCAAACATCAAGGTCAAACGTTGAAATCACAGGCTGATTCAACTTGGGTGAATTTCCTCACAGCAGCTCATAATGCAACTTAGTAGTCTGTGTGGCCCCCACATGCCTGTATGCACTACCGACGATGTCTTGGCATGCTCCTAAAAAGACGGCGGATGTTGTCCTGTGGGATATCCTCCCAGACCTGAATGAGGGCATCAGTGAGTTCCTGGATAGCCTGTGGTGTTACTTGGCAGCACTGGACCAATACACAGTGTTCCTGGGTTTTCAATTGGATTCAGGTCTGGAGAATGTGTGGGTCAGTCAATGGCATCAATTCCTTCACCAGCCAGGAACAGTCTACACACTTCGACCATATGAGGCCGGTCATTGTGCTGCACCAGGGTCCACTGCATCAGCATAAGGTCTGACAATAGCTCTTAGGATTTCATCCCGATATGTAACAGCAGTCAGAGTACTGTTGTCTAGCATGTGGACCCTCCTAGGATATGTCTCCCCAGACCATCACTGATCCACCGCCAAACCAGTCATGCTGGATGATGTTGCAGGCTGCATCACATTCGCCAGGTTATCTCCAGACTGTTTCACATTTGTCACCTGTGCTCAGAGTGAATTGCTCTCATCTGTGAAGAAAACAGATTATCAATAGCAGAACTGCCAATTGTGTATTTTCTGGTGAATGCCAGTTGAGCTGCACTGTGATGGGCTGTGAGCACAGGTCCCACTAGAGGATGTCAGGCCCTCATGCCACCCTCATAGAGTCTGTTTCTTTCAGTGTGGTCAGATACATGCACACTAGTAGCCAGCTGAAGGGCATTTTGTACCGCTCTGCCATTGCTCCTCCTGTTCCTCCTCGTACAAAGGAGCAGACACCGGTCTTGCTGCTGGAATGAGGCCCTTCTACAACTCTGTCCAGCTCTCCTCATGTAATGGCCCATCTCCTGGTATCTCCTCCATACTCTTGAGATTATGCTGGGAGATGCAGCAAACCTTCTTATGCAGCCATGTATGGATGTGCCATCCTGGAGAAGCTGCACTACCTGTGCAACCTGAACTGGCTATAGATACCACCTCATGTTACCAGTAGTGACAAGGAAACTAGAAAAATGCAAAACTAGAGGAATCAATCAGCAAGGATAAGGAGAGTGTTTTTTTTTTTTTTGGGTTTGTCTTACTGTTGCCTCTCCAGTGCACCTACTGTAACTTTCATTTGCATCTCTGAAGCTTAACTGACTTTGTGTTAGACTGTGATGATCAAGTGTTCGCTTAATTTTTTAAGCAGTAACTTACTCAGAGAAAGTAACATATAAATTCACAAACATGGACAATGATGAGTTCTGAGGTGACAAATTTTAAAACGTCACTCTGATGATGTGAATTGCCACAGGTTGCAGAGACAAGGCTACGCCCCCTATAACTGTCAGTAGAAACTGGATCACAAAATCGAGATGATCATATAGTAGGATTTGGGCATCTTGTAGTTCAAGACCAAACAATATCAGGGTGAGACATTTGAAATAGACAAGTGATGGCACAAAACAATGGCGCAATTTATTTAGAAGAGTGCAAGTAAAAATAATTCAGCTATACAAGCTTTAGGACACAGTTCTTCTGCAGTGACACACACAACTAAAAAAAGGACAAAAACAAAAATAGTAATTTTTTTTGCAATATTTAGAGGGCACTCCCAAAAAACCAAATACTGATGAAAAATACAGAAAAGCAGTCTTCCTCCTTTACCAAAATGGTTGAGGAAAAGATTCATTCACACTACAATGAAACAAAAATATTCAAAAAGAAAAAATGTGTTTACAAAAATATTGCACAACCAAAGTCAATCATTTAAACACTTCCAACAAAAATACTATTTGGAGGGTATTTAAATAGCCAAAAATGCTTACTACTAACATAAACACTCAGTAGTTGTACTCCTTCTTTGCTTCATTGTTCAAATTTTTACATTTTATATAAAGTCCCGGATTCAGCAGCTAATCCTTTTACCACTTCTAGTTCTCCTCACCAATACCAGCAGGCAAAGCGAGACTCACGTTACATGACATGTCTATGTAAGCCCTCTGTTAAATTCTGCTTTCATTCTTGTGCACACATGTATGTGAACTAGCAACATGTGTTTGAGCTTGCTGACTCATCTAAGGTAATTTCAACACTGTCTTTAAATAATTTTTAAATAGTTGTACTTTCTTACAATGGCAATCTCTGTTTTAAATGGATAATTCCGTGACACGCCTTGCCACATCATGCAAAGCACAATGTATATGGTTTCGCAGTTAACAATGAAAATAAAGGAGGTAAAAAATTTAAATTTCCAAAAGCAACCTTATGTCACTAAAAGAAAATCATTTCACCAGTGAATTTGTGAAGCAAAAAATAAAAGAAGTGGAGAAAAATGTATCAAAGACGGAAACAAACCAAAAAAAACTTACATCTTAAATACACCAAACATAAATAAGAAATAATAAATAAGCAGAACAATATTTCCAAAAATTAAATAAAAAACAAAATCAAAAATAATAATTTAAAAATGACAAAAATCATTGATCATAAAAAATAATGCACATATTTAGAGACTACTATAAGTTTAAAGAAGTCAAGATACACCTATTAAATTTCTGGATGCATTACAGATACCACAACTATATACTCTCAGAGCAGAGGAATTGGATAAACCTCTGGCACTATCAGAATTACTAGATGCTATAAACTCACTTCAGAGTTTGAAAGCAGCAGGCCCTGATGGCTACCCTGCCAAATTTTATAAAAAATTCTCAATTAAGCTAGCTCCACTTTTATAAGAAACATTTATAGAAGCTAGAGACAATAAAATTCTACCTCAGACTTTTCGTTAAGCTTTAATTACTGTCTTTCCTAAGCAAACTAAGGACTTATTACAATGTGCATCATACAGTCCAATCTCACTTCTGAATAATGATGTAAAGATACTCTACAAAGTCCTAACTAGCATTGAGAAAGTGCTTCCTTTGGTAATATCACAAGACCAAACTGGATTTACTAAAGACAGACACTTATCTTCCAATCTTCGACGCCTGTTTAATGTGATATATTCGCCCACAAAGTCAAACACTCCGCAGATATTAATATCTTTGGATGCAGAAAAAGCATTTGATATGGTTGAATGGAATTACCTTTTCAACATATTGGAGAAATTTGGGTTTCACCCGAACATTTGTGCATGGATCAAACTACTGTATACCAGTCCAGAAGCGTCAGTTTGTATTAATAACATTAATTCAGACTACTTCAAACTAGAACACGATACTAGTCAAGGAAGTCCCTTGTCAGCACTGCTGTTTACAATCGCCATTAAGCCACTGGCAGTTCACTATCAAAATGCTTATGAGATAAAGGGGATTATCAGAGAAGGACTTGAACAGAAAATTTCTCTGTATACAGATGATTTGGTACTGTATATATCAGATCCACAAAATACTGTGCCTGCAGTCCAGCACTTAGAGAATTTCAAAAGATTTCTGGTCTCAGAATTAATTTGAACAAAAGTGTGCTTTGTTAAGTGAATTCTCAAGAACACAATATTAGATTGGTCACCTTCCCTTTTATCATTGCAGACCAGTATAAATACCTAGGGGTAAACATCACAAATAAACATAAAGCTCTTTAATCAACACAATGTTGCCGTCTGCATGGAAAAAATTAAGCAAGACTTGCATGGATTGCTTGCATCATCTCACATTAGCTAGAAGACTTAACATGGTCAAGATAAAAATCCTTCCTAAGCTTCTCTTTCTATTCCAAAACATTCAAATATAAATAATTTTTTAAGCAATTAGATTCAACCATAACCTAATTTATTTGGAATTCAAAACATCCACAAACCCGAAAGGTCGATCCTATAAAGCAGGGGTGGGCAAAGTCATTCCTGGAGGGCCGCAGTGGCTGCAGGTTTTTGTTCCAACCTAACTGCTTAATAAGAATCACTTATTGCTCTAGAAACACTTCTGTTTCATTTTAGTTATCTCCCTCACTAAGATTTTGAACACTTATTGCTTATTTAAGTCTTAAACAGCTGCATTCTCGGTTTTTAATTGCTCCTTATTAGCAAAAGATGCAAATGACAAAAGAAACCAGCAGTTATCCATTTTGCTTGTTCCCCTTTACACCTGTGTGTATTTATTGTGCACTGTTTGGTTTAATTAAATACTTGGAAGGAAAGAGAAGAGAAAAAAGTGAAGGGTTGAGAATTACCCATCCGTTTTACACTTCAAAGTATTTGGATGATATCCTTAGAATGGAAAAACAAAATCTAGGATATGAGAATGACTTGACATAGCAGAGTTAAAGCACTAACAAGCCATGAAATGTAATTATTGGCAAGGATTGTTTTCTAATTAAGCAACTGGGTTGAAACAAAGACCCACAGCCACTGCGGCCCTCCAGGAATGACTTTGCCCACCCCTGCTATAAAGACCTAAGGGAGAAGGTGGCATGGCTCTACCTAACTTTCAGTTTTATTACTGGGTGGTGAATATACAAGCTATATAAACCTGGACATGGACACAAACAGATGAACATACACAGGTCTGGTCCGCAATGGAAATACAATCCTGCAGTACTTCCTTATATTACTTGCTTTGTACACCAATAAGTAAAAGTCATCGCCAATATACTAATAACCCAATAGTGCTTCACTCACTCAAAATATGGAAACAATGTAGGAAGTATTTTAAGATAAAGAATCTTTTATCTATGGCACCTCTGCATGAGAACCACCTTCTTCCACCCTTTCAAACGTACGCAGTTGTTAATATCTGGAAAACATTTGGGATCACTTAGAGATCTGCTAGGTTGTTACAAAATGATTACAATCAAGTGAATTAAATTTGTAAACGATATGTAATTAATTTTGGTGTATTTTATAAATCCTGCGTCACTGATACAAACCTGAAAAAAGGGAGACCATACAGAAACAGCAGCACTGCTTTGATGCTGGGTGACGCTAGTTTTTAAAACCGAGCAGAAAAGTGCGAACACAAGGATGAAGGCTGCTGTGAAAGCTGCGTGGCTTTACACCAAATTTAGTTTTTATACATCGTTTATACATGAGACCCCTGGTCTTCAATTTCTCACACATCCCATATGTTATTTTCATCTTTAGTGCTCACAATAGATTTTTGCCTGTTATATTCTTACTTCACTCCCTTTGTTCATCCCTCCCTTGTGTATATTTTATTGAAAAAATATATTTTAAAACTGTAATAACATTATTTCAGATGCTGAAAAATTAAGAATGTGTATTCCTCATTACAATATATTATTATTTAGTTCCAATGAAAAGGCACATTTCTCAAATATCACTTCAGTTTATGTTTACTAAGCTGCCTAATCCAATTAATTTTTGCGTATATAACATTTAGTATGTGCTGACACTGAATGGCCCACATAGTTTCAAGTATCAGAATCACACTTCAGTGATAAGAACCTTTAGAACAAGTAGAAATGTAGATAAGGTTTTGCTGCATTAATTAAACCCATGATACCTAATGTGAAAGTAGTTGGCTCTTTGAAATAATTACCATCATTTTTTTTCTATAAGGAATAGTTTTCAAGCTGAAGTCATTAATATACTGTGATAACTCACAAGTGGTAAGGCCTGGACAGCATTGTACCTCAAAGATCTATTTTTGACTTTTGAGAGGTATTGCTGTCAGATGTATAACAAAACGTGTATGAAGATTTGGGAAAATAAAATGGCTAAATTTGGATTTATATTTCCATTGAAATGAGTTATGGTGATTTGTCTCTTATTAACTTTTGTATTTATTACTTCAATCCTTAAAATCAATAACATAATATAAACATTCTCATACCTATTTCATCTAATTGATGACCGGGTGGGGTTGCAGGTTTGGATCAGGTCTCACTGGGCACAAGGCAAGAAACAGCTCTGAATAAGGCACCAGTCACAAATACACACACACACTAACACAGGGCCAACTCGAAATCAAGTAAAACAGCACATTTGGGAATGTGGGAAAAATTCCATACACACATTGTGAGAACATGCAGTCCCCTACCTCCAATAGTAATCAGGGGTCTCATGTATATAATGTACCTAAACTGGGAAACGGGCATAAACCAGGATTTGAAAACTGGCTTAATGTTACAGAGTTTCAAAACATCAGAGCTATGCTGGTGGATGAGCCTATGGTGTCCTGGATAATGGACTATCTGTCGGGAAGACCACAGTTTGTGAGACTCAAGGACTGAGTCACTGATACGTATGTGAGCAACACTAAAGCACCACAAGGACAGTCCTGTTTGCGTTTCTATTTTGTCTGTACACCTCAGAGTATAAATATAACACTAGGCCATGTCACTTGCAGAAATGTTTATTGATAAAGGTGCTGAGACAGAGGAGAAGAGTCAGGTGGAAATGTTTGCTTCTTGGGGCATCTTAACATCAGTAAAACCAAGGAAGTGATTACTGACTTTCACTGCAACAAACAGCCACTGTGTCTAGTCACTCACTATTCAAGGAGTGGATGTAGAGGTGGTCCACTTCTACAAGTACTTGGGGGTCCACATTAATGACAGGTTGGACTAGTCTCAGAACTACAGAAGAACTATAAGAGAAAGGATGGAGCAAGCTCTTTTTTCTTAGGAGACAATGTTCATTTAATGTAAATGACAACCTTCACATCTTCTATATCTCTGTGATGGCCAGTGCGATCTTCTACGCTCTGGTGTGCTGGGCTGGTAACATCACTTCAAGAACGACCCACCAAATCAAAAAGCCAATTAAAAAGTCGGGCTCAGTTATAGGACACACACTGGACCCCCCGGAGATCGTAGTAAAGGAGAAAATTAAAACAAAACTGAGTGCCATTACAAACAATGCTGCACATCCTCTCTCTGTTACACTAACACTGAGAACATTCAGCCAACAAATCATTCAGAAGATGTGTCAAGACATGCTACAGGGGCTCCTTTATACCAACAGAAATATGCCAGCATAAGGCCTCACTGGGACTGTGACAGTCCAGTCAGACTTCAGACCAAAGTTTGTGTGTGTGTGTATTGTGAAATAATCAGCCTCACCGCAAGAAAAAGGTTTTGTGGCAGCCACCCATACATTGTTCCTGGCTGCAAAAGGGTATTTGAAAAGAGCACTATGTGTACTCCTTGAGCTCCAGAATGAACTGACTAATGTTCAAAAACATAGCGGCTTTAAAGGCCATGACTGGAAGTGACATAGCTGAACTTCAGAACAGACCATTTGTTCATTAAAAGGTAGATGGTGGTGTTTGGACTCATCCGGCAGTACAATGCTGTACAGCCTGTCAAATGTTTGCCGCATTGCAATGGTTTGTGTAGTCGCTTGTGTAGTACAAAAGACAACATAGCGCTCAAACATGGACTGCCTGTGCCACATGAGACAGGCCAAGATGACCCAGACCCTGTCCATCAGAACACCAGTGCAACTTCCACTCAAAGCCATTTAGATGTTGTACTTTAAATGTAAAGAGACTGGTTCATACTGCAACACTGACATTTTCTTGGCAAAATGATTTTATTTTTTACAAATTAAATAACAATGTTCTTAATATCTCACAGTTCTGCGCATTCAGCCTGCATCAGTTCACACTGTCTACCAGAAACTATGTGATGGAACATTACTAATGCTAATGTTTTTGTGGTTCTCCACCTCAGTCAGTAACACCTTAAGTTTAATTTCCTTTGTACTCCCATGGTTTGTAGTAAAGACATCACTGCAGAAAATATGGCCACGTTTATATGGTGATTACATCATGAATTTTCAAAAAATGCATTTTAACGCTATATATGGTAACTGGTAGGAGGTGAAAGGGAGTGGAGTGGCTAAAAGCGCGTGCAAGAGTGCATACTTTTAAGTTCTTTGAGCATGGGAAAGGTGCTATATAAATACAATTTATCCATCCATCCATTATCCAGCCTGCTATATCCTAAATACAGGATCACGGGGGTCTGCCGGAGATAATCCCAGCCAACACAGGACGCAAGGCAGGAAACAAACCCCAGGCAGGGCACCAGCCCACCGCAGGGTGCACACACACACACACAACAGGGACAATTTAGGATCGCCAATGCACCTAACCTGCATGTCTTTGGACTGTGGGAGGAAACCGGAGCGCCCGGAGGAAACCCACACAGACATGGAGAGAACATGCAAACTCCACGCAGGGAGTGCTACCCACTGCTCCACCGTGCCACCCAATACAATTTATAATTATTACTATTATTATTGGAAATTTACAAAGGAGCTTGGCATGGTGTGCTGTGCATGTACAGTTTTATACATCTGATTATTTTTGTTGCCGTTTGAGCAAAAACAGAAGTTTAATATGGAATCTAAGCAAGGTTTTATACACAAGGAACCAGGTGGGGATTTCAAACCTAAGATGCTGGATCTTGGGAGCAGCAGCAGTAACAACTGTGCCATCATGTACAGTAAAATCTAATACCTAAAAAAGGGAGAATAAAAAAATGTGAAAAAAAAAATGTTAGGCAAAATAAAGGTAATTACACTAAAAGCTAATGCGACAAGAGAAGGGTTAAGTGGGTTATTGTTGGGCATCAGCACAGGACAGGGCATGTACTGTATGCTGCACACTGGTGTCTGTTACCTCAGGGTATGGATTTCAGCAGCAGTCAGCAGCAGAAAAGAAAGCACTTTTGCTGAATGGAGAGCAATTTGCATGTGTCCTAATTCTTAATTACCTAGTGGATGCTTGGATTACTGCCTTTAAAACATCAAGTACTTGGCAGCCAAGAAGAACTGCAAAAACTTGATCCTAAAAGTGTTCTTTTCTTGTGGTGGGGGAACCAGATCCAATAATGCAAAGTTTTTCGACTTGCAGTTACTGTATCAGTTAGGACAGCACATTTAAAGAAGACAATTTCAGAAAGGCGATTTCTCAGTATCCAGGATCAAGAAAGTGTAATTTGTATACCAAGCAGCTGTCACAGCTAGCAGGCCAAAAAGTGAATATGTGCAGAACATGTTGCATAATTAGCAATAAATGCAGAGATTCAGAAACAAATGAAGAAAAAAGCAGCTAGCCGAACATCACTTGTGCATTTGGGTAACAGTCCTCTGCAGGTAGTGAGTCCCAGCACAGCAACGAAGGAGAGAAACTCCAGCTCCAAATTCTGATCTCCCTCAAGTGACACCATTTCAGGTTTATTTTTGAAACAGTCTCTAAGCAGCCAGGAGCTTATTTTTTTTTTTTGCATCATATGTGAATAAAGCACACAAAAGAGCATAAACGGTTGGGGCGCCAGATGGTGATCCCTGTATAATTGGTGAGAAAATAACAAAAACCAGTTTGTCAGAAAGCCAATGCAACCAGACACCAGTCGAAAACGAGACTGGCTAAAGATGGCGCTGGGGTCAGTTATAAGGCCGAAGGGGAGGGTTCAAGCGTTCAGAAACCCGGAAGTGAGGTCAGACCTCATTGTGCCGTCGATCTTCGACTCTGCAGATAGAAGAAGAGGAGAGGCTTTAGGTGAGAGCACCAACCCTTGGCTCAAGGTGGAATTGCCAGTCAATTAGCGCCAACGTTGTCTGCCAAGCACATATGTGACACACAGTACAATTTTTTTTTTTACTTTCTTCTCATCTTTTACTCATTGGCTAATAAAACATTTCCATTTCATTTTATTTATGCAAGTACACTGCTACCTGCATGATTAATTAGTGCTGAAATTATGCATTATTTTCCATAACAATAATTTGTGGCTTTTTCAAATGAATTATTGTGGTGAGAATGATTTGAAAACACATTCAATAGAATTTAAAAATATGAATAGTACATTAAAGTTACAAAATAATGTTCAGGGACAGATATAGGTGATGGTAATATCTATCAACCTTTCTGCTCTTAATCATTATTCCAAAAAAGCAGCAATAAATAAAGGCTCATTTTTATTTTCCCTCACAAATAGCAATCTGTCCATATTAAAATATAAGTACTGCACTTGCAGTGAAATCTCCAGGCAGTTAATTAAGAATACTTTTAACACGCTAGCTGTTTGGTCAGATGTAAATGAGAAATCTAGTAGCACAGTAAAAAATGCAGACAGAGTTTGAGGGGTTTTTTTATTATTATTATTTATTTTTTCATGTTCAAATGTATTTACAGCATGCTTGACTTTTGCATCGGCAACATTATTAAACTGCTATTGGAAAGGTTGATATATAATTGGACAGAAGCAGTTTAACTACGGTGGATTCAGAAAGTATTCAGAGTATGAAGTGGATTCAGACATTTTCCCTTTCTGAACACTTTATTGCGCTGTAGATTTAGCTACAATTGGATAAATGTGCCAGTTTTACCCATCAGCCTACACTTCCATCCATCCATTATCCAACCCGCTATATCCAAACAACAGGGTCACGGGGGTCTGGTGGAGCCAAACCCAGCCAATACAGGGCGCAAGGCAGGAAACAAACCCCAGGCAGGGCGCCAGCCCACCACAGCAGCCTACGTTTAATTATCCGTAATGACAAAGTGAAAATGTGTTTTCAGAAAGGCGTGCAAATTGATAAAAAAAGCTCTCATTTTTGAAAGTATTCAGACCCTTTTGCTGTGGCACTCCAACTTTTATTTGTTTGAATAGTCCCTGACATGTGTAGAGAACCCGACTGGAGTCCACCGGTGGCAAACTGAAGTGACTTAGTATTGTTTAGAAAGGCACACACCTGTGTATAGAAGCTCCACAATTCACACTGCAATATCGGGACAACAAGCAGGCCATGAAGTCCAAAGAACTCTCTGTAGACCTCCGTGATTAAACTGAGGTGAGGCATCAGGGAAAAGGAGATAAAAATGTTTCTAAAGCTTAGAGTGTTCTCTGGGGCACAGTGGAAAGACATTTGAAACCCCCAAGACTCTTCCTACAGTTGGTCATTCAGCCAAATGTAGTAAATTGGTCAAGGAGTTGACCAAGAACTCAACTGCCGTTCTAACAGAGCTTTAGAAGTCATCTGCTGAGATGGTACAATCTGTTGGAATGACAACCATCTCAGCAGCACTCCATCAATCAGATGTTTATGGCAGAGTGGCTACAAGAAAGCTACTCCTGAGTAAAAGGAATATGACACCATGAGTCTGAGGGCATGAGGAAGAAGATTCTCCAATCCGATTAGAAAAACTTGAACTCTTTGGACAGAACTCCAACCATGATTTCTGACAAAGACCAAGCACTGCTTTTCTCCTGCCCAATACCATTCCTAAAGTGAAACATGGGTGGTGGCAGCATCATGCTATGAGGCAGTGGTGGAACATGGAGACTGGTCAGAACTGAGGGAAGCACAAATGCAGTTAAATACTGAGAGGTCCTTGAAGAACACCTGCTTCAGGGTGCACACAAACTCAGATTGCAGCGCCTTTCAACACAACAATGACCCAAAGCATACAGCTAAGACATTGCAGGAGTGGCTTTAGGACAAGTCTCAAGAAGCCACTCAAAGCCCAGACTTAAACCATTACAGGTCATCTGTGGAGAGACCTGAATAGGGCAGTTTACAGACACTTTCCATCCTGTCTAATGGAGCTGGAGATAATCTGCCTGGAAGATTGGAATAAACTCTTCAAATCCAGGTGTGCAAGGCTTATAAGTCTTGACTCGAGGTTGTAGTTGCTATTATAATGCCATCCATCCATCCATCCATCCATCCTCTTCCGCTTATCCGAGGTCGGGTCGCGGGGGCAGCAGCTTAAGCAGAGAGGCCCAGACTTCCCTCTCCCGGCCACTTCTTCCAGCTCTTCCGGGAGAATCCCAAAGGCGTTCCCAGGCCAGCCGGAGACATAGTCCCTCCAGCGTGTCCTGGGTCTTCCCGGGCCTCCTCCCGGTTGGGCGTGCCCGAACACCTCACCAGGGAGGCGTCCAGGAGGCATCCTGATCAGATGCCGAGCCACCTCATCTGACTCCTCTCAATGCGGAGGAGCAGCGGCTCTACTCTGAGCCCCTCCCGGATGACTGAGCTTCTCACCCTATCTTTAAGGGAAAGCCCAGACACATTGCGGAGGAAACTCATTTCAGCCGCTTGTATTCGCGATCTCGTTCTTTCGGTCACTACCCATAGCTCATGACCATAGGTGAGGGTAGGAGCGTAGATCGACTGGTAAATTGAGAGCTTTGCCTTACGGCTCAGCTCCTTTTCACCACGACAGACCGATGCAGAGCCGCATCACTGCGGATGCCGCACCGATCCGCCTGTCATCTCACGCTCCATTCTTCCCTCACTCGTGAACAAGACCCGAGATACTTGAACTCCTCCACTTGGGGCAGGATCTCTCCCCCAACCCTGAGAGGGCACTCCCCCCTTTTCCGGCTGAGGACCATGCTCTCGGATTTGGAGGTGCTGATTCTCATCCCAGCCGCTTCACACTCAGCTGCGAACCGATCCAGAGAGCTGAAGATCACGGCCTGATGAAGCAAACAGGACAACATCATCTGCAAAAGCAGTGACCCAATCCTGAGTCCACCAAACCGGACCCCTTCAACACCCTGGCTGCGCCTAGAAATTCTGTCCATAAAAGTTATGAACAGAATCGGTGACAAAGGGCAGCCCTGGCGGAGTCCAACTCTCACTGGAAGCGGGCTCGACTTACTGCGGCAATGCGGACCAAGCTCTGACACGGTTGTACAGAGACCGAACAGCTCTTATCAGGGGTCCGGTACCCCATACTCCCGAGCACCCCCACAGGATTCCCGAGGGACACGGTCGAATGCCTTTTCCAAGTCCACAAAACACATGTAGACCGGTCGGGCAAACTCCCATGCACCCTCAGGACTCTGCTAAGGGTGAAGAGCTGGTCCACTGTTCCGCGACCAGGACGAAAACCACACTGTTCCTCCTGAATCCGAGGTTCACTATCCGACGGACCCTCCTCTCCAGAACCCCGAATAGACTTTTCCAGGGAGGCTGAGGAGTGTGATCCCTCTATAGTTGGAACACACCCTCCGGTCCCCTTTTAAAGAGGGGACCACCACCCCGGTCTGCCAATCCAGAGGCACTGTCCCGATGTCCATGCGATGTTGCAGAGGCGTGTCAACCAAGACAGTCCTACAACATCCAGAGCCTTAAGGAACTCGGTATCTCATCCACCCGGGGCCCTGCCACCAAGGAAGTTTTTGACCACCTCGGTGACTTCAGTCCCAGAGATGGGAGAGCCCACCTCAGAGTCCCCAGGCTCTGCTTCCTCGTGGAAGGCATGTTAGTGGGATTGAGGAGGTCTTCAAGTACTCCTCCCACCGACCCTAGCGTCGAAGTGAGGTCAGCAGCGCACCATCCCCACCATATACGGTGTTGACACTGCACTGCTTCCCCCTCCTGAGACGCCGGAAGGGGGACCAGAATCTCCTCGAAACCGTCCAAAGTCGTTCTCCATGGCCTCCAAACTCCTCCCATGCCCGAGTTTTGCCTCAGCAACAACGAAGCCGTTCGCTTGGCCTGCCGGTACCTATCAGCTGCCTCCAGAGACCCACAGGACAAAAAGTCCTATAGGACTCCTTCTTCAGCTTGACGGCATCCCTCACGCCGTGTCCACCAGCGGGTTCGGGATTGCCGCCACGACAGGCACCGACCACCTTGCGGCCACAGCTCGGTCAGCCGCCTCAACAATAGAGGCACGGAACATGGCCCATTGGACTCAATGTCCCCACCTCCCTCGGGGCGTGGTTGAAGTTCTGCGGAGGTGGGAGTTGAAGCTACTTCTGACAGGGGACTCTGCCAGCCGTTCCCAGCAGACCCTCACAACACGTTTGGGCCTACCAGGTCTGACCGGCATCTTCCCCCACCATCGAAGCCAACTCACCACCAGGTGGTGATCAGTTGACAGCTCCGCCCCTCTCTTCACCCGAGTGTCCAAGACATATGGCGCAAGTCCGGCGACGACCACAAAGTCGATCATCGACCTGAGGCCTAGGGTGTCCTGGTGCCAAGTGCACATATGAACACCCTTATGCTTGAACATGGTGTTCGTTATGGACAATCCATGACGAGCACAGAAGTCCAATAACAAAACACCGCGGGTTCAGATCGGGGCCATTCCTCCCAATCACGCCCTTCCAGGTCTCACTGTCATTGCCCACGTGAGCATTGAAGTCTCCCAGCAAAACGAGGGAATCCCAGAAGGTATGCCCTCTAGCAACCCTCCAGAGACTCCAAAAGGGTGGATACTCCAAACTGCTGTTGGTGCATACGCACAAACAACAGTCAGGACCCTTCCCCACCCGGCGGAGGGAGGCCACCCTCTCGTCCACGGGGTAAACCCCAATGCACAGGCTCCAAGTGGGGGCAATAAGTATGCCCACACCTGCTGGCCTCTCACCGGGGCAACTCCAGAGTGGTAGAGAGTCCAGCCCCTCTCAAGGAAATTGGTTCCAGAGTCCAAGCTGTGCGTCGAGGTGAGTCCGACTATATCTAGCCGGAACCTCTCGACCTTGCGCACTAGCTCAGGCTCCTTCCCTTCAGAGAGGTGACATTCCGTCCCAAGAGCCAGTTTCTGAAGCCGAGGATCAGACCGCCAAGGTCTCCGCCTTCGGCCACCACCCAACTCACATTGCACCCAACCTCCTTGGCCCCTCCCATAAGTGGTGAGCCCATGGGGAGGAGGACCCACGTTACCTCTTCAGGCTGTGCCCGCCAGCCCCATGGGTGCAGGCCCGGCCACCAGGCGCTCGCCATCGAGCCCCACCTTCAGGCCTGGCTCCAGAGGGGCCCCGGTGACCCGCGTCCGGGCAAGGGAAAACGTTTGCTCTTCATCAGAGGTTTGTTGAACCGCTCTTTGTCTCATCCCTCACCTAGGACCAGTTTGCCTTGGGTGGCCCTACCAGGGGCATAAAGCCCCGGACAACATAGCTCCTAGGATCATTGGGACACGCAAACCCCTCCACCACGATAAGGTGACGGTTCAAGGAGGAGTGCTATTATAATGATTTCTGTAAAGTACTCAATGAAGGGACTGAATATTTACAGTATACGAATATGAAATTTCAGTGTTTGATTTTGAATACATTTGTAAATCTGAAAACATGTCTTCACTTTGTCATTGTGGGTTAATGAGTAGAGACTGACGGGAAAAAATACCAAATTAATATGACAAATTTGACATACATTGACTGCAAATTTCAGCAAAAATGAGCCATTGTTTAAAGTGAAGTGACATTTGCCCAGTTCAAATCTTGGAAATCCTCAATGAAAACCTTGTAGAAGATATAGTGACTTAGGCAAAGGTACATTAGAGTAGGTTCAGAGCTTTGCCTTCCTTCATTTTGACATTGATTTTGCCTTTCATTTTGGGTTTTGAATTCTGTATAGTTTTAGTTGACCTTTGATAAATGCATTTTATGTTTTATTTAATGCTTAATTTCTTGACCTTCCAAAAATATAATAATCACTACAACTCTCTCCTGAGATAAAGAATTCTAGTTCAGGACACTTGGAGCCCAATGCACCATTATAATCGACTCAAAACTAGTTTGCTTTCTCCTTCCCCATTGACTTCAATGTATTTTTCCAAGTTTGCCAAAATTTCTGAACATTTACTCATTTTTGCAAACTCAAGGCAAAGTGAATTAAGTGTGGTTCCCTCATCACTAGCTATAACTACAATTTCAAATTATAAGAGTTTGACTGATGAGCAATGAGCGATGCCTCAACACCACACCGGTTCTGATCTCCAACAGACCTGACCCCATTGGCTCTCCCGCAGTTTTGACTCTTCTGGGGATGAGGCTCCCAAGGGCTTTCCCCTGTCCCTTTCATAATGCAAATAATGCAAGCAGCCTTCCTATGTGCAGCTGCAGAAGAGCTACTCCTGCAGAGAGCAGAAAGGAGTCCTGTCTGTCATTGGCTGGAGTGCCAATCCCGCCACCAACCCCTAAGTTTTCCCTGCAAGCTGGGGACCGTTTGCAGGGTGGATGAAGTTTAACGTCATACCCATGACAAAAAATTGGCTATATATATATATATAGCCAATTTTTATATATATAATATACACACACACACAGATACACACACACATACATACATACATATATATATATATATATATATACATATATACAGAGAGAGAGAGAGAGAGAGGGATTCAAAACCCCAAACTTTTATTAAACAAAGTACCATTCCATAGGTCTTGTTTCTAAAATCACAACACTACAATCTTTCTTTTTCTAATCCTTCTTTTACTTCTTCAAGCAAGTGTTGTCTTCTTCCTTCAAACTCCTACTCCCTGATCCGAGTGGAGGACTCTCTTTTAACTCAGGACCCAGGAGTACTTCCACTGCTTAATCAGTTACCCCAAGGAAGCACTTGTCAGGCAGAAATGCAGTGGTCCTTGAATCCTTACTATCCAACAGCTTCCTCTAGTGGCCCCCACAGAACCTGAAAGAGCAGGCTTATGGGACCATAATTCTGGCCTGCAATCGCACATAATGGGGTTTGCCAGACAGGATATTGCCACCCAGTGTACAGGGGGATGCTCTACCCATAGAAGGTAGTCCCCCACTATGCTGTCCTTCCTGGCTCTCAAGTTCATCCAGGGTGTTGCTGTAGCCACTATAATGTCCTTCCATATTGTCATTCCCTCCCTCACCTTCTGTTATCAAGGCCTCCTGGTCAGCTAAGGGAGCGGGGTCCACAATGGTTGAGACAACTTTTCGTCCTTCACAATACATATAATCCAACACAATATATCTGTCTACTGTATATACAGTGGTGTGAAAAACTATTTGCCCCCTTCCTGATTTCTTATTCTTTTGCATGTTTGTCACACAAAATGTTTCTGATCATCAAACACATTTAACCATTAGTCAAATATAACACAAGTAAACACAAAATGCAGTTTTTAAATGATGGTTTTATTATTTAGGAGAAAAAATCCAAACCTACACGGCCCTGTGTGAAAAGTAATTGCCCCTTGTTAAAAATAACCTAACTGTGGTGTATCACACCTGAGTTCAATTTCCGTAGCCACCCCCAGGCCTGATTACTGCCACACCTGTTTCAATCACGAAATCACTTAAATAGGAGCTGCCTGACACAGAGAAGTAGACCAAAAGCACCTCAAAAGCTAGACATCATGCCAAGATCCAAAGAAATTCAGGAACAAATGAGAACAGAAGTAATTGAGATCTATCAGTCTGGTAAAGGTTATAAAGCCATTTCTAAAGCTTTGGGACTCCAGCGAACCACAGTGAGAGCCATTATCCACAAATGGCAAAAACATGGAACAGTGGTGAACCTTCCCAGGAGTGGCCGGCCGACCAAAATTACCCCAAGAGCGCAGAGACGACTCAACCCGAGAGGTCACAAAAGACCCCAGGACAACGTCTAAAGAACTGCAGGCCTCACTTGCCTCAATTAAGGTCAGTGTTCACGACTCCACCATAAGAAAGAGACTGGGCAAAAACGGCCTGCATGGCAGATTTCAAGACGCAAACCACTGTTAAGCAAAAAGAACATTAGGGCTTGTCTCAATTTTGCCAAGAAACATTTCAATGATTGCCAAGACTTTTGGGAAAATACCTTGTAGACTGATGAGACAAAAGTTGAACTTTTGGAAGGCAAATGTCCCGTTACATCTGGCGTAAAAGGAACACAGCATTTCAGAAAAAGAACATCATACCAACAGTAAAATATGGTGGTGGTAGTGTGATGGTCTGGGGTTGTTTTGCTGCTTCAGGACCTGGAAGGCTTGCTGTGATAGATGGAACCATGAATTCTACTGTCTACCAAAAATCCTGAAGGAGAATGTCCGCCATCTGTTCGTCAACTCAAGCTGAAGCGATCTTGGGTGCTGCAACAGGACAATGACCCAAAACACACCAGCAAATCCACCTCTGAATGGCTGAAGAAAAACAAAATGAAGACTTTGGAGTGGCCTAGTCAAAGTCCTGACCTGAATCCAATTGAGATGCTATGGCATGACCTTAAAAAGGCGGTTCATGCTAGAAAACCCTCAAATAAAGCTGAATTACAACAATTCTGCAAAGATGAGTGGGCCAAAATTCATCCAGAGTGCTGTAAAAGACTCATTGCAAGTTATCAAACGCTTGATTTCAGTTATTGCTGCTAAGGGTGGCCCAACCAGTTATTAGGTTCAGGGGGCAATTACTTTTTCACACAGGACCATGTAGGTTTTATTTTTTTCTCCTAAATAATAAAACCATCATTTAAAAACTGCATTTTGTGTTTACCTTGTGTTATATTTGACTAATGGTTAAATGTGTTTGATGATCAGAAACATTTTGTGTGACAAACATGTAAAAGAATAAGAAATCAGGAAGGGGGCAAATAGTTTTTCACACCACTGTATATATATATATATATATATATATATATATATACATATATATATAAAAATTACGTGTGTGATGTATGCGTGCATGTATTTGCAATCTGATGTCATTACTGGGATAATAATTGCATTTACATTAAATTTAAGGTTGTTTACTGATCAAATATGGTCACTTTGTTGTTAGTTTTATGCTAATTAAATGGAAAAGTGAATGCACAAGTGGTGGGTTGGAACCCTGCCCAGGATTGGTTCCTGCCTTGTGCCCTGTGTTGGCTGGGATTGGCTCCAGCAGACCCCCGTGACCCTGTGTTCAGATTCAGCGGGTTGGAAAATGGATGGATGGATGGAAGTGAATGCACACTTTACCAGCACATTTATATGTAATCTATTATTCCAAATATAGATATGGCCCAATTCATTTGCACACACTTGCTTCTTAAATATGACACAGAAATCTCAAGACCTATCCAAATAATTGGATATATAAATTCATTTTCATCCTAATATAATCAGATTGACTGTGGTTTTAAAAAAGTTAAATATTTGCAAAAAGATCAGGCAGGCTAAGCTAGAAAGTCAAAAATAAATATTAATGACAGAAGATTCAACCTTCCCATACTGGCTGTGAAATATAGCATTTGCAACATTTTAGTAGCTTAATTTTTGTTAATTCTTCAACATGTATTTGAGAATATTTGCAGAAAATGAATTAATCAGGGACACATTCTGAGCATGCAAATATTTTCCCATAATCATTTTACTTTATATGCAGCATTCCATTAGTAGCATTGAGTTTCACTGATTGCATTTCATGCTAGTAATTACTTATCAGAAGCCTGTGACCATGCTAAATTCTCTTCACACCTGCAATAATTTTTAATTAAACCAAGATAATACATTAAATCTTAGCCTTGTGGCTATTCTTCCACAGTTATTATTATTTATTATTTTTAGAATAATCCAAGATGCACTTAATGTTGTACTTTATTTCTTGCCCATATGTTTACTTTAATTGACTAGGATAATGAATTTCATTTTAATGAATATTTGGAGCATTTTGAATTTGTATATACTCTATGACTTGTAATGCATGCAGAACCCAAGTTAGATTCACAAATGCAGCTACTGATGAGTACTTCTCCCTTAGAACAACTACTGTATGTGAAAATTGAGTACAATGTAAAACTAAATCTATTATAAGCAGAGGTGAATAGGGCACCAGTGAAGCACTGCTGCCAGACATTTGGAAATGTAAGGCCTAGTGTTGTTGCCCCAGTTTGCTAAAGACTATTGAGGCTGTTGCATATAACATGCCTTTATCATTATCTTTTCTGACAGCACAAAGGTGGTGGTTCCCATCAACAATGGAGAATGAATCAGTTTACAGAATGGAGATATGACGACTGTCAGACTGGTGTCTCTTAACATGGACAAGATGAAAGAGATGATTGTTGACTTTAGAAAGACCACAACCCACTCTACATCAAGGGCTCTGCAGTGGAACCAGTCCAGGGCACCAAGTTGCTTGGTGTGCACCTGGCGGCAAACCTTACTTGGGCCTCCACTTCCTTCAGCGAATGAAGAAGGCAAGCCCGCCTCCCCCCATTGTCACCACATTCTGCAGGGGTACCATGGAAAGTGTTCTGACCAGCTGCATCACTGTGTGGTTTGGGGACTGCAACTGCAAGGGTAGTACATATATCAGAAATAGTATTTAGAATTTCTCTACCATATATTAAAGATG
The DNA here is from genome assembly GCF_016835505.1 of Polypterus senegalus. NCBI lineage: Eukaryota > Metazoa > Chordata > Cladistia > Polypteriformes > Polypteridae > Polypterus > Polypterus senegalus. The sequence goes on along the minus strand of NC_053168.1, from coordinate 31,554,641 downwards.
TCTTGTGAAGGACTACTCCTACACTTCTCCCTGTTTCTTTGTTACATTTCCATCTGATCGAATGTAATAGAGCATTCAAACCAGTTCTGCTATGTCTTTCAGTAACATCTACCCACTGGCATGTTCAGACAGTCAACTCTGTGCTGCCCACCTCCCCTCAGATCTGCTCCTAGTATATTTATGCAGTACATTAGTTATTACTGTTGTTTTTATTATTTATTTAGTTACATATTTATTTTTTACTATCTATTTCAAAGTAATACTATCTATTCATTACTTATTATTTATTTATTTCTCTCTCTGTTATGGTTAAGTAAAGCATGGTATAGTTCTTTACTTGTCCTGCACTTGTATTGTGTTTATGTTGTCACACATGATGCCTTGACGCAATGTATATGTTGCATCACGGTCCTGGGGAACATTATTTTGTACCACTGTATGCTACAATGTTGGGTATGGATAGAATGACAATAAAGCCACTTCATTTGTCTTGACTTGACTTACTGTACATAAAACTCTTGGTTTTACCAGGAAAATAATAATTGCCTTCTACTGAATTGAAATGTTTTTAAAGTTATTAAATAATACTGTAGATGTTATCAAAAAGATGTGAACCTGAATCTAAAGGTTGGTATTGTTATGCCTGCACACAGACTGAGTTTGAGAGTAGCCATGTGATAGACGAGTAAACAGAAAAAGGGTAAAAACTGAGATCAAAAACACGACCGTCAAGCCAAAACGTGAGGCAAAAATCGTGGTCAAATCTTCAGAGCAAAAAAGTCAGAACCGGGAAATGTTAAGGTAGAGACTAAGTGAATTAGAAAAAGGAATTTGAATCTGGAACTCACATTAGGAAATTCATTCCTGATTATGTATTTTTATCCTGGCACAACATCACCCAAAGTTTGTAACCTCAATTGACAGGCCACAGCAACGTGTCAAGCGACAGGAAACAAAAACTGGGGCGATAATGAAAATTACAAAATGTAAACGAAGTGGTCGAAAAAATCTGGTAACTCTTTAAATGACTGGAATTTTGAGTAACAAGTGTCAAATTCAGATTCAGGTGACTCAAAAGCCTGGAAAATTACTTAGAGCTCAGAAATCCACGGGTAAAAAATGTATCGAAACAGAAATCAAAACCCTAATAGATACATTTCAAATGTGGTTGTGTAAGTAGCCAAAGGCAAGCTTCAAAGTACTAAAATATGTGAATCAGATGGTTCTAGCATTTGTGAGAAACTTAAACATAAACAAGGGATAAAGCTCTGAAACACCTCGATTACGTAAAGTTCTGTTAACAGTCCAAACAATGGAAGCATAGAGTCAAGACCAAAAGCAATTCAAGGTCCAAGACAGGGCCGTCAAGACCATAGGAACTGAGAACAAGATGGACGGTTCCCAGTTATATAGACACATAGATAACAGAAGTGATGTCAGTGGTGGAGTGGCTGTCTGTCTTCCATTCTACAGAGAGAGGAGCAGAGGAGGCATTAGACCACAGTGCCAAGCCCTGGTTTGGTAGGTAATCACCATCACCAGATCCCTTAAGGTGTTTCCAATGCATATACGCATGACAAGGTACAATCTCAAAAATAATGATCAGTACTCGAGAGCATTTGAAAAAAGGCCATATTCTGGAAATTTCAAGACTTTCATTTATAATGGGACCTTGGTACCCATTAGCTCCATTATAAACAGAAGAGTGGGCTGGTTATTGTGTAAAGTTCATAAAATATATTTTACTGTAGAATGCAATTGCATGTGGCAAATTAATATACACCATAACTGTAAAGAAAAAACATTGACATGAAAGATGCCAAACATATCCTTTAAGGAGAAAGGGATACAATAAAAACACTAAGTTGGCAAACTGTGGAAAGTAGCATTAAATACTGTATGAAGTAATCCTGTGTGTAAAGTACCCATCCATCCATATTTGAACCTGTTTCAATTTCAGTTTCGGATCATGGGACGCTGGTATCTATCCAAGCTGTGTTGGTAGGAAGAAAGGAAACAGCCCTGGACTGAGTGAAGAAATTACTTCAACTTGGAAAAATAACAAACATATCTTTTCAGTAAAAAAGGACACAAATTGGCAAGCTGCAGAAAGTGGTATTAAATTTGAAGTAACCTTGGGTGTAAAGTATTAATCCATCCATTCCATTTCAGTTCAGGATCATGGGATGCTGGAGTCTGTCCCAGCTGTTTTGGTAGCAAGAAAGGACTGCAAGTCCACCACAGGACACACTCATGCACATAAGCATGCAGAGCAAATATTTTAATAAGCAGTTAACAAATATGCAGGCTCTGAGGCTAGGGATCCACGCCGGCAATCGGACAGGTTGCCAGTTTGAATCTTGTAAACGAAACAAGAGACTCTACTCTGTTTGGGCCCTTGAGCAAAGCCCTTAACCTGCAATTGCTTTGTCCTGGGTATGACGTTTCTGCATCCAGCCCTGCAAGCAGGTCCTCCAACTTGCAGAGAACAATTGGGGGTGTGTGGCGGGACTGGCACTCCAGCCACAGTAAAAAAAAACCTGTCACACCATTCCAGTGTGGGGCTGAGGTTTCACCCGCTACAATCCAGGTGGTTCGTCGTGTGGTGGGTACGACAATGTGCTATCAGCACATGCTCCCAACCCCTCTCTCTAACAAATATGTCTTTGAGATGTGGTGGGAAAATCTATACAGAGAAGGGGAGGAAGCAGATAATCTACCCAAAGCTGACATTCAAACCCAGGACTTCAGTGCTGTGAGTATTGTGAGGTATGGGCAGCAGATTTGCTGTCTTTGCCTGTCCCTTTCCATCAGATGATCATATTTGTACAATTTTCAAATTCTTCCTATGAGGTTTGCAACCATTTGGGTAAAACTAGTTAAAAAATATGGGTAAACTGTTTAAATTAATTACTTTATTTGAACAATAGTTGTGTGTTTTATTGCAGACATTTTTTCCCTCTTTAATCTAGTTAAATGTTCAAAACTGTCTGAGACTCTTCAAATAAAGCTGTTTAAACAGTGCTTCTGTTTTATGCTTTTACTAGACCTTCTTCCTTTGCATTTGACAGCTCTGAAACCGCATGGCTAATTTAAATAATTGTACACAGTGTGTTAATTGTATAATTAGTGCATTTATTGTCTCTGTTCCCTGCCTGGTACATTTGAATCTGAAATAAATATAATTGAAAAATTATCATTGTCTGCAGGTGGGCAGTTTAAAAATGCACTTTGCCAATTCACAGGTAATCCTCATCTATTGTGTAGCGAGGGACGATTCGGAGACCCACAGAGTGGCTCACACAGCTGGGCACTTTACTGGTATTCTGAACTGAGGCTTTATTTTAGCGGGATCAGTCATTTACTAAAAAGCCCACTATATTTGACAGGACTACTGTATGTTAATATCAAAAAGTGCCAAAGTATAGCTTTCTAAATTGAGGCGTATGGTATTTTGAAGGTGGGCATTACTCAGTCCAGTTCAATTAATAATGTCATTCTACACATCAGGAGGCGGTGGCTGCTGTGCTGCAGCTGTAAATTCATACATTCTTATTATATAAGAAAAGAGCCATTTAATGTACTATACTGTATGTTACCTTAAGCTAAACTAAAATGTTGGTAAATCAAGAAATGAAAAGCATGGTGTCCTCAGTTGAAGGTTCAACTTAAAAAAAAAAGATGAGAAAGAAAGTCTCCAGAAATAGAGAGACACATGAAAAAGAAAAACACAGATGGATAAGAAGTCCAAAGGTCTAAGAATGAAAGCCCATCAATCAGTCTGATCTGTGCTGTTGCAACAGTGTTATATATATAGTGTAGTTTCAACAAGTATTTCAATTTTTTCACTTTCTGCACACTCTATTGTGTTGTAGATTTAATTTTAAATTGATAAATGTGCCATTTGTGCCCATCAATGCACACACAATAACCTATAATAACAAAGTGAAATAAGTTTTCAGAATGGTCTACAAATGTATAAAAATCACAAACTGAGGTCTCTCGTTCATATAAGTATTCAGTTCCTTTGGCAGCGATTCCAGCTTCAAATCTTCTTGGGTACCAGACAGACTGGTGACCAAACTGTCAGACATAGGACTTCCACACTCCACTTGTCTTTGGATCAAGGCCTTCCTGAGTGATCGCACTCAGAAGGTTAGAGTGAGCCCCTACTTCTACATACCCATCAGCCTCAGCACTGGCTCCCCACAGGGCTGTGTACTGAGCCCCCTGCTCTATACCCTCTACACCCATGATTGCATTCCTGCCCACTACAGTAACACCATTGTTAAGTTCGCTGACGATACCACGGTAGTAGGGCTCATCTCTGGGGGGGAGGAGTCTACCTACAGGGATGAGGTGGAGCAGCTGGAAACGTGGTGTAGGAATAACAACTTGCTCTTAAATATAGCCAAGACCAAGGAGCTCATCGTGGACTTCAGGAAGAAGGCAGAAAACATCCAACCACTCATCATCAACGGGGACTGTGTGGAGAGGGTCTCAGACTTCCGCTTCTTGGGAGTCACCATTAGGGAGGACTTGAGCTGGGGAACACACACTGCTGAGGTAGTGAAGAAGGCCCAAAAGAGACTCTACTTCCTGAGGGTGCTCAGGAAGAACAACATCCCTGAGAAACTGCTGGTGTCCTTTTACCGATGCACAGTAGAAAGCATCCTGGTCTATTGTCTCTGTGTGTGGTTCTCCAGCTGCACAGTAACACAGAAGAAAGAGCTCCACAGGGTCATTAAGGTCACCCAGCGGATAGTTGGCTGTCCTCTCCCCTCACTAGAAGGGCTACATAGTTCCTGTTGTCTCAGGTACGTCAAGAAAATTCTTCAGGACCCATCACACCCAGGACATGCATTGTTTGAACACCTGCCTTCAGGCAAACGTTTCAGATTCATAAAGACTAAGACAAATAGACTGAGAAACAATTTCTGTCCTTCAGCCATCACCATGATGAATGCTGCTAAGTGGTCAATCTGACCGAGTGCATCTTCACGTTTACAATACAATACACTCTCATGTTTACAATACAGCTCTAAGTTAACATTGGATAAGGGACAAGTGCAATATAATGTATGTATGAGTGGAAAACATTGTTCTGCTGTTATGAACTATTTTGGTACTTGTTTTATTCCCTTTTTATTTTAGTTTTAACTTGAGCAATTGTGTTTTTTATTTTATTTTTTTTTGGAACTGACAATAAAAATTTTGATTTGATTGATAAAAGTTTTGCACACCTGGATTTAGGCAGTTTATCCCATTCATCCCGGCAGATCTTCTCAAGCTCTGTTAGGCTAGATGGAAAGTGCCTAGAAACTGTTATCTTCAGGGCCGTTATTTATTATGTATTTCAGAATTCCACCTGTCAATTGTACTAAAACTCACAGTAGAAAGACAAGAATTTGTCCTACCTCAGTGTAGGACACAAGAAGTTTTTACAAAGTTTCCTAGGCCCAGTTCAGGCTAAAAGTAGAATTTCACATCTGAGAATGAAGGGCGCAATGTTTTCACAGCAACCCTTACTCTAAAATGTCACTCATGATGATGTTTTGTAGTTATCTGATACTAATGCTAAGGCTTCACCACAAAGATAATAAATAATAATAATAATAATAATAATAATAATAATAATCCAAGTAGTAGGGGAAGAAAAGGATATAATAAGGTAGGATATTGCGATAAGCTGCACGTAATTATTGCCACTTGACTGTAACAATATCAAAAATAATGCAGTACTGAGCACCAAGATAGAGAAACGGAGACACCCACAGCAAATAGGAGTTAAGCACAATAACAGGCTTGTTTATTTAACAATAAATTATCTGCAGCCGTGCTTTTACTTATGGCCACAGTAAGCGCCTTGTAAAATAACAGTTACTGTGTGGTGGTCACGGTCATTCTTCCAGTGTTCCACTCATCATCCAGAATTGCCTGCCGAGTCCCTCCCCATTATTCCCTTTTACTTTCAGCAAGGCTTAATTTATCGAATGACCTGGGAGTCCCACGGTTTCAAGAAGTAACATAAATGTTCCAGGGGGTTCATGGAATGCAAGGTTTGGTGTACCTATGTGAAATTTGTCTGTCAGTCGCCCTTCCAACCCTGCTTATCTTCATGGTAATATGCTGGCTACTACAGGACAGTTTGCATTCTTGACCACCTGTGCATTGGTACTGTGATATTGCTTGTGATTCACTTCGGGCAATGATCTTTATTTGCAAGCCGATTTGCATGATTTCAGCTTGCTTGAATATTAACTCATGTGGTGTGGTGGGGAAATGTATAATCTGCGTATTACCCCATGCGTTGTAAGGATGTTCAGAGTTTGTTAAAAATTCGAGAAATGGTTGGTTGTGACGTATACAAATCATCACTATTGCAAAGTGGGACTTTTCCTCTGACCAATATGTTTCCAGTACTTTCATTTCACCTGACAGCGCATAGCTTCTCAGTGTAGATGGAATGTGAACTGCCTAAATAAGTTAAACATGGCTCCAGCATAGCTGCACTTGGCTTTTATTTTTTTTTAAATTAGAGTCTTTACCCGTATCATTAATATCCCATTCAAGGGTGGCTCATTCCGTGTAGCCAAAAAGGCCAGGATGCATGGATAGACTTACCTGGCACTTTTCATCTTTCACACCAGTGCCTGTATTGTATATTTTCTGTGTATTTTTATTCCATTTGTGGAAAACTAAAAGCCAGTTTCAATAAATAAATAAGCAATAAACTAATCCAGAAGGTTGAAAAGGAACATGTAAAAGATGGAAGAAGTCATATATTAATATTCACTTTTTCAAATGACTGTTTTTTAGAGATCTTTATCATAAATGTTGCCTTTCCTTCTGTGAAGACATTTCCAAATCATTTTATTAAATGCAACAAATTAAACACAATTTAAAAGAGAAATATTGATAACCACTATTATAGAAATTATACCCTGTCTAACATTAATAGAATGCAAATAGTAATTGATGAGATTTTGGATAACAATGTGCCTCATTTGTATTAAGTTCTAAATGCATGGTTGTTTCTAAATGGTCCATATAATTATGATTAATTAATAAAAATGAACAAGTGCTTGTGACAGTAATATCTGCATTTCAACATAGTCCAATTCACTCCTGAAATATGAGGAGGCAATATTAATGGGCATTTGCCTTCTCTTTTGAAAGAAGCCAGAGTTTTGTCCTCGAGGCTGAGTGTGATGTGCCACCACATGGGTCAACACACTGTGAGAACGATATTTTACGGATGGCGGCATCAGAGGAAGCAATATACTTTATGCTAGTCTAATAAATGACACAATTTAAGATTATATTAGCATGTGTGTGCTAAATAAATAGAGAATGCAACAATATGAGGAGAAATAAATGTTGCTTAAAATTAATCTGGGGAAGGTGGCTAAAATGCAGTAAAAAGCAAATGAGCAGAACAAACCTTTGCATTGGAATTAGGATTAAAGAAATAAAACAGAGAGTAGGATTTGTAGAGCTTTACTTCTGTGTTTTTTTTGTGGAGTACATGCATACTGTACTGTTGCTATCAGTTTGTGTTACTTGTTCTGTGCGTGTAACCGTCAAAGTGCCTGCTGTACCTTTGCAGTATGCTATGTGAGAACATTTAGCTGTAATATTTACGCACTCCTGGCTCAGTCCTTCAAGGTTCCTTCAGAAAGACAACTGCTCCTACAACTCAGATTAACACTGTCTATATTGTTTCTTTAGTATTTTTGTGTATTTAAACAGTAAAATCAAGACAATATATACATTATAAAATTGAGATGAGAACAGGGCATTCAACCAAAATAACATCAAGTCAGGATATGAAGGTTCCTAAGTTGCTGCTCTCCACCAGACCACAAGTCAAGTCAAGTTGGGGAGCATACACTGATACAGTGCATTGCCGCACCCACTCCATTCAGTCCCACCCTCCAGAAATGACCCTCTATCTGCCGCAGCCACGTGATACGTGGGTGACCCCTTAGCCTGGTCCAGCCACTCAGGACCCCAACAATGAGGATCTTACGAGTTGGATCACCCTTGGGGAAATGCACCACATGGCCGTAGTGCCGTAACTGACGTTCCCTCACAATGCAGGTAATGTGCCTCATTCAGGACTCTATACGCAACCGCTCATTCAACACAAAGTCTAACCAACGGTACTCAAGGATTTTCATGAGAGACACAATACCAAAGGAGTCCAGTCTTCGTCTCAGGTCACTGGGTAGTGTCCATGTCTCACAACCGTATAGCAAGACAGGAAGCACCAGGACTGTAAAGACTTCCACCTTCGTCCTTTTGCAGAGATATATCAAGAGTGCCACATAGCCCTTTCCAGTGACCTCATGACCCCCATGCTCTCCCAATCCGTCTACTGACTTCATAGGAAGAGTCACCAGAGACATGTATGTCTCTACCAAAGTAAGTAAACCTCTTGATGAGGTCGACACTCTCTGCGCAGACAGATACACTGCTGATGGCTGTGCCCAAGATGTCATTAAAGGCCTGGATCTTGGTTTTTATCCAGGACACAAGCAAGCCCAGACACTCAGACTCCTCACTCAGTCTCTCGAGCTCCCCGATCAGAGCCTCCATTGACTCCGTGAAGATAGCAGCATCATCAGCAAAGTCAAGATCCGTGAATCTTTCTTCACCAACAGATGCCCCAGAGCCGCTGGACCCCATGACCTTGCCCAACATCCAGTCCATACAAGCATTGAACAGAGTAGGAGCAAGAACACACCCCTGACAAACCCCAGAATCAACTGGGAAAAACACAGGTTCTGCCTCCATTTTGTACAGCACTCACAGTTCCAGTGTATAGGCCGGCCATGATATCCAGCAACCTAAAGGGGATCCTGCGAACCCTCAGTATGTCCCACAGGGCAGTTCAATCAACTGAGTCAAACGCTTTATGAAAATCGACAAAGGCTACAAAGAAACTCTGCCGATATTCGCGTTTGCAACTCTATGAGAACCCTTAGTGCCAAAATGCAGTTGATGGAATACTTCTTAGGCATAAAACCAGACTGTTCTGGTCGCTGGCAGGTGACCAAGTGATCTCAGATTCTATTGAGGACGACCTTAGCAAGGACCATACCCGGCACCGAGAGCAGTGTTATCCCCCTGTAGTTGCCGCAATCAAGGCGATCACCCTTCCCTTTCCATATAGGGATGACAAGTCCCGCTTTCCAGTCATTTGGAAAGATGCCAGACTCCCAAATGGAAGCAAAGATTGCTTGCAATGCCAGGAGGACAGCCTTACCACCACCCTGGAGAAAGTTCACCCCAGATAAAACAGATCTCTGCAGCCTTTCCTCCCCTCAGCTGGTTCACCACCAGTACAATCTCAGTGAAACTGGGTGGTTCATAGCTAATTAGAGGATCAGCCTCAAGAACTGAGGACCCGGAGATATCCATATAATGCTACTTTAAGCAGTTGTTCAAAGCTGATCCTCTGGCTAGGACATTGGATATCTCTCTCTGGGTCCTCTCACCAGACTACTTGGTAATTTATTCCATGTGTCAAGATTCTTTGCTTGAAGAAAACCTTTCTAACATTTGTACAAAATCTACATTTTGCAATATTCCAACCATGTCCCCATGTATTTGTGCCAGAATTTATTTTAAAGTAACAGCAGGGATCCACTGTACTAATCCCTTTTATATTTTTAAACACTTTGATCATATCTCCTAGAATTTGGTCTTTTGCTTAAACTGAAAAGGTTCAGCTCCATCAATCTCTCCTCATAACTCCTACCTCTTAGTTCCAGAATCAGTATAGTTGCTCTTCTATGGACTTTCTCTAGCACTGCTATGTCTTCTTCTTAACTTCTTTATCTATGTCTACATCTAAGGTGGAGATCTCAGAATCTTAATAGTGTTGTATTGCATTCCTGGTGTACCCTTTTAAAGTAGCTTGCTAGTTTTTATTTACATTGTCTATGAAAAGTATTTAACCCTTGGAAATTTGAACATTCCTTGATATAAAGCATTGAATCATACAAGGTGGATTAAATTTGACTTTTGTGACATTGATCAATGGAAAAAGACTCTTTAATGTCAAAGTGAAAACAGATCTCTGCAAAGTGGCTTAAATTTATCACAAATATAGAAAATCAAAAAGTTGATTGCGTAAGTATTATAAGACACCTCTATATCATCGCTGGTGCAGCCATTTTGTTTTAGAAGTCACAGAATTAGTTCAATGAAGGTCATCAGTCTGGGGCTTCAGACGATTGTTGTCTAAATGTGCCTTATCTGGAAATTCCAGCTTGCCTTGAGTCAGTATGGTGGCCTAACCTACAAAACGTAGACAAAACAACACTCCATGCAACTCCATGAAAAGGTGACTGAAAAGCACAAGTGGATACATGAAGATATGTAAGTAACTGATAATTCCTTTTAGACCACTTAAATCAGTCATTAAGAAATTACATGAATATGACACAGCTATAAATCTGCCTAGACCAAGGCATCCACAAAAACTGAGTAATCATACAAGAAGACAAACCATCAAGAGACCTAGAACTCTAAAAAAAAGTTACAAGCTACATTTGCCGAGATTACAGAAACAACAAATGTTACCTGGGTGGCTCAGTACTAGCAGCTTTAAGGGCGAGTAAACAAATGAAGGCCACTGTTGAAGAAACAGCAAAATTTCCAGAAGGCACATGGAATACTCTGAAATCAGTTGAAGAATGTTCTATGGTCTAAAAAGATTAAAATTGGACTTTTTTGGCCATCAGACTAAACAGCATCTTTGATGTAAGACAAAAATTGCACATTATCAGAAACATGAAGTATGGTGGTAGCAGCACCATGCTATGGGAATGCTTCTCTGCAGCAAGCCCTGGAGGATGTGTGAGGGTAAATTGAATGCAGCAAAATGCAGGGAAATGCTGTTGGAAGACCCATTTAGGTCTGCAAGAAACCTGCACCTTGGGAGAATAATAATAAGACAACAACCTTAAGCATAAGCATAAGCCCTAAGCCAAAGCAACACAGCAATGGCTTAAAGACAACAATGTAAATGTTGTCCGAGTCAGAGTCCAGATCTCAATCCAACTGAGAATATGTGGCTGGATTTTAAAAAACAGTTGTTCACTCATGATCTCCATGCAACCCAACAGAGCTTGATGAGTTTTGCAAAGAAGGATGGGGAAACAATGTCACTATTCTGATGTGCAAAGGTGACACAGACAGACCTGTGCACACACATTCAACAACAACAACATTTACTGTATTTCTATAGCATGTTTTCATACAAATGATGTAGCTTAAAGTGCTTTACAAGAGGAAGAAAGAAAAAATATAAAAATAAGATTAGGAAATATTAAGTAACAAAGAATAAAGTAAGGTTTGATGGCCAGGGAGGACAGAAAAAAAAAAAAAAAACTTCAGAGGTTCCAAGACCACAAGACCACCCAACACCCACTGGGAATTCTACCTAACATAAATGATCTCAATCAGTCCTCATGGTTCTTAGGCTTCATGTGGAAGAATTAGATGATGATGGTCATGTGGACTTCTGGCCTTCAAACAATCAATGTAGGGGACATCACGGTTCTTTGATCAGGCGGTGGTGGCGCAGAAAACCGGAAAAAGAACAGCAGAGAAAGTAGGGGTTAGTACGGATTGTGGAGATATGCTAAAAATGATAATTAAATGCATACGCAGAATATCGGGGTTACACTAAAATGAATCTATGATAAAGCCATGTTAAAGAAATGTGTTTTCAGCAGTGTTTTAAAGTGCTCCACTGTATTAGCCTTATGGATTTCTATCGGTAAGCTATTCCAGATTTTAGGTGCATAACAGCAGAAGGCCGCCTCACCACTTCTTTTAAGTTTAGTTTTTGGAATTCTAAGCAGACACTCATTTGAAGATCTAAGGTTACAATTTGGAGTGTAAGGTGTAAGACACTGCGAAATATAGGATGGAGCAAGATTATTTAAGGCTTTGTAAACCATAAGCAGTATTTTAAAGTCAATTCTAAATGGCACAGGTAACCAATGTATTGGCATCAAAACTGGAGAGGTGTGTTCGAATTTTCTTTTCCTAGTTAAGATTCTGGCACCTCCATTCTGCACTCGTTGCGATCAATTGATGTTTTTTTTGGGTGGTCCTGAGAGGAGTGCATTACAGTAATCTAGTCAACTAAAAACAAACTTTTCAGCATCTTGCAAAGTTATAAGGGGTGTCATTTTTGCTATATTTCTTAAGCGAAAAAATGAAACAATACAGTCCTAGTAATCTGATTAATATGTGATTTAAAATTTAGGTCAGAGTCAATAATTACCACTAAATTCTTTACCTCTGTCTTAACTTTTAAGTCTAATGAATCAAGTGACATGTGAAAAGTTCCAAGGGAAGCACCACTGGGCAATAAGTAGGGATGAGCCATAGAAAAGGTCAAAGGTCCACTGAAGGACCCCCTCATGTCAGACGGCCAGTCTAGAGTCTCCCTGATCTTACCTTCATTAACATGAGCTGAGTTATATCACACAAAAATGGAGAAGATATTTTAAAATTGAAAATCATTCTCATTTTATACTGCTTTAGTTATGACATTCTATTTTTATTTTAAACAGTTTTTTGTGTAAAAATTATATGACTGCTTACACCATTCTTTATGCAAATTTCAGTGATTGAAACTCCCCCAAGGACTTTGATTTTTTTAACAGTTATTTGCTTTTGCTCATTTTACAATCACTACAATAGCGACACACTTCATCCCATTTATTTTTAGGAGCCATTCAGGAAGAAATGTTTTGTAGTATTTCTGTTCTTTTCTAACCCTGCTCCTCACTATCTGCATTAACCTCATCCTTCACACTCAACTCATAATTAAAATGAAAAGTGCTGGAACAGGAGAGCCTCTCCTGGTGTATCTCTCCACAGTGATGCCAGCAAAGACTAAAGTTTATCAAAAATATTGTTTTTATTACACACACAAACATACAATGCAATGGATAAAACCGACAAGGGCTTACAAGTATTAAAGAAATAAATAAGCCTGAAGAAAAACTGTAGCTCCGCCGGGCCTAGTTTTTGTTAAGGTTCTTTTTCCTGTGTATCAGATGGGGTGTCTTTGGGTGTGATGAGGATGGACAGGATTAGGAATCAGTACATTAGCGGGTCGGCTCAGGTTGGATGGTTGGGAGACAAAGCCAGAGAGGCAAGATTGCGTTGATTTGGCACGTGCAGAGAAGAGATGCTGGGTATATTGGGAGAAGGATGCTAAGGATAGGGCGGCACGGTGGCGCACTGATAGCGCTGCTGCCTCGCAGTTATGAGACCCGGGTTCGCTTTCCGGCTCCTCCCTGCGTGGAGTTTGCATGTTCTCCCTGTGTCTGCGTGGGTTTCCTCCCACAGTCCAAAGACATGCAGGTTAGATGGATTGGCAATTCTAAAATTGTGCTTGGTGTGTGGGTGTGGGTGTGTGTGTCCTGCAGTGTGTGTTGGCTGGGGCTGGCTCCAGCAGACCTCCGTGACCCTGTGTTCGGATTCAACGAGTTGGTAAATGGATGCATGCTAAGGATAGAGCTACCAGGGAAGAGGAAAAGAGGATGGCCTAAGTGAAGGTTTATGGATGTGGTGAGAGAGAGGACATGCAGGTGATGGGTGTAACAGAACAAGATGCACAGGACAGGAAGATATGGAATTAGATGATCCGCTGTGGCAACCCCTAACAGGAGCAGCAGAAAGAAGAAGAAGAGGAAGATGGGGTGCCTTTCTCTCTTCACTTTTGCTTAGGTTACCCATCAGCTAATCATTGCCTTAACTAGGGTCATCTCCTGGACAAGATCTGCAACCTCTAGTCTAAAATTCCTTTCGTATCCCAGATTTAGGTCCTGAGATTTCCAAGACAGGTCTAGTGCTTCCTGCCAAACAGGAAGTATGTGGTGCCAACTTCCATCCTGAAGTGTTGCCCACTTTCTTTCTAGGTTAATCCTTGAACATCAGCCCACTACATTACACTACTATTGATAAGCCAAAAGTCATTTTGGCCTCATTCTCAGGGATTAGGTTCTGTACTCAGTTACCTCTAGTTTCCTGGTGATGCATCATCATCTCCAAACCATTTCATTGCAGATTATGTTTATTTTCCCATTATGTTTCTGTCTCAGATGTTTTCCCTTAGCAAATCTGTTTCGCTCAGTTTTACGACACATGTATTCCTGCTATCGTCCATCTGGCAGGCAATCCCATATAAGAGGTAAAATGCTAAAACCAGTTAACAATTGAGACAACATTAAAAAACGTATTATGTAAGTAATAATTTATTTTCTTGATTTTCCTTTTGCATTTCTGGGAATTTTTAAGTAGATATATAATTTCTAGGTGTGTTTTGTTCATATTAAATTTAGAAAATGTACATTTTATTATTGTAATATTTCTTACTTTACCTCAGTCCTAAAATGCTACTCTGTGACATTGCAAGTATATGGGGTGGAACCCCAAACCTTTTTCTCTGTTCTTTGTCATTCTTACAGGGTTTTAATATTTTCTGAATGCACTAAATTACTAGCAGAACATATCAAACAGTGTCAAAAAAGACAAATGAGATCCACTGTGATTCAATATTATATGACATTAAATAATAATAAAAGCTCCTTTAGAGTCCTTGAGGTTAAGATCACAGATGATGTGACTTCAAGCCACTAACACACCAAGCTCTAACTAGGAAAAGCACAGTAGCACCTTTAGTTTTCAAGGCCTCTGAGGAATTCATGTAACAGCACAAAACGACATTCATGTACATATTTACATCACTAGTAAAAATGGGAAAGAGGAAAGGGACAAAGACAAAAAAAATCACAATGGCAAAAATTGAAGCACTTGTAACTGAAGTAAAAGAAATAAAGCATATACTCTTCAGGACTGCCAGTCATGTTATGTCAGAAACTAACAAAACCAGAAAGAAATCGAAGAAGAGGTCCCTACAGCATTAAATTTCATTCTATCTGTGCAGAAAAATATTATAGAAGTAAAAAAGAAATGGTTTGATCTTAAAATAGGAACAGAGGGGAAAAATACAAGCCAAAGGCAAAACACTGGAAGAGGATTTCTCTTCTTGAGGAGGTTTGCTCTCTTTTGATAAAAGGATGACATCCATCATTGGAAAAAACTGCCCTTCTGATATTATCCAAGACAGTGACCGTGATCTGATGCAAAATCATCGTCACAAACAGACGTTAAATAAATATACATATCAAAAAACTGATGACTTGTTCATTATTTGTTTTTACTTATTAAAGACTCATTGTTTTATTCAGTAAAGACTGTATGCACTGCCATAAGGACTCTTTTTTTCAGGGGATGGGTGCACACAGCAAGATTAGGCTCATTCATTTTATAAGTAAAATTTTGAGAGGACATATCCCAGTGCCAACAGCCATACTATGTGCACTTCAGAATAAGTAATTCACATGACGCTAAGTATGTTTGGGCCTGGAAGGTTCTTGGATGAAACACCATCTAGGAAAAGCTTTGGTTACTGCTAGTAGAGGTGTTGCTGAGGCCAACAGTCGATGCTTACCCTGCGGTCTATGAGTGGATCCCAATGCCCCAGTGCAGTAATGGGGACAGTGAGCCCAAAAAAATTTGCATTGTCCTCCAGATAAGACATGCAACTGAGGTCCTGGCTCTATGGGAAAAGAGTTGGGTGTTTCCCAATGTCATGAGTAAACTGCCCATCATGACCTTGCCCATTCGGGTCCCCTAAATATCTCTTGTCTCTAATTGGCTAACTATATCTCTCACTCCTTCACCAGCTAATAGCTAAGAAGTGAGAGAACTGGCACAAAAATGGCAGCCACTGCCATCATCCAGGTTGATGCTACACATTGGAGGTGGCTCCCCTACTGTGAATGTAAAGCATTTTGAGTGTCTAGAAAAGCTTTCTATCTATCTATCTATCTATCTATCTATCTATCTATCTATCTATCTATCTATCTATCTATCTATCTATCTATCTATCTACCATATAATACATTTCACATATCTATCTATCTATCTATCTATCTATCTATTATAAAGTGCCTTTTCTAACTATCTACGAGGGGGTACCCCAAAATAATTGGAAACTGTTCCTGGTGCACAATCTAGACTTAGTTGCAAATTTCGCCGCTGGGTGTAGCATATTTACAGTATTCTGTGGCAGTCTGCCAAGTGATGTTGCTCTATATTGTTTGTATGGCATTCTGTGTTGCTTTTTCTTGGTGCTTATTAAACATGTTCTCTGATTTTTGTGATGGGTGATCATAAATAACAGCGAGTCTGTGTTAAATTTTATTTTCTCTTAGGGAAAACAGCTGCTGAAACTGTAGTGATGCTTGACACTACTTTTAAAGAGGAAGCTTTAAGTAAAACACAGGTCTATGAGTGGTTTTTGCGTTTCAAACGAGGGATGAAGAAAATCTTGAAAAAGTTTGCAGTGCAATTTACGAAGATTGTCAGACTACTGAAGAGATTTCTGAATTGACTTATGTGTCTTGGAGTTGTTGCCACCTTCCCTACTCACCTGATCTTGCTCTGTGCAACGTTTTCTTGTTCCCACATATGATAAAAGAACTCAAAGCAAAGTGTTTTTGTACCATGGAGGATGTAAAAGAAAAATCGCTGCAGGCCTTGGACAATGTTCCACTTCAACAATTCCTTTCTAGTGCCTTTCATCCATCTATCTATCTATCTATCTATCTATCTATCTATCTATCTATCTATCTATCTATCTATCTATCTATCTATCTATCTATCTATCTATCAGTGATAGTAGGCTGGCATCTGAGTAAACTTTAGTAAATTCATTATGCAATTTCATATTACTCTAATTAAACAAAAGAAAATATATATCATTTTTATTTAAAATTACTATTGTAACAGATAGAGGGCACTATCGTCCTTTTGAACCCTTAGACTATACGCCAGACACCAGGTAAAAATCCAATAAGTTGACTTTTTATTAATATACAGTGCACAGAGCACCCTCCTCTCCACAATACTCATACAGTTCTCCAACACAATAACAATAAACCAATCCTCCACTCCCAGACGCGTTGCCACCCTTCCACCCAGCTCAACTCGACGTCTGGGATTTCCCATAGTCCTTTTATATTCCCTGACTCTGAAGTGTTTCGATCCTTCAGTCCACGTGACCTCCTATCACTTCCGGGTCAGATAAAAAGTCCTCTTCTTCATGCCGGAAGTACGTCATTTCCCCTGTCGCTGTGACTAAGACGTACGTCCGGGTTATAGGGCACATATGATTCTCTGGGCCTCCCTGCAGCATCCTCTAGGGGGCCCTGTGGTATCCAGCAGGTCTGTGGATGAAAACTCCAATGTCCAGAATTCACTGCTGGCATTCGGGGCACCTCCTGGCGGCCTGGGAGTATGGGCCGGGATGACTGGCCGGGCATAGTCCACACTATCAAGACATTTAATAATCATTGGTGAAGTGGACATTAAGAGACAAAGCTGTAAGACAGTGGAGTTTTCAAACAGAAGAACATTGACTGTGCTACACATACAGCTGTTTCTCTATGACCATCAGTATTAAACGTC
Source organism: Polypterus senegalus (assembly GCF_016835505.1). Classification (NCBI taxonomy): domain Eukaryota; kingdom Metazoa; phylum Chordata; class Cladistia; order Polypteriformes; family Polypteridae; genus Polypterus; species Polypterus senegalus. Next base: position 31,537,070 of record NC_053168.1, on the reverse strand, counting down.
AGAAAGCTGACAACAAAAATTCAACATTTTATCTGTTTTTTCCTCATATAATGAGTCGTAAGCTATGATTTTCAACACTGTGTGAAATGAAAGCCACCATAAGTGTAGTCTTCCTAAAACTTCCACAGGTATTTTGATGAGTTCAAGATTCAAACAAGTATACATCTCTCTGTCAAAGATCTGCTCTCTGTTCAACTCAAGTAAGTGTGTGAGTTTGACACGGTTGAATATTAATCTGCAACTCATAATATCTTATAAGCAACATTTGGAAAGGTTAAAATTTTGGTTTTTCAACACTCAACAATTTAAAAATGACCACATACTGTATTTGCCCTTAGTTGTTGACAATGTTTGGATCAAACCACCCTATGCTAATCTAGTCTTTCTTTAAATATCTTGATTAAGTGCAGCCAACATAACTGCTTTGATTTGAGTTTGTAATTTATTTTTTGTGAAAAATTCAGGATGAATTTTCACAATCTGGAGTTTTTTTTTATTCAAGGAATCTAATTCTGAAGCTGCTGTAGTTTCTTTCTAACACGTCTCTGGAAAAAGCTGTACATTTTTAAGATCTTCACACAACACCACTTTGTTTTGTTCATGGGTGCTGGCATTTTGCCTAGGCCATGTCAGCCATTATCATCGTAGTAAATTACCTACAACCTCCAGGGAGTGCACAATGTGTGACATCTTCGGTGCGACTTTATGAAGATAGACACATGTGGTCTCAAGCTATCTGAGTACTGGATACAAATGGTTTTAGTGTATTTACTTTGCAATTCAAACACTTGTGAACGCTGGCCCGGACACACACAGACGGACAACATATTGTTCACCCACACACCGTTTATTTACAATATATACAATGTTCTGTGCACTCACGAACCCCAGTGCCTTCAGCACCGATTCCCCCAAGTCCAGGCCACACAGTCCTGTGCCTCTTTTCTCCTGGCCGCCTCCAGTCCTTCCTCTCGCTCCGTCCTCTTCCACCCGACTTCCACTTCTGACTGAAGGGAGGCGGCCCCTTATATAATGCTCCCGGATGAGCCCCAGGTGTTCCCGGCATTCCCTCCTTAGCCACGCCCCAGCGTGGCGGAAGTGTCGGCTGTCCTCCTGGCAGCTCTCTGGGCGCCACATAAAGTCTTCCCCAGGGCTCCAGGGACAATTAGGCACTGGGGTGCCACCTGGCGGTGGCCACGGGTCCCTACAGGGCTGGGCTTCAAAGCCCCCTACCCAAGGCCTCCTGCATAACCAGGACGGACGCCCCCTCTCGGTCTGGAGGAGGCACACGCCCTCCTCCGGTCTTCCAAGGCGTCCCGGCCGGGCTCCATCCCCGGCCAAAGACCACACGGGGTAAACCGGCATCGGGGCGCCGCCTGGCGGTGACCACGGGTCCCTACAGGGCTGGGCTTCCAAGCCCTGTACCCATGGTCCCCAATATAACTAGGACGGACGCCCCCTCGCGGTCTGGAGGAGGCACAAGCCCTCCTCTCCTCCTCCTGGGCGTCCTGGCCGGGCTCCAGCCCCGGCCGGGGACGACACACACTCAAAGGTTGCTGAACATATTTTTTGGCATTACAGTCTCTGATGTCTTCTTGGTGTTCTAAACTTAACAATAATGCGGTTTGATTTCGGGTTATGACTTTGGTTTCTCTTTTTACCATGCTTTCCTCTTCTGATCCCTTTATACAAAATATCTCTTTTTGAGCCAGAACAACAACCCTCTCAATGATGAGCATCTCGATCTTTGGCTCTGACCTTTCACTGTTTCACATTCACCAAGCCAGCTCCAGATTGTAAAGGCCAGCTCTCTCACAAGACTGCTACTTAGGTAAAGTATGATGACGACATACAATATTTAAGCACCTTTTCATAGTTTACAATTTTACTGATTTACTGCATTTTAGGCTTTTCATAATCTAACATCTGTTCTCCTTTGATTTTTCAAGTAGGCCTGACCTTTGGACCTGTAAAGTAGAGTACGAAACGTTGATTCCAAAAGATGCAGATTGATTGTATTTTTGGATTTTGGTAAAAAATTATTATAACATTCTCCATTGAATGGAATCCAACTGACTTTTTAATTTTACTTTACTGATTAAAGAAAAGATAATAACAAAGCATAATTCAATCAAGTGACAAAAAGCAAAGCATGTACAATAAAAAGACATTCTATGAAAGTATTTTTTTTCTATTAAGCCATTCATTTTAATTGTTTATACTGTTGTAGTCAGTAAGGTTGTACAACTGTAGTTAAACTGAATGATTCATGAAATATGTTTTTGTTGCTTATATCTAGTCTTCAGTTTATTTTTATGACACATAGTTAGAATAATTTCTTTGCTCAAGATATGCTCTCAATGACTCCTAAAGTTCCTACAGGCAAAGCTTGATTTGTGATGGGTTCTGTAAAAAATGAATTTGATAGGTAATAAATTTGACGTCATTGATCCCTAGAAAGGTTTAGTTGATAACAATATGTTGTATTTGTACAGCGTAGGGATTTAAAATTCAAAATATGGGGAGAATGATCAGAGATAAGGCTTGCATCACATTTATTAAAATTTATATTAGATTAGATTAGATAACTTTATTAATCCTATGGAGACGTTCAGATGCATACAGCAGCAGAAACATAAAAAAGTAAGGATACAGACTCACAGGACAGATAATATAGCCAATCAATCAATTGATAAGTAAACAAATAAATAGAAATAACCCAAATGAGTACACTGGGTGGAAGCATTGAATTGCCTGATAGCAGTGAGCAGAAAAGACCTCCAGGTCTTTTCTGCCCACTGCTATTTAAGAAAAGGGAAATTGTTGTTACCTATAAAATAACGGTTAGTTTATGAATGATATAATGTACAACAGAAGAAATATTTTCTCAAGTAAGTGTGCAGAAATCTCCATGGGTGTGAGAGCTTATGATCCTTCATGTACTTTAAGATAATTTTGGATAATAAGGTAGCAGCCATACTTGACTAAATTAAAACAGGATTTAACACACAATTATAATCCCCTGTCGTTGTGAGCTGCTGCACGCTCATATTAGAAATTGCTGCTAGAACTTGGATCATACATTCTTCACCATCTGAGTTCAAGTAGACTTATTAAGCATTGCCCCATTTATATTAGTTACTACTATAAATTACATTAAGTGGTATTTTTTTATACCAAATCCAGTTTAGGTTACTTAAACTAATTTAGATATTGGTCCGTATATATTGCTTAAAGGCTTGCAATGTAAAGAAATAAATCCATTTCCAGTCCAAACCAATCAATCTTATTCAGATTTTAAAGACAGCAGAGAAGAGGTTGCACAATTTTCTTCTCAGTTTCTTCGAGAGTGTTAAATGTGCAGGTATGGCCAGCTTTCAGAACCTTCACTTTGGCAGGGAGCACCAGCCCATATCTGATGTCTGCTTCACCCAGCTTCTGTTTAATCTGCTCTCTTTGCAGCAGTTCCTCAAGTAAAGTCCAGATAGATAGAAATTCTGATATCCGTAAAAAATAAATAAAACAAAAACTTTCTTCTATCTAGCATGGATTAACAATTTCCATCTACTGGAGTTCATCAGACTTGACAATGGTGATAAACTCTCTCAATTTTCAGTCATTCATTAATAGCGTCACCAAAGGTTCTATTAAAAAGACAAGTAAATTTAATTGGATTTTTATGCAGTCTCTGACCCTTTCTGAATAATAAGAAAACAAAGATTTCCTCCTCTTGACATGTCTCCTAATTCTGTTTGTTTAATGTGAAGGGATTTACTTTCATTTTCTAGGGCCACCACCTTTTCATACCATTGAACCCACCGATTTGAGTTGTTCCATCTATAGATGTTAACGTATCCCGTGTTCCCTTTTCAGTTTTTCTTATCTTGCTCTTTATTTTTATCTCAATACTATTCTCCATTTTCTTTAAAATTGTTCTCCATTCTTTCCAGCATGTGCCCACAGTGCTCGAGAGGTTTGTCAGAGCAGGATCTTTCTACCTACATCTCTTGAGACATTTATAAATCAGAATTTACATTCAAAGTTCATACTTGCGTCCTGCTTTAATGGCTCCAAGAATTTTTATTTGATCCTTTTTTATCAACAGTACGAGTAAGCCACCTTGTTCAAGATTTCCTCCCTTAAATGTAGTCTGAATGTATGTCAAAACTGTACATTTTTTTCCCAAATGTTAAGAATATGTGATATTTTATACTTACAGCATGTGTCAAACTCAGGGACTGAAACACATTATCAAGCACAGTACCATTTAAGAGCCTACTGGGGACATAAAGACTTGAATATGCAGACATCATCCATATATCTATGTTCTGATAGTTTTTATTGCAACTCCGAGTTGTGTGCAGCCAGTCCTAGCAGATTTTGGTGCAAGACATTATCCAATCAGATGCGTCATTACTTCATTGTAGGACACACACACACATACATACACACATACAGTGCTAGGGGCAGTTAGCGTATCAGTCAATGTAACCTGCATAACACATAAAAAATGTAAACTTTATAGTAAAATTAATGTGAATTGATGTGTATTTCTTCACAAGAATATGGCAATATGGCATAGTTTTTATAATAACTAGTTAAGATATTAATGTAGATCTTGCCACACTTTGTAACTACTTTTTTCAGTCTTTCTTGCCAACACCCACTGCCCTATATAGATATGGCTGATTTAATAACGTCGTTATTAGTGCTAATCAGTGAATTTCGCCAAAGTGTTATTAGCTGTATTTGCGTTTGCCCCTGTTCATTGAATTATTTACTAATAATTCTGACAGTTTAGGAGAACTTTTTTTTAAGCATCCCATAATGCTTTGTGAGACCAGCCCAACATCCCCTGGAGTTATAAAAGCCAATAATGGATGGGACCCCCGCAGGTATATAATGCTGATCTGCATACAGGCCAGACTGGTCACAAAGCTTGCACACCTCTCACTATGTTCTTTCTTCCTTGATCTCACTGAGTCACGATCGCACAGTGGTTGGCACTTTGAAGAGTGCACAATCTCGCTCATACTGTAGTTAGTATTGCTTGTCTACTGGCTGGCACACTGCATATTGAACACTCAGAGAAACTTGAGGTTAGCAGAGAAAAATCATGCTGATATAAGGAGAACTTGCAGACTTCATGGAAACTAAAGGTGCTAAGGCACCTGGTGAACTATTATAGCATCAGTGTTCACACCAGTTCTTTTACATTTTCCATAAAAACTAATTCTATAAAATGTATAAATGCACATTAATACTATGTTTGTAGTAGGTGAGCTCAATGTGAGGAGCTTAACAGATAAGTAAATAATGCAGGTTCTTTAATTTTATTTTCATGAAACATCCATCCATTATCCAACCCGCTATATCCTAACTACAGGGTCACGGGGGTCTGCTGGAGCAAATCCTAGCCAACACAGGGCGCAAGGCAGGAAACAAAACCTGGGCAGGGCACCAGCCCACCACAGTTTTATGAAACATATATAACATAAATAATGAGTATTCCGTGATTGTCGCCAAATGTGCAGGTCGATCTTCAAGTTTCATGTCAGCATGAGAGAAGGAGACGCGTGCCCTATGCATGCATAATTAGCCACGTGGAGAATGAAAATAAACCTTGAAAGAGCCTGGCGCCACCTCCCCTTCCTAACACAGAAGACTCTATGAAATAATAATAATAATAATAATAATAATAATAATAAAAGATTTACCACTATTTACAAGATAATTTTATCTTTTTGATAGAAGTGTAGATAGCCTTCAGCACGACTTCAAAAAACAGAACGAGCTAGCAGTTTCCATGATGAAACGGCACTTTGAAAAAAAAACTCAGTTTTCTGAAAAGTACACAAAGCAATAGTTTCTCACATAAATCAACATAAAACAACCTATGTATTTTTTCTGACTGTTGATTATGATTTCGGCATTTCTGCTTTGTTTTGATGAAATATAAGTTTGTGTGTCTCTGACTGCATTCTTGACCTCATGGAGGCATGGCAGTGCAGTGGTTGGCACTGCTGCCACACAGCTCAGGTTACCATTATGACCACAATAATTGGTCTAGTGTAGTTGGCAGACATTTCCCCAGTCTTCAGGGACATTTTAAAGATGATTGCACCGTTATAATCCAGTCAAATGAGTTGTTAGTCCATCTTCACTGACTTCAATGCATTTCTCGGAGTTCCGGGATTTCTCCGAACTTGAGGCGAAGCGAACACCGTGGAGTTCGCTCATCACTAGTGGGTAGAGTTTTGTGTTGTTTGTAACTGGTCTATGATCATCATCATCCTTTTCATTCTTCTGGTCCAGATGAGGTGGTTGGACCAGTTCATCTTATGCTTAATAAACTATTCCAACACCTCCTGTGGAATTACCGTATACTTCTCAGCTAGATGAAAGACATGATCCTTCCTGTTTGCCTCATATCTGTTCCTAGGATCTGTCCCAGTGCCTTATACACCTCCTATTGGAGACACCAAACAGATATTAAAAATATATGTCAGGAATACCTCAATTAGCTCCTCTGTATCTGGAGAAGTAGCCTAACAATAATGAGATACAAAATGAACCAAAACATGACCAGTAAACTGTGTCAATCATACAATATCTGAAAATGAAGAAAGATGAAGGTTTCAGAAATGTTGATCTGCCAAGGTCCACAAAACATTTTAACAGTGCTCTTAGAAAAGAGAAAAGCAACAAAACAAACAAGAGCAGCAACAAGCCATGGAATTAAAGAACGGATTTATTAACAACAAGAATTGGCACCTAATGAAGCAACTGGTTGGAGTGACATTGGCTGGAGTTTGAGGCCCTGACTTAGTTGGTCTTCTGTTGGCTCACTCGCTTCACATTTCATTTCTGTTTGGGTGCCATTTAAGGAACAAAATAAAGAAATTCAAGGGAACAAATCTTAAAAACAAGTCAATTAAAATTAATTTAAAAGAAGTTAATTAGCAGACAAAAACAGGTCACTAATTAAGAAAAGTGTTAGAATGAAAATCCGCAGCCACTGGGGCCATCCAGGACCAAAATGGGTGACCCCTGATATAGACTATCCTAGTGGCACTGGGCACAAAAAAGGAACCCCACTAGTCTATCATAAGCTGCTCTCCACCACACACTCAACACTCCACCAAATCAAACCTGCATGTTTTTAGGATGTGTACTGTTATATTTGATGAGGAAGGCAAGAATGGCTAAATAGGACTGGGAAATGTACAGGATTACAAGACTTGAAAAAATGTTAGTATCATGGATGGTCCTATTTTACTTCCATGTAAATGGAAGTTTGGTGATGGAGTCAAAAATTCATTATCAAATTAAGATTTTAAATTCTATATTCAAAATATCAACAAAAGTTGATTTTAGCACAACTTCTGTGGATAATCTAAATTTATTTTCGTGTCTTAAAATTGGAATTTTGTCAGAAAATTTTCTTTTTTTTCTATGTGTAAAACTGCTGGATTACTACGTCCTAGTAAACAGAAGTTTTAAGAACAATTGCTTTCCCAGATATCCACCCTTAATGCCAAGACCTTTGTACAATAATAACTTCTGAAAAAATTGACCTGTCTTCTGTTTGCCTTGTTCCAGCAACATTTATCCCCATATCCTGAGAAGAATGTCTACCCAATGAAACAAGATAACTGCCCTAGAAATTGTTTAATTTAATTAGGATTTTTCAAGTCTGCTTAATTTAGTCATTGGAGCAAACCTACTGATTTTAACATTTTTTGCACGAGTATTTTTTGCTATCATACAACCCTCTCCATCATACACTGCATGTGTTTGGGATTTGTACTATCTGCCGAGGCACACAAGAATGGCTAAATAGAACTCAAAAATGGATGGGATTACGAGACTTGAACGAATGCTCCCAGAGGAAAGATTGCAAGAATAAAGATGAGCAAGTACTTATGCCAAAACGTGACCTCAAAAATGGTAAGCTAAGTCGTGTAAGAATCAAAACCAGAATTTCCATAAACTGCTAATTAGTCTTTTCTTTCCATATTTAACAATGCCGCCAGACCAGTTTAAATACCGATGCATTTCCTGACATCGTGCACTCACGACTTTCTGACAGCACCCTAGCAATACAACAGTGTGTTCTGACAGCAAACACTCAAAATGGTGGTCTGTATACCAAAACAATGATGGAGTTATGGCAAGTGATTAATGCTAATAAACTGACTATCATAAATGCAATGCATAAAGTATTATTACTTCAATGAAGGTAAATAAAAAAAAAATCACCCATGAGAACATTTTATTGCTTGAAAAGTGAATTTAGTCAATGAACCAGATTTATGACAGGATGTGAGAGAAAATCTGTCAAACATAGGAAAACATGCAAACTCTATGCTGATAGTGACTAAGTTAGTACCTGAACCAGATTCTGTGAAATGGTAACTCTGCCAACTGCCCAGTACACTGCATTTTTACATATCCTATGCATATAAATTACATCCTGTTTTATTTTCATTTGCCAAACGGAGGCACTGTGGTACAGTGGTTAGCTTTGCTGCCTCATAGATGTGCATGGGAGTCCTAGACAAGGCCAGATTTTTACAAATAATGCTTGTTTGTGACACCAGAAATTAGCAATGTGTTGTAAACGTGAACAGGAATTTGTCTTTGAACCCCATGCCCAGTCACTGCCAGTGGGAAATCTGCACATTCTCCTTGTGTAGTAACTGGGTATTCAGGCTTTCCCCCATAACACCAAAGACATATGTTTTAGGTTATTAGGTAATTCTAAACTAGCCCTATGTCAGTGCTTCTCAAATAGTGGGGCGCGCCCCCCCCTGGCTCCGTCAAGGGGGGCGCGTTTGACCTTGGGGAACATGCTTTTTTATTCTTCTTTTAAATGTTTTTTGAATTTAGAATGCACTTTAAATCTTTTCTGTTACATTTAATAAAGCTATTCTTTGTTGTAAATTGGTCCATATTTCTTTCTTTTTTTATTCTCTTATACGTTAATAAGGAAACAGTGTTATGCAGAGGTGTACTTATAACAATTTTATAGACAAATGATACTATTTATAGTCGCGGGGGGCGAGATGTTTTCTTCTTCCTGGGGGGGGGGGCATGACAGAAAATAATTGAGAAGCACTGCCCTATGTGGACATGAACATGAGCGTACCTTGCAATGGAATGGTGCCCTGTCTAACATCAGATTTTATTAAGATAAGCCCAGACACCCGTACTCCCTGGAAATGGCTTAAACAAGTTTAAGAATGACAGACAGACAGACAGACAGATAGATAGATAGATTGATTGATATAAGGGGGTACCCAAAAATAACCAGAATCGAAAAAAAATGTTTTAATAATTTTTACCTATTGAAACTTTAGTTTCCTTCAGAGTACTCTCCATGTGAATGAATGCACTCCCAACGATTATCCTACTGGTGGAAACATTTTTGGAATTGTTGAAGTGGAACATTGTCCAAGGCCTGCAGCGATTTTTCTTTCACATCCTCCATGGTACAAAACACTTTGCTTTGAGTTCTTTATTCATCATACATAGATAGATAGATAGATAGATAGATAGATAGATAGATAGATAGATAGATAGATAGATAGATAGATAGATAGATAGATAGATAGATAGATAGATAGATAGATAGATAGATAGATAGATAGATAGAGATAGTTAGCCAATTAGAGACAATAGATATTGAGGGATCCAGAATGGGTAAGGTCATGATGGGCAGTTTAGTCATGACATTGGGAAACACCCAACTCTTTTTGACAGACCTCAGACCTCAGTTGCATGTCTCACCTGGAGGACGATGATACATTTTTGGGCTCAGGGTCCCCATTACTGCACTGGAGAATTGGGATCCACACACAGACCACAGGGCAAGCACCCACTGATGGCCTCAGCAACAATTTTTTGATGAAGTTTATTTACTTAATGTCTGTATATGAAGACGATTTTTAATCAGATCACGATCACTGTCTGGGATAATATCAGAAGGGAAGTTTTTTCCAATGATGGATGTCATTCTTTTATCGAAAGAGAACAACCTTCCTCAGGAAGAGAAATTCTTTTCCAGTTGCTGAAGTGTTTTGACTTTGGCTTGCATTTTCCCCCTCTGCTCCGATTTTAAGATCAAAAGGATCTTTATTAGCTCCAAGAGAGTGGTGTGTGTGTGTATGTGTGTATCAGGAATATCTAAGTAGCACTAATAAAGTAAGCACAATGACACCCAGAGACCAGAGAAGCACAATCACTACCAACCTCTTCTCTCTCTCCTGCAGATCAGAAAACAAGTTCCACAACGTCCACTGACATCACTTCTAGCTTTACCTGGGAGGTTTAATCTCTTCTGCCCCACAGGCTATTTAAAGAAAAATGTTGTCATTCATATCAGGGCCACAGGCAAAATGGAAGAGCACAAAAGCCTGAAAGAGAGGCACTGAAGTACACTCCCTTCCAAGATAACTTTTCTTTGTGGTCCTTCGTTTAATTCTGCTGGACCCAAACCCTTTGTCATATCCTAGTTGTCCTTTAGCTTACAAGGAACATTGTCTTTCTCAGAAGCTCAAGAAATAGTATAAAAAGCAAACATCTACAACCTTCCTCAAATACGCACAAGAGTTACAAAAAGGAAAATTTACGACTTGGCGGGTATTGTCAGAGTTGGACAGTTTACAGGAATGTTGCTGTTGGTATGAAGCATTTAAGTAGCGTTTAAGACAGATTTCTGCTGAATAATTCATTGGCTAAAAGTATTCAGTGTCAGTGTATCTGTGAGAGGCTGTGTGGCATTGTTCACAATGGCTATCAATTTTGCCTTTGTCTTCTCCTCTACTACTACCTCCTGTGGGTCGAGAGCACATTCCATAACTGAGCCTGCCCTTTTTAATTAGCTTGTTGTTTCAGTGGGCCTATCCTGAAGTGATGTTACCGACCCAGTACGCTAATTTGCATTGGCCATCACAAAGTTGTACAATACGTGGAGGATGTCAATATCCAATTAAAGAATTGCAGTATGCTAAGAAAAAGAGTCTGCTCTGCCTTTTCCTCTGAAGTTCCTCTGTGTTACTAGACCAGTCCAGGCTGACACTGATGTAGACCCCCAAGTACTTGTAACAATGCACCACTACCACATCAACTCCCTGAATAGGGACTGGACATAGTGGTTCTTTGGTGTAGTGAAAGTCAGTAAGTAGTTGCTTGTTTTTGTTGATTTTGATTTGCAGACAATTCTCCAAGTTCTCAGCCTGACTCCTATAATCTGTGTCATCTCCCTTGTCAAGACAACTCATTAGTGCAGAATCACTAGAGAATTTCTGCAGGTGACATGACCTGGTGTTATATTTATAGTCTTAGTTGTACAGGATGAAGAGAAAAGGAGACAGGAATGTTCCTTGTGGTGCTCCAGTGTTGTTCACATCCATATCAGAGACATGGTCCTTGATCCTCACCAACTGTGGTCTGCTAGACAGACAGTCAATTTTCCCAGACAACAGAGGTTCATCGACCTGCATATCTGTGAGCTTACTCTTCAACAGGGGTCTCCAGTTAAGGCACTGGAGAAATCAAAAAAGCATAATGCTCTCATCTTTGTCCAGCTTTGCCTTGTGGAGCAGATGGATGATTTCATCTTCCATTCCAATCTTTGGCCCAGTAGGAAAACTGCTGTGGGTCCAAGTGGCCTTTCACAAGAGGACTAATACAGTCCAGGACCAGCCTTTTAAAGGTCTTCATGATGTGGGATATCAGGGTCACTCGTCTGTAGGTACTGGATGAAGAGGCACTCACCTTCTTTGGAACTTGAACATTGCAGGATGTTTTTCACAAAAGGTTTAGTGACATTCAAAGCATTAGGGGTATTGAGCTACATGGAGAAGCATGCCTGCCATTAATGAGTAGATTTATTTCTTACCTTTATGTACTGTAGATATATTAGAAACATTTTTAAAAGGTAATAGATTTTTACTGCAAATTAATAAATAAATGACTACATTGTGTTTGGTTATTAAGGTACTGTAAAAGAGCAATTACTGTTGGGCAATAGTGGATATATTGCTTATTGTTTAGTAAGTGCAAAGTCGGCTATATAATTGTTACACCTTAATGTATTTAAAAACTATTCAAAAGCTATTCTACATGTAAAATCACCAGGGAAAATATACACAAAAGAAGAAGGACAAGGTAACAGTCTGGCGGTAACAACATTTTAGCGCTTCATGTACTGTAGGACAAGTTGGCTCAAATACAGAATTAATACTGAAGTGGTTGTAAGGGAATAACAGCAATTACACAGCAACAAGTGCACCTGGCACAAAGCCTAACTACTCACTATTCCAAATCCTAGGAGAAAATAACATAGCAAATTTCTTCAGTATGCATGTAAAGAGTGTTTCGATTACAGAGTACCACAGCTACTCCACAAATGACACTTACGCACACACTTGACAATAATACATATCATACTGTACTTAATGAATGCTTAATGCTGGCACATCAATGCTACTTGTGATACTCAAATTCTTGGATTTTTTTTGTATTCCAAAAAAAATTAAATAAATGTAAAAAGCAGAAAACATTTTTTGTCCAAAAAACCTGTAAAGAAATGTACAGGTCTTTATCATTTGCTAAAATTCTGATAATGTATTATACAACCTTCCCTGAAGAAAATACTGAAGCCATAAAACATTAGTGCTCGATGAATGGAAGATACTACAGCCATTCCTGTCACCGGACCTCAGCTGTATTAAGAACCTATGGACGATTTTGGAGTGGTGCCTAAGGTACCACATATTGCCTATGAAAGTACTCAACCCCTTGGAAATTCTCGTATTTTATTGTAATGCAATATTGAATCACAGTGAATCATTATCTATATCTATAATTCACTAAGGCAAGACAACCATGGAAAGCAAGCCAGAAGGGGCGTGGATTCACTAAGCCGACGACAAGTGAGACACCTATGGCGCACGCAGGAAGGAGCCACACCCACCAACTCCAAGCCCTTTGGATACCACGACGACTCGCAGGGCCACGCCCACCAACTCGGACGCGACGACACAGAAAAAATGGCGTCATTTATATTCGTCTGTCATAGAGGCCACATGCAGTGCAGGTCAGGTTAATGTCATGTGCATATCACGCACCTCCGAGTTACATTGACTGTTCATAGAGGCATGTTTCTCGCGGAGGTGAATCGCCATATGCAGTGTGTGAAATGGTTTGCGAGGGGTATCCCATGGGATCCTTAAAAAAATCATTTACAACTAAGGTTAAAGCACAATGAAGTAAGCAGTCTTTAAAAACCGACTTTTTGGTTACGACGCACAACCGCATGCACCATAGCAAACTGTTTTACACGCTACATACAGCTATTCGCATCCGCGACAAACATTCGTCTTCTTAGATGCTCCTTCAGGAACACGGAAGACGTTTTCCTGCCCACCAACAGTCCTTTTTCACCGGCCGGCGTCTACCCTCGCTCTGTAGGCATTCACACTGCCTGCCCATTTGCCCGGACGCAAAAACTCACCGACCACCCAGTTAGTCCCTTTCGGCGGTGGTAAGAGTCCACATGCACGTCTGAGCCACGTGGCGTTTGTTATGCCATGGGTTCACTATTGTGTTGTATTCTGGTCTCTCCAGAGTTCCATCTTTTCATTCACTTACTGTTGTATTCTCACACCAACCCGTTATAGATATCCGTGTCTTTCCAGAACTGTTTAGCATTCAATAAATAATTATGCACGAGATTGCCCGTGTGTCTACCCAGCGCAGAGAGGCATGGGTAAGCCGTTGAACCCCATTCGGGCTGCAAACCGTGGAATTCCCACTAAGTGCAACTCATATGCTCCCACTGCTTACGTCCCAACCCTTTGTACACACACCTTCCTCCCACCTCGCTACTACCGTGGCCAGGTGTCTTAGTGGATTATATACAGAAAAGCAGCCAGATCCACACAGAGCAATGAAAAGTCTACGTCAGTCACACGTACATCTGGACTGTATAAAGACAACAACTCAAGTGACGAGTTGGAGGTGGGCACATGAGCGGGCAGTGCATATACTGAACGAGAAATCAGCAGACTAGCATGACGGACGGAGCTGAATGGAAGTCCTTCTCCTCTCCTCCCATTCCAACCTCCAGGGCCATGCACCCCCATCCCTCCGTCTGGCAGAAGGAGGCGCGAGGACGGTCCGCCAGTTTTCAGTCACGGACGATTGTTTGTTGGTTCGTTACGTGCATTGTTACAATGTTGCTTTTCTTGCTGATTTATTACATTACCGATTTTTCAAATGTTACTTTTCTCCCTGTGCTTAAAAATCATTCAAAAACCGGCCTGATTATGCGGCGTATGGTACGCCGTGGGTTGGCTAGTATATATATAGTATATATATATAACTGACTCACTCACTCACTGACTGACTCACTCACTCACTCACTCACTCATCACTAATTCTCCAACTTCCCGTGTAGGTAGAAGGCTGAAATTTGGCAGGCTCATTCCTTATAGCTTACTTACAAAAGTTAAGTAGGTTTCATTTCAAAATTCTACGCATAACAGTCATAACTGGAACCTACTTACATACATATATACGTCCATAGCCTGCAGCTCGGTCGCCGTGTGAGGCGGTGTTGCTTCCCGCATCATCACACCTCCCACGTAATTGAGTGCCTGCCCATATAAGGCCGTCCGTCAGCAGCAATCCAATAGACAGGCTGCCGCTAAATATTCCTGGGTGAAGGACTGTGCTTATGCAAACGAAGATGAGATGGTCAGGGATAGACTAGTGTTTGGCACAAACTCAGAGAAAGTTCAAGAGAAACTTTTAAGTGCCGGATCTTAGTTAACATTAAATAAAGCCGTGGACATCGTAAGATCGCACGAGATAGCACAAGCACAGCTGAGAACCTTCGATGCATGTACTCCGAGCAGCTCACATGGACTGACTGTGAACGCAGTACACAAAGAACAAGCAAGAGCTCCAAAGAGCGCTGAACAAAAACGCATTACACAATTGAGAAGGCAGCAAAAGAATATGAAGCGAGTGACGCATACAAGCATATTCATAAGTGCAGCTACTGTGGAAACAAAGCACACAGTGGTAAAAGTCAATGTCCAGCTAAAGGAAGACAGTGTAAAAAATGTGATAAATTCAACCAATTCGCTATAGTTTGCAGGACTGGGAAAGGTAAACCCGTGCATGCAGTGTGTGATGTCTCAGATAAAGAGGAAGATGAGCTGTTTATTGATGCAGTAAGAGAGGAAAAACCCTCTGAAGTTGAACAAGCCTTTGAGGACATATCAATAGGAAAGCTTAAGTTTAAATTAAGTTCATAGACACTCTGCTGCTGGCGTTTGTCATGCCTACGACGAATACGATATTCGCGAGATACTGTAATGGAGTTAAAATTGCTGGTGAAGGACTGTGCTTATGCAAACGAATAGGAAACCAAGGTGTAAAGCTTAACTTTAAATTAAGTTCATAGACACGCTGCCGCTGGCGTTTGTCATGCCGAGAGACTGTGTTTGTGGAGGGATGGAGAGTTAAGGCAGGTGGGGGAGTCACGTCATCATCTCCCCTCCCATTCACGTCATTTCATTCACTTCATTTCGCTACGAGTTGAGCTCCGCAGCTGACACGGTCTTGCTGTTCTTTTTCATTAGTGTTTAGTCCTCTCTCCTTTACTGATTTATATAAAGGAGAGTTGAGATCCGAAAGACTGTGTTTGTGGAGGGATTGAGAGTTAAGGCAGGTGGGGGAGTCACGTCGTCATCTCCCCTCCCATTCTCCTTATTTCATTCACTTCATTTCGCTCCGAGCTGAGCTCCGCTGAGCTCTGCAGCTAACGTGGTCTTGCTGAAACAATTTCGTGACGCTGCCGCCAAATACTCACAGAAAAATCCACAAGTTAACAGACACGCTGTTGCTACAGTTTCTCCACACTCTGAATCCTCCAGCCACTCCTGAGCATAATCTAATCTTGAAGGTTGGGACACCAATAAAGTTACTGAAAAACTTACAGCCACCGAAACTTTGTAATGGCACGAGACTTCAGGTCACGTGTTTGCAAGAGAACCTAATTGAGGCAACTATTTTTACTGGCAGTTGCTCAGGGGAGAGAGTTTTTATTCCTTGCATCCCCGTTATACCCTCTGATCTCCTATTTCAATTCAAATGCCTCCAATTTCCAGTAAGGCTCTGCAAGTATTAAGTCTCAGGGACAGACCCTACAAAAAGTTGCCATTGATTTGAGGCAAGATTGCTTTTCACATGGCCAAAACTATATGTTGCATGCTCAAGAGTAAGCTTGCACAGCTTGGTCATATTACAACCGGAGTGCTGAACTGACAACGTGGTATTCAAAGAGATCCTTAACAAATAATTATTGGTATATTTTCCCTCAGTTTAAAAAGGTTTACTTTTCTTCTTAATAAAAATTTAAAAGCAGTACTTTGCCGCTGCGAAGCGCGGGTATTTTTCTAGTATATTATAATAAAAAAATCTTTGGGTCGAGACTTGATCATCACATGTGTGCATGGGAGGCAGCTAAAAGGCCTGAATGAGGTTAATTCCATGCCAGAGCAGGGGTGGCAGAGTGTATTGATCCTTTTCTCTCTTTGCACTGTAGACCGATTACTGGAAATTCTGCCTGGTCTCGATGATGTCACTTCCTGTTCCAGCCCTGATGATGTTGCTTCCTCTACTCTGCCATAAAACATCCATCTTTGCCTCATCAAGACAGTTCTGTTTTGGACTCAAACCTGTATACAACTGTACACGCAATTCTACTATTTTGCAGCCAGAAATAATTATATGAGTTGCTGTCCCAAATGTTTTTTTGGCTTCTTGTCTCATCTTTGACTATATATCTATACTAATAACAGGCAAAGCCCACACTGACTCACTCATCTCTAATTCTCCAACTTCCCGTGTAGGTAGAAGGCTGAAATTTGGCAAGCTCATTCCTTACAGGTTACTTACAAAAGTTAAGCAGGTTTCATTTCGAAATTCTACGCGTAACGGTCATAACTGAATCCTACTTACATACATATATACGTCCATAGACTGCAGCTCGGTCGCCGTGTGAGGCGGTGTTGCGTCCCCCATCCCCATGTCTCCCACGTAATTGGCTGCCTCCCCATATAAGGTCGTCCGTCGCTCCGGTCTCTTTATTCTCTTCCTTGCTTCGCCACGGTATTCATGTCTCCCTGCTGATAACTACAGCCTTTTTATTTAATCCACGGCTTCTCCGCTGTTTTATTGTTCATTTATTACGCTTATAGTTATTGTGTAGGTATTTTAGACTTAGCTTACATTGTCCAGGTACCCATTTCTTTTACCATTCCAACCGTACCCCCATTAACATGTCTATCGAGGTGATCACCATCGATCAAAGAACTGTCACTTACCGAGTGGTTTTCATGCCAGGAGATGGCGCCTACCTTTTCCATTCTCTTTGTTACATATTGCACGGCCATATTAGGTTCACTCTTGATATCCAGAGGAACATTGTGTCTTATGTACTGAATGACTGGGACAGGTTCAAGGTGTGGACTGATGACGGTACGGAAGATAATTATACTACACAGGAGCACTAGAAGAGTGAAATGCTTAAGCCCTTCACCTATGGTTCTGCATGTGAGTTGATGGCTGCCTCTGAATTGTTCGGTTGTCGCTTTCAAGTGTACCGAAATGGCCAAATATTTTACACCTTTGGACAACCGCCAATGCCTCTTAAACATCTTAGATTTAAGGTGACGATTTAAGTAGTGGACACTGTGATGTTTATGAATGTTTCAACTCTCAAAAGCAGGATACGAAGTTATCGATGAAGCCGGTTGTATGCTTACAATGCTTGACAGATGCCAAATGTCACTTCAACACAAGTCCTGCAAATACTAATGTTTTTTAAACAAACCATGAAACTCAAACTGATTATGACAGCAGCAATGCAAGCTGTGAGAAAGCAGTAAAAAGAAGGCGAGTCAGACGTTGTGGTACATTTTCTGATGCAGCTAGACGGAAACAACTTCATGACGCTGCCGCTAAATACTTGCAAAAAAATTCACAAGTTAATAGACACGCTGCCGCTAAATACTCGCAGGCAAATCCACAAGTTAATAGACACGCTGCCGCTAAATATTTGCAGGCAAATCCACAAGTTAATGCCAGGAATGCCTGTTAAACATCTTAGATTCATGAGTAGTGATTTGGGTTGTGAACACTTCGATGAATGAAACCTGTTATTTTTACAATGGTTGACAAACACAGAATGTAACTTGAACACAACACATCCTCCAAATACGAACCTGATTGAAAAAAATAATGATAATCAAATCCTTGATGACAGCAACACTCATAACAGTGACAAAACAATTACATTGACAATCATGTTACGTTATTTTTAAAATGTTTCCTTTTCTTTTTCATAACTTCTTTAACACACTACTTCTCCGCTGTGAAGCGTGGGTATTTTGCTAGTATATATAGTGTATATATAAACTGCTCAAAAAAATTAAAGGAATGCTTTTTAATCAGAGTATAGCATTAAGCCAATGAAACGTCTGGGCTATTGATCTGGTCAGTTAAGTAGCAGAGGGGGTTGTTAATCAGTTTCAGCTGCTGTGGTGTTAATGAAATTAACAACAGGTGCACTAGGGGGGCAACAATGAGACAGCCCTCAAAACAGGAATAGTCTAACAGGTGGAGGCCACTGACATTTTTCCCTCCTCATCTGTTTTTTCACTAGTTTTGCATTTGGCTACGGTCAGTGTCACTACTGGTAGCGTGATGCCATACCTGGACCCTACAGAGTTTGGTTGCACAGCTAGTCTAACTTCTCCAGGATGGCACATCAATATGTGCCATTGTCAGAAGGTTTGCTGTGTTTCCCAGCACAGTCTCAAGGGCATGGAGGAGATTCCAGGAGACAGGCAGTTACTGTAGGAGAGCTGGACAGGGCCATAGAAGGTCTTTAACCCATCAGCAGGACCGCTATCTGCTCCTTTAGGCAAGAAGCAACAGGATGAGCACTGCCAGAGCCTACAAAATGTCCTTCAGCTGGCCACTAGTGTGAATGTCTCTGACCAAACAATCAGAAACAGACTTCATGGGGGTGGCCTGGGGTCCCAGCGTCCTCTAGTGGGCCCTGTGCTCACTGCCCATCACCATGGAGCTCGATTGGCATTTACCATAGCATACCAGAATTGGCAGGTCCACCACTGGTGCCCTGTGCTTTTCACAGATGAGAGCAGGATCACCCTGAGCACATGTGACAGACGTGAAAGGGTCTGGTGAAGCCGTGGAGAACGTTATGCTGCTTGTAACATCGTTCAGCATGATCGTTCAGGTTTGGTGGTGGGTCAGTGATGGTCTGGGGAGGTATATCCATGGAGGGAACGCACTGACCTCTACAAGTTAGACAATTTTTTATAGGCACTGAATTCCACCCCATTATCAAAACATTACCCGAAATGTTCCTTTTGTGATCAATTTGAAGCATTATGTCACATCCCTCCAGTACAGTTCCAGGCACTTGACAAAATACTTGAGAAGAATATCCTCAGCATCCTGTGTAGGTGTTTCTTTTGTTTTGGGAAAAATACGTGAAGGGTATTCGGACTGAAAAGAATGTTAGAAACACCAGAATTCCACTGCAGAGCCACTTTTGGATGATCTATTTGATGCCTTAAACTATATAAAATGTTGAAGGTTATTTCACTTTAAAACGGAAAGAAGGTATGCAACAGAAATGGAAAAAGCAGGTCACATATGTCAGAGGGAAAGGAGAGAACAAAGCCAGGGTAGATAGAAGGAGGAAAGGTGAGAAGAATCTGCCATTAGAGAAGATCAAAGACAATAAAAAGTTAGTTAGAAATATGTGATTCCAGAGTGAGAATAAGTTTAGCTTCCTCAGTTAATCTTTGAAGCCCTGTGAAAGAACACGAGCAGAGAGATCAGTGTGCCTGTGTTCAAGGGGTGTGAAGTGATCTACAATAGACTTCATGAGGTCTTTGATTTTAACTGCTCAAACTTGCTCCCTGAAATGGTCTGCCAGCCGTCATCCTAATTTACCCGTGTAGGTAGTTGAACACTTCCTACAAGAAATTCAGTAAATAAGGTTTATAGACTGGTAAAAAATATATAAACTATATAAAATGGACTGTTGAAACTATAATGTTTTTAATGATAATAGTAACCGTTTATTGTAGGAGTATACAGTGATTAGTATTGTTGATTTGCATCTTCAGAGTCCTTTGATCAAATTATGTCCATGTGGATATAAAATGTTCTCCCAAACATTAGTCTAATTCTTCACCAAAAATGACAATTTTTCCGCAAAGACATGCAGTTCAGTTTAAGTGGGAACTCTAAACTGGTTCTGTCTAATAAAGGGCAGATGTGTGGATGAGTGTGACAATGCACTTTGCCTTGGTCAGACAACTGCCACCAGGGTCTAAGTTAAACAGGCACTTCATTGAGTAATTAATTAATAATGAAATTATTTCATTTTATGAACTCTGTCTCTACCTGTTTCAGTCCCAGGTATAATTATATAACGTACACTTCTGTTATTAAGGATGGGTAAATCCATTCATGCATACCTTTATAAAGCTGTTTCTGGGTCATGAAACCAGGAATTTCAAATTAAGCAACTTAAGCAGAAAATATTTTACAGAAACAAAAATAATCTTTAATGTTCATGCATCTTTTTTTTCTGAAAAGGTTGTTTTCATCAAATCGTCTATGGTAGTGCATATGAAGCATTAGGGAGAAGATAGTGTATCTAAACCCCCTTGCCTAGTATTGACTCTAAAGCTAATGTACTTGTTTCTTCTGTCTGAAAATGTAAATAATTTAAACAGAGCATCTGAATCTTGAAAGCTGTGTTTTGACTGAAGAGAGATGGGGCCAGCTGACCACCGTTTGCTGCTCTTATTTAAAGGAGCCTCATATTCCAGGCTGCAAAAATAAAGATACATAGGACACGTTTTCACATTTGGGTGTGAATGAGTCCAAGAAATGAATTTACTTTGAGGGAATCTTTATTATGTTATTTTTTGACATACTACTGGCCATTCTGCCATTTGGAAATAATATCCTATTACAAATTGCAGGAAATACACAAGGAAATATTGTAATCAGGAATTCTGCTTTTTTGTTTTTTGTTCTCATTAAGAATACTGCCAAAAATAAATAAAATCCACAAGGAAGCTGTAAGAATTCCTGAGGTGGCACTGTGATTCAGCAGCAGCCCTGTCGTCTTATTATAACATATTTCCACGACCAGATATAAATAAAACAGGCCTGTGTTACTTTAAAATGTCTGGCTCTCTAGAACTCTATGTGGGTCATTATCACCCTCATTCTGCTGTATTTCAGTTCACATACACTTGCTTATTATTACTTTATGATATTTTTGAAAAAATAAAATTTGACAACAGCAGCAGAAAGCATACATTTCAGCTTCTGTTCATATTTACTAAACATTGTTTTCATCATGACATGAAAAAATGTTAATCAAAATAGTTAAATCTACATGTCTCTTTGGTGCCATCTTGAATGTACTATTCTTGTCAACTTTTATTGGATTTGTTGTGTTTGGATGCAAGTTAATGTTTAAATTGTCTTCATTTTACATGTAATTATAATAATATTCTAAAACTTGCCAATCCAATTATGGTGTTATGAGTACCCTGAATGTAGGATGGGCTTTACATTAAAAATCATACAGATATACATTTCGGACAAAGAATTACAACAGTAATCAAGCTTGGTGATGCAGTGGTTAACATTACTACATTATAGCTTCGGAGCCCAGAGAATAAATTCTTAGTGTTTTTATTGCGTTTCTGCAACATAAAAAAAAAAACAGCAATAAGGGGTATATGCATCAAAATGACCCAAAAAGCAGACCAAGACTTCACTGATCTAAAGAGAAGCAGGCCTTGTCCTAGGCAGCCTGTCCCCAAACTCAAGAGACAGACTTCACAGCTGACACAGGGCCAAAATGGTTCTCGGGCTAAAACACTTAAAAAATTATTTTTATTATATTTTTACATAGATTCTGGTGTAGTTAGTAAATTTGTGAAATTTGTAGATGATATTAAAATTGGAAGAATGGCACACACTGAGGACGAACCAAAAGCAATTCAAGAAGACTTGGAGAAGCTTCAGAACTGGACAAAAACATGGAAAAATGCAATTTAATGTAGAGTAAGTGCCAAACGGGATGGATAGGAATCACGACCAGGAGAGGGCAAGGTTTCCTGTGGTGGATGGACAGGCGTCCCGGCTGAATATGTTTTCAGTACCTATTCTGGCTGGGATAAGATGGAAAGAAAGAGGAGGACTGTCTCTGGGGACTGTTTATTCCCCCAATACTCTAGGTAGCAGCTTCCTTTGGGAAGAGCTCCCATTCATACTCCCGCAGGGCATCTTGGGACATATAGTCTCAGAGAACAATCCTGTCAGAGTGCGTAAAGGAGCCACCAGTGGGAACTATAAGAAAGGTGCACACAACATGGAAGGTTCCACCTAATCCACAAGTGCTGCCAGGCTGTAGTCATTTGGCACCAAAAGCACTCCTGGGTCCTGAGATAAAAGGAGCCAACCGGCCTCATCCAGGTGAGCTGAGTCAGGAGGAGGTGGACAAGCTTGCCTGGAAAACAGAAGGAGGATTTATTGTGTTGGAAAGTCTGTTGAAGGAGTACTGAAACCTGTATAAGGTATTGGTTTTAATGAAAACACTTTTATTGAAGCCTTTTGACTGTGTGGCTACACTTGTGTTCTGGGTTTGAGGAGCTACGGTGCCCTGTAGTGCCCACAAAAATAGAAAAGTGCAAAATGCTAAATGTGGAAAAAATTAACATCAATTATGACTAAATGATGGAAGGCACTGTCCTACGGGAAGCAAACTCTGAAGAAGATTTAGAGGTTTATGTTGACACATTTTTATCATCTAAGCAATGTGGAGAAGCCATTAAAAAGGGAAATAAAATGTTAGTTACATCATAAAAACTGTTGGATATAAATCAAGGGACATTATGTTCAGACTATACAATGCATCTGGAGAATTGTGTGAAGTTCTGAGTCACCATACTACAAGAAAGTTACAGCAGCACTAAAGGCTGTGCAGGTGAGAGCAACCAAGTTCATCCCAGGACACAGAGACATGTCTTACTGTGCCAGACTTGTAGAATTAAATCTGTTTAGTCTTAGAAGGCTCTGTGGGAACCTAATCCAAAATTATCAAAGGCACTGATCAATCAATCAATCAATCAACATTTATTTATATAGCACATATTCATACAAAAAAATGTAGCTCAAAGTGCTTTACAAAATGAATAGAGAAATAGAAGACACAATAAAAGATAAACATAAGTCAACATTAATTAACATAGAATAAGAGTAAGGTCCAATGGCCAGGGTGGACAGAAAAAACAAAAAAAAACTCCAAAGGCTGGAGAAAAAAATAAAATCTGTAGGGGTTCCAGACCAAGAGACCGCCCAGTCCCCTCTGGGCATTCTACCTAACATAAGTCAAACAGTCCTCTTTGTATTTAGGGTTTTCATGGAAGGACCTGATGATGATGGTCACGTAGACTTCTGGCTTTCAGTCCATCAATGTTGGTGCATCATGATGCTTTGAGTAGGTGGTGGTGGCGCAGGCCGCCACCACAAAGAAACCGGAAAAAGAAACAGATACAGTACATCCAGCAAAAGTATTTCAACCAGATGAATCACATACTGAGGACACCAATGTCAATGTCAATGTCAACTTTATTTATATAGCACATTTAAAACAACATAGGAATGCTGTGGCCAAAGTGCTTTACAATAATAAAATAAATGAAAAACATACAATTAACATGAATAACATAAATAGAAATAAAATAAATTAACATAAATAAAATAAATAATAAATAGAAGTAACATTATATAATCACAATGAGGAAACTATCAGTATTACTGAAGGTCACGGAATGCAAGTGAATAGAAATGAGTCTTTATCTTGTTTTGAACAGTTCAATTGTAGACGACTCCTTTATATGATGAGGTAAAGAGTTCCACAGGCGAGGAGCAGCAGCTGTAAAAGCCCTGTCTGTCCCCGTTGGTTTTACATTTAGTACGAGGGACAACAAGAGACAACTGACCAGAAGATCTAAGCACTCTGGATGGCTGCTGTAAAACACACAATTCAGATAAATAGGCAGGAGCAAGCCCATGTAAAGATTTAAAAACAAGCAACAAGATTTTAAAATCAATTCGAAAACTGACAGGCAGCCAGTGTAAAGAATCTAAAATTGGAGAAACAGAGTCATACTTACTTGCCCCTACCAGAAAGTGAGCGGCAGCATTCTGGACCAACTGTAACCTGTGTATCAGGGATTTGCTAATCCCAGAATACAGCGAGTTGCAGTAATCAAGACGAGAAAAGATAAAAGCATGAGTAGCTTTCTCAAGATCTTTAGAAGATAAAACAGGCTTGATCTTACCTAATAGATGAAGCTGGAAAAAGCAACTCTTGACTACAGAATTTACTTGTTTCTCAAAAGAGAGGTTACTGTCAAAGATAACAACAAGATTGCGGACTTCAGGTTTGCAAAAGACAGAGAAAGAGCCGAGAAGTTCAAGACCAATTTGGGCTTTAGCTGGTGGACCCACTATAAGCACCTCAGTTTTATTTTGATTCAGATCAAGAAAATTATTAGCCATCCAGAATCTTAGTTCAGAAAGACAGTTGTGGAGTTGATTTATTGCAGAGTTGCAGATGGGAATGTAAACCTGTGTATCATCAGCATAGTAGTGAAAAGAAATGTTAAATTTCCTAAAAATAGCTCCAATAGGGTGAAGGTATATAGAGAATAAGATCGGACGCAAAATGGATCCCTGAGGAACACCATATTTAAGAGGAGCAGTAGATGAAAAAGTGGAATTTAAAGTCACTGAATAGTGTCTACCAGTTAGATATTACCTGAACCAGTTAAGAGCAGCCCCTTTTAAGCCCAACAAGATGTTCAAGCCACAACAGCAATATCTCATGGTCAAAAGTGTTAAAGGCAGCAGTCAGGTCCAGAAGGACACCAGTGGAAGTGCATTTAGGACTGAAGCCAGGAAGCACTTCTTTACGAGTTAGGGGAATCTGGAACAAATTATTGAGCCATGTAGTTGAAGCCTAAATATTGAAAACCTTAAAGAAATATCTGGAAGAGAAATTAGGACAACTTAGCTATGAGGTAAACAAAAAGTCCTAATGGACTGAATGGTCTCATCTTGTTTGTCAAATTTCTTATGTTCTTAAATGCCCCAAATACAAACAATGTCTTTCAAAGGAGAGGATGACTGTGAACCTTAGGCTTAAAATAACAAAGGCCAACTAAAAACTCGTTATAAATAAAGGTTTTAATCAAGTATCAAAAATGAAAGCAAAACAATAAAAAGGCAAGGAATAAGCAAAAAGGGTATGTCTAAACAGGCAATCAAGTCCAAATCCGTGAATGAAAGGTAAATCAAATAAACAGAAACAAAAATCCTTAATAATCAGAAAATACAATACTCCTGATAAACAGTCTTCAATCCATAAACCTCAATAAACCTCAACCTGAACTATAAAGACTGTAAACAGCCCTCAGCAGTGTTATAATTGTGTTCTCATCTCCTGTGTCACCACCCAGGGAACACACATTTTATGTATGTGTTTTGGGGTGTTTTATGGTTTTTTAGCTCATAGAATCTGTTTAATTTTTTCAATGGGATTTGAAAAAGATCCAAGTCAAGTCAAGTCAAGTGAAGTTGGGGAGTATGCACTGGTACAGTGCGTTGCCTCACCCACTACACAATGAAACAACTCGGGATCCCGGTTGGCAACCCCCCAGGCAGATACGCGGTCCAGTCCCACCCACCGGAAATTACCCTCTATCTGCCGCAGCCAGGTGTTACGTGGGCAGCCCCTTAGCCTGGTCTAGCCACTTGGGTCCCCAACAATGAGGATCTTACAAGCTGGATCAGCCTCTGGGAAATGTGCCACATGGCCATAGTGCCGTAACTGATGCTCCCTCACAATGCAGGTAATGTGCCTCATTCGACACAAAGTCAAACCAATGGTACCCAAGAATTCTCCGGAGAGACACAGTACCAAAGGAGTCCAGTCTTCATCTCTGGTCACTGCATAGCATCCATGTCTCACAACCATATAGTAAGACAGGTAGCATCAGGACTTGGACCTTAGTCCTTTTACATAGATATCGGGAGTGCCACATACCCCTTTCCAGCGACCTCATGAACCCCCATGCTCTCCCAATCCAACTTCTGACTTCATTGGAAGAGTCACTAGAGACATGAATGTCACTGCCAAGGTGAGTAAACCTCTCGACAAGGTCGACACTCTCTCCGCAGACAGACACACTGCTGATGGCTGTGCCCAAGAGGTCATTAAAGGCATGTATCTTGTACACTGGTACTGTGAGTGCTGGGCAGAGTGCAGGCAGGACCTCTGTGTTTTTCCCAGTTGATTCTGGGGTTCGTCAGGGGTGTGTTTGTGCTCCTACTATGTTCAATGCTTATATGGACTGGGTGTTGGGCAAGGTCATGGGGTCCAGCGGCTGTGGGGCATCTGTTGGTGAAGAAAGATTGACGGATCTTCACTTGGCTGACATGCTGTGATCTTCGCGGAGTCAATGGAGGCTCTGATTGGGGCGCTCGAGAGACTGAGTGAGGAGTCTGAGGGTCTGGGCTTGCGAGTGTCCTGGAAAAAGATCCCATTCTGTTTTTTTTTTTTCTTTTTATTTTGTTTATGCAACATAGTTGTATTTGTCACATGACATGATAATTATGTCACTGATTGTGATGATATAAATATGGCGGGGATTATATTGGGCATTATGGCTCAATGGATAAAATGTCTTGAGCATAGTTAGTGTAGTTATCTTAATTCCCAAGTAGGCCCTAGTGTCAGGTCTTATTTACAAATGTTGTTTCCCTTTTTTGACTTTGATTTTTTACTCTGGTTTTTCCCTCATGTTTTGTTTTCCTTATAGTTTGTCATTTTTAGGCTTGACCTGTTTTCCCCTGTCTGACTAAGATTATTGCTTAATGTTGCCATTTCATGGTTATTTTCTATTCTCACAATAATTTTCCAACATGTCATAACAATACATAATAGCCTAAATACAAAACACATAAAGACTAATTCATGTTTAAACAAATTAATATTAATAAAAAATACAAAATGACAAAGAACACAAGTAAAATAAAAATTAAAAAAAAAACAATTAAAAAATAAAATGTACTTAAACCTAGAAACAAACTCAGGCTGAAACAACAGTTTTAGGTTAAGTGGTGATTCTATCCATCCATCCATTATCCAACCCACTATATCTTAACTACAGGGTCATGGGGATCTGCTGGAGCCAATCCCAGCCAACACAGGGCACAAGGCAGGAAACAAGCCCCGGGCAGGGCACCAGCCCACCACATGGCACACACACACCAAGCACAAAGTAGGGACAATATAGAACCTGCATGTCTTTGGACTGTGGGAGGAAACCCAGGCAGACACAGGGGGAGAACATGCAAACTCCACGCAAGGAGGACCCGGGAAGCGAACCCGGGTCTCCTAACTGCGAGGCAACAGCACTACCCACTACACCACCCGTGGTGATTCTCTGTTAGTCCCAATATACAGTAGAACAAGTCTGGATGGCTGCCTAGTTGTACACTGCAATGGGTGGACCCCCTTCAAAGGGTGTTTCTAGTGTTGAGAGAGTAACCACGGAGCACACTGTCTTTTTTTCCATGTATTGTGCCTACGTAACCACACGGTAATACCCAAACTATTCCGAAGCGACGTTTGTACTGTTTTGTGTTTTTTGTATCTCACACCCTCATACACCTTTATCGTAAAAGCATCCCTTATCTACGATGGAGCGTTCAATCAGAAAAAAATATGAAGCTGGTTTTAAATTAAAAGTGGCGAAAGAAATTGGTAACTATCTATCTGTCTATGAAACTGGCGCAAGATTGGAGGAAGCAAGAAGTGTCGCATTTTTGAACAGGCGTATAAATCGAGGTCTGATTTTATGATCAATTTTTTGGGTTTCAAGACCCAACTTATATGTGAGTATATACAGTAACTGTTGTCACATTATCTACATGTCCTGTATCCATTTGAGTAATTAAAATATGTGCATGTTTTGATAAAATATTATTAACAGTTAAACACATTAAATTTAAAGACGAAAGATTCCCATAGTGCAGTGTGTCTGAATGAAAGACAGGTTCCTTCACCAGTGAATGAGGGGAAGATCTTCAATAATGATGCAGGGTTGGCTTTGTACCATACCAAGACCACCTTTTCTACAGGCGTGTTCATATCTAAGTAAACAAACCAGTCCTTTAACTTTGGTAGAGCAAATTTTGAACCGATGTGGCAAAGTCTAAGAAGCATAAGCTTTTAAGTGTGGAGACAGTTGAGGAGCAGTGGAACAGGTTTAAAAAACGTTTTACACGTAATGCAGGACAGGTACATACCTAAATGTAAAGGATTTTTATTTTCATAAAGCCAACACCATTATCAGAAGTAGCTCACTGTCCATGGGTGATGCTTTCCATACATAGGAAAAAGCAGCTCATTTATTCAAATGACTTTTTGGGTTTCTGATCTCTGGTACCATCTCCTTTACTAATTTTTGCCCTTTCTGTTGCACAGCTGTAACACAAACTTGTAGTCTTAACTTTTGCTGCTTGCCATTTAGGTAGGGTGACCAGACGTCCTCCAAAAGGAGGATATGTCCTTTTTTTAACATGGTTTCCTCAGTCCTCCAGGCATTTCAAAAATTCGTTAAAATGTCCTCCTTTCACAGAATCATGAACAGAGTTGACCGTTTTTGACTAATTACATATGATATATACTGAGAATGAGCAGCCTTCGGCCATTCTCCATTCATCTGCATCACGGCGTGACATTACGTTACGTTATCACGTTATCAATAATTGTAACTCTATTTCCGCCCAGGGGTGCAACGGACAGCGGTTAGCGGTTGATTGGAGTTGAAAATATATTTGGTCATTTTTGTCCTCCTTTTTGACTGTCGGTGTCCTCCTTTATAGCCGAAACCATCATGGTCACCCTACATTTAGGACATGAATTCGAGTCATGTCTTTCATTTGATGAATAAAATATACTGTAACTCCCTCAGCCGGTCAAGCTAAAGTAAAAACTTCTTTTTGTTCTAGTGGCTATTCACTCTTTTGATTCCAAGTGCTCATTTTGTAACAGGCTGACTTTCTTAAAACTTATTACATCAGCAGTAAGATCAGTTCAAGAACAAAATGCCCCAAAAAGTGTTGCTTTCAATAAAACAATGCTAACCAATCATACCTTTAGTAAATCTGCCGATTAATCAGGAAGCACATTGGCTCCCCTAGCTAAATAAATATAAACAGAATGTAAGAGAAATAAATGAAAGACAGAAAAGTAGAAAAGAATAACCAAAGGTAATATCTGTTTTGAAAATTAAAGATCACACTTTTAATGGGCTGTCTTTGTTTTCTTTGCTCCACCGAAGAGCCTTTCAAAAAACTCTGGCCCAGAAGAAGGCTGCTAGAAGATGCAAAGTCGGTAAAGCAACACTCCCTTCCCAGCAATGGCTCAGAACAAAAGAGCCACAATGTTTTCAAAGCCCGAGATATTTGATTAGCATATCAGGGCAAAGCACAAAGATTTTTATATTCAGAAGCACACAGAGATTAGCGAAGATCTTTCTATAGGATGCCGTGCCAGCAGGTCAGTGCCGGAGACAAGACAATCTTAGCCCAGCAATTC
Organism: Polypterus senegalus; assembly: GCF_016835505.1. Classification (NCBI taxonomy): domain Eukaryota; kingdom Metazoa; phylum Chordata; class Cladistia; order Polypteriformes; family Polypteridae; genus Polypterus; species Polypterus senegalus. Next base: position 31,507,249 of record NC_053168.1, on the reverse strand, counting down.
GCCGACGAATTCACTTTGCTGCACAACATGTTTGTTTTGTGTCCTCCGCAGCCTGATTATGCAGATTTTTGCAGCAACACATCTGCTTGAACAGATTCATCAGATATATCTGAGCAAAACCTGCTGTGTGGAAAAAAAAACATGAAGGGATTACTCTGCGTCAGCAGTATCCTTGTGTCTCCTTTTCCTGTACAATAATACAAAAACAATAAGAAAATACCGTGAAGCAAAGTCTCATTAAGTGGCGTGATTCAGATGTTAGTCATTTAAGGGATCAACAAGATTTGCTTTTCTTTTTTTAAATTAGCCAAAATGCTGAATTCATTTTTTTTTCTTGTAATCCATAATAATGTATTCGTGTTTGGGGATGGCATTAAAAAATGAATGGAAAAAATAGTTTTGTATTATCTGACTTAGTTGGCAAATATATATAATCATTCAGTCTTTCCTACAGGAGGATAAAAACAGAGTATCCATCATAACATAGTAGCAATACCGAGTTCAGAAGTAATTTGTCTCTGCACTACTTGAGGTCCAGGGTCTTACACGGCATTTACAACCACGTTAGATCACATACACTATGCAGAAGTTTCATGAGCTCAGGCACACGTGTAGTCGTTGAGGCACAGAATTAGAAACACCAAGGTTGCCACTTGAGTTTCAGCCTCACAGTGTAGCCCTGTGCTCTCCTGGGCTCCAATTGTGAAAAAATATTTGTAAGCTGGGTAAAGATTTGGGTTTTGTTAAATGCAAAATAAAAATAATAATGGTTAGTTGCAGAATGACAGGATCTGAAACTTGTTTTTGTGTTAATAGTTTATTGGCATAACAACATCTATACGACCACACAATATTAGGATAACAGTAACCCATCATTGCCCATAAACAACCCATAAATATATAGTTTAATGCAAAACGTGCTTAAGGCATCTTTGAGTAGTTCATACAAATGGCAGTCTGATGGATCAAGGTGGAAATTCCAAATTGTGAACACGCAACTTTTTGTTCATGCAGCATGATAAGCAATCTGGGAGAATTGGAAATAAATGGATGTAAAGACCCTGCTGTCCTATTAGAAGGCTCAGCACAGACTCTAATAAGGAAAGCCCAGGCTGGGATGGAATGGTTGAGAACAGGGTGTGAAAGTAGATGTCTACAAAGCGGTCTTAATTAAATACAAATAAACAAAACACAAAATAATTGATCACCTAAGCATACACTCCCTTTAATATGACACACCTAAATCAACAGTGGTGCAGCCAATTGGATTTATATGGTAGAAATTAAACATCTTAATAAAGAAAGAAACATCCTCTAACAGGACAAATCAGTAATCAGGCAGGAGAAAAGTTGTTGATGGTATCTTTTAATTACTCCTCGGCAAAATGCCTTGGAGGGAGCATTTGTCTGTTACATCGTGGTCAGAATGGTCAGAGAAACCGAAGAACAGAAGTTCATTTTATAAACTGTTGAATTTACATACAGTGTCAATCAATGCATACTGTATATTTATTATGGTTGGTTCATTGGTTTACACCCAAATGACTTATATAAAATAAAATTCTGTTATGTTATATTCTGGTTCTGCTTATACCTTTGAGTTGAGCCACCACCCTTGAAATCTCTGTGCTGTCAGAGGTGGCTGGGGTGGCGACCCGACCGGGAAACCCAGGAGGACCGGAGGAGGGCTTTCGCCTTCCCCAGACCATCTGGGGGCGACCCTGTAGGGGTCCATGGTCACCACCATACTTTTAAAGCCCTGGACCTCAGCACTTCCGCCACACCAGGAAGTGCTGGGGGGAAGAGGAGCAGGGACACCCGGAGTGTTTCTGGGGATACGGCCAGCACTTCCACCACACGGGGGCGTGTTGGCAGGAGATTGCCGGGAAGCACCTGGAGCACATCCGGGTGTGGATAAAAGGGGCCACCTCCCTTCATTCGGAGCGAGAGTCGGGAGTGGAGTGGACTGAGCTTGCTGAAGGAGGTAAGGAGGCGGCCTGAAGAGGAAGAAAGGCATTGTGTGGCCAGGACTTTGGGAACTTTGGGGGTTTGTGTGGCACTTTTGTATATGGTGTGGACTGATGAATAAACATGTGTTGGGTGAAATGGACATGTCTACCTGTCTGTGTCCGGGCCAGCCTCCACAGTGCGTATAACAACTGTCCGTTCTGCTGATTTCTTAGTCATCTCTTGTCATCTTTCAGTACATTTTGTTGTTCACTTAACCTTTATCTGATTTACTGACATGCCTGCAAAGGTTTCTGACGTGTATTAACCCTTTATGCTATTTCTTTAAGATAAAAGTTGTGTTACCCTAAAATTATTCTTCCACAAAGTTACATAGTTCAATGGAGACCACCTGACTGGTGTTTCAATTAATTGTAGTCTAAATGCTCCTTATCTGGAAGGTATGCCTTATGGTGAACCAATATGGTGACCTAACCTCCACAATGAAGACAAATTCAGTGAAAAGGGAATTGAAATGCAGAAGTCAGGGGATGGAGACAAGAAAATATCCAAGTCACTGAACAGCCCTTGAAGTTCAGTCAAATCAAACATTAAGAAAAAGAGTATGGTACAGCTATAAATCTGCCATCCACAAAAACTGAGTGATTGTGCAAGAAGAACACTAGTGAGGGAGGCCACCAAGGGACCTATGAGAACTCTGAAGGAATGACAAGATACACTGGCTAACACTGGAGAGACTGTGCAGACAATAACTGTTGCTGAGTGCTTCACCATTTGCAGTTTTACGAGAGAGTAGTAAAGAGAGAAAACACAAAGGAGTTTGCCAGAAGAAAGCCTGGGAGACTCTGAAGTCGAATGGTAGAAGGTTCTATGGTCTGGTTAGGCCAAAATTGAACTTTTGGGCTATCAGATTAAACGCCTTGTTTGGCATCATCAAAAACACACCATTCTACTCTGTGAAGCGTAGTGGTGGCAGCATCATGCATTGGGGAATTACTTCTCTACAGCATTCCCTGAAAGGCTATACAGCAGGGGTCCTCAATCTCTGTCCTGGAGGGCCGCAATGGCTGCTGGTTTTTGCTCAGACCCAATTGCTTAATAAGAAGCACTTACTGCTCAAGTAACACTTCTGCTTCACTTTAGTTGTTTCGCTCGTTAAGATTTTGAACCCTTATTGCTTATTTTAGTCTTAAACAGCTGTATCTTGGTTTTAATTGCTCTGAATTAACAATAAGAAGCAAGTGACAAAAGAAACCAGCATTTCTCCATTTAGTTTCTTACCATTTATGCCTGTGTGTGTATTTATCACACACTATTTGGTTTAATTAAATACTTGGAAGAAAAGTGAAGAGAAAAAAGTGAAGGACTGAGAATTACTCTTCCGTTTTAGACTTCAAATCATCTGGATGATATCCTTAGAAAGGGAAAGAAAATCTAGGATATGAGAATGACCTGACATTGCAGAGTTAAAGCACTAACAAGCCATGAAATGAAATTATTGGAAAGATTTGCTTTCTAATTAAGCAACCGGGTTAGAACAAAAACCCTGCAGCCACTGCAGCCCACCAGGACTGTGATTGAGGACCCCTGCTATAGAGGATTGAGGGTAAAATTAATTCAGAGAAGTCATGGAGGAAAACCTGGTGCAGTCTACAAGAACCCTATGTCACAGAAGATCTGTGCTCCAGTGAGACATTAAGAATAAAGCCAAAGCTAGACAGGACTCACTTAAAAACATCAATGTTAATGTTATGGAGCGGCCGAGTTAATGTGCAGATCTCAGTCCATTTGAGAATTTGTAGCTGGACCTGAACAAGGCTGCCCATTTACAATCGCCATGCAACCTGACAGAACCTGATCAGTTTTGCTAAGATACATTTGGGAAACATTTTAATTTTGAGATGTGCATAACTGAAGGAGACCTGTTCAGACAGACTCAAGGCCCTCAGGTTGTCCAAAGGTGCAGATACTAAAAACTGACTTAAAAGACAGGAAATCAATTATTTTGTTTTAAATTTGTAATTAATTTGGACCATTTTGCAGAGATGTTTCACATTGACATTACAAAGTCTTTTTCTGTTGATTAGAGTAAAAAAAGACAAACTACATCCACTGTGATTATTAATAAAATGTTAAAACGTGCAAAGGGTTTGAATACTGTGTCTCTATATCAGCAGCATTGAACAACAAGTAGGACACAGTCTTGGAACGGTCCACCAGTCCATTGAAGGACACACTCATGCGATGAGGACCAATTTTGAGTCACCCATAACTTATTCTTCATATCTTCATGATGTAAGAGAAACGGTAGAGTACCTGTAGGAAGGCCAAATGGACAAAGGGAGAACACGGGGAATTATCACAAGGCATAAAACTAGGACTCCAATGCCAATCACTGAACCACCATGTCACCCCAAACAGAATTCTACGAAGACAAACACCAAGAATCTGCTTTCCTTCAAAACGTCATGTTCAACACCAGCAATGATGGGAAAGGATTCCAAACACTTAATATGACAAGCACCCATTTTTTAAAAACATTTGCTTTATTAGTTTCCCAGATGTTGCTTTAGGTAAACTCAGTAAATTAAAGGAATAATAAGCCTAAACAATGATAAACGTACTGTATACAGGCATCGAGCTGTATGTAAGGATCATATATAACGCTTATTTTATAGCTCAAAAAAAGCCTGAAGTCTTCCCATAACACGTCATTGACTTTGCTCTCTCCATATGGATGCTGCTAAAATGTGATCTGCAGCTGACATCTTTTGGCTTTTTTTAGAAACATTAATTTAAAAAAACTTGCAGACGATGCCACCCGCCAAACAGTCTGTTCTGCAGGAAGTTTCTCAGCTGTGATGTGTTCATTCACAGCATGCCCAATATGTAAACTCTTCACATGTTATGCTATATATACGATGACGGACACTCCCCGGACAAGAATACATGGTGACAGACTTATTAATTGGAGACTTTTATTTTAGTACAGGGCTGTTGTTAAGATGGAACAAAACACCAGTATACTTTGTTGTCCCGTATGCATTTTTATCTGCACATGTCCTGAGAGCCCTTAATATGTTTGAGGGGCCCATCCTATTCTTGGTTTTCACCCCAGGGGATTCTATCACCCCCTCTCCCAGTCAACGCCTTTCTTTTTTATTCTTTTTAATCCACCAGCAAGCTGCTCGCCTCCTTTCTTACATCTTTGAGTTAATCTCTTTCAACCTTGACCAATAGTTATTTCAGACATACTGTATGTTAGCCCAAAAATAACATTTTCCCAATACTCCTCACTCCTGGTTACCTTAACTGTGTAAAGGGAAGATGTAAGAATGGCCCTCTACTATCCGCCATGCCATCTGTCCAGCAGAACACAAGTACAGTTTTGAGTTGTGTCTATAAAAGTATGAAATCTAGTGCTGGATTAGGAAATAGTGGCAGGACTGTTCTAGAATTTAAGATTGTTTGGTGATGCAGTATGGGAAAACAGCTGCAGTCATTCTAAGGGGCAATTTGTATTTATCTTGCATTCTTCATAACTTAATATCAGATTCCTTGTTACACACAGGAGTGTGCAGATTCTCAAACCTTCAGAACAGTGTGTAGACTAGCAAATGCTTTTCACCCATCCTTAAACTCAAAATTAATGCCAAGCCCACCAAAACAGTCCAAGGGTGTTTTTATAAAGACGATAACAATACTGCGGTGGAAAAGCACAAAAATATATATAAAAAAATTCAACATTGCTGCCATTCTACACTGTAGTATCAGGTCTTGGAACCCATCTAACAAGGTAGTGTTTGATGCCCTTCTGCACCACAGTTCCAGCACAAATGCTTCCTTTCCATCTCCTGCCCCATTTTTTCAATAAACTTTGGGCTTTTCTCATCCCACCACTCTAGCCCTCACCAACACTAATTCTCCCAACTCAATCCCACCGACTATATGACTAGAATAAGTTCCCAGTCAAACATGATCACTCTTCTGGGTCAGAGTTTACCTTAGGAATATTGCAACCACAGACCATATGACCACTTCAAAGTGCCAGTCCCTTAATTGTCTGCCTTTTTAGGTATACATTTAGGATGGCAAAGAACCTAGCACCTTGGAATAGCAAGAGTCAAGGGGGTCATAATTCACCACTGAACTGTGACACTGCAGGTCCACTGTTCTTCAGCTCCAAAGAAGCCTGCAATTTGGGCCCATGGATTGCAGGCCAACTATAAGGTAACCTGAAAGGAGTTATCTCATTGGTTGGTTATACCTTATTGGACCAATCACAGGGAACCTTCATTTTCTGACTTTTGGGAACTTTTTCTTTACATTTTAAGGTTCAGTTCTTATCTTGGGCTCCAAGTTACCTTACAGTAAAAAGTATATATTTCCTGTAAAAACTGCTTATAATAGGGGGAGTGTGCAATGGGAATGACATTGTGTGTTAAATTGACAAGACTGTGGCTTCAATCCTGATCATTTACTAACTCAATGAATCGTAAGGAATTTTAACACCCATAGTCTGTTTATTTTGTGTCAAATAAAAGAATGATTAGTTACTTCATTTCAATCTCCAGTTAGGTCAGTTGCATTTCACACAGAAAATACCCTTCAAAAGAATGAAATAATTTATGCCTGTGGGCATGTTATGAAATTTCATTGGGCAGAAACAATTTTTTCCCATGGGTCTTGTAAGGTCAACAAAAGTTGTGTTTGTGCCCTGCTGCTTTTGCAGGAATTGTGTGGTTTGGTTACGACATACCAAATATCTCCCCTATTGTCTGATAAGTGGAGAAATACATAAAAAATTCAGACAAGAACATCAATAGGCTTTGTGTCCTAGAAACCAAGTTGCCCAAACTATTGTGCAACATTTCAGTAATTATTTAGCGCTCTGATGCTGATCTTTCTGATCATAAAATAGGTCATTACGATAGCAATTGACGTGAATTCATAATTAATTGCAGAATTGCGGTATTTGAAGGTTCCTCTAGAGTGCCTGTTTCTCTTGCACAAGATGGTTCAAAAACTAACGAGCACTTCGTCATCTCATAAAAGGTTTAAGTTTCGAATTTGCTATTTTTTCATTCAGCCGTTTTAGCTCTAGACTGTCCTTAACAAACACAGACACACACACAGACGGAAACATACCCAACATCGAGATCTCAATGTTTTCAGTATCAGGGAATCCTAAAACGCTGAGATCCGTCGAAAACCGGAGATTGAAATTTTTGACAAATCTAAAGTGTTCACTCCTCCCCCATAGATGACAACTTATGGTGGGGCATGGCGCAAAGCAAAATTATGTGCGCTACTTTCCGTACAACAGAAAGGACGCATTTCACATATGGAATGAATTACCAAGTAGCGTGGTGGACAGAGTAAAGCTTTAGGGGCCCTCAAATCTCAGCTATTCAGGACAATCTATGTGTATAGGATGGATGAGCTTGTTGGGCTAAATAACCTGTTTTGTCACAACTGTTCTAATATTCTAATATTTCATTTCATTTTAGGACACTCTAAAACCTAGCTCTGCTGAGGGCATAAAGAGGTGTGCTTCAGTTTGATTTAGAGTATAGATATCAGTTCAGTTTCATTTTACTATATTATTTACTCTGCAGTAGCCTAATATACTGTATGAACGTCACCGCTCAAATCACGTCTTCTCTCTTTAGAACTGTAAATATTCGCTACTAATGTTCATTTTTAAATTGTACTATTACAATTTACTAAATAGTATCAAAGTTAATGTGCCTCCAGTAGCTGTATCATGTCAGAAAAGTGATTACTATGAAAGAAGGACCCACATGCCCACATTACTCTTGCAGTATAAAATTGGGGGGTTTAACTTGGTTTGTGGCTTGATTGAACCAATCACAAGTGAATCTGCACCTATTTTATCATAGTGAACTGCTGTCTGATCAGAAGAGAGAAAGCTGAAGAGGCTTTAAACCTGAATCAGGTGATAGGCTTACTCTGATCGACTGGTACTTGTGGGAGCTGATTTATATAAATTGAATGAAATTCATATCTACAGTGCCTTCAGAAAGTTCTCAGACCCCTTCATTTCTTCCACATTTTGTTATGTTGCAGCCTTATGCTTAAATCATTTAAGTTACTTTTTTTTTTATCAAACAACACTTAGTACTCTTAAATGACAAAAAGATTTTTTGTATATTTATTCCAGTGCTGAGGTGTCATGGCTGCACTCGGGTCCCAATCTTACATTGGCAAAAGTACTAAGACTTGTTACTCAGTACTCATTAAATTTATTGAATTATCATTTGATTGGATGTATTACCTGTCCTGTGAGTCTGTATTCTTGTTATTAATATTTCTGATGCTGTATGTATTTGAATTTCCCCATCAAATTAATGTTTATCTAATGTAATCTAATCTAAACTAATATTAACAAGCTTCACACATCTAAATTTAGGGATTTTCTGCAATCCCTTTCTGCTGTTCCACTCAGGCTCTGTTTTGCTGCATGGAGACTATTGGAGGAAAAATATTTTTTCCAGGTCTCTCCAGAGAAGTTCAGATGGGTTCAAGTGAGTTCTACCTGAACCACTTAATGACATTTCCAGAGTTGTCCCCAAGGTATTCACTTGTGCTTAGTGTGATTGTCCTGTGAACCTTATGCCCTGTTTGAGATCCAGGGTTCAGTGTACCTTACGTAATCATATCTAATCAACTAACCAAAGGTGGACTCCTAAAAGGGTGTAAAAACCTCTCAGTGATGATCAATAGAATGTGATGCACCTGAGCCAAATTCCAAGTGTTACAGGAAAGTGTCTGAATACTTGGGTCAATGTGAAATTTCACTTTATTATTTTAAATAAATTTGTAAAAATTCCTACATTCTTGTTTTTGCTTTGTGATTCTGGGGTATTGAGTGTTACTTGTTGAGAGAAAATTTAAGGCTGCAACATAACCAAATACAGGCAAAACCCCAATTATAGTGAATATCAAAGTAACGAAATTTTCAGAATAATGATTTTTTTGTTGACTTGGGCAAACATTCATACATCATGTTTAACAGATTTCATTTTAACCAAATGTAAATTTCAGTATAATAAATGTTTTGTCGACCAAAAATAGCCACCGAAGCAAAAAATACTTTATACCATGCCCACACTTTCGACGAGAATCGAGAACCTCGCAAAAAAAGTGAGAACATGGTGTCAATTTACACTGAAAATGTACATCTAACATCTCATTTTCATTCTGTATTCATACCTGTATTCATTTCTAAAAAGTGTCTATAAAAAAGTTATATCTAACATCTTATTTTCTTTTCTTTTTATACAGGTATTGTCAAGCATGGGTCACAGGGTTGCACAAGAGACAGGAAGTTGAGTCCAGGTTTCCAAGGATAATACTTTACTACTGTATAGAGAAGGCAGATACAAACTTTAAAAAAAAATATGGGTGATGCTTTATCTCACTTCTTCAGATTAGAACAACACCAGTGGCTCAGAGTCACCACTGTGGCAGACTAGGAGTGTGCAATGAAGAGCAGGTCAAAAACCAGTGTTAAATGTTGCAAATATTGTCCGACAAGCATGCTACACTGTAAGCCTGATCCTGCAGAAAACAACCAACTACTTTGGCCTCAGTTTACTGCTTACCAGATTCACCAGAGCAGCTATGGGGTTGTCCTTGTACCGCTACCATTAGAGATGGCGAAACACCAACAACTTCAGTCATAATACTATATGTATTTTCCCCATATTTGTTATAACGAAATTTTTTTTGGTCCCCTGAATTTCGGTACAATGGGATTCCACCTGTATATAAAAATTTAAGGAGTCTGAATACTTTCTACAGGCACTGTATGTGTATATTCATATTTATGCTCTCATTATTTTCAAAGTCTATTTTGTGTTTTGTTATTTTTAAAAATAATTCTTTATCATTTTTTCACTTATTTCCTGTTGTTAAATTGGTCGTGTGTTACATCATACCTCAAGCAAACTGCTCCATGGTTGACTTGGCACCACATCGAGGCCACTTTTTCTAAAGTGTCTCAGTCAGGTTGTTTTGGTCTCCACCAGAGTATGATTGGCTTGTTCACATTTCCCGTGTCAAACTTGACTCTATGGGGACAATGCTCGAGAGTTTGAAACAAATGCTTCAGATTAACTAGGTGAGAAAAAACACTTAGAGACTATCAACTCTGTCTGCGTATAAACAAAATAAATAAATAATGATTTTAAAAGACAGTCATAAACGATTCTTATCTGTCTCAATTACTCATGCATGGAGACTGGGAAGAGATAAGAGTCAAAAGATCTCAGTTTGCTTTTTTACTCTCTTTGATAAGAAACTGACACGCAGGAAATACCCGTCATACGCAATAACAGCCACAAATTTATCACCATTTATTAGCTGAATGACTTTCGGGGCAAGAAAGGCTTCAGAGAGAGAGAGAGAGGAAAATGCTAGAAGAAAGATCAAAGGCAAATAAGGCTGAAGGCGAGGGTATGGGAATAGCCTAAGGATATGATGTTTAAAAAAATTTACAGTACATAAAAGAATTAACCATAGACACAGTTGAGTCGAGTGAGGGAGGAATTGCTCAGAACCTTTTTCTCTAAATAAAACTAAAGGGAAACTGTAATCTTGAAGTTTCCTGATCTTTATCATTCTATATCATCAGTAACTTCCCTCATATCCATTAATCATACATCTGGAAATCGAATGCAATAAAATAATTTTTAAAATAAACTGAAAAACATTTAACAATAAATTAGAAAAGAAATATTTCAGAAATAGCCCACTTTCCAATTGTGTGGTCTACAGGGTGTTACAATGGTTAGTGGTTTGAGTAAGCTGCACTCCATATATGTGAGTTTCTCTTCAGGTCCTCCTGCGTTCCTCATATGTTCCAAAGACATGCATGTCTGGTTGATCTGTGAGGCCAAAATGATGCTTTGAGTGTGTGCATGAGTAGAGTCTGCAATGGACCTGTCCGGGGTGGGTTTGTACCTTAGCCCCAGTGCAGTGGCTCCCACAGCTTTGATTTAACTGGCTCAGAAAATGTTCCACTTTGTTCAGAATCTCATTTGCACTATGGTGGTTTGCTTACCAATGTTTGTCAGTTGTCTTCCTTCTCCCTCACTGAACATTTATCAATGTCTAATGCAATGTCTGAAGAGAGCAAAAGCTTTCTTCCTTAATTTCCATTTTTACTGCTTTGAAACAGAAAAGTCAGGCTTTGGAGAATATGATAATTTTTATATTCTTTTGTCCCATCTGAACAATATTTTTATATTCTACTTTTTTATTTATGTGTAGAAACACATCAAAGCTATTATTTTAAGAGAGAGATAAGAGAGATAACCATTATTAAATGGATAAGAAAGTTATTGAGACCTCACGCCAACGAGCCCACCAGGACTAAGCACATGGAATCAGGAGAAAGGTATGGAAGTGAACCCAGGGAATTCACGCATCTGCTGGTTCTTCCTTATCTCCAAAGCCAAGACTATCAAGCCAGAGAAAGATCCCTAATCCCCTATTGCCTCTTCCAATCTGTATAATAATGTCACAACTCGGAAACACAATGACACCATTTACTGACAAACTGGAGGACTTGTTGCTTAATAATTATACGTTCACAGACACATTTTCCACCACTGTCATTAAATGGAGTCATCCGTATGCATCCCCAACCCTTTACCTTGACTCATCTTTTACAGAATCAACACCTAAAAATCAACCCACTTCCCCTTGTGGTATAGCGGGTCCACCCCTCATGTCAAAGGGACAGTTGTAAATAAATAATCACTGCACTGGCGGCTTAGTGAGGGGGCGTGGTGGTTGTGCGGCTGAAGCGGTTCCCGGGTTGATTCATGATGTGGGCGTTTCTCGCCTAAGTGCACAGGTGAGAAATCATCCACATCCGTGATTGAGCTCGGGGCTGCTGATTTGCCACAGCTGCCATGTCCTCTTCATAAATAGAAGCGTGAGGTGGCTAAAGGGGAGAGAAGAAAAGGAAGTGAAAGTGGAAGAAAAAGAGACGGAGGTTGCAGGAGGCAGGAAGCGAAAGGTGATGCAGAAGAACGAGTGAGCGTAGGCTCGCGTGCTGCTGAGCAGGGAGCCTGGGTGTTTGGCCGACACCCTGGGAGCAGTTGTAGTGGTCTCTCCCACTGAGTTTATTGTGAAGAGCGGGAATGACCAGAAGGCGGATGACTCACCACGTAAGGCCATGGAAGGCAGCGAGAGTCGGGACTTGGGACGTGTATTCCCCAGCGTAAGCACCCTGGTCGCTAGGGAGCCCAAGTCACTGTTTGGTGGAGCCTACCAAAGCCAGGGGTCGGTGAGGCGAACTGATCAGCCGAAGCAGGCAAAGCAGGCCAGCTGCAGCAAGGGTGGCTCCTCTGGTGCTTAGCCAGGAGGGAGAAACAGGGGAGTCACCATCAGTAGGAATGCACCGGGCTTTGTTTTAAAAGGACAGCTTCCTGCCGTTATTTTAACCTTGTTGTTTTAAAGATTTTTTCTAATGGATTTTAACCTCCACTTCTGTTTAAATGGATTATTTATTTAATGAAGATTTTTTTGAAACACTGCACTTTATTTAATTTGGACTTTGTTTTGTTGTTGTTGTTTTTAATAAAAGCACTTGACACTTTTGCACCATCCCCTTGCTCTATTTGTTGTGCCTCACTGCCATGCTCATTGGTAACATTACCAACGGTGTCGGGTTCAGGACTCCCGGAAGCGAGATGGGAGCATGCAGCGAACCCACATCGTCACATCCCTCCGTACCATCTCTTCTTCTACCATCACATCACACCATGGCTTTCAGGTTGGAATGCTTAAATATAAGTTTACACTGGCCTGACTTGTAACAGAAAAGAAATCCTGTTCTTATTTTTATGCATGACTCTGTGCTCCAGTCAATGCTGATTATCGTTCATTTAGCAGAAGCCCAGTTATCCACCACTTAATAAAGATATGGAGCCAATGCAGGACACACTTTAAGGCAGGTAAGCTCTTATCTGTTGCTTCCATATATCACAAACATGTCTAACTTCCTCTAACCTATGCAGTATTTAATACATTTGGAGATCTCCATATTAAGTATTTGCATCTTTTGAATAATTGCACCTCAAACTCAATCTTTCACCTACACACTTTGTTTTCTTTTGTACAAATTAGATACCCAATTTGCTGCACTTCTCATCCATATCTATCTATGAGTCAGTGCTGACTAGTTCACATGAAGATTCATATACCATATTTAGAGTATATCAAATATTTCCAGGAATTTACCCATTAGTGATTGTAAAGAACAATTGGAAAGGGACTTTTCAATCAACATTTTTGAAAAGGAATGAAACTCAACCACTTATAGATATACTGTATTCTAGTTCAATAGACACCACTCCTGCTATAATTACAACTAAATAAACTACATCTTTTAAATTACATATACAAGGAACGTTCAAAAAGTCTCCGCACTTTTACATTTTCGTTGGAAACAGTGAAGGCGGGAGGGGTAGTAATTGGTTGTGTCTGAGAGTGTCATGTGAATGGTTTTGTCTGGCAAGTTGACTGCACTTGCGGTTTAGTATATGAGTTGTCCCCCTGTGGTGAAGATGGCTGTAAAACGTATAAACTGCACCGAAGAGGAACAGCATTCTGTCATACGCTTTTTGTGGGCAGAAGGTGTGCCGGGAGCACAAATTCATCTCTGCATGTGTGCTCAGTATGGGGATAAAGTTCTCTCTCGTAGAGTAGAGTTGATTGAAATGTTTGAAAATGGCCGTACTAGTTTGACGGATGCAGATCGCTCTGGACGTCCAACTACATGTGATGATGATGTGAAAGCAGTGGGGCATCAGTGGCTACGCGCTCAACCAAAATCATTTTTTGCTGATAGAATTAAAAAGTTAGTACAATGCTGGGAAAATTGCACCGCAAAGGAAGGTGACTATGTAGAAAAGTGATGTCATTTGTTTTTAAAATTCTTAATAAATAGAGTTAAAAAAAAAGTGTGGAGACTTTTTGAACGTCCCTCGTATCTCATTTAAAATTGTCTAAAATGTACACAGGTCAATATCCAACTTGTACGTGTTCAGCTACCTGCATTGCTCAGCCATATACTGTATCTTGGAAATGCCCTACACTTAAATTATTTTGGGCAAAACGTTTTCTCTCCGATAGCCTTGGATTCACAGAAACATCACTCCTAACACATTAATGGCAGTATTTGGAGTACTACCAGATTGGATTAAAGTGCACTATGAGAAATAAGTAGTTGTACAATATTATTTAGCCGCTACAAACCCTCCTGTATTCTGTTTCCCTTCTCGGTTTCTGGATGCATATTGGAAAGTCATCAGATAAAGGAGCGTTGGAATCATCAGATGGAAGGATTCTCTCATCAGATTGGTTGGCCAGCAAAGACTAGAGTGTGGAAAACCCAGGAGCAGGTAGGTGACCAGTTGGCTGAGGTCTCCAGGGCTGGGACCTTGTTTTTGATTTTCTGTATTACAATTTTAATGTCTTCTGTTGTCAATTGGCCAAGATTTGTCCGTTAATTAATGGACAGATATTGTTGGTCTCCATTTTTGTTTAATCTCATTCTACCTTGTTCTCTGTGTGTTTTAACAAATATGCATTTACATGTGTACCAGTTCTGTATATACTAATTAGTATAATCTCTACTTTTATTTTGACTGAGAATTGTTCAGAGTGCTCTGCACCTGTGCTCAGTAAGGTGCACAATATAAAATTAAGTAGTATCATGTTGTATTGTACATTCTTTACCACACTACTAGCACAAAGACATAGTTTGCTCAACTGGAAGGATTCCAATGCACCTTCTAGAACTTGTAGTGTGGATATGATATACTATATAATTTCAAATTTAAAAATAAATCAAATTCTCTCTAAAAGCATACATTCAAAACCTTTTCATAACATGGCAAAAACTCATTAATACAATTTTCAAAGGTCATGGAGGTTAGAATCTATCCTGATAAGCAAAGGAAGCAAGGTTGGAACAATCCCTGGACAGGGCGCCAGTCAATCACAGGAGAACACGCTCACATACATGCACCACTCACACACACACAGTAAGGCCAATTTAGCAACACCAGTCCACCTAATCTGCATGTCTTCAAAGGAAACTGGAGCACCCAGAGGAAACCCATGCAAACACAGGAAGAACATGCAAACTCTGCACAGGAAAGACCCAGAATGTGATTGCTTGACTCCTTATTGCAAAGCACCAGCGCTACCATTGTACCACTGTGCAACCCAAAAATCATTTATATAATCTGGAAACAAGCATAAGGGACTAATTACATTTTTGCTTTGTGCCCTTCCCCAGCACAACCTATCGTCTAAGGGGGAGGAGCAAAAACTTTATATTCGTCAAAAATTTCAATCTCAGGTTTTAGACAGATCTTGACATTTTAGGGTCCCCTGATATGTTTACATCGATAACTCAATGATGGGTGTGTGTCTGTCTGGGTGTCACATTTTCTTGAGGATGGTCAAAAGCTAAAAGGGCTGGACAGAAAAATACCAAACTTGAAACTTGTTATGAGATGACGATGTGCTGATTAGTTTTCGAGACAAATCAATGTCAATGTCAATTTATTTATATAGCACATTTAAAACAACATAGTAATGCTGCGGCCAAAGTGCTTTACAATAATAAAATAAATGAAAAACATACAATTAACATGAATAACATAAATAGAAATAAAATATATGAACATAAAATAAGATAGATAATAAATAGAAATAATGTTATATGATCACAAAGAGGAAACCATCAGTATTACTGAAGGTCACTGAATGCAAGTGAAAAGAAGTGAGTTTTTAATCTTGTTTTGAACTGTTCAA
Organism: Polypterus senegalus; assembly: GCF_016835505.1. Taxonomy (NCBI): domain Eukaryota; kingdom Metazoa; phylum Chordata; class Cladistia; order Polypteriformes; family Polypteridae; genus Polypterus; species Polypterus senegalus. Next base: position 31,491,418 of record NC_053168.1, on the reverse strand, counting down.
TTGTAGACGACTCCTTAATATGATGAGGTAGAGAGTTCCACAGGCGAGGAGCAGCAGCTGCAAAGGCCCTGTCCCCCTTGGTTTTACATTTGGTACGAGGGACAACAAGAGACAACTGACCAGAAGATCTAAGCACTCTGGATGGCTGGTGTAAAACACACAGTTCAGATAAATAGGCAGGAGGAAGCCCATGTAACAGATTTAAAAACTAGCAGCAAGATTTTAAAATCAATTCGAAAACTGACAGGCAGCCAGTGTAAAGAAGCTAAAATAGGAGAAACAGAGTCATACTTTCTTGCCCCAACCAGAAAGCGAGCGGCAGCATTTTGGACCAGCTGTAACCTGTGTATCAGAGATTTGTTAATCCCAGAATACAGCGAATTGCAATAATCAAGGCGAGAAAAAATAAAAGCATGAGTAGCTTTCTCAAGATCTTTAGAAGATAAAAAAGGCTTTATCTTACCTAATAGATGAAGTTGGAAAAAGCAACTCTTGACTACAGAATTTACTTGTTTCTCAAAAGAGAGGTTACTATCAAAGGTAACACCAAGATTGCTTGAGGTTTGGAAAAGACAGAGAAAGAGCCGAGAAGTCCAAGACCAATTTGGGCTTTAGCTGGTGGACCCACTATAAGCACCTCCGTTTTATTTTGATTTAGATCAAGAAAATTATTAGCCATCCAGGATCTTAGTTCAGAAAGACAGTTGTGGAGTTGATTTGTTGCAGAGTTGCAGATGGGAATATAAACCTGAGTATCATCAGCATAGCAGTGAAAAGAAATGTTAAATTTCCTAAAAATCACTCCAATAGGGTGAAGGTATATAGAGAATAAAATAGGACCTAAAATGGATCCCTGAGGAACACCATATTTAAGAGGAACAGTAGATGAAAAAGAGGAATTTAAAGTCACTGAAAAGTGTCTACCAGTTAAATATGACCTGAACCAGTTAAGAGCAGCCCTTTAATCCCAAAAAGATGTTCGAACCGCATCAGCAATGTTTCATGGTCAATGGTGTCAAAGGCAGCGGACAGGTCAAGGAGGACAAGGACTGCCGCATCACCTGAGTCAGTAATAAGAGAGATGTCGTTGAACACTTTCAGGAGTGCCGTTTCAACACCATGATAATGCCTAAAACCAGATTGGTAGGTCTCAAATAAATTATTGGAGTTAAGGTGATTGACCAATTGATTATAAATATTTTTTTCTAGTATTTTAGCCAGAAATGGGAGCTGGGAAATTGGACGAAAGTTGGTTAAAACTCCAGGATCTAATCCTGCCTTTTTTAGATGGGGACGGACTGCAGCATGTTTAAAAAATGAGGGCACAACCCCCGAACTAATAGAATCATTTATAATAGCTAGTAAAGATGGGCCCAACACATCAAAGGCTTCCACTAAGAGACGTGGTGGTACAATATCGAGGGGGCTGGGAGCTGGTTTAAGGGTGTCAATAGTTCTTTTTAGCATTGAAAGTAAGACTTGATCAAAGGAATCTAGAACAATGTCATGATTAACAGTAGGAAGTTCATAGCCAGTTTGAACAATGCCACGGCACATAGTATCAATTTTGCTGACAAAGAATGATAGAAACTGCTCACATGAATGAACAGTGCTATTTAATCCCATCGTAGAATGAGGGTGAATGGCTGCATTAATTGAATTAAATAAAACCCTAGGATTGTTTGAATGGTGGGATACTAAATCGGCAAAGAAGTCATGTTTCGATTTCTTAACTTCAGCCTGGAAATTGAAAAGAGAAGTCCTGAAAATCTGTTTAGAGACAGTCAGTCCATCTTTTTTCCAACGCCGTTCAGCAGTTCGACAGGCGCGGCGCAGTGATCGTGTAGTTTCATTTAGCCAGGGAGCAGGTCTTACCTTATTACTGCGTATCTTGGGCGGAACAATTGTGTCTAAAACCATTTCACAGGAGGAATTAAATTTTATGACAGAGTCATCGATATCATTATTTTGGTCATGCATATAAAGACTAGAGAAAATGGTTTTAAAATCAGATATAGTAGAAGAATTTAAAAAGCGCGAGCAGCGTGGGGGACAGCTATTAGTCGGGAGATCAACAGTAATATGCAGATCCATCATTACAGAAAAGTGATCAGTGAAAGAAACATCACATAAATCAATACTATTCACTGAAATATCACGGGTGTGACCGAGAGAGTGAGTTGGCGTATTAATATGCTGTATAAATCGTGCAAGAGAAAGAGGCACTCTAGAGGAACCGTAATTCTGCAATTAATTATGAATTCTCCCCATCAATTGCTATCGTAATGACCTATTTTATGATAAGAAAAATCAGCATCAGAGCGGTACATACTGAAATGTTATAGAATAGTTCAGGTAACTCGGTTCCTAGGGCACAAAGCCTACTGATGCTCATGTCCGTTTTTTTTTTCCATTTTTTGATAATGCACATTACATGGCTTATTTTCGATGCCGTAATCTGCTTGCTTTAGGTTGTGTTTCTTACTCATTTAGTAAGCCTTTGCTTCTGTAAATTCCTTTCTTACATTACATCTGGACATAAGAGAATTTACTTCATATGGAGGTACAGCTGGGAAGAGGTCGACCTAGGCAAGGACACCATCAATTTGATACAGAAACTTGCCACATTAGACTTCCACAGCAGACCCACAATGGCAGTATAAGAGAACAACTCAGCATGCATAACAGACCAGTCGGGATTTCCTCTCTGGCCTTATTTTATTGCTTTTATTTCCTTCATTTCATTTTTTTCTTGTGTTTTATGCTATTGAATATGTCTTTTCTTTCTTTTTGAAATACATTATTATTTAATATCTTTTTCAATAATTACTTTATATTTTATGCTTCATTATTATTCTTGCCCTTTATATGTTGAGCCTAAGGGGACAGGGCCTCCCTTCACTGCAGTTGTATGGCCACTCTGGACTTATGTAAGCTTGTGGAAACCTTAAAGTCACTTCAGGGGCAATGGCTTATGTTCAGTTATGTTTAGTTTTACATGTTTATGATTAACTAGTTAATGAACTTGGCTTTCAATTTTATATTCTGTCTCTTGAATTGTAGGCTTTGTTAATTTGTTGGCTTTTCTTACTGGCAAGGATTTGTAGCCTCCTCTTTTTCATTTTTGGTTTAAATTCTTTAAAGGACATTCAGAAAAATTGCTTTGTTATTGGGGATATACTTTTATTTATTTCATTTTTCATTCATTTTCATAAATTATTTGGTAAATAGTGCTGATGTTGTATTCCTTTGTATGTATTATACATTACTGAATAGTTTGGTTATTAATAATTTAGAATTTTATGTATAACACAGTTTTGCTGCATCTTGTAAACATAAACATAATTTTGCTGTGTTTAGGTCTTTAAATCATGTGCCTTGTAGGTTAAGTCATTTGTGTGGTGGCCCTGGGGTGTGGTACACCAAATGCTGCAGCTTGGGTACCATCCTCACTACTATTGAAAAGGAAGCAGGAGATGACATGACTGGTTTGAGGTTGAGGTTCTATCTTGTCCTGTTTGATTGTGATTTTTGGATTTTTTGGATTCGAGCCACGGCTCTTGTTATAAGGTGTTGTTTCTGGTTGTGTTTATTGGATTGGTTCCCTTTTAGGTGTGGCTTTTAAAGAAACCAATTTTAGCTCATTTTATGTCTGCAGTCTTTGTTTTTGCAATCTTTTTGAAGTGTATAAGCAGCCTATAATTTTGGGGCTTGGCTCCTAGAAGTGGTGAGGTCTGCTCAGTTGGTACAGGGCTGTTGTGGAACACAGGTCTGGCTTTTGCGGCCTGCACCTTTTTTGAGATTTTGGAGTTGGCAGGATCATGACGATTTAGGGACAATAGTTCTCTCACCTTTTATTGAATAGAACTAAGCTTTAATCTTTTTAACTTGTGTAGCCTATGAGGCCTGAGTTTGGGGCCAAACTGATTTTGTTTGTGGACCTCATTTTAGCATTGAGGCCTAGTTTTGGAATGAAATCCCCTTTTGAATTTTGTCAGCTTGCAACTCATAAAAACAGTGTGAGGAGAAAAGGGTTGCTAGGGGTGGTGGACTCAGTCATGTGTATAACCCTTTGGACGAACTGTAGATCATTTAGGGCACCACAGCAAGAAACAAATTAGGTGAAGCCGTTGTATGTTCATCACAAATTTCTAAAGGCAGGTCATCAACCTGATGACTATTTGTCAGGAAAAAGAAAGAGGTGGGGGAATGAAGTGCTGGGAAAGACTATAAGGCCTATTTGTTATTATGTGAGAACTGTGGCTGCTTCCTCATAAAGGTAGAGGCCAATGTTAGAAGACAGGCAGATGCAACTGAATATTAGCAGCAGGGCTTCTAGAACAAGGCTTCTAGACAGCACAAAGGATGAGATCATCAAGATCAGGAAAAAAGATCAGTAATAGGTAATAAATAGAGAGAGTGAGTATGCTGAAGCTCAAAGTGATAATCAAAGTTGAAAATCAACTTGGATTTGATAAGGAATTTAAATGTGTGGTGTGGCCACAAGGGGACACAGCAGAAACCTTTTATTCTAAGCAATGCCTACACAGTCAACAATTCATTTTTCTTTCTCTTTTATTCCTCACCAGCAAGGTTTGTCCTTCGTACTCACTCACCTCCGACTGACAGTGTGAGGCTAGTCAGCTCCTTTTATGCCGGGCCCAGGAGTACTGGTGCCACAGCATTACATGGCAGAAGACTTCTGGGTCAGGAGGAGGCACCTCAAAATAGGCAGATCTATTATTGGCAGTTTCCTACTGAGCAACAAACAGCTGATTTTTTTAGCAAGCTAGAATTGACAGAAGTGTATAAAAATCAAAACCAAAACAAATAAAGATAAACCTATCTACCAAATCCTAACAACAGAGAACAATCGAAGTTAAAGAGGTCAAATCGAACAAAAGTTACAAAAAGCACAAAAGCAAAGAAACCTTTTCTTTTTTTTCTTTTCTTTTTTTAAAGAGGTTATATCTGCATATCGGATAACGAAAGGAGTCCCAAGCCAACCTTTTATCCATTTGCACTGATTTCCCATGGGTCACATCTCATGGAGTCACACCCCTAAAAACGCAGAATGTAGTGCTAACAACAGCAGCAATAGAAAAACCAGAAAATAGAGGTAAAAAAATTAAAATTTTCAAAATAAAACCACACAAACCTTATCACGACAGGCAGCAGCCAGTGGGGCTGGATAACATAACTAAAATTCTTAGGTTGTCCCATGGGTGACCCAGTAAAGTGACACAGCCAGCTAGCACACTGGGGGACTGACTATACAGCACTGACAGAGAGTCTGCTCCTGTCCTTCTGCTTAGCTGTCCCACCAGAGAAAAGGAGAACCAACCATCCAGCCACTACATGGGCTTTCCAGCCAGGCAAGGGTCCATCCATCTGATTTAGGAAGCCAGTCCATTGTTGCTTTCCATTACAATGGAAAGATTAATCGATGAACTCCTTTATCATTCTGTGTCTGATTTATTATAGTGTGAGTCGCAAACTTAATGAAATACAGAAAAAAAAACCTAATAAAATCCTATCATTAAAATCACTCAAAATTAAAAAAAAATTAGAATATTGTATAATTGTAAATAGATTTATATGAACAGTATATACATATATTGTACACTACACATAAAAAGTATATACAGTACAAAAGAATGTTCTTTTTTAATCTAAACAACCCCCCCACCCCCAAAAACAACTTGTCATGAGATTATCGTGCAATTTATATGACTTCTCTGACATTCTGCTCTGCACAGGCCACTAAACATGAGTAATCACTCAAATGCCACTATTATATGAACTAGAAGGTTATACACTCGCTATAGCTATTCATTGTTTCCTTAGGGAGCCTGCTTCAAGCTCCACCTCACATAGATTTAATTAAAAATGAAGTTGGGGTGCTCTAACATATCAGAGACTTTTAAACATTATTAATAATACATATACAGTCCTGTCAGATGTGTATCGGATATATTCACAGAAGAACCACAATGGAGCCCATTTAATTTACCCATTAGCATTTGAAAAGCTGCTCATGATGTTTTCATTATTAGTTTTATTTTTCAAGCCTGTTTTCCCAGATGCTTAGCAGCTTTAATATGTACTGCCCCTCACAGAAAGTTAATGTAAGAAGAATTTATTCTATTTATAATTAATCAATTCATTCTAGCAAATATGGATTTCTTTGTAGAAAATTGATGTATTAATCGCGCGCAAGAAAAATCTCATTAACAAGACTTCAGAATTATATTATATACTTTTAACAGTTATGCTGTGAATACTCAGAATTAGTTCTTTGCAGCATGCTACAGCATATAATCTAAAGGAAGGGTGTTGAACTCCAGGCCTGGAGGGCCGCAGCGGCTACAGGTTTTCATTCTAACCCTTTTCCTAATCAGTGACCTGTTTTCACTGCTAATTCACATTTTAATAGCCCTGTTTTTAGGGATTCAGTCTTCTGAATTGATTCGTTTCCTCATTAAAATGCAGCCAAACAGGAATGAGACGTGAAACGAGCCAACAGATGACCAGCTAAACTGGGGCTTCAAACTCCAACCAGTTTGTTAACGAGAAGCCAATTCTTGCTGTTAATTAAACCTGTTATTTAATTCCACGGCTTGTTGTTGCTCTCATTCTGCCATAGCTGACAGTTCCAAAACTATTGATTTTCTGTTTTTCATAAGAACATCATGAAACTGTTTTGGTGAGTTGAGAGATCAGCCCTTCTGAGACCTTCACCTTTCTTTATTTTCAGATATTGTGTGATGTGGCGGCTTGTTTTGTGTCTCATTATTGTTTGACTGCTAATTAAGGAAAAAGAAACAACTAAAGGGCCTGAGTCACGTTAATTGAAAGAAGTACAGTAATTAGCAGCAAAAACTGGTCACTAATTAAGAAGATGGTTAGAATGAAAACCTGTGGCCACTGCGGCCCTCCAGGACTGGAGTTTGACACCCGTGATCTAAAGGCTGTAATCTGATCTACCAGATGAAATTATACATAATAAATAATTGAGTTGCAAGCAATTTTAAATGAGACCATAACACTTAGGAAAAACATAAATAAGTGATTTATCATTTTATGACAGCCCTCAAGTTTTCAAAACACTTGAACGTGTAAGACTATAGTGAGCAATTCTTTCAATACATGGAAAAGGTGCTATATAAATAAAATGTATTATTATTATTATTATTAATAATATTATTAAATAACCATATCATTGGAATGCGACAATTATTTAAATAAAATTTCTTTTCATATTCATTTAATACAACCTTTTCATGAATGCAGTATCGATCTTGAAATTTATAAGTTACAGAGGAAGTGTGCATTTTGTCCTTTTTGACTAAGGAACACATTTCATCAAGTGACTTACTATAAGCTTTAACGTTTATATTATTATTTTGTCTAAATATATATATATATATATATATATATATATATATATATATATATATATATATATATATATATATATATATTAGGGCAAATCATAAAGTAAAGACAACTTGAATGGTAACTGCAGCAGATAGACACAGACACAATATAACACGATAATGATTGCTTATGGGTAGTTCGAACATGCACAGTTCAGCGCTCTGCCTTTACTCTAACTGAAGCCCAGTTCAAATGAACATGGACACTCCATTGCAGGATTGCACCATTGTTGAAAATGAGTAGAAAGGTTCAAAGCAGGAAGAAGAAGTGTAACTGATAAAGCTTGATCTCGTCAACCATTAACATCGTGCACACAAGCCCATATTAACAAGGCGAAAGGCCTCATCATTTGCATGTCAGCTATGGGTCTGAACATACCGTAGTGCACCTGGGGTACCAGAAAGTTTGCATAAGATGGCTTACTGATCTGCACACTCATATCTCAAAGACTACCCACACACACAGAGAAAAAATGTCTGTCCTTTCAACAGGTTTTCATACTTCTGTCTGTCTCTCTGGAACGGTTTCTGCATATCAATGCACCTGTGGATCTCAAAGAGGACCCCTTAATCCTTGTTATCTGAAGAAATTGTAGTATGTTGGCATTGCGTCTAGAAAACATTATATACAGGTATGCAGGAGGAGGATGAAGAAGCCAAAACTAAAGGGAGTACAGTCACCTCTTTATATCACTTCAGCCACTGCTAGGCACATGGAATACATCTACAGGTTAAAATGGGATAACCTAAACCAAATGCTGTGACCAAAATACCACTGTCCAATATCGTATCAATTTCAGCACTCTACTACTGGCGTATAAAGTCCAACAAAATGGAATACTTTTAACATGTACACTTTACATCTTCTGATGCTGGTCTTCACTATCTTCCAAAGCCCAAAATGCAACTGTTAATGTGGGTTTTATCTATTGCAGAACAAATTTTGATGCATGTTTTCTTGATTATTATTTTAATGATGTTATTAGTCTTTAATGTTTTACATTGTTGCTACCATTTGTTGTTTAGTTGAGACAGAGGCCAGAAGACGGAGATGAAAACAAAAAGTTTAAATAAGAAACGAAAAGATCAAACCAAACAAAGTGTCACACAAACAGAAGTCATAGCAAAGAACAAAGCACACTATATGATTGTTCTCACGATTCTCAGTGTTTACCCAAACTTGGAAACGACGGCCCCATTCAATCACGATATATTGACACTCCTCACAGTGAGATGAATACACCGCAACATTGTGACAGAAATGATTCGTGACCACCTGGAAAATACAGAAAATGGTGGCAAGTAAACAAAGCATAAGATGGAAGCACCCTGTCACGTAAAACAAAAAAAATTATTTAAATTCAAAACGAGATGAGTAAAAATAACAAAATATGTTTGCAATCAATACTAAATAACCCAAAAGTGTAAAAATCTTAACACTGCCAGCATGTTGTTTCCCTTTGTTGTTGAGAACTGTGCACTATTGCCATTACATGACAACAGGAAGTTATATTACAATAGTGTAGAACATGGAAGTGTCCTTCTACTCCCGGTTAATTTGCTCTATATTCGGTTCTAAAACCTTTGCAGGCATCAGCTATCCAAAAACGTTCCAAGAAGTCAGGACTTTGCGTGTTTTGTTTTTTTTAACTTTGATTTTGGTTTGACAATTGAACTTTTGGTTTTGACCTTGGGCCATTTTGACGACTTTGGTAACTGTCATTCTCCTTGTCTTGTTGTTTAACGTTGTGTCTTTCAGCCTGGCAGAACACATTCAGCTTTATGGCTCCCAATCTCTGGAGCTTTTTTCTTATGTTCCTCTGTGAAGCTGCATGTGTCTTGATGTTCAAATCCAAACTGAAGATACGCCTGTTCTCTTTGGCGTCATTTACAGGTCTCAACAGTTGCCTTCCTTTTACTGTAATGGTCACGACACAGCGTGAACTATTGCAATGCACTCTTCTTTGCACTTTTGTACTGTAACTTTGTTTTCCTTCTGATATTCGTGCAGCACTTTCTTCACTCTTTAAACCAAAGGCAGCGCCCTGAGTTCATGTATGAAATGTGCAAGTGTTTTTTTTCTGGTTTTCTATTTACCATTGAATTGTTCTATTCACTTCTCAAATGTATCAGCATCTCTTACCTGCTTTACTTACAGATTTCGGTGCCGAGTGAAAATGCAAAGCCCAAAGAAATGAACTGCTAAAAGTTCAAAATTGCAAAATATTGATTAATGGAAAGGGAAAAATAAGGAAATTCAATAAACATTGTGGTCTTTGGCCGTCTTGTCATCCCGGCCAATACCCCCAGGCCGCCAGATGGAGCTCTCCCTGCAGTATAGAGGTGCCCCGAAGACCAGCAGGGAGTCATGGACTATGTAGTTTTTATACACGACCCTGCTGGATACCACAGGAGCCACAAGAGGGAGCTGCAAGGAGGACCGAAGACTCATTTGTGCCCTATATCCCGGAAGTGTATCAAAGGAAGAGCGACGTGCTTCCGGGGTGAGAAGAAGGACTCGTACCTGACCCGGAAATGATAGAGAATCATGTGGACTGGGGATTGGGAACACTTCCGGGTCAGGAAGGATAAAAGGACTGTGGGAGTTCCCAGACGGCGAGCTGAGCTGGGTGGAAGGGTGGCAACGCGTCTGGGAGTCGGAGGATTGTATTTGTAGTGATTATTGTTTGGTTTATGAATATAGTGGAGAAGAGGTTGCTTTGTGCACTGTGGCAATTAAATAAAGTCATCATTTGGACTTTTATCTGGTGTCTGGAGTCTTGGACAGGGGTTCAAGGGAGCTATACTGCCTCTATCTGTCACAACATATACATGTGAAATTCTTCAACTAACTTAATAAATTACTCTCCTTTTCCAGTCCAAATCTATACATGGTCTTTATATATTTACCTCACATTTCAAATTTTAGCATCTCAGGATAAAACTATTTACAATGTATTAGACTTCAAAAGCACTCACTTTAACTCAGAGGCACCTACAGACACACACTTACTCGAGTACACACAAGTATTAAACATCAAATGGTGCATTAATGGAAAAAAATTACAAACAAAATAAACTCCCCCTTTGCAGGCTTAGGTGATGCTCGTGTGTGCGAAGGCAGAAAAAAATAAACTGCCAGTAAGTAAGAAAGAACTGGATTCTCACAAACATAACGGAGTGTTCAAAAGCCTTGGAGGGTCTTCTCTTTCATGACACACAAAATGCTGTCTCATTTCCCCTCTTTTGTGATTGTAGTCCCGTTCAACCAGTATATTCACTGGCATTCTGTGAACGCTCACTAACAATCGGAGCTACTCTGCTCACAATTATGGAGCTAGTGTGTAGGCTCGCCAGTTGTTTCTCTGCACCACTCAATTCTTTCAATATTTTGATATTTTTTTAAAAGCATGCAGAGCTAGGGACTTATGTATAAACGGTGCATATGCAGAAAAATGTTGCGTGCGCCAGTTTTGACACACACTTTGAGATGTATAAAAATGAAACTTGGTGTACGGCCACGCACATTTTCACAGCAGCCTCAAACTGTGCACACACAAGCACAGGCATGGTTTTGCAGACTGACTGCTAAGTTGATACTGCACTGCAAATGTGTGTGCTTTATAAAGCACCTTGTGATGTCAACATGTTATTAAACGTGCCATATAAAAATAAAGATCGGTTGATTGACTCGTAATTGCAATACAGGCTGGAATTCTAACAAAAATGCTTGGCACTGAACAGCTTTCAAAAAACACACACCCTAGCATTTCCTCAGGATTTACATCCTAGCAGTGTTTTTTTAACCAGTGTCCTACGCCACATTGGTGCACTGTAAGAGTTACCAAGATGTGCCATGGAAATAATAGTGCAGCACACCTGGGTCTGACCCTGAGAGGTACAAGCTCCACAGATGATCGAGACCTGTCTGAGGTGGACAGAACTACCTGGAGAACCTGGCATAAAAGAAGCTCTGCATTCGCTATTTTGAAGACACAGCACTAAGAGCACTTCAGACACGTCTCCAGGCTGCTAGAGTCAGGGCTGGATTAACCATTAAGCAAAATAAGCACAAGCTTTGAACATCAAGGTTAGGGCACCACAGAAATTTTCCATTACCGGATTTTCCATTAACCATATGGTAGAAAACTGCAAATGATGCAGTTGAACCAGGTTCCACAAAAAAGGGGCTCCCACATTCAATGAAAAAATTATATACACATATATCCATCCATCCATCCATTTTCTAACCCGCTGAATCCGAATACAGGGTCACGGGGGTCTGCTGGAGCCAATCCCAGCCAACACAGGGCACAAGGCAGGAACCAATCCCACCGCAGGACTATACACATATATATATATACAATTATAAAATTAAAATAGCAATAATAGAGGTTAATGATATAAATTAATCTTGGCAATACAACGGAATTAGAATCTGGTCACTGCCACACGTCCACCGAGTTTCACGTGATCGTTCTTGTCTTGGTCATGTCGGTTGTCCTGTTCAGTCCTCTAGTCATGCTGAACTTTATAAAATGATTGGAGAAGACAATATTGAGTGTGGCTTTCCAAATGTAGACATTTGCTTTCGTATAGTTTTAACATCAATGGTCAAAAATTGCTCTACTGAGCATTCATTTTCTTAGGTGAAGTCTATTCATAATCCAAGCAAGTAATGCAACAAGACGGGCTGGATGCCTTATCTCTATTAAGTATAGAAGCGGATGTGTTACATAAGATTAGTTTTGAGGATCTGATCAAAGACTTTGCAATTAGAAAAAGTAAGATAAAACTTTTCAAGTATGAAGTGGAAGTATACAAAAGAAAACATTATTTTCCATCTTTCTGTAAGTTTTGTTTCATTTTGAAAAATACGATTTTATTTTATGGTTAACTATTGTTTATATTTCGAATGAAATATTTCTCTTTTAAGTGCTTAGTGTCTCTAAAAGTCTTAATCTGCCCTGGTGAGAGACCATTTGCCTGGGTGTGTGGTTGCCAGCGAGTCTCACAGGGCCGGACAATAGTGGGCATAAGAGTTGCCTCCGAGTCAAAGAGGGGCAGGCCAAGGGACAAAGCAGCTGGAAGATGCCAGCAAAGTGCTCACTAAGTGCTGTGTCTGTGAACGCTGATCTCAGAGTTGCTTTTTGCCAGCATTTGAGCATGTGTATGAGGTAAAATGTACAGCATTTGTGGTTAGTAGAACAGTGCTGCGCCTTGGAAAGTTTTTGGCTACAAAAAATGTGCCACCCCAGAAAAAAAGGTTGGGAAATGCTGTCCAACACTGTAAAAAATGTCTGTAAATTTAATGGTAAAAATACTGTAAATGGTGAGAGTAAAATACTTTTTTCTGAAAAAAAGGAAAGTTACCTTATGTTCTACTGAAAATTACCTGTATATCTTAAACAATACATTTTATAATTTTTACAGCCAAGTTATTTTTCTACCTTTAAAATATGCTACATACTATTTACTGATACATTACAGCTGCACTGAAATAATCTGTTAATTTTACAGTGTAAAACAGTGAAATAGCGAAGATAAGCAACTGTAAAATGTAAAACGTTAAGGTGCTGTGTCAGTAACACCAAAGTTACGAACTTTGCATAAGGACACGCGCCCTTTAGCCATATTGTTCCTGGTGAACCTCAGACCTTTGAACAGAATGAAAAAACCTTAAACAAAGTTAGCAGACTTATTGTTTTGAGGTTATGGAAGCTGATTTATGGTGGGTTGTGTTTGATAAACTGGCACACCTGTAGGACACCATACACCGCAAAACAAACTTTACTTCTCCACCAGACAATGTACCATAACTTCCTTAAACACTGAATTGTTTTCAATGTGTATAATTAAATGATACATGTTTGCTATTGGTTGTTGTTACTTTACTGATGCAAACTGCATACTGGGGTTTGATCCGGACAATACTTTCTTATGGTTTATTGATTGGCATACAGTATTTATTACAGGGCATGGATTTCTGCTTATGGTTAAACATTCCCTTCTAATTGGAATGTGTTATAAAGAAAAAACAGTTGTTTACTACAAAGTTATACTATAGGCCTAAAAATATTGCCACCTTTTTTTTTGGTAAATTTCTGGTAACCCATCTACCAGTACTTTACCGTAAATTTAAAATTATTTTTTTTACAAATAACAGAAAGATTTCCAATGAATGCAATACAGGATTGACAAAACAAGTTCAGACAGAATATGTTAAACAAAACAAAACCTGTGTTTTATAAGAAACCAACTGTTTATTGACATATGAAGAAAATTTATACTTATTTTTTAGGAGTACTATTACTCATATTCTTCACACTCTAGCCATAGCCCTGTAAGATGACTGAGTGTTGGAATTTACCATAATGGCAATATTAATTATTTTCGTATCCACTTAACGTCAGAATTCGCTTTTATAGTAGAAATGACTACTACTCATTATGTGCTTATCACTTTCATAAAGCTATCCTGTGCTCATTTATCATTGAAATCCCATTTCTGTAAAGTGTCTTTCTGGTAATGCTGTAATTAGATGTCGTAATATTGTCACTGTGGACTTTGATGGAGAGGTAGACGACTGGCTATATGAGGCATGTCCAAAACAAAGATTGGGTGTTTAAAATTAAATATTGCATCTAGGTTATCTTAAACAAACAATTCATTTTGGAAAGATTGAATACAGTGTTAGATTTGACTTATTTTACCTTATAGCACAGTTCCAATGGAAAAGGCAAAGTTGTCACAGCAAATAATGAAGTTCACTTAGCAAGCAATAAGAGTTCATTACTCTAAATGGTCCCAATATGAATGAGTGTAGCTGTGAACATGAGTGTGACCCAGTGAAGGTCATGTTGGACTGGCTTGTCTGAACTCACATACTTTTGGAAAGTGGCAGAGGATTAACAATTCTTAAAGGAAAACTTTAAAAAGGATCATCAGACAAACAAGCCAACGTCAGACACAGGAATCAGAAGTCACTAAATGACCAAGAAATAAATCAGAACTTGTAGTCCAAAAAATTGTTGCTAAACAATACATGTAGCCTCCTTAGTGTTACATTTAATCCTGGAAAAACAAGCTAGAAAGTTGCATTCTTCTCAACAATAAAAAATGTCATTATGAGTAGCAAAAACAGGTAAATACCAAGACGTCAACATGTTCACTGCTGTACTGATAAAAATTCAGTAAATGTCCTTCATGTGGTATGTTTTGAAACAGCCATCAATGCACAGCCCATCTCTGTCAAGAAAGTTGAATGTTTCTTTGCACACTTTTCTTAATAAGTTTCACTGTAGCTGGCAAATGAGAGGGTAGAATATCGAGTGTTGATCTGCACGATGGACACCACCCACTGTATTATCGTAGACTAACATATATATCCTGACATGAGCATTGGCAGTTGCTGCATTGTGAACAGTGCTTAGAGGGCTAACATCTTTCTCATCCATCTGCTTGATTGTGATCATTTTGCATGTTTGACACATGGTGAGTGTCCAGATGACACTCTTCATGTCAACATCTGATATGCAATTCGTATTTTCATTACTTTTGCTTGATTCAGCTAATGGTTCTGTATCAGTTTGTATTAAAACTGGCTTTACAGATTTTTGTTTATATGCCTTTGTGTGTTTTGTTTGAAGGCTGCTCCCCACACATGAATATTGAAAAGTTAACACAGAGTGGCAAAATATGTAGAAATATTCAAGATTTTTTTTTTGGGGTATGATGTTATACATGGCAACACAATAATGTTCTGAGTATTATATTAGATCATAATAGCTTGAGCTAGAGACACTAGGAATTAACACAAGGGAGGCCAAATGTAAGTAATTTCTATGAGGTCTTTTCTAAGGTTTGATCACACTTCTTCTCTAGTGAGCCACTATGTTTTATAATGGCAGAATGGTCTGTCACGTGCCAAGATGACATCAGCCCAAGTGTCAATCAATGAGCTGCTGTTGTAGATGAGCTAATAAAATAAAGGTAAAGTTAAAGGGTGTAGTAAGAATTCAAAAACAAAAGGTTTAAATTAAGTATTCAAGCTGTACTAGCTGAAAAACTGAAACAAGAGGCCAAAAATCGACATCACAAAATACAGGGAGAGGTTAGTGGCAAAAAGGTCATTGACAAGGTTTTAGTTTAGAAGAGGTGCACTGGGGAAAAATAATTTAGGAATCAGAAAACTCATATAAGGAGGTGAGTTTGAGATTATCTGTTTATCTTGTCATGTTGTTTGCAAAAGGACACAATCTCCAGGAATGTGCCCAAAGCAGCATGGAGCACCATCCTAACAACAGTGCAGCAAATTGGTGACAGCCAATATGTTAGCCAAAGCTATGCAAATAATAAAGAAGAATCAAAACTAAGGTCAGACTCAAAAGTTAGTACAAGCTGATCATCAATAATCCAAAATGCTCCAAAATCCAAAACCAAGATTTTAATTCTGTTGTATTCCCAAGATTGATATATATCATTAACCTCTGTTATTACTAATTTATGTTTATTATATATATATATATATATATATATATATATATATATATATATATATATATATGTTTGTGTGTGTGTGTGCGTGTGTGTAATTTTAAATTCTTTTCATTTAATGGGGGCTTTTGTGTGTTTGCAGATTTTTCCTTTCATTCAGTTCGATGGAGAATAAAATGGTTACTTTAAATGCGAATAAACCACAGTCACCACAGCTTGCTTTTTTACATCAGAGATACAATATAAAAAGTGTTAAAAATGAATCCAGTCTTGTATTTCTTTTAATTTTTCATTATTATACTCAATTTGAAGATGTTCATCCCCACCTTATCATAATTCAGTTATTAAATTTTCACCAAAATGTAAACAAAAATTTCAATTCACAGTTTATAACTGAGAGAAACAATTTTCAAAGAATAGACCTCATTTATCTATAACGTGAAGAGCATAATTCCGTAATTTGCAAAGAGTGTGATTCTGAGGCTTGTGGAATGGAAAATAGCAATGCCACTTCCCTTCCTTTGTAAAATACACTCTGACTGGTCCGATCAAGTTAGAAGGTCAGTCGAAAAAAGACACTGGTCTGGAAATGTGCGATTACCCACACTGCATTAGCTTTTTGGATTGCTTCCAAATGTCCAGTACCGGACTATTACCATGGGTCTAATGGTGATTGGAGGAATACAATGGTACCTTGAGATACGAGTTTAATTCGTTCCATGACCGAGCTCGTAAGTCAAAATGCTTGTATCTCAAATTAATTTTCCCCATTGAAGCTAATTGAAATGAGATTCATTCGTGCCAGCCCCCCAAAAAACCACCCCAATTTTTTGTTAAATGTTTTCAACATATGAAAAATTTATTTATAATGAACAAATATTGTATACAAACAAAATTAAACCTAATACATAAAAGAGAATCTAAAAAAATAAACAGTTGTTGGCGGAGCCAATTAGCGTATTGTAATGTTTTATTCTTTCACTTCACTTTTGCTTAACTTAATTTTCTTCTTCACTAGTTTTTTTTTCTTTTTTGCCACGTTTTCGTCACTTTCATTTGCAGGGCGTTTCAATAGACACCTGTCCAAGGAGCTTTGTTTCTTCCTCCCCTTTAGAATGTTTCCGAAATGAGTTAGGTAAGTGTCATTAAATAGCGTCGCTGCACAGCCAGTTGCAACTTTTTCAGGTTGTTTCTTTTCAATAAAGTCTGAAACTTTTTCCCACATTGCCAACACTTCCTTTATCTCACTTGAGGAGATAACCTCCTCCGCCTCTGGCTCCTCTGCGATACCGATCTCCTGCAGAACCTCCGTATGTAGTTGCTTCTGTAGTTCCGTCAACTCCTCCGTTGTCAGTTCCTCAGAATGTGCGGCGAAAAGCTCTTTGATGGCTCATATTCCGAATTTTGGCTCGTAACTTAAGGCAAAAAATCGACCTAGTGACAGCTCGTATCTCAAAAAACTCGTACATTGGGGCACTCGTATCTCAAGGTACCACTTTAGTTAAAACTTCATAATATAGCACTAAGATTTTAAAAAGAAATAAAAGCACTGCTTTGTGGTTAGCTAATATTGCCTTCAGCCATAAAACCTGCTAGCATAATTGTTTTATTCTACCAGTGTTCAGAGTGACAAGGGTAAATAAAAGGAAATGAATACATACTTATTGTACACAATTGCCTAGAGATGTAATAGTATAAGAAATATTTATGATATTTACAAGTAAAACCATCATGTGTAAAAAAGAGAAAACAGTCAAATGTTTTAGGGTTTTGTCAGTATATATGGAAATTCCCTGCTATAAGATGGTGTAATGTATTCAAGAGTAATGCATTACTAATTTGGATGCTCCCATGCATTGGTATACAGTATGCTGCCTTCAGTACACCTGCTGTTTATGTGCATTGACAACTTCTATATAGTGCCAGTCAGCATGATTTATTGACAAAATAGTGAATTAATATATTGTGTTAAATCAACCACCCAAGAATCCATATTCAGATTGGTCTAATACAATTAAAAAGGTTGACGGGAGCCAGAGTCTATCCCAGCAGCATCAAATACATTGCATGAGCCAACCTTGGACAGACAGCCAGTCCTTCACAGGGCTAGCTCATCCACAACCAACACAATTTAGTTTGCTTTAACACATTATTTTTATATGAGGCACATTTCCACTTCAAAGCCCAGCACAGTTTATACTATTTTTGAATACAGTCTTGTTTACAAAGTAGCAAAAAATAACTTGCAACTGAAAAACAAAATATGGAACATAATACAAGATATGCAAAAAATTCTATAATGCAAGTCAATCTCTGCCAGTACAACAACTACAATTAAAGGTAGCTTGCTTCCAGGTAAAAGCAGTTTTGCATTAATTAGGGGAAGTTTAGATGATGCATCTGCACTTAGGCACTTGACTAACAGTCCATGATTCATATTGGAGAGGGTCAGCTTGTGTTTTATGTTTACTCGTCTGTCTGCTGGTTCGCTCCCAAACTCTGTCTGCAGGCAAGCCGAGGGAGCGTCTTGTGAGCATGTGAGAAAGACAGAGAAGGTAGAGGGAGTGATAATCTTTATTGACTGTTTTCTTTTCCATAGACAGGGGGGAGAGTAGAGAGGATGGGAGCCTAAACTGATACAGTGTGTTGCTGTACCCACCACATGGAGAACCACATCAGGATCTCAGATTAGGACCTGAGTGCAGCCATGCAACAGGTGACACCTCAGCACCACACTAATTCAAATGTAGTGGAACAGTGTGTGGTTTTTTACAGTGGCTGGAGTGCCAATCCTGCTACCCAACCCCTCAGTTTTCATTGCAGGTTGGAGGACCTGCTTGTAGGTCTACAACAATGAATCACAATGGACGTGATTTGGCTTTTTTGATACTGATCAACAGAAAACAACTCATTAATGTCAAACTGAAAGCAAACCTCTGCAAAGTGGTCTAAACTAATTACAAATCTAAGTACAAAAAAACACAGAAGTGGTTTAGAGTCAATTCTGGAAATCTCCTTAAGTGGTCAAGCCAGAGGCTCTCCGGAAAGGGCTGAAAATAGTCGTCCAGTGTCGTTCTCCATCCAACCCTCAGCTTGAGACGATCTGCAGAGAAGAATGGCAGAAATTCAGGTATGGTCAAGTTGTCCAGTCATACTCAAGAAGACTCCAGGCTGTAATTGCTACTGAGGGGGCTTTAACCAAATACTGAGTTGAGGGCCTGAATACATATGTCAACGGGATATTTCAGTATTTTGTTTCTGATAAATTTGTAAAAATGTCTAAAATCCCGTTTTGGTTTCGTTAGTTAGGGGTGTTGAGTGTTGCTTGATGTGGGAAAAAATCAGTTTAAGTGATTTTAGCATAAGACTTCGACATAACAAAATGTGCAAAAAGTGAAGGGGTCTGGTTACTTTCTGAAGGCACTGTAGGTTATTTAGGTTTTAGAATATTTTATTATATCATATGTGACGGATGGCCAGAACCCTTGCCCGGAAGGGACGCTGCTTTAAAGGAAGAGCCGGGGAAGAAACTGTGTTCAGGGCATTATCTTCTCTGGAAAACTACAGGGCAGCCCCCCTGACTTGCTGTAGGGCAATGGGTTTGGATCTTGGACATTGGCAGAGCCCTATGTGGCACCACTTCCACCACACCCGGAAGAGCTGACGGAATTCAGTCAACAAGCATGTAGAGCACTTCCGGGTGCCTTAAAAAAGGAGTCTGCAGCCACTACTCCGGGAGCCAGAGTTGGGTGGAAGAGGACGAAGCTTGCTGGAGAAGGAGTGGCGGCGAGAAAAGGGCAAAGAGAGAAGAGAAGAAAAGGACTGTGAGCTATGTGCTTTAGTCTCTTGTGTACGGGAGAAATATGCTGTAAAGGTGGGAAGCAGTGGGAGAAGCTGCTCCCCCGTAAAGGTGTGTTGCACCTCCACTTGTGTCTTTGCCTGTCTGTATCGGGTAAGGAGGCTGGTGGTCCACACATGTTATTATTCTAATGATTGGTTAGAGTTCAGAAGAGCTTTTAAAAAATTATGGTATTTACTAACCATCATAATCTGCAATTCAGGGTGGCGCGGGCAGATCCTATCATGGTAGCACTAGACATTGTTGAATGTTTTGTTTATTAATTCCTTTGCAGAAAATGATACAGTAAATTAATAAAAAATGATTTCTTCCTAGTCTGTTTTTGTCAAGAGTTGTTCTATGTTGAGAAAAAAAGTGTGGCTATATAGTCCCAGTGGCAATGACTGCTATCCTCAGTTCCCCTGGTGCCTTCTGATATTTTGATATGCATATGGATAACTGATTGTTTAACTATTAAAAATATACACATCTTGACATTTTTAGTATTCACGCTGCCCACAAAAACTATTTTTAGATGACTTTGTAAAGGTAATTGAAGCGTGTACCTGCCTTTGACAGCGGCCTGCAATTTCATTCTAAGAACCACGCTGGCCCCTCAGCTTCCAGTGTCTACTTAAAGCCAATTTGTACTGAAGGCACGTTTATAACAGTCACAAAAAATTCTGGGCATTCTGGTGTGGTTTTTAGTGGGATTCACATTGATTTATTTAAATCTGTGTTCATAGAGTGCCTTGTATAGTCAATGATAACTTGCTACAGTTTACAAATTAGCTTCAGAATTGGAGCATTGCCCTCTTGCTTTTAACAGAATGATTTAGCTGGCTCATGGCGGTAGAGTCTGAAAACAGAAGGAGATTAACAATCCTTTGACAGTTACTTACATTATTTTGATTTTCTAAATGTGGTCATGGCAGAGCCATGAAGGTTACATAGTGGGGGGGACAGTGTATGGACTTGCTGGTCTTGGTGCCTACTCTGGGGTACTAATCAGTCTTGAGCAGTATGGGAAAGTAGAACCGGATTCTAAGTCAATAGGTTTTGGATCAATTTGGAGAAACCTACTGTGTGACCCCGAGTCACCTGTCTGTGCTGGAAATGTAACAAAAAAAAATGAATGCAAAAACTTGTACTCTGCGATGTAATTGTGCTTAGAAAGTATGTTGGAATGACGTTTCCTATATAAAGAGTGCTTTCTGATTAATGGTAGCTTGCTCTGCACACCGTTGAACAGGGTAATTATAGCTTAGTCGATTTACAGATTTTGTTTTCATAGAGTTTTTGTGTTATTTTTAATGCAGCACAATGAAAGGGTGGTTAACACTGCTGCCTCATAGCATTAGGACACTGACCTAAAAACAGAGGCGGTCAATCCTTTATGTGATACAAGTGGCCGCCTACGGTGCCATCATCTGAGGGGTTATGAAACATAAAGGACATCCACTCTGGACACAGAGGGGGACCTCTCCTCTGGTCGTCAAATCCTACTGTTACCCACAGGGCATTGCTTAAAAGAGTACAATTGTGCATGCTCTGTACACCAGGAGGCTCACACTCCATAAAGCTTGCAGTATATACACAAAGGGATGCCATTTGTGCTAGGGAAGGGGCTCATATTCTGAACATCAAGAGGAATCTCGCTCCCATGGTAATATCACCAACACTTTATGGACAACAAGGGGTGATGCCTAAGGAACCAAATGGGCATTGACTAGCACTGTGGCACAGACAAGTGACCGTATATATCAAACATCACAGAATTACTCCTAGCAATTGCACAAAAAGTCTGACTAGAACAAGAATTTGTCATACTAGAGACTAGGATACAAGAAGTAGTTGTGAAGCATCCTAGTTTCAGTCCCAGCAAGGATTAGGATAGATAGATAGATAGATAGATAGATAGATAGATAGATAGATAGATAGATAGATAGATAGATAGATAGATACTTTATTAATCCCAAGGGGAAATTCATATACTCCAGCAGCAGCATACTGATAAAGAACAATATTAAATTAAAGAGTGATAACAATGAAGATATAACAGACAGACAATAATTTTGTATAATATTAACATTTACCCCCCCAGGTGGAATTGAAGAGTTGCATAGTGTGGGGGAGGAACGATCTCCTCAGTCTGTCAGTAGACAGTGACAGCAGTCTGTTGCTGAAGCTGCTCCTCTGTCTGGAGATGATCCTGTTCAGTGGATGCAGTAGATTCTCTATGATTGACAGGAGCCTGCTCAGTGCCAGTCGCTCTGCCACAGATGTCAAACTGTACAGCTCCGTGCCTACAATAGAGCCTGCCTTCCTCACCAGTTTGTCTAGGCGTGAGGCATCCCTCTTCTTTCTGCTGCCTCCCCAGCATACCACCGCGTAGAAGAGGATGCTCACCACAACCGTCTGATAGAACATCTGCAGCATCTTATTGCAGATGTTGAAGGAAGCCAGCCTTCTAAGGTAGTATGGTCATCTCTGTCCTTTCTTACACAGAACATCAGTATTGGCAGTCCAGTCCAATTTATCATCCACCTGCACTCCCAGGTATTTATAGGTCTGCACTCTCTGCACACAGTCACCTCTGATGATCACGGTGTCCATGAGGGGCCTGGGCCTCCTAAAATCCACCACCAGATCCTTGGTTTTGTTGGTTTTCAGGTGTAAATGGTTTGAGTCGCACCATTTAACAAAGTCTTTGATTAGTTTCCTATACTCCTCCTCCTGCCCACTCCTGATGCAGCCCACGATAGCAGTGCTGTCTGCAAACTCTTGCATGTGGCAGGACTCAAAGTTGTATTGAAAGTCTGATGTATATAGGCTGAACAGGACTGGAGAAAGTACAGACCCCTGCGGCGCTCCTGTGTTGCTGACCACCATGTCAGACCTGCAGTTCCCGAGACGCACATACTGAGGTCTGTCTGTAAGATAGTCCACGATCCATGCCACCAGGTGTGAATCTACTCCCATCTCTGTCAGCTTGTCCCTAAGGAGCAGAGGTTGGATGGTGTTGAAGGTGCTAGAGAAGTCCAGAAACATAATTCTTACAGCACCACTGCCTCTGTCCAAGTGGGAGAGGGATCGGTGTAGCATATAGATGATGGCATCCTCCGCTCCCACCTTCTCCTGGTATGCAAACTGCAGATGGTCAAGGGCGCGGTGCACCTGTGGCCTCAGGTGGTGAAGCAGCAGCTGCTCCATGGTCTTCATCACATGTGACGTCAGAGCGACAGGCCGGAAGTCGTTCGGCTCACTAGGACGTGATACCTTTGGGACTGAGGTGATGTAAGATGTTTTCCAAAGACTCGGGACTCTCCCCTGTTCCAGGCTCAGGTTGAAGATGCGCTGTAGAGGACTCCCCAGCTCCAACGCACAGGCCACGTGGGAGAATAAATGACGTTATGTTTTATGGCACCCCTTGCTGTAAAATGGCACTCATGATGAAGTTTTGTTGTTTTCTGATACTAACATTGAGGCTTCAGCACAACCATAATATTAATAATAATAATCAAACAAGAAGAAGAAGACATAATAAAGTAGGATATTGCATTACACTGCATTGAATTGTTGCTGCTTTGCAACATCATGAATAATATTGTAACAATCCTCTGACATGGAAAGAGACACAGATAGACACACACACACCCTACAAAGTTCAGGAGTTAATCCTGATAATGGCCATGTTTATTTAACAATGAATGATCCACAGCCGTACTATCAGAAGGATCATCTTTCCACTGTTATGGCACATGGGAAATGCCTCATAAAGTAAAAGTTATACTGAAACTGACGATGGCTATTCCTGCACTGTTACTGAAGTTGTGTTCACTTTTCCACTGTTCCCGATGTGTTGTGCATCTCTCCGTGATCCCTCCTTATCTTACCTGCGTGGCTCTATTAATACAATGCCCTGAGAGTATTTGCCTGCATTCTTGAACCTTCCTGGTTCTATGAAAGTAAAATAAATGTTCCATTGATTCATGGAAAGTAAATCTCAGTGTACCTGTGTGACATTTTGCTGCCAATCATTCATCCAGCCTCACCTATCTTCAGAGTACAGTACAGTTTGCATCCATGAACACGTGTGGATTGATGGTATGATATCACTTGCGGCTGACATATTCATGCTCATCCACACAGGGGAAAGTGATCTTTATGTGCATGCCGTTTGCATGAATACAGCTTGCTTTAACATGGATGTTGAGTCTTGGATAAATGTATAATTACCTCACGTGTTGTAAGAGTTTTCAAAGTTTTTGTGCTTGTTTGTGACACACACAAATCATTGCTTTTGCAAAGCTGCCTTTTTCCTAAGTCCAAAAAGCATAATGTTGCTGACACTTTAATTTTAGCTCTCAGCGCGTGGCTTCTCTCTGTAGATGGACTGATTACATAAAGTACAAGATTTGTTACAAATATTATTCTATTGCTCATTGTTGCATGCATGTCCACTAACTTTCTACATTAAAATTTAGTGTAATGGAACTTGTTACAGGATTTCCAGATCAGCTTTTGTAGCATGATAACTTCCCCACAGACCTTAGCTCCTTCATCTTTTGTTACCCATAGGGTTGCCAGACATCACATATTCTCCAGGGCAGTCACACATTTCATGGCAATTTTGATACCTTGATTCATTTTTAACCCCCCCTTATTTCTCAGTTTATCAGCATCTTAGTTTGCAAGTTGTTATAGAAAGACCACTTTGGAGTGTACATCCTTCAATGCATTAAAAAAATAACCATCAGATTTTGTTTTGTCCTTTGCGTGAGATGGACAGCTAGAGCTGTGTTCTGTTAGCAACAGTGTTATTTTACCAATTCTAAACTGTCAAACCCGAGGTATCCTGTATTTACATTATACATGAGTATAAATAAGCATGAGAAACAAAGAAAAGGTCCAGAAAGAAAAGGGAAAGGATAAAGCAGCCAAACTTTCATCAAAGTCAAGTCAGGCCTCAAGGTCATGGTACAGCCTACAAAAGCTGACCTGGAACAGACGAGTGAAGAAATTGGTCTGGTAGGACCGCACGCTGCAGCATCGCATCCAGACAAAGGCAAAAGTGGGAGCGAAACTCCAAGCGAGGCAGCCATGGAGGATTTCAGGAGGATTGGTACTAAGTATGGCCCTTTCATTTCTGCTTTCAACCACAGCTAATACCCCAGTGTCATCAACCCCAACCAAGCTCAGCCTCTGGAATGTGGAGAAGACCTAAATGCACTTTTCGAGCTGAAGAAAATGATTGACACACTCGGGGAAGACAGGGGGACATAAAAGATATACAGAGAGAGATATAAAGAAGGATATAATGAAAAAAATATTGGACCTAAACAAGAGGGGTGAAAAACAGCATCAAGATATAAAAGACCCAGGGAAACATTTAAGTAATACGTTGACTATAGCCTTTACAGAAATTCTAGGGAAAATTGATGAAAAAATACAGGAAATTACAAAAAAGTTAGAAAGTAAAATTAGAGTACTCGCTCTTCAGCAGTTGTTTACAACTTGTATTGAAATAGTTGAACAATCGACTTCTGTCACTGATGAAAAGGCAATGGCTACAAAATCAGAATGCAAAGAGCTCACTGACAAACTGTCTGCACTAGAAGATAAATATAGAAGGAACAACATCAGAATCGAAGATCTCCCTGAAAAATGTGAAAAGTCCAAACCCAGTTAAATTTATAGCTGAACTATTCTCTAAAATAACTGGAGAAGACTCCAAATTGGACACCAAGATCTCAGCAGCCTACATTACCGTAAACATGTATCAAATGCCACAAAACTGAGAAGCCTTATTGTCTGTTTCAACAAACTAAAGGCAGCACAAAATTTCATGTCCATTCTCAGACAGAAAGAGGATATTATATCTGAAAATAACCACATTTGTATTTTCCCAGATTTCTCCCCTTCAACAGGTGCTAAATGCACTGCATGCTACAGTATTAAATAGCAACTACGTGGTGCTAATATCAGATACAGCCTCTTGTACCCTGGTAAATTAAAAGTACATATTGAAAGTCAGTTTTTCATTTTTAGTTCTCTGAATGATGCAGAAAAAGAGCTAAGCAGGCTGAAGCATGATCATAAGTCATACCGTTTTCTAACATGGCAAAGAAGGTTCTGCTTGCAACTTACAATTTGGACCGTTTGTAATGCAACATTTGCCGTAACTATACATTCTGTAATTATTTTTCAGCTGTCTTTATCGTTTTTTTTCCAATTATTACATTATATTGGAATCCCTTCCACTGAATATGTGTACTTCTTGGTAACTACAAAGTAACTAGCTATTAACAGGGGTTTTTTTTTTTCAGTTCATATCCTTGATATATCGTATTGGGGGTGTACTATCATATGTTATCTCAGTCTCCTTGGGAACTATAGGTTTATTGTATTAGGACTGTACTTTCAAAATACCTCAGTTTTAACCTTTTCTACACTGGCTATGGACAGTTCATTTTGCTCTGGAAATGTTCTGTCTCTCTTGGCACGTCAGAGGACCGGGACTTAGTGAAGTGTGGTTTGCCTCACTCGAGAAGGCAAAATAAGGAGAGTGAGGGAGTTGGGGTTGGAGAAGGAAGAGAGAATGAGAGCTTTGCTATTTCTTATTTATCCTTTCTACTCCAACAACTGGCAATGCCAACACAACAATAGGCTTCCAAGCCATAACACCTGGCAATAATATGAAGTCTAGGTCAAAGCTCGCATATGTAAAAATCTTAACTTAAAACTACAAAATGTTAACAAAAGTTCAGAAACAAAGTTTTTGTGACCAAACAGTAATCTTTGTGAGCCAGAATGTCAAAGGTCTCAATCATGAATTAAAGAGAAAGTATTCACTCATGTAACAGGCTTAAATGCCAAGATAGTATTTTACAGGAGATTCACATAATAAGTAAGGGTCAATTTCAGTTGGAAGGGATTGGATTGGCCAAATTTTACACTCCAGCTATACGAAGAAAACTAGGGGTGTGGGAATCTTAATTCACAGAACTACCCCATTTGTAGCATCAGACATAATACGTGATCTTGAACAGTGACATGTCATGGTGATGGGCAATTTATTTAAAACAAAAGCAATTCTGGTAAATATTTATGCACCTAATGTGGACGATTGAAATTTAACTCAAAATGTATTTGCATCTATTCCTAATGTGAAGACTCATAAAATGATAATGGCCGGAGACTTAAATTCTGTTTTAAATCCAGAACTGGATAGGTCTTCAGCTACAGCAGTAATAACATCTAATACTGCAAAAATAATTACAGTTTGTAATTGATCAGAACTTATCAAACCCGTGCCAGTTTATAAATCCTTACCTTAGAGCATATTCTTTCTTCTCACAAGTTCATCATCATTGAATACATCCTAACTTGTATATGCACAAATCACTCAATTATTCAACTTAAAATTTTCTATCAAGTGCATTTATCTCAATTAAAACTATCTAAAATGTTTCCAGGGCAAGATTCAACCTGTGAACGGTGTAATTGAATTCCATCCTCACTAGGCCACATGTTTTGGGCATGCACCAAATTAACATCTTTTTGGACAAAAAATCTTTGAATGCCTATCAGACAGCCTTGGCATCACAATCAGTCCTAACCCATTAACTGCTTCGTTCGGTGTAGTCCCGGGTGGGCTTAAAGTAGAGAAAGACAAACAAATCGTAATTGCCTTTACCTCACTACTGGCACGTAGACTTACCTTGCTCAACTGGAAGGATCCCAACCCACCACGAGTCAGTGGGTAACTGATGTTAAATACTATTTGAATATGTAAAAACATCTAATTCTCACATAGAGGATCTATTCAAAACCTTTTTTAAATATAGCAGGATATATTCAATAACATTTTAGAATAACGTTCTGTATCCGGGAAAAGGATACCCTTCCTTCCTTGTTGCTTCAAAGATTTGTTTTATTGACTGACTCTCCTCTCTTTCTTTCTTTTGGGTAGGGGATGAATTTTGATTTTGTTAAGTTTGATTTGATTGTATGTAATTTTTTTTGCTTTTAATTAAAATTAATAAAAAATTTAAGAATCAAAACAGGCCATAACTGTGCATTAAAGTAATCTGTATTTAGAAAGTAAAGCTTACAAACAAGGAAATGTACAAATGTAACATCAAGACACTAAGTTCTGAAGCAGCTTGCTTTAGCCACGTGCTTTATCTGTCAATAAATGTTGTAATTTAATGAAGAACTTCAGAGAGAATTTCAATTTCTCAAAAAAAATATATTTGGTCTTGAGAAGGACAAACTGATATGCCAAACATATGGAAGTAAATATTCTGTTTCCCATGGAAAATGCAGAGATATTACTCAGCTTTCAATAGCAAAAAAACAAAATGATGCCAAAAAGTGTAAGTGCACTAGGTAGGCCAGGACTCGAAGTAGACACAATTTTTGCAAGCATAATGCTGTTCACCTATCATTCAGCAGTATAAATAAAATATGATCTGACTGGCTTTTTCGGGGTTTCTAATTCAATTCAAGTTATCGTATGTGCCAGCTTGGTCAAAATGTTTTAGATTGCATTGTAACATAGCAATGCACCAGCAATTGCAGAAGGGGATGTTTAAAGTGCACAAATAATGACCTATCTTATTGTATGAGTAGCTTTGAAGGTTGTATTTGTTTGGTTTTGTTGTGTGTATGAGCAGTGTAAACGTATTTGTATACAGCATTGTGGAACTGCGATACCCCCAGTCCTCTTTGCTGTATTCCTTCAGGGAGAATTTAGTTACCCATCTTTGAGTTATTCTTGACAGTGCTCTGAATTTCAAAAAGCAGTCTAATGCAGTAGTGCTCTTTCAATTCTTCATCACCTCTCAGCTTCATTATCACAATTCTCTTTTAAACGGATCTCCTGATTAAACCATTAACTAATTGCAACAAGTCTGAATTAATCACAACTTATGAGGTTGTTGGTTTTATAATTAGATTTTAAGAACTCCACATTGTATTTCATTATTCTGTATATATGGTCAGGTGATGGAGTAGACCTGATTAGGGTTGCTGGCTTAGCTGCAACCTCTTAAAAATACTTTGTGGCACATTGGTTAGCCCTTCGGCTCCTCTCCTTCACAGATGCTGATCTGATACTCAGCCCAGTTACTGTCTGTGTGAAAGTCACATATTCTCCCAATGTTCATTCCTTCAACTTTCTCCCGACTGTATTATCACAATTCTTTTTTAAATGGTCTTCCTGCTTTACCTATCTACCAACTTTAACAAGTTTAAAATTCTACTGAAAGCAGTTTAAAAGAGAAAAAATAAAATTCTCTTTCTAAAAAATTAAACCACACAATTACCTGTCATCTACCAGACAACTGATATCCTTAGAGTCTGGCCTTTGTCATAATTCATGACCTGTTTTGTCACCTTTGGTGAACACTCAGTCAACTCTGAGGCACCTGTTCTCTACTTGTCCTGGCTTAGGTCTGTTCATGAATCCCCTTGGGTGGATTCTTTGAAATTTCACTTAAAAACTCACCTCTTGTCTGAATTGCAATCAACTTCATGATCTTTGGATTCTTATATCGCTCTTCAGTAACAACTTTTCACTGTTCTTTTCAGTTTTTCTTTACGTATAATGTGTACATGTACAGAGCCAAAGCAGAAAATAAATTAATTCAGAGTAATAAGAAAGATGTGTGGGATGATGTGGACATAATTACTGGACTTAAATAATCCAGGGTGCAGGTGCTTGAAGGAAATCCAGACAAAGCTAAAGTTTGGCATGCCAACTGAACATTGAGAGATATCTCAAAATACATTTTAAGATATTTTAACATGCATTTAAGATATACAGCATTAAAACGAATTACAGATATCTGAAAGCATGTCTCTGTCAAGACATCTTTTAAATTACTTTTATCTTAGATATGAATAATAAGTGTTTTAAGATATCGCAAATAAATTTCAAGATACCTTGAAATGCTACACTCTTCATTTTGAAATATTTCAAATGCACTTCAAGATCTCTTGAAATAAGTTCACATGCATTTTGAGGAATCACAAATACATTTCCAGATATCTTAAAATGGTTTTCTGTATACCAGCCCAAATTAAAAATTAGAGAAATTTCAAACTAAAATTCAAATATCTTCAAATGCAATTTACTTTTTAAGATATTTCAAATGGATTTCAAAATTTTGAGATACCTGGAAAAGAAGTTTAGATGTCTGAAAATGTATAGGAAGCTATTTTGAGATATCTGGAATTGCATTTGAGATATCATAAATTGCATTGTAGATAACTGAAAATATTACAAAATAGTTTTAAATTATTGAATGTCTTGTCACACACGTTCGTATGGGAAACAGCTAAAGGGCCTAAATAATAGTAATTCTACGCCAGACCAAGGGGCGGCGAAGTGTGCTAACTGTCTCTCTCAGTCTCTTGCAGACCATTCTCAGGAAATCCCGCTTGGTTCTGGTGCCAACAATGATGTCACTTTCATTTTCCTGTGCTGATGATGATGTCACTTCGGTTCCAATGGCAACTATGTCATTTCCTGTTCTATCTGTTTAAACCGTCATCTTGTCTAAATGCAAAACGGTTCTGTTTTGAACTCTGTTCTATGAATATCGCTCATTTACAAATCTAACTTTTGCAGCAGGGAAAAAAAATATACAGGTGGCTGCCCCAAAACTTCACAATGTCTGTGACTCGTTTATGTGACAGTCTTTTTAAAAATATCTTAAAATATATATGAGACATATTGGAATAAAATTTGAGATACCTTGAAGTATATTTTAAGACATCTCAAATGGTGAAGAGACCTATTTTTAATTTAATTTTATTTGTTTATAAATTTGAGATATCTAAAAATATATTATCTGAATTTTAAGATATCCTAAATGCTTCTTAAAATATCTTCTTTAATTATATTCCGAGAAATCTTAAAATAACTTTCTTTGCATTTCAAGATATCTGAAATAAATTTCCAGATAACTTAAAATAACTTGCTGTTTATTATGAGATTTCGTAAAATAGGCATGAAGCTCAATTTTAAGAATAGGCAATTTTACAGGAAATGATTTCAAGATATCTGGAAATGTATTTGAGATATTTAGAAATGCACACGAGGGTATTTTAAGATAATATGAAATTTATTTAAGATATTTTAAAATGTACAGGAACTTATTTCAAGTTATCCTGAATTGCATTTGAGGTATCTTGATGTGCATTTCAGATATCTTAAAATGCAGAGTGTATCATTTAAAGTTATCTTCAAGTCTATTTGAAATAATGCATTTAGGATATTTTGAAACAAATGCATTTCCAGGCATTTTTAAATTCATTTTGAAGAATCCCTAAATGTTCGTTTGGCTTGCCATGTTTCTCTATCTACAATGCCTTTCAAGATATTTGAAGAAAAAAACCTTTTCAGAAAATTACCGACTGTGTGTTCTCAGTGGAACTTTGTGTCTATTTGAAGATGCTATCTTGAAAAGCATCTGAGATATCTCGAAAGCATCAGGAAGTAATTTGGAGATATCTTGAAATGCATTGTAGATATCTGAAAAGAGACAGGAAGCTATTTATGATATCTGGAAATGAAATAAGATATCTTAAAATGTACTTCATACTGATTTATGTTTCAAAAATCTAAAATACATTTTTAGATACTGTATCTTAATTTTATTATAATGAAATCTTAAAATGTATTTCAGGATATCTCAAATATATTTTAAGAATTCTTTTAAAAGACATTGGCTTGTCTTATTTTATCTGAGTATTATTTTTTGAAATCTAAAATGCAATTCCAGGCATACCATGGTAACATTAGGCATAAAACAGCAACCAGTCCCAGATGGGACGTCAGCCTATTTAATGACATTACCACTCAGTGATACTGAGACGTTTTAGAAACACCAGCTAAGCTAAGCTAAGCTCAGTTGCATGTCTGTAGGATGTGAGAAGAGATGAGAGTACTTGGGGAGTTGTGGCTGGGACAAACTCGACTCAAACAGTGACTGAACTAAAGTTTCTTAAGCTGTGGCATGTAGGAAGAAATGGACGTACCTACTGAAAAAAACAGACATAGGCTTTGCAATCAGACAATAATGGAGCTGGCAGTGGAACCACTGAGGCAGTAGCACTAAACAAGAGGCCGCCTTACTGAATATGGCTGAAATACTTGACTGAAAATAATACACCAAATGAAAATATTTCTTGAAGTGTAGAGATTAACTGCTCAATCTGTATGACCTCCTACTAAAGTCACTTACAGCTCTCTAAGTTTTTCATATGGCTTGGGAAATGTAAATCAGTGTTAGTTTTGTTGTCTTTGTCTTGATCTCCAAAACTGATGAAGCAGAAACCAACACTGACATTGAATTACAATAAATTTAAATATAAAAGATTTCTAAATATTTGATACTGAGTTCAGCATGCTTCTGACACGCTGATTGTTTGACAATGTGATCTGCTCCTTCGTGTGTTGCAGAAGATGTTACTACACTTATTGATAAAAAAAATAAAGTCATATGGCAGTTTTTGACTCTGAGTTTTTCCTTCTTGGTGAATGGACACTTATATCCCAGAATACTTCAGAAAATGTACAATTTGGGCTGAAAAATGCGAATGTTGGATAAAAATGCTCACTGGAGTTATTACTCTGTGGAGTAACGTCAATGAACACCCATGCCAAACATGTGACACATATTGTCGTTACAAACTGGCAAGAAGTTCTTGGGTCAGAAGGGGCAAAAGGTGTCACCTGAGAGG
Source organism: Polypterus senegalus (assembly GCF_016835505.1). Taxonomy (NCBI): domain Eukaryota; kingdom Metazoa; phylum Chordata; class Cladistia; order Polypteriformes; family Polypteridae; genus Polypterus; species Polypterus senegalus. Next base: position 31,458,889 of record NC_053168.1, on the reverse strand, counting down.
TTAAAAGCAGACAGAGGTCATCACTAAAAAAGGCGCCTACACTGTTGACTGGAGAGCACTTAGAAATGCCACTAGGAGTAGAAAAGGAACGCTACGGGCGACATGTCCTCAAGAGAAAGAGAGGCTGTAGATAAGTGGGGCAGGTCAGGAATGTTCTTCAGGAAGCTATGGGGAAGCCAGCAGGCCGGCCAGATTTGAATAGTGCAGTCCTGCTTATTCCATGTGAAATAGGGCAGTTCTAAAGCTGCCAGTGGTGCCTGGCACATTAAATATAAATCAGGGGGTAGTATGACCTGAACCAAGAACTTCAAAAATCTTCTCTCCAAACTTTTTAAATGACTTCAGGGACTGCAAATAAGTAAATCTCAAGTGTAGTGATGATTAAAACAGGATAGGTTCAATATACAGTTTTGCAAAATTCACCTCACAGGCTTTATCACAATTGTTTACCTGTGTTCTTTCCTGTAGCTGTGTAAAACGTAATCCATAACGCACCAGTTTGCGCAACAGTTTTATTTATGTTTCTCATTCACATCACGTTTTTAAAAAAATGTGATAGGCTGCATATTTTCCACAAAAAGACACACCAAAACACACCATTGTGCACATGCATAGGGTAACAAACTGCACAGAAAGTCGCTACTGGCAAGTGTCGTGGCCTGGCAACCACCTTATTCTAGTTGAATATACACACTACCATGATATTTTTTTTAATTATTGTTAGAGATCTACATTTAAATACTAAATGATAGGCAGATGTATTTAAAATTAATGTGCATGAAAACGCTTCCAAACAGGACCTAATGCCTTTCTTTTTGTATCAATGGCACAAAATTAATTTCCCCTAGGGAACGAATAAAGTATAATCCCTATATATATATATAAAATCCAACTTCTGTCTGTTTGCCTGTATGTCTACAAGATAACTGCTTCACAGATTTAGATTGGGTTTTTTTCTATAATTTCCTTGAACATTCCGGTTGATTTTGCGACTTCTCTCATTGAGCTATGAATCATAGTTCGCTTGCAGGAGCGATTTATTTGCATTCAGCTGGCCAAGGGGAGTGGGGTGGGGCCCTCCTCACTCACATGCCAGCCTCGGGACACTCCTTACCTCCACTTAGCTAGCAAATGAGAGAACTACTTAACGGATTTAGATTGTGTTTTTTTCTTGAATTTGCTTGAACATTCCGGTTGATTTTGTGACTGTGGGCCGAGGGGGGGAAGCATGATGTCAGGAGTGGGGAGCTGGGTAGGACCTTCCTCACGGTTCTGTTTCACTATTATGCAGGCAAAGCCGCGAGGGATGGCTTGTCCAATGTAATTTAAAATCAAAACACAGTTTATGTATTTTTGCAATATTTTCACAAAGCAAAAGACTAACTTTTCCTTCAAAATCAATTTAATGTGACTTATTTTAGTGTAAAGTTAAGCTGAAAGGTGAGTAGAAAAAACAGCTTGTATGACATTAAGGTGAAAAAGAGAAAAATTACAAAAAAGACAGCAGATCTGTGTCTGGATGACTGTTTGGTTCTGGTAGTGGGCAAGTGTGGGGGCCATCCAACCAGGGAGAGAATGACACAGACTTGTGATTATTTGAACTTAAGGGCCCAGCAGGGCTTTGTCCTTTGTGACTGACTTTGTGTTCTCACTGCAGTCACACATTCTTCCAATGCCTGAACTCAATTGATTCAATGATAGGCTTTGGCTAGATGGTGTCCCAAGATCATATAATGTGTTGGGGAGTCAAATATTTCTTTTTACCTTTTGAATATTAAAAAGTATTTAAAGTCAATAAGAACTTTTGCAGGTCTGTGATATCAGCTTGTTTAAACCACACAAAGAGAAAAAGCAAAGAATGTAAGCTCACAAAGAAGGGTCTTTCTGCAGAATACTAAGGAGCAAACAGAAGTAAAAAAGGTTAGCAAAAGGTCACACTCCAAACATAATAAAATCATATTTTAAGGAAAGTCAAGTCACTAAAATAGTATATTGCAATAGCAAAGCTGATACACCAAGCAATGGTTGAAAAGTTCCCCTCCAAGACCAAATGTCTTCATCATAGAGGGCAAGAGGTGGGATGAAGGGTCTACATAAAGTTAGGCTTGAGTCGCCCCAAAACTCTTTGATGATAAGATAAGTTGCAAGTCAGGATTTAGTTAAATTCTCCAATTAATCTAGGACCTGTGGCTTCGGAATATGGAAAAAAACGGAGCAGACATGGGGAGAATGTGCAAGGTGGGCAAAGACAATGACCAGCCAGAATTTTAACACAGTTTGCTGGAGTTGTGACGCAATAGTATTAACCACTGCCCAACTGTTACCCTCTTCTCTTTGTGCTCTGCTCTTTATTAATTGTTCTAAATAATTTATTATGAAAGGTGGGAATTTTTGCGGATGACTGCTAGTTAGCATTTCCTGTCACAATTATTAAATCTAAATTAGCTCAGTTACTACATATTGATTCTTACAATCATGAACCCACTAATTCCAATTCAGGATTGCAGGGCAATGGAGTGAGGAGCATCAAATAAAGGCATAAATTTACCCCCAGTGGGGCTCCAGTGTGTTACAGAAGTAATTCTATATAAATAAATAAAGCTTTATCTAAATCTAACATTGATTATTAATTATTTTTGTTATATTATTGTTATTTCATTATGCAGTATTTGAACATTTATACTTTGTTCCTCTCATTTTTTTCCCTTGATCTAAACAAACCTAACAAAGATAATACTTCATTGAGCCAATGACGCGTTTAATAAAAGATGATTGATAATCGTAAAGATTTCCCACAACCTTCAACCAATGGTAACATGGTGATGTGAAGTACAGATTCAAAAGACCTGAACAATTCAGTTATCTTGGCTGGCTCATAATGGAAAAAATATATATATCTAGAGAGAAAACTAATAAGAGCAGCAGCAAGCTGATTATGAGCTGAAACTCATAGTGAAATCGACCCAGTAATATAATGACCTATCATTGACTGCAGTTTTATTGAACCTTAAAAATACAACAAATCTTTTTTTTAAATTTATGGGAAAAGATGAAAATACAGTGGATTCAGAAAGTGTTCAGACTGATTTTTACACATTTTGTTATGTTGCAGCATTAGGCTAAAATCACTTACATTAATTTTTCCTTCACGTCAAACAACAATCAATACCCCAAACCAACAAAGTGAAAACAAGATTATAGCAATTCTTGCAAATTTGTTAAGAATAAAAAACTGAAATCTCACATTTGCACCAGTATTCAGGACCTTCTTGGCACTCCTTTGGCCTGGAGTCATCTTGGGTACGAAGTGAAAAGCTTCACACACCTGAATTTGGGAATTTTCTAATATTTTTCTCTGCTGATCCTCTCAAGCTCTGTCAAGTTGGATGGAGGACCTTGGTGAACAGCTGTTTTTGGGTTTCATGAGAGATTTTTGGTTAGGTTCAACTCCGGGGCTCTGGCTGGGCAAGTCAAGAACATTCCTAGAGTTGTCTCTAAGTCACTCTTGTGTTGACTTTCCTTTGTGCTTTGGGTCATTGTCCTGTTACAAGATGAATCGTTGGTCCATTCTGGTTTCCAGAGTAATCTTGACCAGGTTTTCATTAAGGATATCTCTGCTGTGTTCTTTGCTCTGTTCAACTTTCCCTCAACCCTGGCTAGCCTCCCAGTCCCTCCTGCTGAATAATAAACCTTACAGAACGATGCTGCCACCAACATTCCTCCAGAAATGATGTTAATCTTGGTTTAATCAGACCAGATAATTTTGTTTGTCATAGTCCGTGGATCCTTTAGGTGCCTTTTTGAAAGCTTCAAGAGGGCTTCTATGTGTCTTTTACTGAAAGGTGGCTTCTTTCTGGCCACTCTGCAAAAAAGTGAAGATTGATGGAGTGTTGCAGCAATAGTTATCCTTTTGGAAGTTTTGGAATTATGTAATGCATTGAATACACCACAGGTGGAGTACAAACAAGGTGTTAGAACATCTCAGTGATGATCAGTAGAATAGGATGAACCTGAGCTAAATTTCAATGTCAAGATGTGATATTTCCATTTTTTATTTTTATTAAATTTGCACAATATTTCTAAAGTTCTTTTTTCACTTTGTCATTCTGAGGTACTGAGTGTTATTTATGAAAGAAAAAATAATTTAAATGATTTTGACACAATAATGCAACACAGCAAAATGTGAAAAAATGAAGAGGTCTGAAAACTTTATTTATTTATTGTATGAAATGATAGATTACACATATAAAGAACATTTGAGAGCCTAACTGGACATGAAAATAAATAAACTGATGATGCAGAGAGACAGTCAGCTACAGTATAAGAGCTCCTCTGGAGAGAGGTGGTCACTTGAATGCTTCTTTGCCATAGGCAGACTTCTTGAGGTTTTATGATGACCCGTTGAGTTTTTAATCACATTTTAATAATTTATTAGATCTAAATCTCACTTCCACAGATGTTAAGTACAGTAAATTATCTATGTTTATACAGCATCTGTAGAGCAAAGTGCATATTCAGCAGAATGCCAAGCCAAACAAAACTGTAGCAAAAATGAACTACACTGAAACGGAGGCAGGAATATTTAAATGTCTTTCTTCTAGCTGTCAAAAGATTTGCAACACATTTTATTAAACCAGTCCTTTGTATGGTACATAATAAATATTTAGGAATATAATAAATAAAAGTTAAATTAGGCCACTTGGCCAGTACTGGTCTGTTCAGTAATGACAAGATGAATTCATTAAATTCTTCATCGCTTAGTTGTAGTATATCTACCATAGGAACATGAATACAGTATGACTACGATGGGGAAAAATAAATCCTAAAAGTAAAGTTCCTTCCCACCAGGATAAATTACCCAACAGAGAGGTGTGCTGAGTTTGGTCTGTTTCCTACCTCTTCTGCAGTAGTCTGTGGCAAAGGTGATTTCAACTGACTAGATCGACAGAGCTCTCTGAGGCATTAAGAAAGAAGGTTTTATAAGCCAATGAGTCTGAGAAGGGATTTACAAAGTTCTCCAAACAACTGCAAATCAATCAAAATCATGTAGATGAAAATCATCTACAAGTGGAGAAGATTTCAAACTAATGCCAGCTTGTCCATGCAGGGCTGCCCCACCAAGTTCAACCCAAGAACAGAATGCAAGATGCTGAACGAAGTCTCTAAGATCCCCAAAATTTCATCATGTATGACCTACAGGTAGCTCTACCCACTGTTGAGGTGAAAAGGCTTGAATCTATAATTAGAAAGAGCCTGCACAAATTAAGTCTTCTTGGGAGGTATGATAGAAGGAAAGCATTGCTGTCCAAAGAGAACATCAGGACAGAACTAAAATCTGTCCATGTGCATCAAGCAAAGGCCAGGAGATGTGGAGCAATGTGCTCTAAACAAATAAATCAAGGAGTGTTATTTGGTCACAATATCAGATGACATGTTTGTCAAAAACCAAATGCAGTATTTGACCATAAGAGCGTGATACAAACTGTGAAGCATTGTGTTGGAAATGTTATGATTTGGGGCTGCTTTTCTATATCAGGCCCCGGGTAGCTCACTATCATAGAATCCACTCTGAAAATCTTTATTGTATCAGTGGGCACTTGACGATAATGTAAGACCATCTATCTGAAGACGGGAGCATAAGCGAAAGTGGACCTTACAACATGACAGTGACCCTAAACAAAGAGGTTAGTCAACAAAGGAATGGCTGAAAAAAAAAAATTGAAAGTTCTGGACTGGCTGAGTCAAAGCCCCATCAAGATGCCATGTGGGGATTTCAAATAGGCTGTAAGTAGACACCCCTCAAACATTGTAGAGCTGAAAGAATTCTGCATTTAGGAGTGGAAAAAGACTTTCTCATAGGTGATGCCAGATACGGTTAAACAGTAATAGGAAACACTTATTTGAGGTTTTTTTTTTTTGATAATGAGGGCAATGACAGTGACTAGAGGCAAATGCTGACAGCCATACCACCAGCACTTCAGATCAGGTAATCTACCTGAAGCTAAGCATGTTTGTGGCTGGCCAGTACTTAGATGGGAGACCATCTAGGAAAAGCATGGGCTGCTGCTGGAAGAGGTGTTGGTGAGCCCATCATGGAGTGCTTACACTGTGGTCTCTGTGTGGATCCCAACACTCCATTGCGTTGAGGGGGACACTGCACTGTAAAAATTGGGCCAGTTCTTAAAATGAGATGTAAAACTGAGGTCCTCTCTGTGGTTACAAAATATCTTTAGTCATCTTTTGAAAAGAGCTGAGTGCTTCCTAATATCCTTGCTATACTATCCACCACAGCATGGCCATTCTGGCTGCCTGATCTCTCCCTGTCCCCTATTGGCTAATTATCTCTTATGCCTTCACCATCAGTTACCTAAACTGTACTGAGCGTTTTGGCACAAAAATGACTGCTGATGAATGATCCATGTGGATGCTAGACATTGGTGGTGGATGAAGGGGTTCCCCACTGTCTATGTAAAGCACTTTGAGTAGAAAGAAAAGTACTACATACATGTAACAAATGAAAATTATTATTTTTTCCATAGACGGAAATTTTCATTTCTCATTTAATACGTTATTGCAAAGTCACATTTTCATTTTCTTTTTCAGTTATGCCACCATTATCTAAAGGTACTGTTTAAATAAAGGTCAAATCTTGATATGTCCACATATGTTAAAAAAGAAAAACAAATATTATTAACATCATTAGACAGATATACTGTATATAGTTGTGTTGTGGCTCACTGTGTTACACAAATAACAGCAGAGTTGTATTGTTTAAATATGGGGTGTCGCATAATATGTAGTCTGGTCTTAGTGTCAATGTCAATATGCATTAATTAGTAATATAAAAATAATGATGCTGTATAACAGGGGTCCTCAATCACGGTCCTGGAGGGCCGCAGTGGCTGCAGTTTTTTGCTCCAACCCAATGGCCTAATCAGAAGCCCTTATTGCTCGAGTAACAATTCTGCTTCACTTTAGTGATCTCACTCGTTAAGATTTTGAACCCTCATTGCTTATTTTATTCTTAAACAGCTCTATACTTGGTTTTAATTGCTCCTAATTAGCAATAACATGTAAATGACAAAAGAGACCAGCATTTCTCCATTTAGCTCGTTACCATTTACACCTCTGTGTGTATTTATCATGCACTATTGGGTTTAAATAAATACTTGGAAGGAAAGTGAAGAGAAAAAAGTGAAGGACTGAGAAGTACTCCTCCATTTTAGCCTTTAAATCATTTGGATGATATCCTTAGAAAGGGGAAGAAAATCCAGGATATGAGAATAAGCTGACATAGCAGAGTTAAAGCACTAACAAGCCATGAAATGTAATTATTGGCAAAAATTGCTTTCTAATTAAGTAACTGGGTTGGATCAAAAACCTGCAGCCACTGCGACCCTCCAGGACTGGGATTGAGGACCCCTGCTCTGTAACATCTTATATTTTATTGAGAAAATGTTATTGAAGAATGCTGTTCCTGAAAATACTGCGGTGGGCTGGCGCCCTACACAGGGTTTGTTTCCTGCCTTGCGCCCTGTGTTGGCTGCGATTGGCTCCAGCAGACCCCCGTGACCCAGTAGTTAGGATATAGCGGGTTGGATAATGGATGGATAGATGTTCCTGAAAATAGACTTCTTGTAGTCTTTTGCGATAATCACTGCATCAACTTATGATGACTTATGCAATCCACAATGTCGGTGCAAAACTGTGGGATAGAAGAATTTCTTGTTTTCAAAATATTGTTTAAAAAAAACAGGTCTGACCCATCAAGACATGAACTTCTCAAGACCTTTAAAGGTCTCCTGTCGTATCTGGCACCAAGATATTAGCAGCATATCTTTTAAGCCCGGTACAATAAGTTGTGAGGTGGGGTTTCCACTGATCAGACTTGTTTTCCAAGCAGTCCACTAGATAAACAGTCGTACTGAGATCTGGGGAATTTAGAGGCCAAGTCAACACCATGAGCTCTTAGACATGATCCTCAAACCATTCCTGAACAAATTTTGCAGTTTGGTAGGGAGCATTATCCTGAAAGAGGCCACCACCATCAGACAATATCACTGTCAGAAAGGAGTGTACGTGGTCTGCAGCAATCTTTGGGTAGGTGGTATGTTTCAAAATAACATCCACATGAATGCCAGGACCCAAGGTTTCCCAGCAGAACGTTGCCCAGATCATCACACTGCCTCCACCAGATTAATTTCTTTACATAGTGAATCCTGCTCACGGTTCTTCTCCAGGTAAGCGATGCACACACATACAAATATCCACATCTAAAAGAAAATGTAATTCATAATACCAGGCCACTTTATTCCAATGTTTCATGACTCAGTTCTGATGCTCATGTGCCTTTTGTAATTTCTTTTGACGGTGGACAGGGTTCAGCATGGGTACTCTAGTTGGTCTGCAGCTCCATACTGTACATAGTAAGCTGTGATGCACTGTGTGCTCTGATAACTTTCTCTCATGGCAGGCATTAAGTTTTACAGCAATTTGTGAAAACAGCAGCTTCTGTGGGATTGGACCAGGCAGGTTAGCCTCCTCTTCCCCATCATCGTCAAGTCATTACAATGTAGCCCTTGTCAGAGTTGGTCAGATCTTTACACTCGTCATTTTCTTGCTTCCATCACATCACCTTGAAGGACTGACTATTCACTTAATGCCTAATCCATTCCAAAGCTTGACAGGTGCCATTTTTAGCAAGATAATCAATGTTACTCACTTCAACTGTCAGTGGTTTTAATGCTGTAGCTGTTAAGTGTACCTGCTGCCTACATGCTCCTTTACTGAATGTTATTTTGTTTATGTCCAGTCCATCACTGAGAACATTAACACACACATTTACATGGAGCGCCAATTCAGAGTTTACAAAAAACCTAACATACAAATGTTTAAGATGTAAGAGGAAAACCAGAATAGCCAAAGAAAAACTTGAACAAGGAAACTAAAAGTGGACTTTGACTCCTCGCCCAGACTCAAAGCAACCCACTAAAACTGTGAGAGAGTAGCAAAAACTACTGAACCACCTTACTCTTCTAGGAATAAACCGATTTGAATGAAAAGTTTACGATTACTTATTAAGTATAAGGTAAACTGCTGTTAGGTTCTAACCACACAAGATTTCAGGAACTATGCTACACGGTGGGCCATGGAAAAGTAGCCCGCCTCCAATACCGGTGCCACGCTCTTTGGAGGAGGCCGTAGCCCCTTTTTCTCTGTCTGCCATTTGTCCGGCAATGTGGTGTCGCCCCATGTGCAGTGTTCTGGCTTTATTTTGCCTTCTTATTCAGTCCTTCTATGCACATCGCATCAGAAAGATGGTGTTCTCTCTGGAACAGTGAATAGTGGTTGTGGAAGGCGGATCAATTAAGGAAACGCAAGAGACCTTCGCTGACAAGTACCCAGGAACAAAACCACCAGCTAAACTTTGTATTCAGAGTCTGGTTCAGAAATGGCATCAAACCGGCTCTGTCACAAACATGAAGAGATCAAGGACTCCATCAGTCCAGACACCCAAAGTTGTCCGTGACATGCAGCAGAGGATTGCAAGTCGTCCCCGAAAATCAACTCAAAGACTGTCTCAGCAAGTCGGTGTATCACGAATGATGTGTCGGCAAGTGCTGAAATCTCTGAACCTCAAATAGTATCAAATAACATGTGCAGGAACTGAAAGACCCCGACAAAGCTAAATGCGTAAATTACTGTACGTGGTTGCTAACTAACTATGATTGCTGAAGGACATTTGGACCCATTGCCCATTGTTGAACTTTATGATGGACAAAGCTTGGTTTCATTTATCAGGTCACGTAAATTCCCAGAATACAAGGTACTAGTCCACTGAAAATCCCCACTTAACTCACGAAACACTACTTCATGACCAGAAAATTGGCATTTGGTGCACAATGTCAGGAACACGAATAGTGGGCCCAATTGTCTTCAAATCATCTCTGAACACCGCGGTTTACTTGAACATCTTTGAATAATTTTACAACCAACTAACACCAGAAAAAAAAAATGTACAGCTTTTTCCAACAAATTGGGACAACATACCACACCTCACGCGACTCACTGGCATGGGGTTATGAACTGTTTACAGAGGACCGAACTGTGAGCAAGGGGTTATGGCCACCTCGTTCCTCAGACTTCTCCAGATTCAATTTTTATCTGTGGGGAAATTTAAAGCAGAAAGTGTACGCTGTAGAAGATGAACCCTGGGACACAGACAGGCAGACACCAAATGTCCAAAAACACACACTGTTATTTCCATCAGCACCTTCCTAACCAATACAGAGCACAAATCACTATCCAGCTCATAGTCTTTTTCTTCTCTCTATTTCTTCTAGCACCTTCACTCCTCCTCATGCAAGCTCCATCTTACTCCTCCCGACTCCGGCTCTCTGAATGGAGTGAGGCGGCCACTTTTATGGTACACCTGGATATGCTCCAGGTGCTCCCTGATGATCTCCCAGGAGCACTTCCTTGTGTGGCAGAAGTGCTGCAGTCCATGTCTCTGGAACCATTCAGGCGCCCCCTGGCAGTGGCCACGGACCCTAATGCTATCCAGGGGTGCTGCTCTCTTGTGCGCCAGGGAAGATATGGCCCCTCTCCTGGTTCTTCCCTTCTGGAGGCGTTCCAGTGGGGCAAGGTCCCTGGTTGTCTGCCACAGCGCCAACAATCCACCTACCCTGGATGAACTCAAGGAAAACATCACGAACACTATCCGCAGCATCACTGTTGAAGAGCTGCAAGCAGTATTAGCCAATATGCTCTGATGTGCCCAAAGGTGCATAGATGTGAATGGGGACCACTTTCAGCATCTGTTGCAAGTTGTGGGTAAGTGAATAAAAACAATCCACTTGCTCGTTCATCTTGTTATATGGGCTACTTTTCTGTGGCCCACCCTGTATAATTCCAAGTATTTCTTATACCTGAGTAAGGGTATTCACCTTCTCCACATGTCCTGGTAGACTGTTTCTAAGCATTTCAGTTTCTCCCCGCATTTTAAATGTGAGTGGCTGTATGAGAGTGTCCTGTAATCAACAGGTAGGCTCTTCAGGGTTGGTTTCCACATTGTGGTGCTGGGTAGGCTTCATGACCATATTAAGGAAATATGGCTTCAGGATTATTAAAAATGGAAAGTCTGTTAACATAAAATCTACACTTTTCAATAATGTAATTTGCTTATATTTGAAAGTGGTTTCAATTTTACAATGAATGCCCAAAAGTCATATTTTTGTTTATCACGGTAGCACATTCAAGCTGCTGACTCCCAGTCTGGAAAGAACATGCAGCAACACACAAATCACGTATTGTCTCATAAGATCTCATTTTTTGCATTTGGTGGGAAAAGATTAATAGACTTCCGACATGCCACTTTGTATCCTATTTTCTTCTTCAGTTTTATTGCATGCTTGTTAATCACAAATAAGATATATTCAAAATATGGCAGTATAACACAAAGTCAAGTATAAACTCATTACGCTTAAAATGATAAAAATGAGGATTATTTGCACCCTGGAGGATTTTGATTCCTATTAGCATTTCTGTTTTTATTTGCCTGTTATTGATTTGAACCATCTCACTTGTGGCTGCAAGAAGACAACTCATTGCAGATTTCTTGTCTCCGGCACCTCAATAAAGTATGCCCGTGCATGTACTTATCACACTGAGCTGCCTGAAAACACTAAAGCACAAAAGTTAATATCCACAGTGCGACAGCCAGCAAGAAGCTGATTGTTCAGCTTCCCATGGGCCGCCATGATCTGTTGCAGAACACATGTTGTGCAAGTATTTTACTCTGCAGGGTAGCAGGATTTGCACCACAGGGGTGCTTCAGACATTTCTTTCAGCAGATTGGTTTGGTGTCAGGTGCTCTTGGTGTTAATCAATACTGCCCCTGTTGGGAGAAATTAATCTAAGAATCACTGGCTGGATGAAGGCATTGACTGCCACGTTTAACTGCATAATGATACCTATTTACATCTGAGCACTGTTCTTCATTTCATCTGATAAAAATCTCACCCAGAAACACTTTTTATTTGCATATTGACCACACATATCTTCTCATAATTCTCTAACATGCCAATGAATAATCAATGAATGTAAGCACTACAACAATCAGTATAGTTTGTCTTCTTCATTAAATGAATACTCTATCCAAAAAGTATTTTTCATTGTACTTACCCTGAGATGTTTGTAGTTATGGCCAAGAAAATGTTATGGTTTCATGGAGACTAGATGTAGCAGAACTCTTTGATCTTAGCTTAGATGACGATGGGTGATGGGTGTCGAACTCCGATTCTGGAGGGCCGCAGTGGCTGCAGGTTTTCATTTTAACCATTATTTTCATTAGTGACCAGTTTTTGCTGCAAATTAACTTCTTTTTCTTTAGTTTTAATTAACTTGACTCAGACCCCAAAGTTGTCTCTTTTTACTTAATTAGCAGCCAAACAATAATGAGACACAAAACAAGCTGCCACATGACCAGCTCACCTGTGCCCATTACACAATATCTGAAAATAAAGAAAGGTGGTGGTCTCGGTAAGGTTGATCTGCTCAGGTCACGAAAGCATTTTGATGTTCTTAGAAAAAACAGAAAAATCAACAGTTTTGGAAGTGTCTGCTATGGCAGAATGAGAGCAGCAACAAGCCATGGAGTGAAATAACGAGTTTAATTCATAGCAAAAATCAGCTTCTCATTAAGAGAGTGGTTGGAGTGAAATTGGTTAAAGTTTAGCTGGTCATCTGTTAGCTCGTTTCATATCTCATTTCTGTTTAGCTCTCATTTAATGAAGAAAGGAAAACATTCAGAGGACTGAATCCTTAAAAACAGGGCTATTAAAATGGAGGGAAAAAGAGTTAATTAGCAGTGAAAACTGGAAAAGGGTTAGAATCAAAACCTGCAGGCACTGCAGCCCCCCAGGCCCAGAGTTCGACAACCCTGGCTTAGATGGCATTCAAATGACACACACTTTATATAAAAAAGTGTAATTTATGCCATGAAAACATTGCCCATGTCTAGAGTGACTCGAAGCGTGGCAGTAAAATAATGAAAATGCCTGGAAGATACACACATAGATAGAACAAGTCAAGTCAGAACTGTAAGACTGATCTTTACATCAAAAATGAAACATAACCAAAAATCCAAATACAGAAATGGTCATCCAAGGGGACACCAATTTAACAGCAGCCAACAATATCAAAACATCCATGAAAACATTTTAAATTATTGTGTCAGATGACCAATATGTCAGGCATCCAGTCATACTGTATACTCACAATGTCTTAAGTACATGAATATCAGCTAAACGTCTGGTATATAATCATTTCCAGAAAATCTTCCCCTACATGACAATGACAGGCATTCAAATGAGATTGGGTTAATTGCACATGAGTGGTAAGAAAGTTTAGGCTGACAAATGACACATGATTTGCATTAAAAAGCTTAACATTCCCCACACGTGCAGCATATTGACTCGAGAAGGGGCAGTAAAACAAAAAGCCAAAGTCAGAGCCATAAGTCAACCCAAAAAGTAACCAAAAATCGAAAGTCAAGAACTCTTAAACTGTGAAGTCAAAAAACTAAAAGGATTTTTAGCGACCACTAGTGTTGATTGTTGAAATGCGCTAAACCATTTTTGTAGCAGATTTGCTATATTTGCTGGTGACCTCATTTGAGGAAAATTTTTCACAAAATTCGTCTTGCAGCTGGATTAGATGACTATGTTTTTTCCCAGCTCCCCATTATACTTGGTGAGGCCAGCATGACATCACAGATCTGTAGCATGAATGTGCAGAACTTTCATGCATGTGTACTGCAAGACCGTTGTTGTTCTGCTTCGGTATAAATGATGTTTTGATCCAATCAGTACTGCAGAAAAATAAAAAAAAAACTTTCAGTACCTTCATCTGAGGGGTACATTAGCTGACCATTGTTAGAACATTATGAATACTGCCACCAGATATATAACATTGATCCCTCTGACAGCTCAGCACCACGTTTTTAATTTGCATAATTAATTAGCCATGTGTTGCAGCTACTATCTAAAAAAAACCCTTAAAAATGAAAGAAACCACATGCAACCCTGTAAAATGATAATAATATTGAAATATATATTATTGTTTACAAGGTATTTCTATCTTCTTTGTGGAAGAAAAAGTGCAAAGTATCTGCACAGAAATCAGAACAAAAGAGACAGTCTAGCTGCACGTGGAGCCATGACTTCAAACAATGGAACGAGCCAGTCCCATGATGGGGGCTTCATCCCATGAATTCTATGAGTGCAATGATACATTTTTTACTTGTAGCTAGTTTGTGGCCATTTGTTGTAGTTTGTTTGTGGTTATTATTCCATATATATTTATTGTTGTTTGACACACATTGGTTAGCACTGCTGTCTCACAGTCCAAATCACTTTTTAGCCACAATAACTGGACCAACAGGGCTCGATGGGAGCTGGAGTTTGGTGCTGCCCTGTTGGGCTTCATGGGCGCCGGCAGGGGGTGCTGCAAGTACTGTTGAGCCCTGTGTGGCTGCACTTCCTGGAAGAAAGTTGTTGAGTACCTGGAGCACTTCCGGGTGCAATATAAAAGGAGGGAGGTGGAGGGCAAAGCTTGCCAGGAGGAGGTGGAGGTGGATTGACAGGAAGAGAAAAAGGAAGAAAATTGTGTACTGTGCCTGTGTTTTAACTGTGCTGTAGAGGTGGGAAACAGGGGAAGGTGTTTCCCATGAGGAAAAAGTTAAAAAATAAAAATGTGTGTGCAGAACTTGTGTCCTGTGTCTGCCTGTGTCGGGTTTAGGCGGCAGGAGTGCCCTCTGCAAGCCACACAGGATAATGACAGATCAAGAAACCCTGAACTGAGTCTGTTATTGTATGCAGAGAGTCCTGTTAAAATTATAAACCCATTGATATTTCACAAATCTGTGCTCCAATTTCTATCCTACATCAGGCCCCATACTGCCATGTTAATAATTGTTTCAACAGAAAAATAATTCATGCCATAACTCCTACACATCCCTGAAAGTAGCTGTCAGAGTACGTTACCCATGGTATACTACACAAGTGCAGTAAAGTGATAGGATTTATTATTTTCAGAGCACCAAACTGGTTGTTAAAGGGTATTTAAAGAAAGGACAGACAAACAAGAGCCAGCGGCGAAGGTGAGAAAATAAATCAAAGCCAACAACAACCAAAACTCAAAGCAGTCTTGTTTCAGCAAGGGTGTATTTTCTGTTTGTTGTTTTTGTTATTTTTGACTTTTTTCATGCTTTCATGTAATTTCTATTATGTTTGTTTATTATTGATGTATATTGTCTTTATGTTTATATATGTTCTTTGTGTTCTGTGGGTAAGTTGGCAAACCACCATGATGTCACACCTTTATATTCTGGTGGATGAGGCAGCTTTCTTCAGGTTTTTTGGAGTTCAAAATTATTTGTTTTTCTTTTACTATTCTGTTTTTAGTGGATTTTGCTTCTGTTTTAGGACTCTGATTTTTGTATTGTTTATTGGAACTTGAATCTGAATTGCCACTTGGACAAATCTATTTAATTTACTATTTTTGCCTTCAGACATTTTTTTTTGATAACAGGTTTTTCATTTATAAAGATACTTTTGTTTGGGTAGTTGCTACACAGTTTTATGGTTACCCTTTCCTTTATTGGGGATTTTACTACATTTGGGGTTTTTTATTGCAATTTGGAAGCCAGCATCTAATTTTTTGGACGGCGTAGGCCAAAGCCTATAGGTATTATTAATTAGGGGTTGGCTGCCTTGGGCAAGGCCATGTCTGGACAGGGCTAGTAAAGGTACTGGCCTGCTTTGTAGCTCTTATGTAAAATTAAAAGCCCAAAGTCAAGCTAGGTTAATAGCCCCTACTTTTGGCTAATAAATGTTTCTTCTTTTAAAGGGGCAGGAGAAATTTCATTTAAGAGATTTAAAGTTCAGACGTTCGGAGCAGTGCACTCCTATTTTACATAGTGGCATGGCAATGACATCTGAGGCTGTAATTATATTACTAACAACAGACATTTTTGCCTGAAATACCACATGAGTACTCATGGCAAACAGCACATAAAGTAGCAAAAAAATACCCAACATTTCATGGTGATCACATCACAAAAATATATAATAAAATAATCTAACCAAAATTCTGATACACTGTATATACTGTACATTCTGTGTGATTATATATGCAATTGTAGTTATTGTATTTTAGTGTATTTTACATCACCTTAGGGAAAGTGGATTTTGTAGAAGGGTGCTATTTAAAATTTGCCAGGAGATGTAGAGGTTTAGAACCACAGCCTCATGGGCTCAATTAATGGCTTGGTCATTGTGTAAATGGATTTGGACATTCTCTTCATTTGTCAAGATTTTTTATTTAGATACATAGTGATCCCAAATTTTAGCCTTGTACAATAGACAATCACATTAATAGAAAAGAGAGTGAGCAATACAAAGAGGAATCTAAAAATTCCCAGAATCATTCAAAAGCATTGAAATAGGGAGTAGTTCTCAAGTGTACCAATCGGCATCATATCCCTAGCAGTCTGGTTAATATGTCCACCTAGTGGCATCATGTTCAGTTGATCGAGTGTGCATTTCTGCTGCTTATTCTACAACTATTCACATAACTTGGGTGATTTTATTCCTCCAACAGTTAATGATGATCACATTTTTCAACAATGACAGGCTTGTTCATAAAACGTTTCTTCCTCTTCTATGGAGAGACGGCTAATCAGCAACATTACATTAAACTGCTAATGACATCAATGAGAAAGCATCAGAAAAATAAATGCACACCCAAAATGGATTTTGCCCCATGACAGTGTACCTGCACACACCTTGATTCTTTGACTAAAAACAATGTGGCATTTGCTTTGCACCCCCTGAATTTGCCAGATCTTGCTCCTTGCTCCTCAATTAAAATTGAGACTGATGGGAAGAAGTTTTGTAACTGTAGAAGAAATCCAGTAAAAAAAGGCTTTAGTCGTGATAATTAAAGATGAGTACAGGAAATGTTAGCAGGAATGGGACAAGTATATTGCATCTCAAAGATAAGATTTTGAAAGTGACTAAAAGGGAATTTCTGTACGTTGTAAAGGACGGCCGGCAGCTCAGCCTGGCCGGAACACCCTGAGAATGGAAGGATGGGGAAAGCCAGCTACGTTTGGACACTGCTTCCCCCAAAGTGCCAGATGGCAGCTTCGCTACAGCTTAATGGTGCCCAGATTCCCACAGGGCTTCATGGACTTTGGAGTTCGGTATCGCAGCCCTGCTGGGTACCGTGGGTGCCAGCAGAGGACGCTATGAGAAGACCTTGGGACTCTTATTCCCTACACAGCCTGGAAGTACTATCAAGTCACGAGGATAGGAGTCCAAAAGTACCTGTGGGCTAACGAAAAACTCAAGCTCTGTTTGTGATAGGGGGCGATATAGCTCAGTTCTTTTGTAATTGTGGCGTTTTAAGTAACCGAAAACTATATAGATATGATATTAAAAGGTGATACCTCTCCCATAGTGATACGGCGGTAAAAATCACATAAGAAAAAATAACTTAGCTTTCTTTACTGACGATTTACGTGGCATTACAGACGAGGAAGCCAAATAGCATGACAATACCAAAGTGGGATCATGATCTATACAGTCTGCCATTTTTCGTCGCTGCGCTGGAAGGGTTTTCAGGACGAATGACGATATCACCCATCTGTCCGTCGACTTTGAAGTATTTGGCTGCTGTCCCAAGTCTTTTATACTGGTTTGTCCATGTGCAGGCCCTTTCTTAGGTTCCAAACAAGGGAAGAAGATCCCATGCTCACTTCTAACAGAGGACAAAATAGCATACACCTGTTTTTAGACTGATTACACATTCCTAAAGCTGTCTCCGTCCATCTTGTTCTATGCTTGGCTAAGCACTTCTAAATGCTGAGAGCCCCTTTTGGCCTAGCCTGTACATGTGAATGGATTTATAAAATAATTTATTTTACAGAGCACAGTGACATTAAACTTACATTCTAATTACAATCCACCAATTGTCACTGGATCTGTGACAAAACAATCACTGAGGGTCTTATAAGGACAGTTCCTTAAGAACATTTGTGGAAATGTGGGGTGTAGTGCCACTATAGCGCCTGTTTCATTCATCTAATGCCAGCGTAAATATTAACAATGATAAGTCACAGTACAGTTGGACAAACAGTTACATTTAACATGGTGTTACTAAGTAGTGATCATTGTATCTCACCAGTGGTGTAGGTGGAGATAGTCAGTGTTGTAACTAAATATCACTGAGCCCATGCAGTGGGTACCATAGCCTCAGATTACATTATAAATCTATATAGCATCTTGATGGACTTCATTATTTTGTGGCACTCATAACATTTCTAACTTCAGTATGTTGCTATATGTGTTCCACCCATTGGTGTCGGATCACTTTTTCCATCTGACTTGGCAGTGCTTGCAAGTCACGTGGACGGAAGGACTGAAGCCCTTCCAGGTCGGACCGTATATAAAGGACTGCTGAAAACCCAGCAAGAGAGCCAGAGACAGGTGGAGGTGGACGAAGCTTTCTGGGAGGTGTGGAGGAGAAAAGAGAGAATATTGCGTATTTTGATTGATTTACTTGCCTGTCTATTGTGGCTGTGGTGCTTGAAAGGCACTGTTAAAGAAGAAAAAGAATTAAAATATCTTCTTGGTGCTTTTTACCTCGTGTCCTGGTGTATGTGTGTTGGGTTTAAAGGGGCAACAGCGACCCTTAGCATCCACAACTTTTCACAATAAAGTTTTTTCCTTTACCTTTACCTTTGGGTCCCCCTTTGAATAATGGCATTTCTCTCAGGATTCATCTCTGCCATGTTCATTAAGCTTACAGTCTTTTTGCAGGCCTATTAGAAAGTATATGAAAGGGTTTTTGCTTCTTCGTGCCCAGGTAATAGAAAAATAATGTGGGACACAGCCTTGGTCTGACATTTAAGCATATCACATTGTAACCAAAAATCATAATCATGTAGCCCCAATCTCCAGATTGAAAACATTCATTTAAAGTAGAAATACTCCCAACTCCATCCTGCTAACTCTTCAAATAATGTGTTGATTGCCCTGTCACACTTTACAAGTCTGAGCATCAGTTTCCTTTAATCTTGCTAGCATTAATAGGGAAATTAGCATATGACATGGATAGACCATTGAATCTGTTGATGCTACGTTTGTAGAACTGATGGTCAAGTGGTAAAAATCTTATCATTCTACCTAGGGAATGAACTTGGCTTATGGATGGCTGTGAAAGGATTACTCCATGTTAAGTAATTCCAACCCAAAAGATGGGTATAACCATATCCTTATGTCTGAGCAGGCTTTTTTGAGACATTACTAGTTTGAAACAGCTGTCCATTTCCTTTAATTAGTTAGCATCCTTATGTTCAATTTCAATAAATGAAATGTCTGCTAGCACTCCATGCATTAACAGGCTTACGAATACATGTCTGTCATTGATGCGTTCAACTACTGGAGAATTTGGAGAATTAACTATGATCTGTTTAAGCTCCTATAACCACTGGGTGCTTCTGTTGTCTTTTAAATACAATGAATAGACTCTTATTTTTGCAAGTTTGCAAGACTCCAACATGTTTCCACAGTAAACCTAAGAGTTAGCCAGCAGGACAGGTAGAGCCTTCTGTCTCTGATGTTCTTAGAAGCAGCTGCTTGTCTGCTTTTGAATATGGAAAAGTGCAATGTGTTGCTCGAGCATCAGAGACTGCCTGTAATGGGAATTTATACATAGAAACTCGCTTTGCCAGCTCTCGTTCCCCTTCTTCTCTATTCAAACAGCACACACTCCTGTCTGGGAGACAGCCAAGCCGTTAGCCAGTGCTGCTAATTACAGAGGGAGGGAGAGAGTAATTAGAGAATCTGTAAATCTACTTATTTTAACCATGGGCATTTCCTAATCTTTGATTGCCTCCTGGTTTCTGATAATTAGGAAGTATTAATCATTCTTTGAGGGAAAACAATAGCTCAGCTGTTGTGTCCCTTGTTATAGGTATACATATAGGAATAAGCCATTAAGGTATTATGAACCGCGAGCTGCGATGATCATATATTGCAATCGGATTTCATTTGTGTAACTAGCACATTAGAATGTAATGTAACACTATTTTTAAAAAGTACATTTTGTTAAACTTATCCTGTGGCTTCTTTATAAGGACAGCCACATTTAATTAGACATGATGAAAGCAATACGATCTCTAATGTAAATATATGAAAGCCCATCTGCCCCCAAAACCTGTTAAACCTAATCTCTAATGTCAGTGTAATAACACACGCACAAACACATTTAAAAACATTAAACTATTAAAAACCCGCGGCATAATGGCTACTGTCAGGTTGGCCCAGCAAGTCTTGACAGAGCTATTAACTTTGATCTCTGGGTCTCCCCACTGACTGCCAGGCTGTGACGAAAATGAAAGAAAGAACTGTTGAGTTTCCATTCCTGCTACAGAAGGATTAGTTCTTTGACAGAATGTCTTGTCAAAAACCCTTAAGACCTTTTTTAAGATATTAGAGTATTGATTTGTCAGAGATGTTAAATGCAAACCTCAGTTCTGCTTAAACTTCTGCCTCAGTAAATGGCTCACTTGTAAACTCTGATGGAAGTGAAACCATTTAAAGAAAATGATCAAGAAAACACTGATTTCCTTCAGTGACGTGCTCACAGTGTAAACATGGCATGCTGCTCTGATCATTGTAAGCACCTCTAACAATGTGCCATCTTGCTTTATTTAACATGTTTATAGCATGATAGCACTTTGTAATAGTAATGTGGTAAAGGCTGATAAAGAATAGTAATTGAATGTTTGAAAGTCTAAAATACTCTTGAAAATTTCCCTCATCACCAAAGTAATGTTAGGCCGACTGATAATTCCAAAATGTTCTTGGGTGGATGTAAGTGCAGGTGGGTCCCTGTGACAGACCTCATCCAGGGCTCTTTCTGTGCCTTGAGCCCAGTGCTACCACCATAGGCTTTGCCCCCCTAACAACTTAAAACAAACTACTGAGACATGTAGCTGAAGCAGAAACCTTGTCCACCTTTAAGAATAATCTGGATGAGATATTAGGAAAGATTTAACTATTAGCTAAGTAATCAAGCTTGATGGACTGAATGGCCTCCCCTTGTTTGTCACATTTCTTATGTTATGTTCTAAAAACCCCGAAAACGGATTAAGCAGGTTTGAGATTTTTATGTTATGTTAAAGTGAACTTGTTGCAGTATAACTGGTAGAAGGGTAAACTTATAGTATCTGAATTCATCAGCATCACAAGCTTGAAAGTCAGAATGGCTTACTCTCATACGAAAAAAATGTTTTCTATTGGCCAGAATTACCAAACCCAGGAAACCAGTCCATTGTCTGGTAATATTTAGTAAGGAATGTGTCACAAAAGTAATAACTTGTGACCTGGCACATGCAAAGTTCACTCTACAGTGCTTAAAAAAATAACTCACCCCTTGAGTAGTTTTCAAATTTAATTGTTATACAACTTTGTGAAAAAAGAGAAAGCAGATGTCTGCAAAGTGGTCTAAATCAATTAGAAATATGAAACACAAAATAAATGATTGCATAAGTATTCACACCAACATCACTTGACTTTAGAAGTCACAGAATTAGTTCAATGGAAGTCACCTGTCTGTTTCAGCTGATCACAGTATAAATGTACCTGAATGTGGAAGGGTCAATGTGTGGTGAGTCAGTATAGTCGTCTAACCTACACAATGAAGACTAAAAAACAACTGCAAGCAACTCAGTGGAAAGAGGATGGAAAAGTTCAAGTTAGGGGATGAAGAAAAGAAAATACGCTGGTTACTGAAGATCTCTTGGAATCCCGTGTCACGCACAGGTGCATAGAGGACAACTGAAGGGCTCTAGTGACTGTAATTCCACCACCACACCAGGGGTTGGCCCTGTATCTTAACATCTTTCTCTGTTTCTCCCTCTGCAGACTAGAAGACTGAATGACTGTAACACTTCTGACATCACTTCCAGTGTCCATCCATGTGGATCCTTCTCTTCCTGCTGGGACAACTGAAATCCAGAAGCTCTGCCATCTTTGGCAGTTCTGTTTGAATTTGTGTCTGCAGAGACAGCTCTGTGATAACTACATGTTCTTGACTTTTGCTGCCATTATTTATACGAGGTGGCCATCTTGGCACCCTGACTCTTCATCTTTGTCCTCTCTTTTTTACAGCTGTTAAATAAATCATTAAGAAACACAGAGAGTATGGCATAGCTGTAAATCTGTCCTAAGCAGGCCATGCACAAAAAAGAAAACTACTGAAGCCGACCTAAGAGAACTCTATGGAAGACAGTGGGATGAGTTTGGAGAGACTGTGCAGACAAGAACTGTTGCCTAGGTGCTTTACCAGCTGCAGCTTGATGGGAGAGTACCAAAGAGAAAAAGACACACATGACACCTCACCTAGACTTTGGCAGTAGGCACAAGGGAAACTGTGAAGTCCGTTGGAAGAAGGTTCTATGGTGTGATTAGACGAAAGTTGAGCTTTTTGGCTGACAAAGTAAATGCCATGTCCGAACACTGCCCGTTACGAAAAACACACCATCCCCACCGTGAAGCTTGGTGGTAGTAGCATCATGTCTGATGAGATGACAGTTGAGCTTTTTGGCCAGCAGAGTGAATGCCATGTCTAGAAACACACCATCCCCACCGTGAAGCTTGGTGGTGGTAGCATCGTGTAGTAAGACCCTAGGAGGCTAGTGATGGTGGTGGGAAAAATAAATACAGCCAAACAGGAAAACATGCAAGAAAATCTAATGCAATCTATAGGGAATGATGATTTATTTGCCATGAAGATAACAACCCAATGCATACAACCAAAGCTAGACAGAAATGCTTAAGTAAATACAATGTTAATGTCCTGGAATGGCCGAGACCACAACTCAACTCAATTGAGAATTTGTAGTTGGACCTGAAGAAGACTGTTCTCTCATGTTCCCCATGCAACCTGACAGAACTTGAGCAGTACTGCAAAGAAAAATGGGGGGAAATGGCATTGTCCAGATGTGCAAAGCTGATAGTGACAGACCTGTGCACACAGACTCAAGGCTGTCATTGTTGCCAAAGGTGCGTCCACCAAATATGGACTTTCGCAATCTATTATTTTGTGTTATGTTTATAATTAATTTAAGATCAGTTTGTAGATAATTATTTGCACTTTAAATTAAAGTCTCCTTTTCTGTTGATCAATATCAAAAAAGTCAAATTAAATCCACTGTGATTGTGTTGTAGAAGAATAAAATACTTTTTATAAACACTGTACACGACATAATTGTGTCTGTATGAGCCCTGGAATGGATGCAAGCAATTTGGCTATTGAAGTGATTGTTTCTAAAAAGGTTTCCTATAAACGAGGTGTAAGTCAGGGAAGGAAGTGCAAGAAATGTTTGACAGTATAGGAAGGAGGTCATACTATAAGAGTTGCTGATTATATGAAAAGATTCTTTTGCTAGTCGTACTTTCTCTGCTTGTTGAGTTTCTGACATTTATTTCTAAAGTCAAGCTGCCCTGGCAAGATATGGGTTGCCTGCTGTTCATCACAGGCACATGTTCAGAGTTAGAAAAGCTTTGCTGCCATTTTCAAGCATAAAGACGATCTACTGGCCGCTCACCAGTCTTCTCAGGCCTCATACTTGCCAATGTTCTCCAGAAGAATGTATTTCTTAAACATCTACTGCACATAAAGTAGTTGCTGGCCTAGGTGGCTTCTTCTTAATCAAACATTGCTTTGTTTATTGAAAAACAAAATTACAGTTATGCTTTTCTCAAAATCTATTAGCAAAACCACAGAATAAGCCTAGCTGAAGTAACTTAGTTGGTTCTTACACTACATTAGTGTATGTACAGTTAAATCATTGCTGCAGGTACACATACCTGTAGACTCTTAGCCAGCATTTCTCAACCTTTATGTATTTGCGACCCGAGTTTTCATAACAGTTTTAATTGTGCCCCCCCCCAATGTTTTTTTGAAAGGAGCCCACTAATACCAATTTGTTCTTTTTTAATTAATGATATATCATAGATGTATATTTTATTATAGCTACTTAACCTTTATCGACATTTATCTAACTCTATATTTATTTTTCTAGTATCAGAATGTAGTTTAAAGTTAATTTGTTTTGGTTTTAATAGATGTATTTTTCATATTTTCAATTCTTGTTTTCTTTTTTTTCACATCTTCGCGCCCCCCCTAGGGGGGCCTGCCCCACAGTTTCAGAACCACTGCTCTAAGCCACCATCAGTTAAATATGCAAATTTAATAAATGCCAATTTAACAGATATTCTGAAATATATTTATTATCTATCCAATGCTAACTCTGACAGTATAAGAATATACCCAGCAATTCATTACTATGGAAAACAATCCAACGTCGTACTATACCCTTCATCTATATCCAGGTTATAAGACATAATTGTTTATTCCTTAACTTCAGAATACCAACATGATATTTTAGTCAATGCTTATGTACTTTGAGCTGGGGCGGGGCTTACTTGTTCACCAATCAAATATCTTATACTGAAGGTAGGGTGTGTCACTATCAACAGAAACTAACAAATCAATGTCAGTTAAGCTCCTCCCCTTCTGTGTATTATCTTACAGTCAACCAATTGATGCTCGTCTCTGTTAAGCAATAGAATTTTTCTTTGAAAAATACTGAAACTGATTCTGAATGCTTATATTAAAGACATTCAGTTGTTGCTATATATGCAATCTTCATTTAGAGAAGATTTTCTTATAGCTAATCTGCTAGTTAATTATAGCACAGTAAGCTCTTTTTGTGTCATTGATTTAGACATGACTCATTACTATTTTGAGGCACTTCAAAAAGTCATCAAATTGTGTTTTTTTTTTTTTTACAAGTGAGAGATTTAAATGCTGCTGCTGAATTAATGACGCAAATGTAATATTTTTACACAAGTATCTCTTCACTGTTTTTTTTACAGTTAATCATAGTATTTTGCTGCTGAGGCTACACTTTTCCTAAAGTTACCATCTGGTTTATGGCAGCAGTCTTGTGTTGTTAGATAACATGACCACAACATTGGCAAGGCAGAATGGCCATGCTCTAAACATTTTCTGACTCTGATAATTTAATGTTACCTTGATTTGCAATATATCAAAAAAGCAAATATAAAGTAATTCTCTGATTATATGTGAGAGCCTATAGTTTATATTTTTCTTTAGCACAATGTTGGTAATCTGAAATAATAATAATGTAACCGCACTGACAAGTTGCATGAGCTAGGGAATGGCATCGTGATAACCATGAAACAGAATGAGCTGGTGTTATAGACTAGCACGATAGTCCTAAAAACTCTCAAAACTGCCCACTTGAGGGAAAATTCTGGCTAGTCAAAACAAGGACAAAACTTGAATCTTTATAAATAAAAAGAAAAATTATTGTCCCAAAATGCTCTTACAACAGTGAAACTCCAAAGAGCACAAAAGGCATAAAGAATTGCCTGAAAAGGCAATCCCATAGCAATGTCCTAAGACACGATACAAAGAATGGTAAAGAAAAAAAAACCAGAATAAATCAGTCGTAAAATCTACTAATTACAAGAATACAACAATAATCACAATTCCAACAAAACTACCAACACCAACACATCCAATGAACTGTCAGGGTCTGTGGGTTTTTCTCATCCTTTACAAGACTGAGATCAGTTTTTTGCACTGATGGGCAGATGGCCACTCCTCTTAGAAGACCACCCACGAAATACATGGCATACAGTAAAAGAAGATGCTGTGACATAAAGAAACAAAATTAACAACAATATTAATGTAATAAGGAACACAACAAACATAAAAGAGACATTTGAATCCCATAACGGTTGGCATTCTGTCATTTAAACAAGAAACTTCAGAGTTAGCTGCAGGGGAGCCTATGAAAATAGCAAGCCCGCCACAGTCGCCATCCTTTTGTGGTAGCCACCCATCTATGCACAGCAAGCATCCTAAAAGAGTAATGAGAGGAGTGAGAGTCCATTGGGTTGGCACCAGCAAGCACATGCATGCAATGCTACAGTAATAAAGTATAACATGCTAATTCAAGTGCAGTCACTCAGTGGGGCTTCAGTCCATCAAAGGAAAAATTAGCAATAATAGCAAAGGTAATAAAAGGGAGCCCACTATCTCTTGCTTCATTAAGAATGGTGCTGAGGTGTTAGGACAATCATTCTTCTATTATTATTATTGTTATTGTATATTTGGCAGGCACCTTTATGTAGTGTAACTCACAAAACCCCTAACCCTAAGTGATGTTGACCTGATTATGTTGACCTCATTTGTATGTTGCCTTGAATAAAAGTTATTGAGGAATATTTCAGACAAAAATAAATAAACAGATAAATAAATTAAAACTGCATGAAACGTGAGCATAAATAAATAAATGTGTCATGAAATGTTAGCATAAATATAGTTTTTCTTATTGCTTATTTGTTTATTTATTTAATTTTGTCCATAATATTCTTCCAAACACATCATGAAATACGACTTGAAATAAAACTGTCACTTTCACTCATCAAAGTTGAGAGTGCAAATCGAAAACCAGACAATCAAAAAACTAAACACAAGATTTAAAAAAGGCTCAAAGAGAGGTACTATAAGTATTTTGAATCTGCAGACTCGGAGAGGAAGTGAACTTTTAAGTAATCTTGAAAATTCATCATGTTTGTTCTCCAAGGAAACACCCCTGATAGCTGCCCAACGACTGCGCCACCTAAAATGGCATCAAGCATAAAACAATAAAATGGCGGCAAAAATAGTTCAAATAAATTTATGGAATTAAAAATCAAGCTTCCAATTAACAAACTAATGGTAGAATTGGATTACGGGGATTAAAAAAACTACAGAATGAGTACAGGAACCTACAAAAGTTGGAGGATTTCATACAATAAATTAAACGAACTACAATGTGTAACACCTTCAGGCTCACAGAGTCCAAAAGGTTTCCATATACTATAAGCCTATAGTGTTATATTTAGAATATCTTCTATTATTCTCTCCAGAAAATGTATATTTTTTCATGCTATAGAGTTCTTGTTGCTACCTAAATGTCCAAATCCCTTCTAACTCTTTTACTACTGATTGTTCATTGCTATGGAAAGCTAAATAAGGCTTTTCGAAAGTGTCAGCCATAACCAAAGTAGATGAGCATGTGTGTATGAAGAACAATACAGTAGGCTTACACTGAGACAGCTGCATTGAGTTACAACATAATCCTTTAGCCTTCTTGTCATGTGTTCATCACTGAAGCCCACCTTTTTCTCTTTCTCCTGGGAGAAGGAGGAATAACTCCAGCTCAGCCTAGCAAAGTCAGGCCTCCTCTTTATCCCAGCCCATTATCATTGTTATTAGCACTAACACTTCCTAAGTCAGGTAACAATCTTGATATGGTGACCAACGACCAGCTAGCTATCACTGATCACATTGCAAATGTCTGTTGTTCTTGCGGATTCATTTTATACAACATCCACAAGATCAGACCATATCTGACCGAGTATGCAACGCAACTTTTGATCCAGTCATTGGCCTTGTCATGCCTTGATTACTATAATTCTCTACTAGCAGGAAAACGTTCATGTGCTAATGTGGCCCAGGAGGTTAGATTGTTCATTCCTTTATTAACTGTGGTCTCTAAAGAGCATGGGCCAAGTTCAGCATGGCCAGGGAGACAGATAAGGGGTTACAGGTAACAATTGCATAGCTGGTTTTGACATTTCTTTCTATTCCTCACCTAGAAAAGAACCTAAGAGGTTACTTGGTGCTTTTTGTGTTGGGTGCATTGCATAGGAGATCTGAAAACACAATAAAACAGAAATAAATGGCAGATACTCAGAAGCAAGTATTGGGAAAACAAAGGATGAATGTCAACAGATGGTAACAACTAATAGACTGGTCCAGTGAGGTTCTAGCTAGTAAAAGGCAACACAGGGAGAGTGCTAAGTTTTAAGTATACACCATAGACTTCAGTGCTACTTGCACTTTCACTTTTCTGCATATTTACGAGAATTCTCAGTTTTATGAACCTTTCTAGCGGGGCCACATAGTTAGTGTTAAATGTCAGTTCTGAGT
Source organism: Polypterus senegalus (assembly GCF_016835505.1). Lineage (NCBI taxonomy): Eukaryota > Metazoa > Chordata > Cladistia > Polypteriformes > Polypteridae > Polypterus > Polypterus senegalus. The sequence continues at coordinate 31,430,743 of NC_053168.1, read as the reverse complement.
GTGTCTCGTTTCATTGTCCCGTTTGCTGTTTGAATGTGTATCAGTTAATGCCGTCCCCGTAAAGGAAGACGGATGATGGAAGGAGACCACAGCCGCAAACCTGGAAAACACCTGTTCTTAATTAATCAATCACAGCCGTCACATAGACGATTTCAGTAATTAGGAAGGAGAAGAGAAAAAGAGAGGGAAGGAGAGAAGAAGGAGATAGGAGACCATTTTGTTTCAACCACGTTTCAACTTGCTTGCTGTTTTTTTCACATCGTGCCTTTTCACCAGTTTGCTTTTCATTTTGCCGGACTGTCTTTCAACCTCCATCTGCTGAGACCCCTGGGGTCGATTCGCCATCCACCATATACCGAGGAATCACAGTGAGGTTGCTTCACACGCCGGGAAAATCAAGCAACGCATTTACCGGTAGTTCAGTCATCCGTATTCAGGACAGTTTTATAACCGGACTCAAGTTCACAATCATTCAGTTTATCAGTCATTTTGTTATTCGTGTTATATGTTACAGGGGCAAGGGAGGGTTTTTGTTGTATTTATATTTGGTGGTGTCTTGTTGTTGCTGGGGTGGAGGGATATTTATATTTATATCTGTTTTCTGCATGTCTTGTTTCATTTAATAAATTTAATCCGTTTAATTTTACATCCTGTTTTTGTGTACTTACATTTACACCGTCGATTGTGGGGGAAAAGTTTAATTGGTTAGAAGTGCGGCTTGATAGATTATTTCTCAGTAAATTATCCAGGCCACAGGTCTTGGAGGTGTAGCTGCCGGCTGGGTAAAGGGGTCGGCCGTTACACCTTGATGGGTTTCAAATTGTGTATGCATACCCAGTTTTGATTCACATGGGCTGTTTAAGGAATCCAGAACGTAACTGCTTTCCTTATTTTGATCATAAATAAAAGAGGTCTGATTATTTAGCACTCTTACATAAACTGTTCAATTTAATTTGGATTATTTACCACCTTCTCTTTTTCAAGCTATGCAAATTGCTCGATGATTTTGAAAACTTTCTTTTTACATCCACATATGACCATGTAAAACTAACCACTCTATCTTCTCTGCAGAAGTAATGTTAACTTTGCTTAAGGGATGAAGATACTGCAAGGCCACTGTATATCCAGGTCTGCCTTCCCTGTACCTTAGCTAAGTGGAAAATGTGGCAGACCTATCGGTGGTATCTGTGGAAGGGTAAAAGGAAAAGAATGAGTGAATGCTCTGTAATTGGAGTGACCTACGCTCTGTTCTTTCTTATTCCTGTGCTTTCTCTCTCTCTACTTTTCTTCCTGTCTCAGCGCAATAGATTGTTAAACCCCCAACTCCCTTAGCTCATTTGCTGATGTGCATGACCGTGTCCAAGAGGTAGAGGCAATGTGATGAAGGGGAATTTGGGAAAGGACAAGGGGGGGAGTCGGACAACAAATGTGAGTTGCAAGCAATAAAAGAGACTGCTTATAGACCTATTAACATATTCTCAAGGGGACATTTATAATGTACTTGTATATGCTGTAGAAATACATAGGGCCAAGTAACTCACTAGGAAAAGAAACATCAGGTATGTCAATGTTGAAAGGTTCTTCTTTTAAACCACTATCAGCTCAGATGCAGTATATTAGTGAGGAAAGTCAACCAAAATCTAAAGAAGAAAAAAGTTATTGTGGTGATATGATATCCTGCTGCTTTTAACTTTACGGGTACCGATTTTAGAGCCCTAAAAAAAGCTTTGAGTGAAACGTTGTGTCTCTGTCACCATGTGATTTCTGTAAAACAGAACACTTGCGAAAACCTGTTAGCAGCTTTAAAATCCTGTTGCGGAATGCCCAGCTGATTTGGCATGTGCTACAGTGAAACACCTTCTGCTTTGACACTCTTCTGACATTGTGAAATAATTTGTCTAAATATACATTACTTGGGAAAAAAAAAAAAACTTAAAGTAAGTTCCTATGGTTCCAAAAAAGGGAATACTGTATATTTAAGAGCAACACAAGGTAGTATATGTCTCTGGAGACCAACTCATAAGCCTAAAACACAGTTGATAACAAGAAAATTACTTAAAAAATCATTTTTTTGTTGCAGGACATACACATAATATTTTGAGTTACCAATGTATTGTTTCTAGTTTCTTTAAAACCAAATTGCTTCAAGATTATTACAATGATATAATAAAGAACATCCTCTTTCAACTGAATGATTTTGCGTATTAAGACATAGCTAATCGTTATCTTGACAATTTGAGTCCATAAAATGTAATACATCTAGCTTTAGTCAATTAATTACAAATAGACTTAGCTTCAGCATTTTATATTCAAGAAAAAGAGTCAACCCACAGAAGCCATATATGAAAATCTAAGGTCACCCCATACCAGTACCCAGAAACAGGTGCTTCTAATCAAACGCACTTGACACATCGTTGGTTGATGGGCTCTCTCACCTCTTTATTAAAGTAGAACCCTTGATAATTTGGTTCAGTGCATTCAGATCTGCAGTGATAGCATGCCATGGTTAAAAGACATCTCCAGTTAAAACCGGAGAAGCAATAGCTGTGGTGATAATCAGTTTCAGTAGTTTTATAAGGAAATTTCTAAATAATTTGATATCCATAAAGAACATTAAAGGCTAATGCTAATCTTTACCGGAGAAGGGACCCCAGCAAATTCACCTATAAATCAGTTCACATGTGTCACGAGAATCATTGCCAACTAGTAGTTCATAACAGGAGGGTGTTTAAGGTGCTCCAAATCAAAGACGTGACACAAAGCAGTAGTGATAACAAAGATGTTTATTACACGAACAGTCACAACCCAGTTATTGTTGGTGAAAAGGACAAAAACATGTGCACAAAAAAGTAAAAAGAAGCACAAATGATACCCTACAGTGATGTGTTATTGATTGATGAAAATAGTTTAAGCAGATAAACAAACATGAACAAAAATAAACACCACAAAAAGGAAGAATAAAAAAATCAATATTTACAGTTCCTGGCAAGGACTCCACCAAAGCAGATACTCCTTTCATGCCAAATGGAAAGAGAAAATTCAATAAATAAATAAAGTGACTCTGTAGCTGCCAACAAAATGGTAAGGCACCTTGACATATCAAAGGTTAAATCCACCCTTTAAGTAGGCAAAAATGAAATAATAATTTAAAATAAGACTTTTCCACAAACCCCCCAACCTTGCCTAACTTAACCTAACCTAACCTAACCTAGTTAACGGAAACTGCCAGTCCCACTACAACCAGGAATGAACAGTCACGGTTTTATTACCAACGTAACAAGATAAATCCAAGGACTGGATGTAGTGATCCAATTTGGTTAATCTCATAGGTGAAGGGTCAACCATCAAAATAAATGTTGACTAAGGAGACTGGATAAGATATTTGGACAGCTTAGCGATTAGTTAAACAAATAGGCTTGATGGACTCAAATTTCTTATGTTCTTATCAACAAGTAAAGGAAATTACAGTAGATGGTGGTGAAATCTTTTAAGTATTTTTAGCACAAGAATCTCATGCCAACTGTTAAAAATTGGTGGTGCAGGGATGATAATTTTGGGTTATTTTGCACCCACAGCACCCGCAAGCCACACAGTCATTGAATCTTCTATGAACTATACTTTGTGTATGAGTTTTTTGGATGACACCTGTCCAACACATAAAGCTTAGTCAAAATTAACTCATATAAGAGGATGACAATGGATTAAAATAAACGAGATTTGTAATCATCAAGTCAAAGTTCACACCTCTATCCACTGAGATTCTGTGGTGTACCTTAAGAGGGCTGTGAAAACATGGATGGCCAGAAAAATCAGACAACTTAGTGTGGAAGGGATGAATAGTAAAAATTCTTGTGATACAATGTGAAAGATATCATAATACAAAAAAAGCTATTTTTGTAGATATTACTGTTAAATTTGGTTGTTGCTATATTCTGTTTGCCCTTAAAAACTAAAAAATGGAGTGAAGCCTCAAAAATACCCATACACTGATCTATCTAGGGATAAGACTCACCCAAGGTCACCTGAAACCAAACTCTACACCTTCACAAGGTCCCAAAGGAGATCTATTTTCAAAATTTCAAAATACTTCTTTAAAAGTCTTAACTAATACAAAATACACAGAAATGCTCCATAAGGGAGAGAAACTGCAAAACCTCTGGTTTGAGGAAACATGTCCCACACAAAACATTTATAATTGGGAGAATTTATTTGGTTTTAAGAAAACTATGATAAAAATGGCTAAAAAAGACAAAAAAGAAGGCAAAAAAAGTGCAAACAAGTCCTAAATGTAAGCCAGTAACTTAAAGGTAAAACCTTAAGCAATAAATTAAATAAATGAAAACACTTTAAACAACAATGAACTTCTGAACGATCCATTCTCTGGCCTCCTAAAATATAGGCAGAGGGCGGTCCTTCAGCTGTGACATCAGGGTGATCCCGCCTCTTGGGGTTCCACACACAAAATAAAAGGAACACAGAAAAAGAAGTGAAAAAAAGTAAGTAATAAATAAACAAACTAATATTAACACATTAACAAAAACACATAAAATAACATATCATGAAAATGATAAAAGATACAAAAATATACAAAAGTCATGGAGTGCACCCTTATTGAAACCTAACAGTTGCACAATCTATTGAATAACTGGTTGCATCAACTATTTCATTCCATCTTCAGTATATTTCCTCATTTTTTACATTTTAACAATGTAAAATTTGTTATGTGGTGTGGCCTGTAGGGGATGCGTCACGACCTCCAAATCTTTGATACAACTGTATCAATACAGTTTCAGTGCAAACACAATTGTTTTATTCACGGGTTTCTGCTATCCTTCCTGTGACACTGAAGCTGGAAAATGAGACTGTGAAAGTTTAACAAAGAAAAATAATAAATTGATGGTGTCCCCTTGTGGCCACAATAATGGGTGGTTTGTAAATAGCTCTTGTTTCTTTCTTGTTTTCTGCAGTTTTTGTTAATAGAATTGAATAGCAAAATTTGCCAAAACATTTTACACAGCAAATAACCGGGTTCATTGGTAATCTTGTTCGCTAGCTGTGTGGCCAGGTTAGGCAAACTTTTTTTTTCCCAGCACCCCATAATGCTTTGAAAGGCCACTATGGCACTATCTGAACAGCACTTCTACAGGATTTATACCTGTGGGGTACATTTGCAGACCATAATGAGAATAGTATGAAAATAATTTGTTGTTCTGCATAGATTTATTGTGTGATGTGTTTAAACTACTGAATTAAGCATGTAATGCTTTCTATTTAGCACAGATTGGGTAGTGAGAGGGACAGCGCCCTGAGTATATAATGCTGATCCCTTGCATCAGACACTCTGTAGTTGTTATTTAGTCGTAGTGACAGGGGCTCAGATGGCACCGAGAGTATTGTGGACTCGGAGCATAATTTTATCTCAGTCATTAGCACTGTTCCCTTACAGCTCAGGTCTCATTTTTTGACACAACAGTCAGTCCAAGATAGTTGGCGGGTGCTTTCCTAATCCTGAAGGAACACTGCACCATTATAATCTGTTGTATTTCAATAAGGGTTGCTCCCCTGGCTGGGGTTCAAATTCTTGCTGTATGTCTTTTTATTGTTGAACTTTTGATTTATGCTAATATTACTTATTCCCTCTGCATGTGTTATGTTCCTTGTGTTTTGTCACAGCCACCTGCCCATCACTACAAGGGCCTACCCTCAGCCATAAAAGGTGGAAGCAACACACAGTGTGTTGTGGTTTCATTTGAATGCACTTGAGAGTTTCTTGGTTTGTGATTCTCTTGGCTTATTTTCACTTTGGGACTCTCAATCACATAAACTCCACTCCAAATTATTTCAGTTTCTGCTTCCCCATTAAGTTCAATGCATTTTGCTGAGTTCCCTGAAATTCCCAAACATTTCCTCATTTTCACCAAAGTCGAGGTGAAGCAAATTCAGCAGCAATCGCTTATCACTGTTAATAGAACATAATGTTTACATATTGAAGTCAGTAAAGGAAAGGGTCAGTGCAGTTTTGTCATTCATGATTAAACACAGGTATTACAATATTATAATGGGGTGTCAACAACCTTCACATATTGTGTCTTAAACAATTATTCAGCTGATTTAGAAAAAGAAGAAAAGGTAAAACCTGGCTGTTTTCTCTCATTTTCAGAAAATACTCAGTGCTGAAATAAAACTTACATTTGCAAAATATTCGTAGTCAGGGTCCTGTGTGTATCGGAGTGTTTCAGAAACTGAAGTCCACACACCATAAGCAAGGTCCGATGTGGCTTGTCTATGAGCAAGGGAAATGCATTATTATTATTTTTATTGTTATTATTATTATTAATAATAATAATAATAATTTAATGACCTCTTGGGCACAGCCATCAGCAGTGTGTCGGTTTGCGGAGAGAGTGTTGACCTCGTCGAGAGGTTTACTTACCTCGGCAATGACGTTCATGTCTCTGGTGATTCTGCCTATGAAGTCAGTAGACGGATTGGGAGAGCATGGTGGGTCATGAGGTTGCTGGAAAGGGGTTTGTGGCGCTCCCAATATCTATGCAAAAGAGAGAAGGTCCAAATATTTAGAGTCCTGGTGCTTCCTGTTTGGCTATATAGTTGTGAGACATGGACACTATCCATTGACCTGAGACGAAGACTGGACTCCTTCAGAACTGTGTCTCTTCAGAGAATCCTTGGGTACTGTTAGTTTGACTTTGCATCGAATGAGCGGTTGCTCTTGGAGTCCCGAATGAGGCAAATTACTTGCATTGTTAGGGAATGTCAGTTATTGCACTACGGCCATGTGAGGCATTTCTCCAATAGTGATCCGGCTCGCACAATCATAATTGTTGAGGACCCAAGTGGCTTGACCAGGCCAAACAGGGTACCCACGTAACACATGGCTGCAGCTCATAGACGATCATTTCCGGAGGGTGGGTCTGGACCGCGTGTCTGCCTGGGGGGTTGCCAACCAGGATCCTGAGGTGTTTCATCATGTGGTGGGTGCGGCAACATGCTGTACCAGTGCATGCTCCCCAACCTTATTATTATCATTATGAAATATTTTAGGTATAGTTTTTAATACATTATGTGTAGCTGCCGTATGTTTCAGGCCATTAGATGGAGCAACTGAACATCATTTCAGTGTCATTTTGCCGAAGGTAAGCTATCTTTTGCTCGAATATAGAAATTGTCACACACACGCCCTTAGGAGGCAGTCAACAAGCCCGGAGGTGAGTGAAATATCACGAGACAAGGGGCCGATCCACGGTAATAACGCCTCTCTCTCTCTTCAGATGAAAAGAAGAAATATAAAATACCTGCAATATTTCCGGGTTCCCAAGATGGCAACTGATTGTCACATCCTCCACTGACTCCCAAAAACAATGTCACTTCTGGTTCCACCCCGATAACATCACTTCCAATTCCACATCACTTCCGGCTTCCAAAGAAAACGTAACTTCTGCCAGCCGTGACGTCATCTCCTGCCAACTCACTTCCGTCTGCCATATTTTCTTGTATAAAAACGCCATTCTTGCATACATAAAACTGTAAATTGCTATACAGTATTTTGATCATAAATTCTTTTTTTTTTTCTGTTGTCCATTATATGGAGACGGTCCCCAACTCTTTTGTTGTGTTGGAGCCATCTAATTTATCACAAAATATATAGAGTGATCTAATTTCTGTGTAGTAAGGGCAAAGAAATAACCAACTGCTCGAGGTCTACGGCCCAACAGTTGTGTCATTAAAACAAGGAAGGACTGACTTTACAGATGAGGCATGGTCACAGTACCCAAGAACTTCCACAAAAGACAATGCATTTCATGAGGACTGTATAATCAGGAAAGACCCTGATAATACACCTTGACACTTAATTCTTCTGTGCAACAATGGAGGCCTTGATGTCACAAGGGAAAAAAAAGCCTGGATGGATTTGAGATTAACATGGAAGAGCGTTACTTAAAAAAGACTTTGTTGGATTATAAATGTGCAAACATTAAAATAAATGTATGAGTGCACGAGGTTCTGTTACTTTAATTCTTTAAATACACTTGTACTATTTTAGTCCAACCTTCTTAACGTAACTTTAAATTCAATCTATTTTGATAGATTTGTGCTGCATGCACAGTAGCAGATTAGTACAATTAAAAATGGCTAAGAATTAGAAAACCTTTTTGGGTAGTTAAATTCTGCAAATACATTGTTTAGTTCACGTTTTTAATATTTAGGAATATTTAGGGTGTGGACAGCTGACACTTTAAGCACTGTTTTTTAAATTTATTGATCTTTGCCAGATTGGTAATAAAATGGAACGTCAACTCCTTTCAAGTCACATTTACTTTCCTAGTCCATGGCAGTGGAGAGCAAGTGACCAGTCTGGGAGTCCTGGCTGTAAGATAGGATCCAGTCATGGATGGAATGCCAGTCCATTGAAGAACACACTCACACACAAACCCAAACTAATTCACAGTGAGCCATTGCACCTATTAACCTAACACCCATACAGTAGTTTAAAAAAAGCTTTATACACACATCAGTGAATATCTAAATTAAATGTGAGCACAGCCTGGTCAGGGAATCTGAGCCCAGAACTTTAAAGCTATGATGCTACAGTAATTACAGTGCCACCACAAAACCAAATATATAACACAAAACGGCGGTCGTTTGTTAGCTTATGAAGTTTGCAGCTTTTACAGCTGAATAAAAAGGTGCAGTTTCCAGCTGACAAGCTTTTTCTGTGCCGCAGGGTGAGATCTAGAAGTCAGCTCTCTTTTCTGGGTAAGCAGCTTTTTGTGATGTCACTGGCAAATGACAGTTTGCTGTCTCTGCTGTTCGCTCTCGCTCTGACGCACAGTTCTGAGCAAAAAGAGGGACGAAGTGTTATGTTAGAGGAAGGAAAACATCTACCCAATTTTTCTCTATCCAATATGGACTCAAAAAGCTTGGAACATCTACAGTAGAAAAATGGAATTGCTAACCTTCACTGTGCAGTAACATTTTTAACCTTGAACTGGAAAATCTACCAATTCATTAGATGTCTGTTTACTAGCAGGCAAATGATCTTCTTTATCTTAGCATATGTGAAACAGTTATGGTACCACATCTCTTAACCCACTGTTCCACTGCCATATCAAATGAGGCTTTTATTCATCATTCTGGGTTCCAGTGAACAGTTTTGATGGGAAGAGTGGCCTGGCCACTTGTGCCTGACTTGACTCAATTATATCTTTATACTTTCAACAGATGCAAAGTACTTGTTGTGTTTCAGACATTCCTGCTTGGTGTTCAAAATCATGTTTTAGGTCTATTTCATTCATTTTTGATTCTTTTATTTATGCTAATGTTACTTTTGTCGATTCTTTAGATTATTCTTTGTTTTTTGATTGTGTCTATGTATGTAAGCTGCCTGGGTCAAGTTCCATGTGTTTTGTGGGTGGTCCTCCAAGTGGTGGGGCCACCAGCCAAATACTGCCAAGAACTGCCCTTCAACCTATAAATCCAGAGGGTAATAATAATTCTTTACATTTATATAACACTTTTCTCATTACTCAAAGCGCTTTGGTAAGTGGGGAGCCACTAATGTCCAGCATCCACCTGGGTGATGTGACAGCACCCATTTTTGCACAGTACACTGACCACACATTAGCAGTTAGGTGGTGAAGTAGTGAGAGATAGTTAGCCAATTACTTCCTTAGAAGGCTGGCATCCTTCAACATAGTGCCCTCTTCTACGCGGTGGTGTGCTGGGGAGGCAGCATAAAGAAGAAGGACGCCTCACACCTGGACAAACTTGTGAGGAAGGCAGGCTCTATTGTAGGAATGAAGCTGGACAGTTTGACATCCGTGGCAGAGCGACGGGCGCTGAACAGGCTCCTATCAATCATGGAGAATCCACTGCATCCACTGAACAGTGTCATCTCCAGGCAGAGGAGCAGCTTCAGCGACAGACTGCTGTCACTGTCCTGCTCCACTGACAGTCTGAGGAGATCGTTCCTCCCCCACACTATGCGACTCTTCACTTCCACCCGGGGTTGGGTTGAACGTTAACATTATTCAAAGTTATTGTTTGTCTGTTATACCTTCATTGTTATCACTCTTTAATTTAATATTGTTCTTTATCAGTATGCTGCTGCTGGAGTATATGAATTTCCCCTTGGGATTAATAAAGTATCTATCTATCTATTTATCTATCTATCAATCTGTCTAATTAGAGACAGGGGATGATTAGGTGGGCCAGAATGACTAGGCCGTGGTGGGCAATTTAACCTGGACATTGGGATACACCCTACTCTTTATGAAGGATGCACAAGGATCTTTTACGACTACAGAGACTCATGACCTCGGTTTTATGTCTCATCAAAAGGATAGTGCCAGTTTTACAGCATAGTGTCCCCATCACTGCACTGGGGCATTGGGTTCAGACCACAGGGTACGCGCCTCCTGTGGGCCTAACCAACACCTCTTCCAGCAGCCAGTCAAGCTTTTTCCTAGATGGTCTCCCATGCAAGTACTGTCTGGGCCTGAACATGCTCAGCTTCAAGTGGATAACCTATTCTGAAGTGCATGTGGTATGGTCTCCCATAGTTCCTGGCGGATCACTTTGAATGCGCTAAGGTGTTTTTTGGCGAGTCTCTGTGTTTTTGCTATGCTCTGTACTTTGTAAATTACTGGATTTTTTTTTTTACTTTTTGTTCTATTTTTTGATGATTCTTTGATCTGCTGTATTAATACCTTTTTGCTTTGGATCACCTTATGTCTCAAGCAATTCCATTTTCCATTGTGCTCCATGGAGCGTCATTACTATTGGAATAGTGTTTTGTGGAGAATTAATAACTGTATTTGCCTATTTCTAGCTGGGTTTTGACAGTTTTATTCCTCTAGTGGAAAGTACTTTTAGGGACTTGCGTATTTTGGAGCTTCAAGTTCATGACAGTACTGCAGCTTTTTGAATTTTCTGTTGTGATGGAAATAAAATGATATGCCACATTCACAACACACTAACTTTCTGTATGGTCACAGACATCTCTCCAAGTGTCAGGCTTTACTTTGCCCTCTTTTTGGGGAGATTGACCAATCGACTGACTAACCAACCAACCAACCAACTGATAGATAGATAGATAGATAGATAGATAGATCAAGAGTCAAGAGTGTGTCCCATAACTGAGTGGTCTTCGTAATCATCCATTGAGTCCATGGCTCTCTCCTGAAGTAATGCTACCAGCCCTGCACCCCACAACTTAGAAAATCGAACTGGCCATCACAGAGTTATAGAAAACATGAAGGATATCACTTCCCCTGTTTACTGAACACAGTCTCCTAAGTTAAAAGAGCCTGCTCTTCCTTTTCTTATATAGGTTCTCTGTGTTACTAGACCAGTCCAAGCAGGTCATGGATGTGGACCTCCAAGTACGTGTATCAGTACACCACCTCCATATCTACTCCCTGAATAGTGACCAGACATAGAGGCTCTTTTCGTTCTTGGCAGATCTTGAAGGGCAAGGCAGGACATCACACAATATTTTTTTAAAAGAGGGCATCACTGCATCGTAACTATGTAATTGTCCATTTTCAAAAAGCAGTCAAACTTTGCCTCATTCAATTCCAAGTACTTAAAGAAGTCGGTTGAATTGAGCAGATCTTAGTACCAACCACTGATTCGTAGCTAACCTAACCTTTCAGTTAAAATTACTGATTAGACCTACGTTTGTTTTAGGCTCATCACAAAGAAGGCAAAGTCAGCATTAAATGTAACCTTCCATGATTAACAAGTCCAAATTCAATGAAATTCTGAAAGATATTGTGTTGTCTGATGTTCAGGTTGTACAGGCTCTTCAAGGACTTCACTTTTCATGAAGTAGCATTTGGCATCCAAGTATTTGGCATGCAGATATTCATGTATGTTTGGTGGACATAGTTAGGGATATCTTTACACACTCATGCAAACATAAATTCTCTAATCTGTTTAATCCAGTTTTAAGATCATGGCTTGGCTGGAGGCTAATCCAGCAGCACTCAGAGCTCAGAAGGAGCCAGCCATTGCAGAGTCCACTCACACAGATTGGAATACACTAGAGAACCACAACTATAAACATGTTTAGAAAAGATAAATTCCAAACAGATGTTGCAAGATCTAGGATTTGGTCCCAGGATTCGAGAGGCATCAATGCAAATCCACACAGACAAAAACTTGGAGCAGGACAGGAACTAAGAATGCAGGATCTATGAATCAGCAGCCCTAACACCATATTGCCATGATGCCTGGACATCTTTATGATAAAGTGATTTCTGTAGCCTGTTTAGCCTACTTCTGCATACTCCCGGAATAATGAAAAAAAGTTCATTACCTGTAAAAGTTAAAACGTCAACATAAATACAGCAACAAAACAGCAAAATGTTTCCTAACGCAGCAGGAAAGGTATGTGTAAGTGTCCACTGCTGTACTGATGCACATTTAGTGCACGTCCTCCATTTGACATGTTTTTAAAAAGTCAACAACGCGCAGCCCGACATTGAAATCGGGACAATAGAAGTGTGTTTCTTTGCACACTTTTCTTATAATGTTTTTGTTGCTTGGGCACGAGAGGATAGAATGTCAGTGCCTGATCTGCATGATTGATGTGCCCCTTTTGTTATTGTAACCTACCACAGCGCAAGGCATAGTCACTTCCATATTACCCCTGACATGAACATTGACAGTTGCTACATTGTGAACAGTGCTTAGGGGGGCTAACATCTTTCTTGTCTTCCTACTTAATTGCCTTTTGCCATGTACCTACTTGCACCACGGTGAGCCTTCAGGAGACTGAAATCACCAGGCATATAAAGCAGTTCATATAGTGCCATATACAACAGTTTTAATATTTGTATCAATGACTAATGACCAGTTCATGTTGTCATCATTATCGTTTGGTACGCCAAATGATTCAGTTTCAGTTTGTTCTAAAACTGACTTTACAGCATCTTGTTCACATGCCATTGTGTTTTACTTGAAGGCTCCACCACCAGTCATGAATATGGGAACACAGAAATATTCATGATTTTTTTTTTTTGATGCACAATGTTATTTTATCCACTAGATGGCAGCATAATACAATCTCTAGAGTAATCATTACAGTGCACGTCATCTCAAGTCTGACTCGGACTTAACTGTATTTACATAGAACTCCAAGCCCAAGGCATGTTCGGGTTAAACATATCTCATATTTGTTCTTTTAGGAGTAAATAACTTATTTACCATTGATAATTAAGGTATAAACAGAACAATACATTGTTGTTCTTATTTAAAATAAGACTTAGCAATAATTTTTAATAAATTATAATAATTAAGAGATTTTGAGAAATCAAATATTGCTTACTTTTAAGGTCTAGAGCATTTTCCACTTGCTTCAATCATTTTTGTAACCTTGCCTTGTAAAGATTGTTTCAGAACAGACCTTTAACTGATGTTGACTTGATTATGTTGGCCCATGCATATCTGTTTATGCTCAGATAATTAAAACTGCAGTCCTGACAGAGTAAAATAATTTGTATTTCATTATGAATTTTATTTTGACCTACTTTAATTTAAGTGTATCTATGTCAGGCCACCACAGCTCTTCTTCATTGACCAGCTAATTAAGCTGCACATATATGATAATGTTTAGTGGCCTTTGCATGACATGTCACTCATGTTACACATCACACCCAGTCATTTTCATTAATCTCAACATGCCCATTACAAGGCACATCTCATTCAAATAAAGCATTCTTAATTAAGATTGTGGTTGTGGGAGGATTATCATACTCAGGAGTAATGAAGACTATCAAGTGGATGAGTCTTGTAGTGGGTGTTTCGTATAGTAGGAGTATCATGTAGTACTGTGGACCTCAGCAAAATCCTTCTTGGAATTTTCACTGTGTAATTCATGTAATACAGTATAAATATATTAGTGGTGACAGGGGCACCAATATATGTCATTTAGCAGTTGCAGATGATTCAAAATGCAGTGGTACAGTATGTCTGATGTTTGACCAGCCAAGGCAGGCCCATATCACTCCTCTCTTTAGATTACAACACAGGCTTCCTGTAGCAGCACATGTTAAGTTTAAATCCTTGATGCTTGCCTAGAGAGTGGGCAGTGGGTCTGCATCTGTATACATGGAGACACTTCTGAGGTCCTATGCTCCTTCTTGACCATTTAGGTCTGCTGTTCAAAGGCATCTTGATGCCATCTCTGCTTGAAATCAAACCAATCCAGACTCTTCATGTGTAGCTCCTGGCTGGTGGAATGACCTGTCCACCTTCATCCAAACTGTTCACTCCATCCATGTGATTAGGACGGGTTTTAAGACTCTTTAATGTATTTCTGCCTGACTGATATAAGCTGTTAGGTTTTATAACCTAGGAGTTGCAACTCGCTTGCATGTTTTGTACCCTTATCCTGTAACACTTGTTCCCACACAGTCCTCCAGACTGATGTCAACTCGATTATGCTGACCTCCTTTGTAAGTCACTTTGGATAAAAGTGTCTGCTAAGCACACAAATGTACAGTAAATGCCACTGTTGAGAACAATTCAGTACTTCAAAGTAATCAATTCTGCAAATGGCTTTAGCTCTCGCAGCAAGCAAACAAAATTCAGAGTTTGTTGTTTGATTCTTTACTAAAGTGCAGATGCATACTACAGTAGAGGTGGGGTTTCTGCAGCGTCTGATTAATTTGCAGCCAGGCTAAGCTCCTCTTGCCTCCTGTGCTTTATTTTTGCTTACCAGTTACTGAACTGTATGTGTTCCAGAGATGTGTTGATCTATCAGACTCAGATGATATTGACCAGATAATGAGCTGGGATTTGAAAATCTTTGTCCAGAAAAAGAGGCTCAGATGGTAAGCAACAAGAAATCTGTAATGCAGGTAACAGCTGAGCACTCAGCAACCAATACGGCCTGGGCTCGCCTGACAGCAGAAAAGTGTTGATTCTGCTGGGATCTCAGAAGTGTTGGAAAACAGGCAATGTTCAGACAGGCCGCACTTAATACTGCAGGAACATTCATCAACTGATGCTTGCGAGAACTCTGCAGGGGTACACCCAGGGAAACTAGCATAGGCTTCTGGATACTATGATTTATTGTATTGCTTTATAAAAAGCACCTTGTTGCAGAATCACCTTTATTTAAGGCTTTAAATTTTTAATTCTTGGAAGCTGAGCTGTAACTTTAATTCAGCCATTTACCATTGAAAATACTCATTAAGAAACATATCTGTTTTCATTCTTATTTTGTAAATAATCATCTATCATGAAGAGAAGCTGCTCTTTTGAATCTATGATCTGGATAAAAATGTCACTAACAAGCTTGTTAAGTACTGAGGTGACAGCAAACTATTTTGACCATCTTGCTGTTTTGTTTGATATGGATTGCCTTTGTTATCAGCAATTGTATTTTCCCTTTGTGCTCCATGGAGTTTCCTTGTGATTGGAATACCTTGGGTGAAGAATAAATCTTTAGATTCAGTGCTTTCTCTTAATACTAACTGGGGTTTGACTGTTATATCCCCCTCTAGTAGACATTATTGGAAGTGTTTTGGAACTTGAAGGTGCTTGGAACTCCTAGTTCACATCAGGTCCGTTCTGTGTGTTATTACAATATTTAGTGCACTAAACCTTTCCTTTCCTTCATTATTCAATGGCCCCACATTTACTCATATACATGGCAGGGATGTGATAAGAATCACTGTCAGTTTTTGCTCATCCAAGAGAGTATATAAGTATTAATGATAACTGAATGAAAAACAGAATTGCTTAATTTAACGAAATGAATATAAAAGTGCCCTAGTGGTGGAGGACTGAAATACACTTAGCCAAGCATATCAAGAAAAAAATCTTGCGTCTAACTATAAATAATGAAACTTTCACACATAATAGCAATTGTGCGGCATGGAACTGGCAGCCCATCCTTGGTTGTTTCGTGCATTGCACCCACTGCTGCTTTAAGAAGCCCAGCCTCTGGCTTTCCCCATCTTTAAAACTGGATATATTGGGTCCAGTCATTAGGTTTCAAAATAATTTGCTGACTCTTGTTGCTTTCCAAAATAGCTTGTTAAAGAAATAACTTTCAGTCACAAAAACAGCACTGTGTTTTCTCAAAGTGTACTAAGCTATGAACTATTTTTATGGATTTCTTACACTATTTTAATTCTTTCTAATATGTACTGTAACGAGAAGCTGAGGCTTCTACCCAGCCGGGACACCTGTATAAGCAAATAATGACAGAGAGAGTTTGCATCTGGCATTACCTCCTCTGGAATGGCACAGAGCAGTTTCCCTGGCTTAGGGCAGTGCCAAGGTTTTGGAGATTAGAAGCTCAGCCCTGTTGGGGCCTGTGGTTACCACCAGGGGGCGCATGGAGAATGGCAGAGCTCTTCATGGAGGGACTGCTGACACATGCAGAAGTGCTGCTGGAAGAAGATCACGGGACACTTGGAACACCTCTGGGTGCTCTATACAAAGAACCACCTCACTTCATTCAGAGTCGGGAGGGAAAGAGTGGAGGAGGAAGGATAGAGAGAAGAAGTGCTGTGTGCTTTGTTTATTGCTCTGTACTTATTGTACTGTGCTACTTGTGGGAATGGATTAGGAAGCATTTACCACCTGTAAATAAAATTTTTACTGCTTGACCTGTGGTTGTGTGTTTTCTGTCAGGGCGTGGGGAGCTTGTGCGCCCCCTGTTGGTCATAATAAATATAATTTCTTTTAAAGATGAAGTTTTCTTAAGACATGCATTTATTGATCACTCTGAAGCTACTTTACTTTATTTGTCTCCAAGGTGATATTAAAACTTTACAGAAGCTCAAGAAAAATATACATATTATAACAAACCACAATCCCCCAAACACACACAAGAACTTCTGGCTCAGATAGAAGGAGAGCACTTGCCGTCTGACAACAGGCTTATAGGTTGGAGCAAGATGTGGCCAGTTCTGTCCGGTTATGTCACAGGTTTACATTTAATGGCATTCACATTTTGGACAGGTAGGGTCCAGATTGTTCGGTCCGCAAACAGAACATGCTGACAGAAGTCTGTTCTTTCCGATGTTCCCCTGGTTGAAGTCACCAGCATTCTATGGTCAGAATGAATTATCATCTGAGTGTTGGTAACAGAGTGAATCTTTCTTTTTTCAGGTTAATGTGACTCATCTCCCTAGGCAGTAACATGGATGGATTCAGTCAGAATTTCAATATCTGGATCACACATTTTAGGTCTAATTGAAATAAGCTTGCTTTGTTACCATTGCTCATTCACATAGATGGCCAGTTTCCCTCCTGCTTTTTCTACTCCGTCTAATGTTATAGATAAAACCCAACTATCATTAAAATAGTGTCGGAAATAAGTCGTTTAAGCCAGTTCTCCTCAATTCTCCTTGTTTTTCATTGGAGACTCCACCACACTCTTGAATATTGACGCGTTACCCAAAATGCCACAGTACTTGAACTTTCTCTGACTTGCCATAAGATGTGACATTTCATACACTTTGTTTAAGAAACACACCCCTTGTGTTATTGCCGGCTACTACAGTGCAAGGCTTAATGACACAAAGATTGAAGATGACGCATTAAGAACAGTGCTTAGGGGGCTTTATGCCATGCAGCTACTGTAATACCAAAGTGAAACTCCATGCGGCTCTATTCACCGAGCACATCACAGTGGTTTACGTTGCTATTTCATGTATCAGTTTCACTCTCTGTGTCAACATCTGATGACCAATTCACATTGAGCAATAGTTCAGTTTCAGTTTGCCCTAAAACAGCCTTTATGGCTTTTCATTTGTCATTGTTTTTCATTGGAGGCTCCACCTAACTCTTGAATATTGATGAGTTACCTTAGAGTTACCAAAAAGTAGCGGAATCAGTCAGGTCAGGTTAGAGAGCATACACTGGTAAAGGTGTTGCCACACCAACCACATGACGAAACAGCTCAGGATCCTGGTTGGCAAACCCCTGAGCAGATACTTGGTCTAGTCCCATCCTCTGGAAAAGACCATCTATCTGGTGGGCATCCCCTTGGCCTGGTCCAGCCGAAATGAGAATCCTGTGAGTCGGATCACCCTCAGGGAATTGAGCCATGTGGCTTTAGTGCCGTAACTGATGCTTCCTCACAATGCAGGTAATGTGCCTCATTCGGGACTCCATGAGCATCCGCTCATTTGACACAAAGTCAAACCAGATGTACCCAAGGATTCTCCAAACACAGTACCTAAAGAGCCCAGTCTTTGTCTCAGGTTACTGGATAGCGGCCATGTCTCGCAACCATTCAGCAAAACAGAAAGCACCAGGACTCTAAAGACTTGGACCTTCGTCCTCCGATCTCATAACCCCCTACGCTCTCCCAACACATCTACTGGCTTCATAGTAAGTAAACTTCTCAACAAGATTGACACTTTCTCCGCAGACAGACAGCATGACATTATTTTATCTGCTAAATAGCCATAGAATACTGTCCCAAAAGTTATTCAGGCGTAACACTATAAAGCATATCATTACACATCACCCCAAGTTTGACTCAGGTTTAATCGTAATTGTGCAGAATTCTGATCACACTTAAGGTTAATTTCCATGTTTATCTAACGTCTGATTCTTGGCCTTCACACTATAAATTTCAGCTTCGGGATTAGGTTGGCTGCGTTGGGCTGGCGCCCTGTCCGGGGTTTGTTTCCTACCTTGTGCCCTGTGTTGGCTGGGATTGGCTCCATCAGACCCCTGTGACCCTGTCGTTGGGATATAGCGGGTTGGATGATGGATGGATGGATGGATGGATGGATGGATGGATGAGGTTGGCCTTCATACATTGCCTTTAAATTATTCCACTTATCTCCATTACTCTTTACACCTAGCACATTTTTTGCCTGTATCTATTCTCCCTTTTATTTACTTTATTTACCATTGCTGGTGTCTGCCTCACTCAAGTTTCATTCTGTGTTTTGGCAATTCCTAATATTTTTCTTTTCTTCTAATTTTTGTCTAGATATTTGTTAGGAATAGTCAATGTCTTTTACTCTTCCATAACATGCAGTACTGCCAATGACACAATTACTTTGCTTTTCTCCTTCAGTCCCATTTCTTTTAAGCCTTTCCAGCTATCATTCATGATTCCATGCAGCTCTGTTTCATTTTCTTTACGAATGCCACCTTCCTTCATTTCTTACCTAATCAATTTTTCTTTTTGTTTAGGACTCCCAGATTGAAGTTGACTTTATTTTAACTGTGCGTGAACTCTTCTCAGCAATGTTGCAATGAGCCTCAACAGATTCATTTTTGTCACAAGTACATCACACTTTTTTATGTGCTTACTCTATCATCTATTTAACTAGGAAAAAGAAGTAAAAGAAGGAACAGCTCAAGAATACAAAATTACAGTAGCATACATCAATGATACGGCATAAAAGAAAGCCCCTAACAAGAAACAATCACATGTATATTGAGCAATCTGACTGCAAGAGCATACATCATCCCTTCAATTTGATCTTGAAGTTTATGAATGCATCCTTCAACAGATCTTCAATCCAAAGCATGTGAAGAAGCCAGATGTCTCTATCAGTGCTGACTGATGTGTGAATCCAGATAATCCAAAGCAGGCTGGTGACTCTTCACTATGTGGCCTTATAAAGTGCAGAGGATCACAGCATGTGTCTCACTCTCCTGGTGCTCAGGGTTGGAGAAAGCCATAAAAACAATCAAAAGTCTAAAAGTCACTTTAATTTATAATGTATTGTTTATGCAGACATAGATGCTCATTTTTTGCTATAAACACAGGTCAAGAATATACAACTTTAACCTTGAACTAGGGACAGCATATGAATTAATGTTGTTATCATGAGCACTTTTCTTTACTTTTTTGCCTTCCCAAGGAGATCGGAGTATATATTGTATGTGGAACATTAGGTTCTAGACCTTAAGAAATATGAGTTGTGCATCTATTTCTTTCCTTTTGCTATATCATAAAAGTTGAATGTTAATAATATGTAATCGCAACACCATTTTGTTTTTGAGTTGGGAATCGACATTTTTAGCAATCACATCGACCATTGCCACAAAAATCCTTGGGTGTACGTATGTGACTTGTGATATTGTTCCAGAGCATCAGCGTAAATTTTGCCTTATTCTGTTTTGGAGCTTCTGATATTCGGATTCCTTGCTTTATTTTGATCTCACTACTCCAGGTTAAGAACAAATATTTTCCTGGTTTTCTGGGGCCTTATGCATAATGCAGTGCATAGAATTCGAACTATAACATGACGTAAGCACAAAAGCCGAAATGTGCTTACACACAGAAAAATCCAGATGCAGGAATCTGTACGTACTCCAACTTCCACGTTCTTCCGCTCCATAAATCCCGGTCAGCATGAAAAGTAGCACACGTGCACACACCTTCTGTCCTGCCCCAATTCCTCCCAGAATTACGCCTATTTGAATATGCAAATCAATATAAATACCCCTTAAGCTCTGCGTTCTGTGAAAAGACAACGGGAAAAGCACGGGGGAAAATATAAGCATTTCAGTGAATACCAAGTGGAGGCAAAGGAAAAACACACTATTTGTTGATTTAAGCAGTGGTGTAAACAACAAAAGGAAGTTGATTGAGTGACATTGCGTTTCGGAGAAACTCGAAAGCTCAAGTTCACAAAGTCGCACAGTGCCAAAATAAAAAAGAACTTGTCACATATCAAAGTCGCCGTGAAAAGGCGAGTTGTAGCCCACCGTCTAAGTGTCACATGAAAGCTTATTAGGGTACAGACAAAAAAAATAGGCACACGGGAAAAAAGCACAAAATGTCAACTTTAATCTTGAAATGTCCACTTTAATCACGTAGTTTGTTTTGTCATTAAAGTAGAACATCATAAACTTCATCTTAAAATCATTTAATTTACTAGTTTCTCAAATCCCATTGTAACTAAAGTAGCATGTTAAATGCTTTGTTTTGTATTTGATCTTCTATGTGCTCTATGTGTGTGAATCACTACGTGCTTCCGTTCGTTCTCTTTCTCTGACAGGACACAGAATCCATTACATTCGTGACATTACAGCTCCCTGAATAATTCAAATACTGAGATGCATACGTGATATTTTCATGATGATTGGAATGAAAGCATGTTATTAAACATGGGAAAACGATGGTGCAGTGATTGTTCATGTCTCACACAAGATGCTGCTGCGCCATGCGTGACCTTCGATGAGATAATTTATTGTGGCAGTACTGTCTCTTTCAAAAGTACTAACCTCCAATTCCTGTCCTTACTTTTCTTTCCCCAAATACCCAATCGCCACACAATCAGCTCTGTAATAGACGTTAAGCCATCTGTAAGCTTACAACGACGATTCTTCAAAACTTTTAAGGAACATTGAAATATCTTCATAGTACGTGTTTAATTATTCTATCTGTCTATCCTTCCAGTGTCGCGCCAGGCTTAGCAAATATACAGCGTGAGGCAGGAACAATACGTGAACTTGCTAGCGCTGTGGCACCGTGTCCTCACATGTTTAATTATTAACAATAGAGATTATTTAAAATAAGTTAAAGTTTTATCTGTATAATATAATCAACATATTTGGCTGCATTTCATCTTAAAAATGATATCGTCATCATATGTAAATATGTGCTTTATAAAGTGGCGCAGGTTGTGCAATATTATAATTGTAGTGCAAGTTTACAGTGGGGTAATTGTACTTATAAGTACAGACAGTTCTACAAGGAGCACTTAATGGAGTGCGTTTATAATTCTTGGGATGAAACTGTTTCTGAACCGCGAGGTCTGTACAGGAAAGGCTTTGAAACACTTGGCCGTGGCTGAGACAGCGTGTGCTTGATGCTGTATCCTGATAATTCAGCAGCTGCTGTGATTCTCCACTCAGATACAGTGATATAAATACTCTGAGTGGTGCAGTGAGAGTAATATGGAAAAAGATGATCTGCTGTGGCAATCCTTAAAGGGAGCAGCTGAAAGACGAAAAAGAAGATGGTGCAGTGAGAGTAACAACGCTAAAGCCGTTATGGTATCTGGAATACTATGGCTGTTCCCTGGACCATTATATTGTTACAGGTAATTTACAATCAGATGCATTACACTAATAAACAGTATGCGATTAAATTCAGTGTATTTGTAAAGCTGCGTCAGGAAAATAAAGAGTAACCACACAGGAACAGTAGCACTGCTTTGACGCTGAGTGCTGCCAGTCTGCAAAACTGAGCGGAGAACTTGCGTACGACAGGGTATGAGGTACCATAGAAATGTGCGTGGCTTTACGGCAAGTTTAGGTTTTATACATCGCGATTTGAACGTGGAAATGTTCTTACGCAACATTTCTGTTCGTACGCACCATTTATACATGAGGCCCCTGAACTTTGATTTTTTTGTTTTACATTTTCAGCTTCATGTCTGATTGTTCATCTTTTTCAGTTACAACCCTTGCCTGACTTTTTTTGACTACTCCTGTTCCTGTGTATGTAAAATCTCTGCTATCTTATGCTGCATCAGTATAAGTGCAGACCTTATATAATAACAGTTTTTGAGCTTTTAAACAAGGTCCTTTTTAAATATAACTATTGAAAGACAAACCATAAAACAAGACAGAGCTAAAGGTCAAGCACAATATCTTTTATATAACATAGAACTTGCAAGAATATTGTGGTAGCAAAGCGAAGCTGGCACAGAAGAGGTATGTAAGGCTACTCTGTCATTTATTAACTCCCTTTTCTGTAAATAGCTATAGTATTTGAATAAGATGATAAAATGAGCAGTTGGCACAATGTGTTACTTACTGTCTGCTCTTCATCTTTTAGAATTGAACTGCTACTCAAACGTTTCTTACAGTATCTTCTCCCTAAACCAAACCACTAGGAACCACCAGGGCACAACTGTTGAGCCAATAACTCAGTAATAGTCAAACGATTCATCTTTGGTTCTTGTTTTCAGTATTGGATCAGAGATTCTTGTTCTAACAATGATAAAAAATAAATATTTTCTATACAGATTCTTGTAAGTGCAAAATTAAGTTAGCATTAAAAGTGAAACAGGTGCCATTTTCTCTAATATTTTGAGATTTTGTATTTATTTCTTCGTAGGCCTGCATTTGTGTGCAATTAAAAGAACATATTTTACACAAAATACAAGGGTATAGGTGGAAGCAGCTGACAAGTGGAGTCTTTATGGGATCAATGTTTGAGCACCGTACTGCATTACATGAGCAAGCACCTCTTCTTTCAGTTCTATTATTGTGCTCTTTTAAACGTTTTCTTGCTTCAAAATGAATGATAATAACTTTATTGATAAACTTTAACCCTTCTCCAAATACAACCACTTTTTGAAAGATGGTATTTTCAACAAACTAATGACTTTGTTGTTCATTTTATAAAGCAATTATCTAACAGTGTTTACCAGCAATGAAGAGTGAAACAGGCAAGCTTTGATTTCCATACTGTTTCATAAAACCGACCCTAAAATTCATTTCACAGCCAATTTTGTAATTTTGAAATGCAAAACTCACTAAAGAGGTTTTGCAAAGTTTTAAAGGTTTTTTGAGATGGAAAGCAATGAATACTACAAGGCTTTTCCACATTTCTGTGCTTCCTGATATCCTTTTCTGTAGCTGCTGTAAGTGCATCCCGACCAAGAAAGATAAAGGTTCCTTATCTGGACGGGAAGCCCCAGGTAGATGGACAGGCACCCCAGCTAAATTTGTTTCAGTACTTTTCCTGACTGGGATAAATTGGAAAGATGGGAGAGGACTGTTTTTGTGGACTCTTTATTCCCCAAGTAGGTGGCAGCTTCACTTGGGGAAAGCTCCCACTCATACTCTCGCGGGACACCTTGGGACATGTAGACTTGGTGAACAACCCTGTCAGTGTGTGTGGGTGCCACCAGAGGTAGCTATAATAAATCTTGCACATTTTGTAGCAGAAGTGCTGCCAGGCTGTAGTCGTTTCACACCAGAAGCACTCCTGAGATAAAAAGAGCCACCCGGCCTCATCCAGGTGAGCTGAGTCAAGGGGAGGTGGATAAAGTTTGCCTGGAGGACAGAAGGAAAGTCTGTTAGTGGAAGATTATAACGTAAAAAGGTATTGGATTTAAGAAACCACTTTTATTGAAGCCTTTTGACTGCACTTGTGTTCTGGGTTTGAGGAGCTGCAGTGCCCTTTAGTGGCCACACTGCGTAATGCATGCAATCTGTCACACATTAGTAAAATTAATTCTATTAATACCTCTCATTCACAATACCGGAGAGGAGTCCTCAGTGAATTATCTTAAGAAGAGACATGGTGCATATTTTCCAAACAAAGACACAATACAATTCACCATTGTGCATGTTACTGTGATTTCTCAACAGAGAAATCTTACTACATGAGAAGTTGCCATCCCTGCCTGCTGTTAACTACCAACCACCTTTTCCTGTTTCTTCATTCCTGTAGAAGAGGTTCAATATATGCCATCTACAAGCACCATGGTACTTTAAGTTTCTTTTCTGTCTCCAATGCATCTTTAAGATTGTGATCACCAAACTCATCATCATAATTGTGGGGAACGTACTGCCAGAACAAGTTTTGTGGCTCAAGAAAATGTCCATAGTGACTGGAAATAAGTCTGGTGTTTTTTTTTAACTATAAAATGTTATTTAAACACTAAATGACAGACAGATAGATGTGGATTAAAGTAAATAAACACCTCCAGGCAGCACTAAACATATTTTCTCTTACGTCAAAGACACTACCCATCCACCCACTATCCAACCCGCTATATCTTAACTACAATAATTTAACTGAAAGAAAAATGATATTTCTTTTTTGTGAAACCAGAGCCAGAGTTTGGCTGAGCATTGTTTCACTCGTCACCATTTCTAAGCATATGCTGCTTATTTTTTTTAATCTTTGACTTGATTTGTGATACTAGC
The DNA here is from genome assembly GCF_016835505.1 of Polypterus senegalus. NCBI lineage: Eukaryota > Metazoa > Chordata > Cladistia > Polypteriformes > Polypteridae > Polypterus > Polypterus senegalus. The sequence continues at coordinate 31,405,834 of NC_053168.1, read as the reverse complement.
AGAATTTTACAAAATGCTTACAAAATCACTACTCAGCAGCAGTCACAAGACAAATATTCAGAGCTTTGTAACTATTAACACCAGGGGCCTCATGCATAATGCCGTGTGTAGAATTAACACTAAAACATGGCAGACTGACAAAAGAGGAAATGTTCATATGCACAAAAAAATTCAGATGCATAAATCTGTGCGTTCGCCAACTTCCACGTTCTTCTGCTCCATATATCCCGGTCAGCGTGAAAAGTAACAAACTCCTCCTATTCTATTCATCTGTCCTTCCAGTGTCGTGCCAGCACCAGCAAGAATACAGCACAAGGCAGGAACAATGAGTGAACGGAGCACCAGCGGCTTGCTAGCGCTGGCACAGTGTCCTCATATGTTTAATTATTGACAATATATAGGGTGGTCCAGATCTAATTATGCAATTTTCATTACACTATAACTTAGATAGATAGATAGATAGATATTACATTTATTACATAGAAAATCACCCGAAAAATCCTGGACCATCGAGAAGTGTGCAAATTGACGACATGAAGAATCGCCTTCGCGCTGAACTAGAATCGTCCCCGGATAATGCAAAGTCATCCAGACGATCTGGATCTGCATAATTAGATCTGGACCACCCTGTAGATTATTTAAATGAAGTTAAAGTTTTATCTGTATAATATAATAAACATATTTTGCTGCATTTCATCTTAAAAATGACCCACCGCAATCTCTGTTCTACCTCGAGAAGACTTCACACTTTGGTACTCAGGCAGAGCTTCCCTTGTAAACATCATCTCATAAGCAAACAAAAAAGTTATTGAATTTATCAGTTTCGTTTTCCAACTAGTGTTTAACCAGAATGCCAATTGTATATCTTCAGCGATTCAGCCTCTTCCTTTTGATCGTGTTGTTTCATTTTAATTTAGACTTTTGCACATTTATTAGCACTACATTCCAGAGGGTTCAACAAGATGAATATTGGGAGCTGACACATGTGGACATTATTGCCCTGATAACAGAGCACACGAAAACGGATCAAGTAAAGACATCCACATAGAAAAAATACACTGTATGAACATGTTCATGTCCTGCAACACCGAGGAAAACTCTGTATGACAGAAACATAATTTAACAGCATGCTTTTTACATTTACCTGTCTGAAAAAGCATGTGAGTGACACCTTACAAAATCTGCTCTTTTGCAAAGACAAGCTGTATTTTATTTGTCACCGTTTCAGAGAGACTGTATGTTAGAAAAACACTAAATAGAGTCATGATTAAACAATTTAATCAAATGCTTGTTTGATGGCAAGTGGCTTCTAAGAGGCTTTCTACATTAATTATTATTTAACTTGACGTGTATTCTGTCTGGGTGTTAAAGTGAATTGACTAACAGTAAACCCTGTAGGTTTAAATACCTAATTTAAACTCTGATCACTTTGAAAGTGCAAAGCCTACATCATTTTGGTCACTTTAGATTTTGCACGCATAGCCACTTTAGGAAACTTGAAAAGCTGATTCATATTCCTGAGCTCCACAAAATTCAAAAAGATGTTACATAATTTATTTCATGACATATTTCTGTGAAGAATTCAGTCTACTGAGACTTTTGAAAGTTTAGGGAAGTGGTTACTAGGCTTTCTAAATTCTAAAGAGATTTGGAAAAAAAAAATTAAATTTTACCTCAGTGTGTAATACAGTTTTACTTAAGCAATACTTTTCCCCTCATTTGAATTTAATTTCAGTCACATCTGCTGTTTGGAGATACATGATAAATGCTTGTATTCTTAAAGTGGCAAGTCTCTTAGGTGAACCCTTGTGGGATGCTAAGGCAAAATGAATTAATTAGCAAATCTCTTATTACCAGTTCCAAGCAATGCAGCTTTTGTAAATTAAAAAAAAATGTGAATCATCCTTTGTGTTACGCTTTACAATTAAAAAAAAGGGGGAGCAGTTATTCACATAATTCCTATACCTAAGTTCTCTCTTTGATGAGAACCATAGGTGTCCTCCCTAGGAATAAACAGAAGGTGGGTGGGAAAGTACACGCACAGAAGATGAAACATATTCAAAAAACAAGCCAAAACTCTAAAGCAGATCTATCCCGTCTTTCACTAACTCCGAAACAGAAGTCCAAAGATGTCGTCAACGAAGTCCTAGACCATTATGCTAAATGTGAAAACGCAACTCACTAATTGTCAGGTTTTATCTAAAATGCCTGATTGACAGGAAGATTGTGGTGCCAACTCTTATAGCTTTGCACTAGGGAGTCACAGGTTACAACCCCTTGAGATAACCTCCCATTAGCATTGTGCCACTGCATTATGGCAACAAAGTCACAACATATTTGCTCCCAAGAAAAAAACAAAATGGCATTGTAGATGTTGCAAAAATAATTTATCAATAACTGTAAAAAAAAAAAAAATGTTGGATTAAAATGTATTTGGGTATCAAGACCCTAGAAGTGACATGAAACCTTTAGGTAGAACCCTAATGTGACAAGAAAATGTATATAAAAATACTGATCATAACAGTAGAGAGCCAGAGACTTTCCTGGACAAAAAGCCACAAGACAACAATTCTGCCCATAATGGATTGGTAGTCTATTATGGGGTAAACTCCACTAATAATGAAATTCAATCTACTCCTTAGTAATTCTTTCCATTAATTTACCGGTGATGCACGGTAAGCTTACTGGCCTATAGTTACTTGGATCTGCTCTTTTTAAATAACTGAATTTTTCTTCTTCTTCATTCTCTTCATCTTTTTCCACTTCTAAGTGGGGTTTATATGCTCGAACAACCTTCTCCATACAGCTCGGTCCTGCACCTTCTCCTCAGTCACCCCTTTTCTTTCAGATCCTCCTTTACTTTATCCACACACCTCCACTTTGGCCTCCCTCTCTTTCTCTTCCCCCGTACTTCCATTGCCATCAGTCTTTGGCCCACATATTTATTGTCTCTCTTTGCCCATACCACTTTAAATTACCTTCCTGTACATGTTTAAATATCTCTCCTACTTTTGTTGTACCTCTGCTTATATCATTTCTTCTTCTGTCCTTTTTTGTATCTCCACACATCCACTTTTGTATTTTCATTTCTGCCACCTCTAATTCTCTTTTACTGCCCATTCTCAGCTCCGTACATCACTGTTGGTCTTATAAACCTCAGCTTTAACCTTCACTTTAATTCTTTGATCCTCACAATACTCCTGATACCTTCTTCCAATTGTTCCATCCACAGTGCACTCTATGGGTTATCCCTGCAAGTAATTCTCCTTCTTGGGCTAGATATTTAAATGTATACACTCTTTACAATAGTTAACCCTTCAGGCTAATTTCTGAATTCTGATCATCATTAAAACTCATATATTCTTTATTATTTTTGTTTAAGTTCAGCCCTCTATCTTCCAAAGTCCTTCTCCATTCTTTCAACTTCCTCTTTTCTGGTTTAAAAATGTGTTATTTTCCAGTGTTTAGGAATTTCTCCAGTGAGCAGTAAATTTCTAAAAATATGTGTGAAGGGTTTATATATATGTACTCACTAACCTCCTTAAACACTCAAGGATGAAAGTTATCAGGCTCAGGTGATTTGTTAGGTTTTTGGTCTATTTAATCTCAGCAGCTATTCTCCCTCTACAACTTCCAAGTCACTAAGTACAGTGGAACGTCGTTTCGCGAACGTCTCGGTACACGTACAAATCAGTTTACGACCAAAAAGTTTGCCAAACTTTTGCCCTGGTTCATGACCACACACTCGGTATATGAACAAGCCAGTTTCCCTTTCGATTTGTACATGTTCAGTCTCTCCCTGAACATTTCCTGTGCAGTGAGCGAGCAAGAGAGAGCGTGCGACACACACACAGGCGTGCGCGAGAGACACACACACACAGGCGCGCAAGAGAGACACACACACACACACAGAGGCGCGTGAGACAGAGGCACACACAAACAGACACACAGACGCGCGAGACAGAGGCACACACACAGGCGCTCCAGGCTTGCGAAAGAGACACACGCAGATGAAAGAGAGAGCGAGCGAGTGAGAGAGGGAGGGCTGGACAATAAGGTAGAAAAGGCTTGTTTTTGTTTTCAGTTCTGTTTACAGCGATCGGTTCATAGCGTGCATTGTGGCAATGTTACTTTTCTTGGTGGTTTATTAAATTATGGATTTTTCAAATGTTCATTTTTTACCCTGTGCTTAAAACTCATTAAAAAAAAAGTGTTTTTAGCGAGCGGTTCCTAGCACTATAGCTGTGTTAGTTTTCTCTGTTGTTCAAGGTTTTCTCAGTGTTATTCAATGTTTTTACATTTAGTTTACTATTACGCTATGCATTCTATGGTGTAATTAACTATATTTGTGCTTAAAAACTAAAAAAATATATATTTACATACAGTTTGTACGGTCTGGAATGAATTAATTGTATTTACATACAAGCCTATGGTGGAAATTGCTTCGGTTCACGACCAAATCGGTTTACGATCAGAGTTTTGGAACGAATTATGGTCGTGAACCGAGGTTCCACTGTACCTTCTAAGTAGTTCCAATTATTTTTCAGAGGTTATCCACTTCTTCTCATGTATATAAACTTCAATAAAATACATGTTCAAAGAATTTTTGCTGTTTTAATGCTCTGTATAACACATTAATTTCTGAAGTTAGATAAATTGCTTTTATTGGCTTGAATGCTGTAATCTTTTCTTTGTCCTACATACAGTACGTATTGCCATTAGGAGATGTCATTCAGAACCATACTGACTTGGTCGATATTTCTATCTATCATATTCTCTAACTCATTTATAATGGACTTTATATTGTCATAGTTTGCTGATGTTAATCAAATTAGAATTTTCTTTATTTCACTGTGTGTTTAACACAGTTTAAGTATCCATGTATGTTAATATTTTAAGGTTTAGGGATTTACTGTTATTGCATTATGGTTAAAAATTTGTGCTAGTGTTCTGAGTCAATACTAAGAGAAGATCACCATATACAAATTTGAATTGCATTGAATACTGTGCTGTTAAGAAATTGCTTTAATAATATGAAACTAGGGAGGAAAGAGAGATACTTTGCTTTAAAGTAGGAAACAAATGAGTATGTTTTAAGAAATGGAAGTTATACAAATATACAAGACAATTGTTAATTTGGTGGATTTCAACTTCATAGTGCATGAAAGTAGATGACATTTGGTATTATTTACTATAAACTAAAACACAGATATATGATACAAGTTTAGGATCCCCAGTTTTTTGGTAAGGTTGTGAAGACTCTGAAGTAGCCACGCAAGCCTGTTGCACTTGAAGAGATGTGTAGACAGAGTCATCGCTTTTCAGCCAGAAAGACATAGTTATGGACAGTTTGACAAGCAGTCTGCCAATTAGTGTTAGAGAAGATTTTGATCAAGGCAGAAGAAAGTTTGTTTCCTTTAGTTTTAATCAAATATTCAGACAAAGATTCAGGCACATAAGATTGGCAGACTTAACCAAAGGGCAATAGTAAATACAGTTTGAGAGTGCAGAGCAGAGCTCAAAATAACACAAAGAGTCCCTAATTAAAAAGAAATCAAAAGCAAACAAATCAGGGTTGCTTTTTTAGGTTAATTCAAAGACAACGATACACAAGCAGCTGTGATGCCATCTTATATAGCCCCTAACTGATGATGTGACATGACAACAGTCACCATCCTAATGGCCAGTGCAAAATGTGATCATGGCCACAAGAAAACATCATCAAATAATAACACTGCAAATAGCAAAATGAAAGTACAAAATGGTGAGTTAATGATGTCATCATTGTAACGATGAAGTACAGTATGTGTTCAATCATGAGGTCCTATGCTCCGTCTCACCCACTCAGATCTGCTAGTGAAAAGTGTCTGGTGACACAAATCAAATGTCAATCCAATTTCATGTGCAGCTCCCAGCTGGTGGCACAAGCTGCCCACTTCCATCTGAATTGCTGACTCCCTCAGTAAAAAAACTCTACATTAACAAATCCAGGGATGGATCAAGGTGAGTGAGTAGACAAGTGAACATTTAAATGTAAATGAATGGCGGAGTTTATCTAAATCAGAGAAATCAGGTGCAGAAAACAGGGCATTATCAAAAGTCAATAAGTAATACAAATAAATCTATTAAAATTGTGCCTTTAAACAAACTGTGTTGTGGAGTGCAAACAAATAGACAATAAATTAATTCTATAAAATGGTTAAAAGCACAAAAGTGGAGCAGTAAAAACCTTTGCATCTCTTCCTTTCTCTCTTTTGGTCCTTGTCAGGACATTGGAAGTCTCATTGGCGAAGCTCGATGTATTCTGGTCCAACCTGCAGAGCCAAACTGCCACCTCTGGTGTTCACAGTTCACAGTGCTACCACCTCTGCCAGTCACCACAGCTCCCCCCAGGGCACCTTGTCCTCTCACTGGATGCTGCCACGTAATGTTTCTCCCATCTTCTACTCGTTCCAGTGTTCTCCTGCTATCCTTACTGTTTCACTGCTCTGCAGACAGGATCACAGCCATCTCACGGAACCTCCATGCTGCTCTCGGTCTTGCTCTCACTTTCGGTCATCAGTTTGGATGATGCTGCCCTTCTCCTTCTCCATACAGAGCTCGCTACTCTTCAATTGTTTCACAAGCACTTTTTCCCCCTCTCATTGCTAATACACTCTTTGAATCGCAGCTGGTGCCCGCTAATTACTGTGCGCTAAAACGGTAATCATCAATTAAACCAGCGCACACGTTCACATGTACACCTCACACTGTCATGAGTTAAAACAGGTTGCACTAGAATCAATTATAATTGTTAATAAATTAAGACAATAAACCTCCTCCTGGACTCATTTTACCACACCCTGAATGCAGTGGTGCAAGTGCTGATGGTTCCTGTACCATTTCCCATACTGGAAGAGGAAGAAAATGACTGTGCAAAATGACTGGGGGCCATACAAGTACAGTTGAGTAATAATGCAGTTTAATAAATTGTTGTTTTAAAATGTACACAGAACTACGGGGTTTTTTAATAAAATGTGTGCTGTATCAAGATATATTGAATTAAAACAGAATTGAATAGAGGGCCAAACAAGCAAAAAATAGATAAACTCTTATAAGAAAAAAGCGGCATGCTATGAGCTGTCCCTTCAAAATTCTGCAGCCTTCACACTTAACAGTGACTTGTTTACTCTGCTCCAAGTATACAAAGTCCCATGAGGGTTCATTAAATTCTATAAATCTTTACATATTTTAAAACTTGTTTTTAACAGTTTGGCTTAACAGGGACATGATGTAAGTTGTATTTAAATGGTTTGCAGTCATTCCTTGCCCTTTAAAAATAACCAAGGCATTGTTTTGGGAATTTGGGAAGCCAACGAACATAATGGGTTCATTTATTTTTTTGTTTACTCATGTTCTTAATTACACTTAGAAGAAAATATGTTTTGCGGCTGCACCATTTTGTTTGTGATACAATTATTTTGTGCATATAATTTGGGCTGGTTGCCAAGCAGTTGCTACGCAAGGTCAACCAGAACTCTGTGGCACATGACATCCTCAGGTCAAAGGTATAAAAGTTAGCATCGTGTACTTCCTGGCTTGTGCAAGTCTTCGGATGCAATAAAGAAAAAGACCGGCATACTCTGTGGTGTTTCATTCTGATGTTTGGCAACAAATTCTTTTGTTAATTGACTTCGACTTCAATGTTATATTTTGGTTCTGGTTATGTGAAATTATTTTGGTTTTCAAATCGTCTGCTAAATTATTTGATTTACGATTTTGGTGTCACATCCTGGGGTTATTTATTAGAGTCGGCTTTCCCATTACCAAACTTTGTTACTCATACCACAAAATGTCTCCATTCTTATTTAAATATTGCTTCTGCCTAGTGGAGTCAGTATGAACGACTTTTGGAACCGTGGCATCAATTAATTCCAAATATTCTGTCCAGCAATTCACACAACTTACTTTAACAGTGGCTATCTAAGTCTCCGTCAGAAATTTCAATGGTTATGATTGAACACCACTGAATTTGCTTTGCCTCAAGTTTGGCAAGTGCCAGGTACCTTTGCTTGTAGTTGTCTAGTACGCAAATCTGTACAGATGAGCCAGTCTCCACCATATTGTGTAAAGATTCCCTGTTTGTATAGGGGAGCATCACAGGTGTCATTGCTGGAATAAAAATAAATTGAACCGAATCTGAACACAGGATTCTCAAACTGTACAGAAACATCAGCACCCACTGTGCTGCCTGTGCCCATGAAGATATAAAAGTAAAAAAAAAAAATGCAGCATTGATTGAGAGCAGGAGGCCTTAGATTAGATAGATTAGATTAGATAAACTTTATAAATCCTATGGGGAAGTTCAAATGCAACAGCAGCAGATATATATAAAAAAAACAAGGATACAGACTCACAGGACAGATAATACAGCCAATCAATCAATTGATCAATTGATAACTAAATAAAGGAACAAACGCACTTAATGAGTTCATCAGGCAGAAACAGTGAATTGCCTGATAGCAGTGGGCAGAAAAGACTCCCAGAAGCTGTGTTTTGCCACACACCATGGCAGAATGAGCCTGTGACTAAAAGTGCTCCAAGAGAGTGCCTCCTAGAGGGGATGGAGTGGATTTTTCATGATTTCTTCCAATTTTGCCACACTCCTCTTTTCTACAACCACTTCCAGTGTGTCCTGTGATAGAGCTGGTTTTCCTGATAAGTTTGATCAGTTCTGGTGCTCCTTTCCACCTCAAGTTGCATCCCCAGGAAGCTACAGTATAGAACACCACACTGGCTACTACAGATTGGTAGAACATTTCCAAAAGCTTGCTGCGCACATCAAAAGACGTGCGCCTCCTTAGGAAGCACAGTGTGCTCTGGACCTTCTTGTACGGCATTACTGTGTTGTCAGAGCAGTCCAGTTTGTTGTTTATTTGGACCTCCAGGTACTTATAGCTCTGCAGCACTTCCACATCTACCCCCTGAATGGTGACTGGTCTCAGAGACATGTAAGAAGTGCACCACCAGTTCTTTTGTCTTGCTGATAATTGAATTGCAGGTTGTTGTCCCTGCACCACAAGATGAAGCCTTCCACGACTTTCCCGTACTCTAACTCCACTCCATTATTAATGCAGCCTATGATGGAGGAGTCATCTGAAACTTTCTGTAGATGGCGAGCGCTGGCTGGTATTGTGCTGGAAGTCTGTTGTGCAGAGGGAAGACAGGAAGGGGGACAGGAGAGTTCACTGAGGTAATTCCTTAAGGAAGTCATATAATTTTCTAGCCTGCTTAATCCATACTGGGGCCTAGCCCAACTAGCATAGGGCACTTTGCAGGAAAAACCCTTAGACAAGGTGCCAGTCCATCGTAGAGTAAACACACATACACACACACACCACATACTAGAGACACTTTAGCATCACCAGTTCACCTAAGCTTCATGTCTTTGGGCAGTGGAAGGAAACCAGGGAGAACATGCAAACTTCATGGATGCAGAACCCAGGACTCGAACCCTGGTCTTCTTACTGTGAGGCAGCAGTGCTACCACTTTGCCTCCGTGCCACAAAAGTTCATCTTAGATCAAACAACAAAGGAAGAGTCAGAATCTAGGGCTGAAGCATCCTGCAAAGGAGAGCTCAACCTTGTAAATTGATGCAGAATAACACATAAAAAAATCAATAATGAACCCATTCATAGCAATAACTGGTCAGATACTGTCACACACGTGCACATGGAAGGCAACTGAAGGGCTCAAAAAGGGATAATTCCATGCCAGACCTGGGGGTGGCAGAGTGCACTGATCCTTCCTCTTTTTCATTTTCAGACCAACCATGGGAAATTCTGCCTGGACTCGATGACATCACTTCCAGATCCCCGGGCACTACTGATGTCACATCTGTCCCCGGCCCTGCAGATGACGTCACTTCCGGTCAAGTTGGGGTCGAGTGTATTGGGGTTATGGTGCGTTTGGGTTAGTGTGGGGTGGGTCTTTTAAGGGTTCATCACTTCTGATTCCAGGCCCAATAATATCACTTCAGGTTCCAGCCCAGGAGACATCACTTCCAGTTCCTGATGTCATTTCCCTTGCTCGACTTTAAAACAGCCACGTTTGTCAGTATGTACTGTTCTGTTTTTGGATTGAAGTCTGTCAAGACCTTTTCATTTTTTTGAACCAAACCGTCATATTTAGCATTCTACGTATATCAAGTATACAGGCGGCTGCTCCCAAACCTTTTCCTGTGTTGCTTGAATCATTTCACAATACTTAACAGATTAAATTTAGGATAAATAAACACATAAGAAGTATGAAATGTCATTTTCTAACCCCTGGGTCATAGGGGGGCTGTAGCCTATCCAAGCTAGCAACAGTGTGAGCCAATCACAGGGTGAACACACAACAACAACAATTTATTTCTTGTACAGCCCAAAATCACAAGGAAGTTCACAATGGACTTTAACAGGCCCTGTTTTGATAGCCTTGGCACCCTAAAAAGTAAAAAAAATGTATGAAATATTCTAAAAGCCAACGCGGAGAGTAACCCCCTTCTAGGAAGGTTGGGCATGCAATGGGTGTCAGAACATGAGGTAAACACAACACATTAAACAATATAAGTGATCCACTTGATAGAGCTAGATGACCAATCCATCATTGTCACCTCAGAAATACAACACAGCAGTACAAACACTACTCTGTTCTTGTGCAGCACTCCTCATCCACACACCAGAGCTAACTCTGCATCGCTGATTCACCTAACCTTCACGGTTTTGGACAGTGGCAGGAGAACCTGGAGAAAACCCACTCAGAAATGGGGAGACCATGCAAACTCCAGTGTGCCACCCACTCTAAGATGTATGGCTGAAAATTTTAACAGCAAGTGGGTTGCCAATCTAATTTTATCAATCTGTCCATTTTCTAAATTCATTTTCTCCTTTATGGGATCAAACAGAGCCAAAAAAAAACATCCATTTCAATAAGTAAGAATCAGCCTCATGCAACTGGTCAGGTGCTCAATATCCATGCATGGTTTTGTTTTTCTTTTCCCTTTAAATCATTTTTTGCTTTACAATTAAAACTAAACTGAAACCTTACAGTAGAAGGTATCTTGTGATTTATGGCCTTTACAGATTTTAGCAAAGAAATAAATTAAAACTGTAATTTGCTTCTGACAGTGATTTTTTCCAAAGCAGCTTAATTAGCTGCCTCTGTATCTCTCACTGAATACTTTACGTCTAGCTGAGGCTGTTAAATCTTTTCAAGTGATTAAAGGTACCCTTTAGGAAGTAAGCATCGATCGTTTACAGAGATATCTCAGTTAAAGAAAAAGCAAACAAACTGATCCAGGTGTAGAAGCAAAGGTGCTAAAGATATTTACAGTTGCAGTCTTTCACCTCTATAGATATTTTGTACTTTCACCATTATGCTGCCTGGCTCTGCGTATCACAAAGCAGGTTCCCTCAGACAGGTCTAGCCATTTTACAAGGATTATTATGGGGGGTTGGTTCAGCCTGCTTCTAACAAAGCCATGAAGCACGTTTCTTTTGTAACATTTTCAAGGCTATTTAACAGATATTAATTGTGCCTCAACAGCTCCAGAAAAGAACAACACACCTGCCTATAGGTAGAAGGATTTGTTTTATATGCACCTATTTAGTGCATGATGGGTAAAGATGAGTGTTACTGGGAAACTTAGAAAGTAGGAGGCATGAAGAGCTACCAATTATACACTGAATTTCAGGCTAGGGCTGAATGGGGTTCAAGCAGGAAGAGCTGGTATGGCCTGATGAAGCAGTAATCAGAGGGCTTCTGTTTATGTCCATCGACAAGCCCCATTTGCCTTCTACTGGAACAAAACAGATGCATTAAGCAGATGCTTCAAGCGCGTCACAGCAAGAATCTTTTGGGAGGCTGGAACAATCCCTGGACAGGGCGCTAGCTCATTACTACCACTGTGCCACCATGTCTCAGGTCAGGTGGGGAGCATGCAGTGGTTCAGCACATTACTGCATCCGTCACATGACGAAACAGCTCAGTATCCTGCCTGGCAACCCTCCATGCTTGCACATGTTTAATACATGCTTTATTGCATTTCATCATGAAAATTATATCAAGTATACATCTTAGTGTTCTAAAATGTTCAAAGATCTATAATGTCATGAACGTAACATATTCTGTGTAGTGATCACTGCCTGTGTGCTCCTGTCAGTGTAAGAGGAAGCCCATTTGAGAAGTACATAGCAACTGGGTTGGGGAACGCATAGAATACAAAGCATTTAACATGCTACTTTAGTTACTATGGGATTTCAGAAATTCTAGTAAATCAGACATCGATTATAAGATGAAGTTTACAACATTCTACTTTAATGACAAAATAAACTACAAGAAGGAAGGAAGTTTCGAGATTTAATCTTGACACAGAGCTTTTATCTTCACTGTGTCCCTATTTTTTTTTTCTTCTTCTGTGTGGCCTAATAAGCTTCCATATGATACTCAGACACTGGCTTTTTAATATTGACTTTGACACTTCTTCCACTTCCACTTCTTTTTTATTTAGGGAACTGTGCAACATTCTGAACGTGAACTTTTAAATGCCACTCCATGCATTTCCTTTTGTTGCTCATACCACTGCCTAAGCAAAAAAATTGTACATTTTTCCTTGCCTCCACTTCATTTAGTACTTTCTATTTGTTGAAATTCTTCTTTTTTATACATGCATTTTACCACTGTGTTATAAAAAAACACTAAACGGAAGGGGCTATTTATATTGATTTGCATATTCAGATATACACAATTCTGTGAGGAGTTGGGGTGGAGCTGTAGATGCGTGCATGTGCGTTAAAATTCATGTTAATTGGGATTTATAAAGGGAAAGTGCGTGGAACTTTGTTTATACGCAGTTTTATGCATCTGAATTTTTTTGTGCATGCACACATTTCTGTTTTTGTCTGTACGCCATATTTTAGTGTGAATTCTACACATGGTGTTATACCTGAGGCCCCTGCTCTTCACCACACTACTTGGTAATTTATGTGCTCATGTATTTTAATATGACTCTCACCTGCTTTCTGAACATTTCCTCCTTATCCTCTACTAAACCAACCTCAATTATCCCTTCTCCTGTACAGAACCAGCCTCAGTTCTTTACACAAAAACGTTTGTGCCGGAATAATGCGTTCAATAAGCCATTACTCTAAATTGAACACCCACAAATCTGCAAGCCTGAAGACTTTTGCTGCTCTTTTTAACTATATAAACATATTACTGGAAAGTCATCTCAAAAATGTCCAGCAATATATTGCGTTAGCTTTGAAACCGATCCTTTAAATTGAAATTGAAGCACTCCACACATATTGTACTAAGTTTAACTGCTTAGATTAAATGGCTCTCACTTGTGTTAGTGCTAATCATCTCAGTACACAGAGGTGTTATTTGTAAACATTGAAGAAACACAAGAAAGGTCTGTTATGTTTTATACCATAACCTCTTACTTATTGCCAGTGAAATCTGAAAAGATAATATTACACGCATTAGAAGACAGTGGCAACAACAGAGAAAATCCAGGAGACTGAACTATATGGTCTGTGAAAAAGGTGTTTGGTTGTTATTTCCTATTACATTTTCAACAATTATGGCTCAGAGTCATAACTATTGTTTCTCCCGACACAGAAACAGAAAAGACATAGCAGCACTAGAAGCTGTGCAGAGCAGAGCAACCAAGTGCATCCCAGGACTGAAGGACATGTTGTACTCTGACTGGCTCAGAGAATTAAACCTGTTTAGTCTCGAGCAGAGGAGACCGTATGGGGACCTAATCCAAGTTTTTAAAATCCCCAAAGGCATCGATGCAGTACATCCAGCAGAATTCTTTCAACTAAATGGTACATCAGCTACACAAAACACCAATGGAAATTAAGGGGAAGTGTATTTAAGACTGAAACTATTAAGCACTTCTTTACTCAAAGAGCTGTAGGAATCTCAAACAAACTACCAAGTAATGTAGCTGAAGCAGAAACCTTGCCAACCTTTAAATACTCTCTGGAAGAGATTTTGGTGACTTCTAAAAGCTTTCTCTAAACTTCTAAAAACATACTTTTTAAAATTTGGCAGTATATTAATTCTACTTTTAATAGATTGCATATGCATAAAATGTCATATTCTTTATTAACTTGCAATCATTATTAATCTTTACGTTTCTCTTCATTCTTTTCCAGTTTTCTGAAACACCACCACCACCACCTGATTAAAGTGCTGTGATGTTCAAATGGAAGCAGATATTCCAATTGTCGATGAGACCCACTGCGTCAAATCTTCTTGGACAAAGTTTAAAAAACAATAAAGAACTACTTAAGAACATTGCTGATTGTGCACTTTGGGAGGAAACAGCAGAGGCACTACAAGACACCTTCAGTACTAACAGCACTCAGGTAGAGAGGGTTGACAACTTCAGATACCACATCACAGAGGATTTGTCCTGGTCCAAGCACACTCACACCTTGGTTCTACTCTGTTTTGTATATTGTAATGTATTTACCCCATTTTTTGACACCCATTGCATGTTCAACCTACCTATAAAGGAGTCTCTCTCTCTGAATTGTCTTTCCCAAAATTGTTTCCATTTTTTTTTCTCAACAAGGGAATTTTTTGGGGAGGTTTTTTTTGTCTTCTTAGAGAGACAAGGCAGGGGGGCTGTCAAAAAACAGACCCTGTTAAAGCACATAGCAGCATAATTGTTGTTGTTGTTGTTATTGGTGAAGTAGGCACAACAAAGTTTGTACCACTTTCATGCTACCTTCCCAAATACTAAAGAACGTCTATATATCCACCATTGAAAGTGTTCTGACTGCAAGTATCACTGCCTGGTTTGGGAACTGCACACAGCAGGACCACAAGACTCTGCAGAGAGTGATGCAGTCAGCTGAACACATCACAGTGTGTGTGCACGTGTGTGTGTGTGCACCTACTAACCTCCAAGACATCTACAGCAAGTGATGTCAAAGCAGGGTAAGGAGAATTATCTGTGACACCAGCCATCCCAATAATGACTTCTTTACTGTGCTGGGATCAGATAAATGATATCACTGTCTGAAGTCCAGTTCAGGGAGACTGAGGAGGAGTCCATTTGCATCTTCAATGAGGAAAGTGTCTAGAACTACATTAAATCATGTATTCAGTTATTATTATATTTACTAGACATGTGCGCCCAACTACTTTGCGTGTGTTAAAGTTGTCTGTGAAGGGTTCCCTGTTTTAACACGGCTGCCAGTCGTGAACTGGGCCTTTCGTCGCACAGCATTATGATTTTTTATAAGGGAAACAAAATTACAAAAGAAAACTCTTGGACATTGATTCGATAGTAATGGCCTACTTGGAATCACTATCTGAATAGTAATTATGTGGTGGTGTAGGAGCATTTCTGCTTCTGTCTGTTCACAGTCCGTCTCGTTTTCACGATGCTATCGTTTCCTCTCATGATGTCTTCTCAATCTTTCTCCAATCTCGCAGGTTGCTTTGTGGCAATCCAAAGAGTAAGGCAATATACACGGAGCAATGGTTATAAAAGGGGGGCACATAGGTATCCAGGCTCTTTAAAGCATAAATAGGGATCACTTCACTGACATGTGAGCAAGCCATGGTACAACTGTAAGATGTGCAGCATCGACGGCTACAACATAACAATAATAATTTCCGGAACGTGCTGTTACATTGTCATTCATTTTACCCACCGTCTTTCTTTCATTCATATGTCACATAGGCACGTACCTTTTATCTTCGGCAATCTCATTCTCTAACCAGGCCTCAGGAGCTAACCAGCGTAACACTGTCCACCACCCCTTTCGTTATTCCGGCACATTGTTGACATCCGTGAGTAACAACAACGTACTGAACTGGAAGGGGGTCTACGCATGCGTGGAATTCGCGGACAAACAAAGATCAAGATCTAAATGAAGATCTCTTTAGTTAATTTAAAGCACAACAATTTGTTTAGTTTGAATGTCTGTGTTTTGAGGTGTGACTGGAGTACTACAGTCTTCAGTAGTATAAGCCTGGAGGAGATTCTTAATGCAATGCCTATGTTTTAGCTGTCTCTCTACTGCCATCTAGTGCTTCTTCTTCTAATTCATTTGTGGACAAACAAAGATCAAGATCCAAATGAAGATTATATAGAGAGATTATTATGTATTACATATATTTCTATTCATGATTTTTGAATTTACTGTATAAAATTATGTATTGTCCCTTAATATTAGTCTCAAGGTACAGTCATAGAAGTTGATCAAACATATTACTGCATATTGTACTGTATGGGTAATTTCTATATTTACTAGGTAGAAGCCCAGTGAGGATCTGGCCAGTCTTTTGGCATTGGACCTCTGCAGATTTTATTTATGTCTACAGCATTTCACCATCTGACCATATCATTGGAATTATTAGAGATTTGAAAATGAATCTATCTATCTATCTATCTATCTATGTGCTATCTGTGTTATGTAAGTGCATATTGATTTATTGTTATGTACTTATTTTGGCATGCCATTTATTCATTGCTATTCTTATCTATTTTAATTTAACTTTTCTTGAACCTTTTTGATTTGATAATTTGTAAAGCACTTTGAACTATATTCTTAGTATGAAAATGTGCTATGGAAATACATGCTGTTGTTGTTGGGACAGCTTAGCTATTTAGCTAAACAAACGAACTTGATGGACTGAATCATCTCCTCTTGTTTATCAGACTTCTTATTACCATTTAGAACAGAAAAAGAAACAGAATCAGTCGATTACCTACAAAATACATTATAGTTGTTTGCAGGCTGTATTTTGACAATAATTGACCTCCTATGTCTCTTATTACAAAGCGCATGGCACTATAATTGCCCACCATAAGACCTTTATAGCGCAGTTTTATTTTCTTGTAGCAACTGGGTTAGTCAAACAATGCTATAGATTAGTGCACATTTCCCACTCTTCTTTCTACCTGATTGTGTACTTATCTATTGTACTACACTCTTAAAAATAAAGATGCCAGAGAGATGCCATAGGGGAACCATTTTTGGTTCCCAAAAGACCCATCTGCATGAAAATTCCAGAAAGCACCGTTATTTATTTAGATCCGTAAATCCATAAATAATCTTGAGCAGATGATAACATTTACATTTACTTCCTTATCCAAAGCAACTTTAGATCTGTGATATATCAGTGGTTCATGATTTTGAAAGAACTCTTGCTGCATACAATCACACAGGCTGACTCCATATTTTCTTAATTGGTAAATGTCCTGCTGTCCTACCATACAATAAAGATGTCAGGTTATTTTTTTTTCTACACATTAGGAAGGTTTTGAAAGCACAAAGAACTAACGTCATATGCAAAGAACCCTTCCCAAAATGAAATGGTGCGTTGCTGAGCATGAAGAACCACGCAATCCAAAAAAGAATCATAACATGCCATTCAAGTTCCATTATTTTTAAAAGTGTACTGTATTTGAATTACACAATAGGTACTCAGTAATAATGCCTTCTTGTATAAGTAATTACTAAGCCATTGCTGTGCAGATACATTAAAATAAGAAACAATGCAAACTGTTGACCACACATTTATTACAATCTGAACACAAAGAGATTGTTCAAGGTCACACAGCAAGAAAGTATTGGAAATGGAACTGGCAACCTTGTAGTTTTAAGTCCATTAACTTAATGGCAGTGCCACTCTGTTTGCCTAGCTTATGTTATGGTGCAGCTGGATGAATGTTTCCATTCTTTGGCTTTCCCTTTCATGATCTTCCATTATCAAAGGGAGACAACACCCCCTTTTTTTGCGTTTGCCATGTTTTTTTCTCTGGAGCTCACTTTATATGCTGATATAAGGACTCTATGCCCAGAATAGAAAATAAACCACAATAAGCTTTGTTTCTCCCACATCTCACACTCCCACTGCCAGCACATCTGCTATTAAAACAAATAATGGGCACTGGGCACCCACAGCAAAATAATAAGAGTGAAGCTTAAACACCGAAAGATATTATGAAATTATAGTGCTTTTATTTTTTTTAATAAATGCGCTGGTGAAGAGTTCATTAGAAGAAGCAAAACCTGCTTGTGGGAAGTGGGGGGCTACACTCTCATTAACAACAAGTGGGATGGTATTGGCACCTGATTTCATTAATCTGGCATCCCTTATAAACACTTCTGTGTAAACACTTTGCTAGTTATAAATCTGTGTTCATATTTGTTTGTGCTGAGGCTCGATCACAACGGGATTGCCGGTGATAACTTACTCTCTTTGTAGTCTTAATAATGTCCCGGAGTGCAGAAATACTAATTAAGATATTAATGATGCTGCACAATTGCTTTGCCAGTTGAAGGATGAAAAAGCTTTGATAAACACTGTGCAATCAAATCCTTATCTGTTCCAAGGTACCGCACCTAAAAATATTTTATTTATTTATTTATTTATTTATTTATTCAATCTTGTTTTCTGCCTAATTTAGAACGGCCAATTAGAGCTTCAGTGCACAGGGCTGTAATCTTTTCAGAAGCAACCAGAGCGGCACCAATTTTCGCACTAATAATCTACTTGCTGCACTTTCTACCTGGTAACGTTATTCCTTTAAACCCTGAAAGAAATTCAATTTGTTGTGTGATTTCACAGTAAGGCAATCAACGAAAATATTCCCTATTATTCAAATTATCTTGATGGTAAAGAAAATCTTGTTATTACTTTTGGGGGTCTCTTGACTTACCCATCTCTTTTATGCAGGAGAACTCAAGGGGACGCATGTTGTGCACTCATCTAATTTTAAGCAAAGCACTGGGATTATGAGCAAGTAGCAAGCTAGACAGGTGCCTTATTTGTCCACCTTAGGCAATAACCCATTCTTCTTGTTGAATCCTAAAGGACAACATTTTTCACCAGGCCATATTATACGCAATTCTGAACTACTACTCTCCTCCCCTTTAATTATAATCATGTTGTGTGCTAGGAGTAATGATGTTATGGGAGAAATATTTGATAAGGATACCAAAATGGGTGGAGTCCATGAAGAGAAGTCTAAGTCCTGTTGTTTTCTCCTTAGTGGAGGAACATCAATGGAAGGATAGGCCCACCCCAGGACTAATACCTTTAAGGGACCCCCTAAGATTCTGTGGGCAGAATCATTGACTGCAATGTCTATGACAGACTCTAAACAGACAGAAAGAGAAAAGAAGAGAGATGAAGAGAAATAAAGATGCCCTACTAGGCCAGAATACTTCTCAGGATGGTCTGCTTATCAAATCAGAGCACCCAATTAGAACGGTATGGTTAGTGAAGGGTAGTGATGAGTGAACCCCACCCAATTCACTTTGCCTCAAGTTCGGCGAAATCACTTAAACGTTGATAAACAATCAAAATCCACTGATTACTAAGGGGAAGGAGAAACAGAACTAGTTTCCAGTGGATTGTTACAGTGAAATGGCCCTTTAAGAGACCATGAGAGAGAACTACTGAAACATCTGCCAACTATGCTGGACCGATTGTTATGGAGAAATGGTTACCTGAACTGTGAAGTTGATTGCTAACCACCACACAAACATGCCTGTTGGAGATAAAATTAATAACATTTATTATATCAGAACAGTAAAACTTGCTGTGAACAGCATGAATTCACTGAGTCTTAGCCTTCACAGATTCCATAGCAGGTACTCACCTCTCTCAAACTGAAAAGTACAGTTTGTTTTTTTGTTTTTCTTTGATGTGCTTGTACAACACAATACAATACAATTTATTTTTATAAAGCCCAGAATCATAAAAGGAGTGCCGCAATGGGCTTTAACAGGCCGTGCCTTTGGACAGCCCACCAGCCTTGACTCTCTAAGAAGACAAAAAAAAGAAAAGAACCCTTGTAGGGAAAAAAATGGAAGAAATCTTGGGAAAGGCAGTTCAAATAGAGACCCCTTTCCAGGTAGGTTGGGCGTGCAGTGGGTGTTAAAAAAAAAAAAAAAACGGTAAATACAATACAATACACAGAACAGAACACAAGTAAATCTCAATACAATATAATCGTGCAATAGAAATATTACAGGTACAGAGCAGAATTCAACAGTAGATGATATCACATAATACAAATCTGTCCTGTCCTGGAGACCTCAACCTTGTTTGTTCATCACTGTTGTTGTTATTACTAAATAAGCAGCACACTTAAGGACATGAATTGTTCTGTCCTTCCTGTTTGCATCAACTGCACTCTGGGTAATACTAATTGGTAGGCTCACATAAAACATACACAACACATACAAGTTCATACAAAAAGTCATTACCTTTAAGACACAAATACACCAACACATTTCCATCTTTCACCTGCATTTGCATTTTGTGTTCAAACAGTATTTTTCCAATTTTTAACATACAAGCAAACAGTTTTTATTAAATCCACTGCAGAAAAAGGATTTCATCAGGTATAGTGGCATACCACCCACTGCTAGGATCAGCGTTACATACTCGGGGGGGATGTTCCCTCCAACACTGGATGCATCAGCTTTGTCATGGTCCCCTTAGAAATCGACATAGGAAATTAGGAGAAAATGTTCATCTAAGCCAACTGCATAGTGATTTTCCGGAAAATATTTTGCAAACAAGATAAACGAGAAATTCGCTGTTAAACAATGCTTTGGCAAATTTCACCGATTAACACTAGTGAAGAGCTTCACACTGTGACAAATATCTTTGGAACTGCATAATAAATGTAGAGACAGCAATCCTTGCAGTCTATATGTGTGTTCCAATTATAGTGGAGAAGGAGATTTTCAAAGGGTCAGATGTGGAACAACATCTAAAAAACTAAGCAAGAATCAAATTCAAGAGGATCCAGATACACAAGCAAATGAACAAGAAGTTGGGATAAGTTAGCAAAAAAAAACCAAAAACTCAAGACAAAGCAATGTCCGACTGAAATGTGCTCTGGTTTTGAATACACAACCAAATCTGCTTGTTGCCCGTAAGTGAGACCATGGCAGCCTTCCATTTTTTACCGTTTACACTGTTCTGCTGCCCAGATGATGGTTAGTTTGCTTTATTATAAAATTCTTTTACTTTCTCTCAAGGATTCAACGGACACCCAATCTAGAGAGGTTCTCACTTTGAGCCTGTACTGCCGGTAGTGTCGTTCCAATGCAATTCTTAATTTATACGCAAATGGCCGAGATAAAATTATTTTTGTTTTAAAAATGTACCTAGTTCAAATGACATCACAGTGTTATGAGTAGTAACTTTTAGCAATTTTTTTGTGTGAAATTCAGGATGGATTTTCACAATTTATGTCTTCTTGGTGGTTTTGATGCTTTCATGTTAGTGATTTGAGAAAGTCTGGTATTTTTAATGTTACTCTGTAGTGCCATCATTGGTTTTCTATGGGCGATGCCATTTTTGAATTTTTGCTTTGATTGTTGCCTGAATATTTTTCCCAGGATTTTTCTGGATGCAAGCCATCCCACGATGTCATTATAGCATACATTTCACAAATATCCGTGTTTGCACATAGAATAATTTCTGCTTTCCATAAGATTCTTTACTTTGTGATTTCCAAGCTTATGATATTTTGCTCTTGTTCCTGACTTTTCACAGTTTGATTAACAATCTAAACTTGAAGAAAGACAACTTGATTTCCAGTTCTGAGCTTTGTGTATCGCACTTTCATAAAAAAAACTTTACTGTTTCTCTCTGAGTCAGTTCACACAGTGGCATTATTGACATACACTCACCTAAAGGATTATTAGGAACACCATACTAATACGGTGTTTGACCCCCTTTCGCCTTCAGAACTACCTTAATTCTACGTGGCATTGATTCAACAAGGTGCTGAAAGCATTCTTTAGAAATGTTGGCCCATATTGATAGGATAGCATCTTGCAGTTGATGTAGATTTGTGGGATGCACATCCAGAGCACGAAGCTCCCGTTCCACCACATCCCAAAGATGCTCGATTGGGTTGAGATCTGGTGACGGTGGGGGCCATTTTAGTACAGTGAACTCATTGTCATGTTCAAGAAACCAATTTGAAATGATTCGAGCTTTGTGACATGGTGCATTATCCTGCTGGAAGTAGCCATCAGAGGATGGGTACATGGTGGTCATGAAGGGATGGACATGGTCATAAACAATGCTCAGGTAGCCCGCGGCATTTAAACGATGCCCAATTGGCGCTAAGGGGCCTAAAGTGTGCCAAGAAAACATCCCCCACACCATTACACCACCACCACCAGCCTGCACAGTGGTAACAAGGCATGATGGATCCATGTTCTCATTCTGTTTACGCCAAATTCTGACTCTACCATTTGAATGTCTCAATAGAAATCGAGACTCATCAGACCAGGCAACATATTTCCAGTCTTCAACTGTCCAATTTTGGTGAGGTCGTGCAAATTGTAGTCTCTTTTTCCTATTTGTAGTGGAGATGAGTGGTACCCGGTGGGGTCTTCTGCTGTTGTAGCCCATCCGCCTCAAGGTTGTGCGTGTTGTGGCTTCACAAATGCTTTGCTGCATACCTCGGTTGTAACGAGTTATTATTTCAGTCAAAGTTGCTCTTCTATCAGCTTGAATCAGTCGGCCCATTCTCCTCTGACCTCTAGCATCAACAAGGCATTTTCACCCACAGGACTGCCGCATACTGGATGTTTTTCCCTTTTCACACCATTCTTTGTAAACCCTAGAAATGGTTGTGCGTGAAAATCCCAGTAACTGAGCAGATTGTGAAATACTCAGACCGGCCCGTCTGGCACCAACAACCATGCCACGCTCAAAATTGCTTAAATCACCTTTCTTTCCCATTTTGACATTCAGTTTGGAGTTCAGGAGATTGTCTTGACCAGGACCACACCCCTAAATGCATTGAAGCAACTGCCATGTGATTGGTTGATTAGATAATTGCATTAATGAGAAATTGAACAGGTGTTCCTAATAATCCTTTAGGTGAGTGTACAACAACAAATCAATCAAAAATATAAATGAATAGTATGTTAAATAATTCATAGCAACATGTGATGTGTGTCCATATCTGCTGTCCACACTCAAGGAATTTCTTATCTATTCATAGTGAGAAGTCAAGCAAAACGACACCTTTTATTGGCTAACTAAAAAGATTACAATATGCAAGCCTTCAAGGCAACTCAGGCCCCTTCTTCAGGCAAGATGTAATACAGAAACTGGAGTTCCTGGTGTTTATATACACTCTAGGACAAGAAATAACATTGGAAAACCTTTAGTTGTAAAAAATTAATAGACCTCTTTAGGCTAAGATTCATTTAGCAGGAGAGGAGAGCAATGTATAGTCAACATCTTTGGATAAGATAATTGTCTAACAAAGTTTTTTGGATATTCTGATGAGTTTTTCAATACAATGTGGATCTGTAGACAGGTTGTCTGTGTCAGTCCAAGAGATGCAAACATTCCTCATATCTGGCCATAAAACTCTTGTCTCTATTTAAACCATGTCGTAATATGTTAAATTTTAGCATGAGTTTGACTTCCTATTCTTTTCTCTCTTGCTGTGTTCTGAAGTTGCCCATAAGCCCTGTGACTTTAAAGTCCCTCTCACAGTGTCCATGGCTGTTGAAGTGGGCTACTACAGGAACATCTCTGTGTTCATGCTTGATGTGGAACGTGTGTAAGTTCATTCTCTGGCAGAGCATTTGTCCAGTTTCTCCCACATAGAGTGCAGTGTCAGGACATTTCATGCAGAGAATTAGGTAGACCACATTAGATGATCTGCAGGAAAATGATCCCTTTATGTGATGTTCATGTCAGCAGTGTGGTATAATTACATGGTCTGTTATAAATGGGAGCACACGTTTTACATCTTTTCTCTGGGCAGGGAGATGTGCCATTTTCTGTTGGTCCACTTAGGGAACTTTGGACAATTAGGTTTGGCGGTTGTCTGTATGCCAGGAGGGGAGGTTCTGGAAATACATTTTTCACCGCTTCGTCATTGTGTAGCATTGAATGAAGTTCTTTTATAATTTTTCAAACTGCTTAAAGATGTGGGTTAAATGTGACAAGGGGAATGCGGTTCTTGTTGTCTTTGTTTTAATATTCCAGAAGGCTGTCTCTGGGTATGGCAGTAGCTCTTCTTATTTGAGTGTCTGTTGTTTTGGGGGTATAACCTTGTCTGAGGAAATCTTGTCTAAGCTCCTCCAGTTGTTTATCCCAGTCTGTCCGGTCTGAGCAAATATGATTGTAATGTATTGCTTGGCTGAAAATAATGGAGAGCCTAATATGCTTGGGGTGGAAGCTATCACTTTTTAGGTAGGTCTGTCTGTCGGTTTGTGAGAAACAGAACCTACAAGGGGGTTATCTTTCAGTTGAATGGTAGTGTCTAGGAAGCTGCTTTCTGTTTTTGAGTACCATAAATACTCGCGTTTAAGTTCTCCCATGGATAAGTCGGGCTTGATTTTACTGTATAATTTCTGGCATTTTATAATGTCACTCACATAAGTCGAAAGCGGAAAACTCACGCTATTGGTCCAAGAGATTATGATATGCTAACGCCCACCTGAGAGAGTATCCACGGAGCACACAGCCTTTTTTTTCTATGTATTGTGCCTACATGACCACACAGTAATACCCAAACTATTCTGAAGTGATGTTTGCACTGATTTGTGTTTTATGTATCTCACACCCTCATACACTTTTATCGTAAGAGCATCCCTTATCTACGATGGAGCGTTCGAGCTGAAGAAAATATGAAGCTGGTTTTAAGTTAAAAGTTGTTGAAGTGGCGAAAGAAATTGGGAACTGTGCTGCTGCAACAAAATTTCATGTGTCTGAGAAACTGTTGCAAGATTGGAGGAAGCAAGAAGATGTAAAAAAAAAAAAAATTAAGTATACTGGAATATATATGGTAATTCAGCTTCAGCTTTATGTTGGGGTGGAAAGAATTATATTCATTATGAAAATGAAGGAGGCCCTTCTCACTGGAAGATGTCATCTATGTAACAGAAATACAACATTGGTTTTAAGACGCATATTGACATTATCTGTTCATAGAAATGAGTTGACTCTCCATTTATTGTTTTAGGTGTCAATGATAAGAAGAGCACAATCTCAGAAACCAGGATACCAAACTAAACCATTCCCAAGTCAAGTCTCCTAATGTTCTCAGCATAAAAAAGGGAGCTTCTTCTCGGGACCTTTGTAATTGAGATGTCATGTAAACCTTTAAAAACAAATGAATTCTGTAGTGCTAACAGAAATAGTGCAAACTATACAATTGGTAAAGGCAAACCACTGACAATGATATCCAAACCACTGAGAAAAAGGCAAAACAAGCATTGAACAAACACAAAACCAACTGGATGACTTTGTCAATGGCTATTGAGGTAATTGATCAATTTTACAGCTCCACTGTTCTTGTACCTTCTCCTGCAATCTCATATTTGGTGTTGTGATGGTTAAAAAGCAGCTGGGCAGAGCCTGGTGGGGCAAACGCAGCTAAAAGGAGAGGCCAGGTGTGGAGTGCATGCCCCATCTTGATAGATCTTTCCATCATTCAGAAACATCCGTGAGCCCTGAATTACAGCATTAGGCATTACAGTATAAGGGAGCTCAATTTCATGCTTTTAAAAACAATTGCTCTTATTTATTTATATATACTGTGTTTTTGAAATCTCTTTTCTCATTCCTTGTTAAAGCTGCATAAATACATTCATTTCAAAGACACGTATTAAATGTAAAATGCATGGTACAAAAATGTGAAGCTCTATTTATGCATTCCAGAACCACTAAAAACAAGCATAACAATAAACACTGTGCAAATTAAGTCATATTTCACATCAAAGTGAAGCATAATTATTTCTACAGTGAATTCCAGTTTTTATATGAATTTTAAAAAGGTAAAGTCAGTGAGTAAAGATCAAAGAATTCAAAACTAAGGAAGCCAATTACATAGCGAAAATAGTCGGACTTTCTGTAACATGTCTGTATGCATCCTGAAATGTGAGGGTATTAATGACCCGATTTCTTCCCTCATTCACTTGTTGCATATACAGATACTTGTGTGTACACAACTGTGGTTCAATGGCTGCTGCTGCTCATTTTTCATTGTTTTGAAAATCACAGTTATTGTATCCTGAACATTTTTGAAAATGGCAAACTGCTGAAAGCAATCGCAAACGTAGAGCTGAATCTAAACTATAATACGTGTGACACAGGTACAAGAGGTGAAAAGCAGGGCCATCTTAACAGCATTCTAGGCCCCTGGGCAAAGCAGTGCACTGGGCCCCTACCTACACAGCCACTCAGCAAGTCACTACATGCATTGTTTAGCATGGGGCCCCTATGCTCGTGGGGCCCCCATGCAAATGACCAGCGTGCCCATGCGTTCGGACGGCCCTGGTGAAGAGCAGATGATATGAAAAAGGTTCTGAGAGGAATACATCCAGTAGGAGACAGCAGCTACCTTGGATCTTTTTAGGACTGGCATTCATTTGCCAAGCATCAAAACAGATCATTCCCAACAGCAGAAAGGCGAAATAGAACGTCATAAAACTAAAATGTAGGATTGCACGTAGATTTTTAATGTTGTCTGTTTATGCTGTGCGATAAAGTCAGAAAAGAAAATTAACAAAGCGTATTTGGAGAAAGAACACCCGGTTCTTCAATCAGAATATACTAGAGCTGACAATGTAAGCAGAGAACATGATAGAGTGTAGTGAGAAAATGTGAGATGATGCTCCATTGTGAAATGATCATTTACTTGAGTTCTGCTTGGTAGGCTTTTCCTTCAGATTGCTGGTATGTTTCCATTCTTTCCTCAAATGTACATTGTATTTTTATACGGTTTACAGTATTACTCAACTCTTACCCAATCTGGTAAAAGCATGTTTTTAGTTAGTAACTAGCTACGTTACCTGCTAAATACAGGTAGTAAAATAAATGTAAAAATATCTGGTATCTCTTGCCTTATGGGTACCATCCACATTTGTCCCATGCCTTTCTTCAATATCTTCACATATCTTAACCTGCCTTCATCTCTAGATTGTACTCCCATCTCATTTTGAGGAAGGTTTCTCACCTCCTGTCTGTTTTTTGTCTACCACAAATGGTAGATAGGCCTCCCGTTACCTGCTGTGAAAATGTGAAATACTTCCCATGCTTGAACGTGACTCTCAGTGTTCCTCATACACCTATCCTTGGTATCCTTCATTGTGTCAACCTGTCTTTCTCGGTTGATTTTATGTCTTGATTGCATTTAATTGAGCTACCAAACCTGGACTGACCAAAGCCAAGCTGACCAATTTGATTGCTCGGAGGGACTACACGCATGCACATGCACACACAGATCATAGTGTTTTATTATATAGTAGATAACCAGTTTGTTAAATCTATTTCCACTTCTAGGAACCTTCTAGAAATTTTTAGACAACAAACAAAATTACTTCTGTTCAAGTAGAGCTGCGTTCACAAACCATAACAACATACTGAAACCATAGGCATCACATCATATACTGTTAGTAGTTAACTTCACAACAGTAGCACATCCAACATGACCATGACACCTATATGATTATTATTATCACATATCAAAATCATAGCAAAATTAGCTACTGTATACTGTAACCCTGATCATACGAGGTAGCATCAGTGTATACACCACCATACATTTTTGTATGATCATTTGACCTTAGCAATTAAACAATGCGTCAACATTACCAAGCTAGCAGACCATAGTGGCATCCCAAACGTTGTATCAACTTCTGGATGCATTATATTCACAGTCGGTAGAACTTCACTAAACATTGACTGTGTCTATTAAGTTCTTAAAGGTGAAAAGTTAAATAATGGCAACCGTCTCTATTCTCTGAATCCCTTAGATGGTAGAGGACAGTTTTATAGGAAAATACTCTTATAGCAGGCAGTGACTTCAGAAGCAACTATTCATACCTGGTCCTCCAAAAGGGAAGTTTTCCCGTTTCAACATATTGGCTTATTATAACACTTAACCAAATTTGTAAAAACGACCCAAATCTGTGTGTTTTTATAAAAATACTCTAAAAACAGAATAGTCCCCATGCTGTCAACAGATGTAATAAATAGAAAAAAGAAAAGGTACAGATTTGGGATCCCATCCAGGAAAACTCCACGTAATGCAAAGTTTGTTTTTTTTAGTTTAGCCGATTCAGACATCTCATGTAGTCAGGTAGATGGACTGTGTGTTCCATCTGTGTGCTGATGGTCGAGTGATGCCTGCTTACTGTCTCTCATTTGTTTTATCCCAGTTTCACTGGAAGAGGAGGAGAGATAAAATCCTGGATGTGACATCAGTCCACTGCACTGGAAACAGGAGTGGATGGTAGGGTTTTAGGAGGGGCAACCCCCCTCTCCAGTCCCTCATGTGTCACTTTAAATCAGTCCCCATAAAGCACTCATGAAGCTCATGTGCATGACGCAGTGAGTTACATTTAGCATAACTTTCATATCATATCATATGAAATTCTCAAATTTGCTTAATTGAGGGTGTGGTATATGGCCGGCAGTTTATCCCAGCCAATACCCCCAAGATGCCAGATGGAGCCCTTCCAGAAACATGGAGGTGCCCCAAATTCCAGCAGGGCATCATGGACCTTGGAGTTTTAATTCACAGTCCTGCTGGATACCGTGAGAGCCGCCAGGGGACGCTGCAGGGAGGCTCAAGGACTTGTATTTTCTGTATAGCCCGGAAGTACTTCCCAGTCACGGGGACAGAGGAAATGAAGTACTTCCGGGCTGAAGAGCTTTTTAGACAAATGCTTTTTTGCTCTTTTTGATCATTTTGCCTTATTTTCACATGGCTTCTTTGCTTAGATGGAACAATCATATCACATACATGGTTTCTAATGGATATTATTCCATCATTATCAAATCAATATATTTTAACAAGGTCATCATTGTCCAGCATTTCCAAAACATTCAGCCTTTCCAAGAATGCGTGTGCCTGAATGCCATCATCTGGCAGCTAGCAAGTTGAACCGTTCAAGAGCTCTCCAAAATCCTGATGAAGATAGGAGCACTTCATAAATTTGGAAAATTGATAAAATGCTTTTAATCCTTGTGAATGTTACCCGGGCACAGACAGGCAGACATGCTGTTTTTCACCCACCACACGTTTATTTACAAATATATATACAAGTTAATAAGTGCTCACACAACCCCCAAAGTCCTGGCCACACACAATGCCTTTCTTCGGGCTGCCTCCACACTCTCTTCCCTTGCTTCGTCCTCTCCTCACCCGACTCCAGCCCAGAATGAATGGAGGCGGCCCCTTTTATTCTCACCTGGATGTGCTCCAGGTGCTCCCCAGCAATCCCCCGCCGACATGCCCCTGTGTGGCGGAAGTGCCGGCTGTACTCCCGGACACACTACGGGTGTCCCTGCTTCTCTTCCCCCCCAGCACTTCCTGGTGTGGCGGAAGTACTGATGTCCAGGGTTCCCAAGGCATTGGGGCACCCCCTGGCGGTGACCACGGGCCCCTACAGGGTTGGGCTTCCATGCCCTGAACTCGTGGCCCGCAAAGCAACCAGGGTGGCGGCCCCCACGTGATCCAAGGTGGGCGCACGCCCTCTTCCGGTCCCTCAAGGCATCCCGGCTGGGTCGTCGCCCCGTGACATCCCTGACATCCTCCTCCTAAGAGTATGACCAAGTTTGAATCACTCCGATATTTGTGAGCCACTTAGGACCATTTTCCTACCCTGAGACACTTGGTAAATACAGACATTGGCCTTGCTTTCTCATTCTGGCCTTGGAGCTATGCTATTTGTGTATAAACCATAAGAGGTGACCTGTCACCACCAGCGATATTATCATTGTTTGTGCACTCACACGCAGGATGTCTTGTGGTCATACTCATGTCCTGGGCTCTGCTTTTTTGTCCTTGTCCTTGAGGCCTTGCTCCATATGTTTGCTGGGTTAGGCTCCAGACTCTTGCAACCCTTCTTAGGCTTAGAAAATTGTATGGTATGGTATAGTACGATATAGTTATGGTCCCTGCCCATCATATATTATACATTATGGAAGTAACGTTATACTCTTATCCACTGAGATTCAGGAGTTAAAGGGACAAAAAAACACAAGGCAATGTCATTTCAAGATGCTTTTTAAAAAATATTAAATGCACACAAGAGAAAAAGGAATTTTTTACAAACTAACAGACAGATCCGACATTGAAGAAAAGCTAGGAGAAAATAATGTGATCTGGGAATATGGAAGTGTGTCTATTGACAGGTGATTCTAGAAATTTCTGAAACACCATCACTAGTCAGAAGGCTACACATTTCTCTATGAAATCACATGAATGATAATTTTACTGTCTATTGTGCTGTGTAGAGGCAACAAAGGGAGTCGGCGTTAGGGGAAATTGGAAGATATTGGATATTTCTGGAGGAGAACTATTCATCTTTTCACCAATGGAAGTCGAAGTGATGTTATTTATTCCTTCTTGCACAGGTTATTGTTGTTTCATTTTCATCTTGATTTTTCTTCCCTGGAGGATACAACACTAGCTATTTGTAACTCTGATGTCAAGATGATTAGTTCTAAGATATATTTTAGCACTGGCAACATTTCTCTGACCCTTCAAAGCTTATTCAGAAATGATGAATAAAAGGACACAAAAACTGAATTTAGTTGTCTTTCAAAAGGCATTCTGGCATTAATAACATGACCTGGTAGGCCAGCTTCCTGATTGCCTTTCCAAAGTGGAATTAGATATGTCTTGTGTATTGTTTTTATTTTGCATGAAACTGTTCGGGTTTTTTCTGTCTGAAGCAAGCATACAGTATTTGATGGATGTTAACAGACTGAGACTACATGCATACATCCCCAAACGCGCCTGTTGGGTTCAGGCCTAGGGGCACAAAAAGTCGAGGAAGCCCTCATGAAACTCAGCTGGTTTATCAGAAGCTGAACTCAGGTGTGATAAAGAGTTGTGGGTAGTACTGCCATTCCAGGGGTCTTTCAGAGCCCTCGAGAACTTTGCCTACCGTGAACTATAAAGGGCATCCCTCTGTAAGGCTGGGCAAGTGATTTGTAAATTATTATTCTATTTTTCTTCTTCTTTGTTCCCTCCTCCAGTCTTTCTTGCTGGAGGAAGAGCTCATTTGTCTAAAGTCTCTGGAAGAGCCATCCTGGAGTTCATAAATCCCTGACTCCAAGAAGAACTCACATAATTAAAGCAAACTAACATAACTAACATATCTAAAACTTCAGTCATCACACATCGAGTAATGAAGCACTCTCTGTACTCGAACGTGGCACTTCTAAACCACATCAGAAGCCGCAGCTTTACACTCAGTAGGTGGCGGTAGACAAGCGGTTGCACACAGATCTTGTACTGTGCTTGTGTCACCTCACACTCAGACATAGCACCCCCAACAATCACACTCTCCACAAACACAAATTACACACCCAGAAGTGCTACTTGCATGACAACATTCAGTGACAGCATTCCTAAAAACCCCCAGTTTATAGCAAAGCAACTTGTAAAACCATAAAATACAGCAGCTCTTATCAGTGAAACATGCATCCCTAAAAGCTCATAATGCCTCAGAGTCTTTTTATTCTTTTCACTTAATACATATGTATACTTGTCAGAAAATTGCTTCTTTCTTTTAAGCTGCCAGTTCAAATTTATCCTTCAAATACATTATACAGACAATTATGACAACATGCAACATATAATAAATACACAGCAACAAAGCAAGTTGAAGAAAACAAATGCCTTTTGTGCAGTCCTTAACTTAACATTCCTGATCATAATCTTTAATTGCCATTTTACCTAGTGTAGGGAACAGCCCGGACACAGACAGGCAGACACAGATGTTTTATCACCCAACACACATTTATTCATACTTATTTACAGTGAACACACACACAACCCAGTACCCCGTACCAATCACCCCTCAAGTCCAGGCCTCTCACAATGCCTTTTCTCTCGCTTGCTGACCGCCTCCACTCCTCTCCTCTGAGCTCCATCCTCTTCCACCCGACTCCAGCCACGGAACGGAGGGAGGCAGCCCCTTTTATAATCATCCGGATGTGCTCCAGGTGCCTCCCGACAGTCCACCGCCGGCAGCACTCCGGGTGTCCATGGTCTTCTTCACCCCAGCACTTCCGGGTGTGGCAGAAGTGCTGAGAGCCAGGGATCCTCAGGCATTGGGGCGCCCCCTGGCGGTGACCACGGGCCCCTATAGGGTTGAGCTTCCAAGCTCCGTTCCCGTGGTCCCCAAAGCCACCAGGGTGGTCACCCCCTTGTGGTCTGGATGAGGCACAAGCCCTCCTCCGGTCCTCCTGGGCGTCCCGGCTGGGTACCATCCCCAGCCACTCTCCACACTAGAAATAAGGAGCTTTTTGTGTCTACAATTCCATCACCAGCTAATCTGCAACTAAAAGTGATAACATTGGTCAGAATGGACCAGTATGTCTATACTGGACTTTCAACACTTTACAGACCTTTATGATTTTAGTTAATTCTAAGGGAAGATCGGGGTCCACCTTGCAATTGCACAAACAGAAAGTGGCCCCTTGATGTATTTTAAAAGCATAAGATAGGAATAGAAAATGTGTGTAAACACAAAATACTCAATCCAAATAAGCAACCAGAAATTGAGAAATTCTTAAGTGTATTTCTCCTCATAAGTAATTCATAACTCATTTGTATATCCACTTACCTGTGTATCCCTGTCAAATGTACACAGATCTCTAGTCATTTTGCCTCAGTGGTAGGGAGTCTTGTCCAAGTTACTGACAGGAAATATTTACTATCACCCTAATCGTGGGGTAACATTCTATGACCCAAAGTAGGGGATTCCCTGACAAACCAAACAAACTTCATAACTATGAAGGGAATTAATATAATGACCATGTTCTAAGGCAATGTTTTTCTACATTTCAGGTGTCGTGACACATTTTTGCAATGTAAGCGTTTTTGTCACCCACCAAGTTTTTGTGGGGTTCCCACTTGGTGAATCGATTACAATTGTAACAGCCGAGGTGTGAGGGTAACCCATGGTGAATCTAGCTGGATTGTCAGATGGGGGACTTCCCCATTGGTGAATCGAGCACAATCATCAATGTACGTCAGCCACCCGCAATGGCCCCCTATCATTATAAACAATAGCAACTTGAAACCCGCTGGTAGCAGCCCGTAATCCAAAGGTTGGTTACAACCTAGCGGTTGAGAAACACTGTTCTAAGGGCTTTTACAGGTTATAGAAATACTGCATAAATGTTTGTACAGTATACCATTCTTTTCACTGCAGACAGGTTTTTTCACTTTGCCAAGAGAACTCAGATAGTCAATGACTAGGACTGTGTCATGTCTCAGTCAGGCTTCCAATTCATTTTTTATGTCTCTTTTTATTCATTTTTGACATCAGTCCTTATTTTTGTTTCTGCCTATGTATATAAACTACCTTTGTTATGTTCCGTGTGTTTTGTGGGTGGTCTCCCAAGGTGTGGGGCCACTTGCCAATCACTGCCTGGTACTGTCATCTGCCCTATAAATGCGGAATGTCTTTCACAGTTCCTGGCACTTTATTGTGAATGTGCTCAGGTATTTGTGAGTTCTTATGCCTTTTTCTGTTTTCTTTTGTGAATTACTAGATTTCTTGACCTATTACTCTGTTTGTCGACTATTCCTAGGATTTCTTATTGGGACTCTGTTTGATTTTGGACTTGCCATTACATAGCACTGTGTGCCTTTTGTGCTCTTCAGAGCTTATCAGTGTTACAGAGCATTTTTCTTGTAAAGAATAAACATTTTTATATATTAAGATTCTTTTTACCTTCTTAAAAGCAGTGTTTCAACAGTTTCCTCCTATAGTGGACATTTTTGGGACTACATGCTTTGGTAGTCCTTGGGACTCCTAATTAACGAGAGATTGAACCAACATCCTTCTTATTTACCCCCGTATATTAACCACAACCACAAGTCTCCACCACTAGTCCCTCAACGATATTTTAAAAGCGATGGTTCGGTAATTCTTTCTGGCAGTCTTGATTATTATATCATACAGCACAATCCCAATATGTTTCTATTAGATTTCCTTGGTGCCATCTTCCTGGTTGGAGACATAGGGCAGGTGAAATGCCTGTCTTATGATATGAGCTAACTTCACTGTCCCCTAGTGCAGTGTTTCTCAAACTCGGTCCTGGGGACCCCCTGTGGCTGCAAGTTTTTGTTCCAACCAGATTCCTACTCAGTGACAACTCCTGATAACACTGATCTAATTTAATTAGCGACATTCAGAAAAGCACAACAGCATGAATTTCACATTTATAAGACATTTAGAAATATTTCTGCTTTTGCTATTGATTTAAAAGCTTAACTCTCTTTTGTTGATTTCATTATACTTTGCCCTTTCACTGTGCAGTTTTCCCCCCTTCATTGTATCTTAATAATGACCATTTAAAATGAGGAGATCAGACACCCAGTCAAACAACACTGAATAATCAAAGGCTGCAGCTACTTTAGAGTCAGACCCACTAATTAGTAAATAATAGATTAATTAACCAATTAGAAGACCTAGGAAAGTAGAATGAAATTCAAAATGAAAATACTGTTAAAAAAAAAAAAATACATTATTCCTATATACCTGCTTGGTACATTTTAATATTTTTTTTTTAGCAATCATAATTTTCTAATTTCTATATTGTTCCCTAAACACAGAACTTGGGAAATAACAGTTCACTTAATTAGCCCAGGAGTTCAATTAAAAACAGAAGGTGGTTGGAACAAAAACCTGCAGCCACAGGGGGTCCCCAGGACCGAGTTTGGGAAAGACTGCCCTAGTGGAGTCTTCTTCCTATTTGTGGCTACTATAAAATGGAACAGCCAAAGAAATCATAACATTCAAATCCATAAAAACGTTTTGTGCAATAAGGTGGAGTGATGCAGAAAAAAGTATTAAACACAGTAAGAAAAAGCACTAAAACAGCTGGTTCCATTAATTAGTTCTCCAGCCTGTGCTGGGTTAGTGCTCGTCAGTTGGTTAGAACCTCCACTCTATGAAAAAAGGTTACCCACCTCTGAAACCAAGCTAACAAATCATTTGTTACCAGACTGTCATGGATGAAACTTCTAATGATGGATAGAAGCAAAGAGCTGACTCAAGATTTTTCAGCCACACAGTAGCGACAGTGGATACACCATTAAGGAACATCACTCCTCTATCGACCACCCAGCCACAAAAGCTCCTTACAAGATTTCCAACCAGGCAGTTAGAAAATTACTCAGAACAGCAGCCAACAAGGACTACTCATAAACACATGGAAGCAGCAGGAACAGTCGTCAATGAGAATATGACAAGTAGACCTCTCCACCATCACCACAGTATCTGTGCGTTACCACACTGGAAGACTCCATTACTGAAGAAAAAGGCATTTGGAAAAGCCTGTAGATCACTGGGAGAATACAGTGTGGCCAGATGAGACGAAAATCAAACTTTTCAGTTACATTATGACACAGCATGTATGGAGGAGAACTGGCTCTGCATGTGACCCTACCTACAGTGATGTTGGGTGATGGAAACATTATGGTGTTGGGCTTTTTCTCTTCTCGTGCTCCCAGTGGATTCCAAATTATCGATGGAAATCAGAATGGAGCCCTGTACTGGTAAATTCTTAAGAAAAATATGTTGCCATCTACCAGAATGATGAGAATGAGACACAGGTAGATCTTCCAGAAGGACAACAATCCTAGACAAACTGCAAAGTAAACTCTCAGAAGAAGAAAATTAGTGTTTAAATGGTCAAATCAATCATCAGACACAAACCGAACATTTGTGAAAGGAACTGAAAATCAAGATTTACCAGTGGATCCACCAAAACTTCAAGATTTAAAGATTGTCTATGTAGGACAATGGCCCAAAAGCCCACCTGAAAACCTTGAAAGGAAGCATGTTGGAGCTGCCATTAGAAAACTAAGACTTCTCCAGCAATTATTATTGATATCTTTTTCATTGTGTCATTACACTTCATTGCACATAATTTTTTTATGGATTGGAATGTTACCAGTTCTTGAGTTCATACCAATATTGGGTCTAAATTTCATGTGCATAACTGCACTGGAAATATGTGTAATGAGAAAAATGTTGACATATTGAACACTCATTTCCCCCACTGTCAGAGCAGTCAATCCATTAGGTGACATAGATGGTTGCCTAGTACATCGTCACATGTATGGTGCCATTTCTGAAAGTAACAGGGCACATTCTGCAGACGCTGAGGGGAATGGGTTGTAGAATTATGATAGTAAAGTCCGAGAAATATAAATAAAGGGGCCCCCCACCCAGTCGTCAAAATATGATGATAACGAGTGGCTGCCATTAATAATCCTCATCAAACTTTTGGGATACTGAGTGTGCCCAATTACTTGCTGGGTGCCTGCTCTTTATTATGTATGGAATATGCAGAAAGTTGTGTTGCTTATGCTATCGAACGTTCCGGACCCTTGAGGGGGGACTGCCCCACCCATTTCCCTGAAGTCATCGAAGTCTAATAAATTTTGACTATCTATTATGTAGAAGAAGGGGTGATGTCAGTGAACCCCGCTCCAAATGGCACTGCCCACTGTATATTTGAACCTTGGGCTTTCTCTTTGTGCCCACTTAACACCCTTCTAGCCTTCCCTGGTTGGGTAATTGGTCACCCTGTATTTATAACACAGAACAAGCACGCATGTCCAAATTTAGGACAGTGAAGACAGTTAGTATTCCGAAAATAAAGGAAACTGTAATTAAACTTTATGATTCTCATTAAAAATAAAACAAAAAAAGCTTTGTGCCTAAATATGCCAAACCTCATTTCAGAATCTGTTTTGCAGAGCAATTCAGTTTTGACTATAAGATGGATCCAAGCCAGAAAGGTTACAAAACAAAATTGATTTTCTTTTATTATTGGATTTACACTTATTATAAAAATACAGAAATGTTAAAGACAGGATGAAAAGAAAAATTCATTGATAAAGGCACAGAAGATTTTACATTGTGATGAATGACAGCATCATGCTCCAAGAGATCTTTGCTGTCTGTTTGTTGTTTAGAAAGATAAACGCTTATTTAATATGCTGTCTCGTTTCAGTGGGGAATCGATCCTCTGCCGTTCATTATGTACTCTGCAAACTGATGCAGCACCAACTTTAATTGGAATTAACTTTAGAGGATTGTTTGTGGAATGGGAGATTTTCATTAAATAAACATTTTTTTTAGGTATGGCTTGTTTTTTTTTTTTATTATTTAAGTCTTGAAACTATTATAAATAAAGAAAAGCTACAGTTCATTTAGACAGGCATTGTTCATTTAGCCATACTGAGGTTTGTTTTAACAATGTACTCTATGCAGAATTATCATGTCTACACTTAGAGTTCACTATAAAAGTTTTTTATGTAGACTTGAGGGTTTTTACTTGATGAGATTATATTGAACAGAGTTTGATGAAAGGCAGATTGAGCTGCAAGTGTGGATAGCAGCCTTGCCAAAAATGCAAACTAGTTTAAGTAGGGTTGAAACTAAACATCTGTAAAGTTTTATACTACTAGTTGATAGAAGATGGTCATACAGTGGAATATAAAAGTATTCAGACACCTTCACTTTATTCACATTTTGCTATGTTGAAGCCTTGAGCTATGAATCATTTGAATTCATTTTCCCCCACATTGAGCAACACTCAATAAATACCCAAGAAAGACAAAGCAAAGCAGGGTTTTACAAAGTTATTAAAAATAAAAAGAAAACAGACATTTCACATTGACATAAGTGTTCAGACCCTTTACTGAGTACTCGATTGAAGCCCCTTTTGGCAGCAATTACAGCATCAAGTCTTCTTGGGTAGGATGGAACAAGCTTCACACACCTGGATTTGGAGATTTTCTGCGATTCTTCTCTGCAGATCCTCTCCAGCTCTCTTGGATTGGGTGGAGACTATCAGTGGACAGCTATAAGATTCAATACTGGGCAATGGCTAAGCAACTTAAGGGCATTCCCGGAGTTGTCCCTAAGGCTCTCCTGTGTTGTCTTTGCTTTGTGCTTAAGGTTGTCCTATTGGAAGGTAAACCTTCAGCCCAGATCTCTGTTCTTTGCTCCATTCAGCTTTCTCTCAACCTCGTCTAGTTACCCATTCCCTGCTGCTGAAAGCCAATCCCACAGGATGATGCTGCCACTGCCACGCTTTACCTCTGCAATGGTATCGTACATGTCATGAGCGATCCCTAGTTTCCTCTAGACGTGACAGTAACCTTGGTTTCATTGGAACAGAGAATCTTGTTTCTCACAGTCTTAGAAACCCTTTAGGTGCCTTTTTGTAAATTCCTGGTAGACTTCCTTTTAATGCAAGTTGAGGGTTTCTAGTTATCCCTCCTCTTGTGGGGGTTTTGTGACATGTTTAGGACATTTAAGTTTATTTTTGAGGCATACATTCCTTTTGAGCCTGTGGAATTCAAAACAGGCTGCCGGAGTTAGGATTAAGCCCATCCAGGTAAGTCTTATTCCAGGTTTTGCCCTAGCCAGTGAAGGGTTTTGGAGGTCTCATACCTTTTTTTACCATGTAGAAGTCTTCACATCATAACTGCTTATTGTTCTGTTTCAATGTTACCATTTTATGTGTTATGGCTTCATGGGCACCAACATTTTGTATGTTTGGTCACTTTGATGCTAAGTAGTTCTTAGGCATGTGATACACGCATGACTCTTGGCATCATGGCAACCGTGTTATTTAAGATGGTCATGTACATAAAGCAATGTCCAAATTAAAAAAAAGAACCTGGAGAGAATTTTTTTATGAGCACTTTTACAGTTAGAAAGTTCAAAATATGACTATACTTTTTTATCTCTGGAATATGAATTTAACTAACTGTCAACACAGTAGTGCAATACCAGCGCATGCCATCTATAGAAATTTTCAGATGACTTGTCTACAATAGGCTGCATTGATTACGGAGATGAGTCGGAGTGCAGGAAGATTGTGGAGGACTTCTTCTTGTACTGCAGGGACAACTCAACATCAGCAAGGCAAAAGAACTTCCAACACGCCAAGAAGCCTCTGAGACCAGTCACCATCTGGGGAAAGACATGGAACTGGTACACAGCTACAGGTACCTGGGGTTCACAAAAACAGCAAACTGGACTGGTTTGATAACATAGTGGCACTGTACAAGAAGAGCCAGAGCAGACTGCACTTGCTAAGGAGACTCGGGTCTTTTGATGTGTGCAGCAAGCTGATGGAAATGTTCTAGCAGTCCATAGTAGCCGGTGTGGTGTTCTACACTGCAGTCTCCTGGGGAAGCAACTTGAGCCCAAAAGAAGCACAATGACTGAACAAACTTATCAGGAAAGCCTGGCCCATCACGAGGCAAACCCTGGAGAAACTGGAAGTTGTTGTTGTGCAAAAGAGGATAATGGCAAAATTGGATTCCATCATGAGAACTTCCTCCAGCCCCTCCAGGAGACGCTCTCTTAAAGCACTTTTAGCCACAGGCTCATTCCACCACAGTGTGTTAAGAAGTGCCTCTGGGGGTCTTTTCTGCCCTCAGCTATCAGGCAATTCAATGCTTCCACCCAATGTAGTCAAGTTTATTCATTTATTGATGGATTGATTGATTGGCTGTATTATTTGTCCTGTGAGTCTGCATTCTTGTTTTTCGTGTTTCTGTTGTTGTATGCATTTGAAATTCCCCATTGGATTAATAAAGTTTATCTAATCTAATCTAGCCGCTTTGTACCTGTCCCTTAATTTGTTATGTTTTGATTTTTGACTGCATTTAATATTTCATCCTGAAGTCCATTTAATATTTGCCACTTAATAAAATAAAAGGGGGCTCTCAGGACTTTATGCAAGAACCCTTGTGGGTACAACAATTAAGTAGGGATACAATTTTAGAAACGAGGAATCTATAACATTTTGGGATTGCTTTACATTCAAATTACAAACTAGTTTGGAGGTTGAAGCCTGACAGGCACTGAAATATTACACTTTACACATACAGACAGGTCCATAAGTATTTGGACAGTGACACAATTTTCATCATTTTGGCTCTGTACACCACCGCAATGGATTTGAAACAAACCAATCATCATGTGATTGAAGTATAGACTTTCCGCTTTAATTCAAGGGATTTAACAAAAATATAGTATGAGCCATTTAGGAATGACAGACATTTTTATACATGGTCCTCCTATTTTCAGGGGTTTAAAAGGATTTGGACAAACTAACATAATCATGAATGTAATGATCATTATTAATACTTCATTGAAAATCCTTCACAGTCAATGACTGCCTGAAGTCTGAACCCATGGCCATCTCCAATTGCTGGGTTTCCACTCTAGTGATACTTTGCCAGGCCTTTACTGCAGCTGTCTTCAGGTGCTGCTTGCTCATTGGACTTTCTGCCATCAGTTTTGTCTTCAGCAAGTAAAATGCATGTGCAATGGGGTTGAGGTCAGTTGATTGACTTGGCCACTGAAGAAAATTCCACTTCCTCACCTTTGCTATCACAGTATTTTTTGGCTCATTGTCCATCTGTACTGTGAAGCATCATCCTATCAGGTTTGCAGTATTTGACTGAATCTGAGCAGACAGTATATCTTTGTACACTTCAGAATTCATCCTGCTACTTCTGCCAGCAGTTATATCATCAATAAACACGAGTGACTGACTTCCACTGGCAGTGCCACATGCCCAATGCCGTAACACTGCCTCCAACATGTTTCACAGATGATGTGGTATTCATTGGATCATAAGCCATTTCTTTTATTCTTCATACTCTTTTCTGTCCAACATTCTGGTACATATCGACCTTAGTTTCCTTTGTCCAAAGACAATTGTTCCAGAACTAGACAGGCTTTTAAAAAATGTTTTCTAGCAAAGTCTAATCTGCTATGCTTGAGGTTTACCAGTAATTTGCAATTTGGGGTAAACCCTCTGTCTTTACTGTCATGAATTCTTCTCTTGATTGTAGATTTTGGCTATAATAGGTCTACTTCCCAGAGAGTGTTCTTGATTTGGCTAAGTGTTGTGAAGGAGATCTTCTTCACCAAGGACAGAATTCTACAATCATCCAGAACAGTTGTCTTCTGTAGTTTTCCAGACCTTTTGGTGTTTCTGAGCTCACCAATGTGTTCCTTCTTTAAAAGAATGTACCAAATGGTTGATTTGACCACTCCTGGTGTTACTGCTACCTCTCTAAAGGGTTTCTTTTGTTTTCTCAGCTTAATGATGGACTGTTTTTACTTGCATTGTCAGCAGCTGTTTGGACCTCATATTGAGAGTTAACAGTGACAGCTTCCAAATTTCAATTCCACACTTGTGATCAATTGCAGACCTTTTACTTGCTGTTATTAAAATAAAAGGGGACCCCCCAATTGTCCATAAACTTTTGAGCCCTTGGAAATGGAGGGGCTATGCATTCCTAAACAGATCATACAATATTTTTGCTAAATCCTTTAAACTAAGGCTGAAAGGCTACATTTCAGCCATATAATGTTTCCTTTACTTCTAATCCATTGTAGTGGCGTACAGTGCCAAAAGTATGAAAATTTGGTGTCACTGTCCAAATAATTATGGATCTGGCTGTATATAGTAATTCAGAAATGATTTTCCTGACATGGAGATCAGCAGAAGCATCTGAATTAAACTATCAATACATTTAGCTGCTTGAAATGTGGAGATTCTGGAATGTTTCTTTATAGATTTCAGGAGAAAAAAATGTCTCTTCGTAATTTTTATGAATCTATGCTTGCTCTCTCTCTCAGATTATGGCTTCCTTATGGCCATGTCTCTTCTCTCAAAGCCTCTTTTGTCCCTCTCTTTTAAGAGAGAAGATTTTCAATAGACGGAGTCCAATGTACTCCCTCTAGCAGCAAGATCATCAGACAGTAAAAGTGAAAGGTGCATTACAATTCCAGCTGCCATAGCATGTGGATTCGCTGTCAGTCATAAGAGCTATTGTGAAAGCAGAGACAAATAAAAAAGTACTTAATAGGAAGAAGGCAGGAGGTCACTAACCAGAGGTGTTAAACAAAAAAACAACAAAGTGAGTCATTCATGCAGGCAAAATGTGAGGAAAAAAATAAAGTATAAAGCAGAAGGAATACACAAAAGGATCAACACATTAGGGACTCAAAGAAATTGCCTAAACAAACAACCCACTCATCAACTGACTGCCCCCTAGAACTCATGGCAGGGTTTAGGCAGGACGTGTGTCAAAACCCTCAGGAATGTGCATAACTGAAGGCAGAGTCTGGCACAATTGATTTTCTAAACCACTACTCCTGATGAGAGCCATGGTGGCAAAGTGCTGAGTTATTATGATCCTGTAATACTAAGGCTCAAAAAATTAAGATGCAGGCCTTAAACACCTAAACACAGAGGTGCTCTTTACTCCACGTTTTCATTAAACTAATACGTCTCAGCACTTTAGGCAGCCTAGCCCCAAACTTAAAAGGCAGGCCTGCTGTGATGCCTGGGTTGTACGCAATATGCATCACCTCCTTTAAACTCGAGTCATGAACTCAGGATGGACTGGGCATTGAAGACACATACACATCAAGAGCTGGTGTATCAAAGTACATTCATTCACAAAGTGTTCCAAAACAAAAATAAAATGCAGTACAGTCTTCTTAATAAATAAATAAATTATCCTCAATAAAAACAGTCATCCAAGTGGAGGTTAAAATCAATCAAAATTATGCATTAATAAGTTAAAATCCATGGTTAAAATATGGCCAGGCTCCAGCCATTAAAAACCGCTATGAGCCACAGTGCATCCCTTTAAAACTGGCATCTCCTCTGCACACCCTTTATATCCACCGGCAAGCGTAGTCCATCTTCTGTTCGGCTTGAGTTCCCACCATCATCCATATGTGTTCAGCAGGGGTCCCTGGGAGCCATTCTACCTTCTCCCACCTCCATCCCTCAGTGTTCAGCAGGAGGCAATCAGAGTGGACGCTCCGGTGGATTGGGATCTAATCAGGAGCAACCCTGACTTGTGATCACTATCATCTCGCTTCCTCCCAACTGATCACCTCCCTTCCACAGTAGCAGCTCATTCACCATCCTGCCTCTTTGTCTTGTCTTATCCTTGCATTTAACCTCTGGTCTTTCCTTCTCATCTTCTTTTCTATTCCCTCTATTTCTACTTAGGCTCTTTTATACTTGAGCAGACATAGGCGTCTTAATGACGATCACCACAGTGCTAATGAGGAAACCGACTGGGCTGACCGCATCTGCATATGAATGGGTGAGCAGTCAGTTACCCCATCAACACCCTGGGGCTGCTTGACCATGCTACCGCGCACACCTATGCCACCCCGAGCCTGAGCGCACTGTTCTAACTAAAACACACACACTGCCATGGAAATACCTAAATATGCTTTTCAACACCTGTGCAGAATTAGAAATGGAGGAAAGGCTTTTAAAATTTACACATGTCAAAAAACAGAAGGGAAAACCTCTGGCCGAGTGAAAAAAAATCTTTATTTCTTTATTTAGTCCTTTATTTAAATGTTTATTGATTTAAAAGTAATCCAGAGGATAAAAACGAGGTAGAATATTAATTAATTATACAATTGAAAAACTAAATTTATATTGTGCTTTTCTAGTTATTTAAAGTACTTTAAATAGACAGAGGGGTTCTAAGTTCAACGGTGGTGGCTCAAACCAAATGTTGTAAGAATAATAAGAAAAATAATAAAATAGACTTTAATTTATATAGATCATTTGGGTGCAAACCAATGAACCAGCCAGAGTAAATGTACGCATTAATTCACACTGTATGTCAATTGAATCTCTATATATACATAAAATCCAATGTCTGCCTGCCTGTCCACTTTTCACAAGAGAACTTCTTAACAGATTTAGATCGTGTTTTTTTCTATAATTTGCTAGAACATTCCAGTTGACTTTGCAACTTCTCTCATTGCGCAATGTATCATGCTTCACTTGCGGTACCGATTTATTTGCCCAAATCCAAGAGACATGCAGCAGGCCGAGGGGAAGGGGGCGAAGACCTCATCACTCACACGCCAGCCTCAGGGTGTTCCTTACCTTCACTTGGCACCTCCTCGCCAGCGAATGAGAGAACTTCTTAACAGATTTAGATCGTGTTTTTTTCTATAATTTGCTAGAACATTCCAGTTGACTTTGCAACTTCTCTCATTGCGCAATGTATCATGCTTCACTTGCGGTACCGATTTATTTGGCCAAATCCAAGAGACATGCAGCAGGCCGAGGGGAAGGGGGCGAAGACCTCATCACTCACACGCCAGCCTCAGGGTGTTCCTTACCTTCACTTGGCACCTCCTCGCCAGCGAATGAGAGAACTACTTAACAGATTTAGATTGGATTTTTTCTATAATTTGCTTGAACATTCTGGCTGATTTTGCGACTCCTCACGTTGCACTAAGAATCACAGTTCAGTTACATGAGCAATACATTCACGCTAACCTGAGACAGAGGCTGTGGAAGTAGAGGAGGGGGAAACGTGATGTCAAGAAGGTGGAGCGGGGCAGGGCCCTCTCCTCACTATCCTGCTTCACTACTACTTGGGCAGTGCCGCAGGGGATGGCTAGTAGTTTATAAAATGATCCCGTATCCTTTGTTTCTCAGACCATTCTGTTCATCCTGTAGAAGAATGCTCCCTGTTCAGGCATTAGCTGAAGAGTAATAAATGACGCAGATGGACAACCTTTTGTCCTGCCTGATTAATGACTCAAAGGTTTTATCAAACTTGTCCCAGTTGAGAAGAAGTTTCTTCCTTTAATTAAGAAGTT
The DNA here is from genome assembly GCF_016835505.1 of Polypterus senegalus. Taxonomy (NCBI): domain Eukaryota; kingdom Metazoa; phylum Chordata; class Cladistia; order Polypteriformes; family Polypteridae; genus Polypterus; species Polypterus senegalus. The sequence continues at coordinate 31,361,092 of NC_053168.1, read as the reverse complement.
GATTTCTGCTACACAACTGACTGTGATTAGTTAATAGTAACATTTAGCTGTCAACACACAGCTTGTAGCAGTGCTACCGTGGGAAGAACTTAATTTCCCAGCAGCCCTAGGGGGATTACCTGTATAGGATGACTGGAACAGAAGTAAGGGAGTGGGGGACGAAAGAGGCCACCAGGAAAAATGAAAAGGGGCGGCCTGACGAGAGCAAAAGGAGATCTGTGTTTTTGTGCATCCTGTCCAACGTGTCATCTGAAAAGTTAATTGTGCTCTGAATTGCTTCCCATTAGGATGGATGAATGGACTGTCTCGTGCCTGCCTGTTCAGTGTATAGTGGTCATGCGTTTTCAAAAGGAGCGCTCATGGAAATCTAACCCCTCGCTTCTCAGGACTATCGGTAGGCCTGTTTCACTCATTTACTACAGAAGCTGTCCTCGGGTTTGTCATCTTCACACCAAACCATTTCACCTGCTTTTGCTGTATTGGACTGTATAAGGATGTTGTCGTGAGTGTTTATTGTTGTGGTTCATTGTTATGTTACAACGTTCTCGCCATAGGGGAAAGGGGAGGTTTGTCTGATTGTTGTTTTTGTGTACTGGGTTTTCATTAAATATATTATTTATTCATTCATTCATTTTGTGTCTCTGCTTGTGAGTGTGTGCGGGTCGGGCCAAGGCTGGGTGTATTCCTGGAATCTCCACCAAAAAAATAAATAAATCACTGTCTCTTCGACGGTAAATCTTAGCTGCACTGAACCGCTACAAGGTTCACAAGTAGCCTTTCTTTGAGATGTTTGGTGGTGACTGTATTGACAACAAGTCATTTGTATTCATTTAGCAAAAAAAAAATGTTCTTGTTTTGATCCTAACACATCTGATTAAGGGTATTCCTTTATGGATGGTCGGATGTTTAGGATGAAAATCTGTTCTTGACCCAAGTTAGCTTCTTTAACTTTGTGGTTTTAGGCAAAGAATGGATTGTTAGGTACAACGTTGAGCTTTATTTTATTATTTCATGTAGAATATAGGCATCTCTAAAATAAATCCAACCAAAATCCTACATGGCAAGTGATGCATGTGAGGACATCAGTGCAAATTATGGGGAAGTGCATTTAGAAGTTAAGCCTGGAAGTATGTATATACTCATAGAGTTGTGGGAATCTGGAACAAACTACCGAAACATGGCGTTGAAGCATAAATCTTGACAACTGACAAAGAAAGAGGAATAAACAAAAAGAGATTTAGGGGACCACGGGTTACCCCATTTAATGTTAGATGATAAAGTGCTCAAAAATGCAAAAGAAAAACTAGTGATGATTTTAGATGCTTGTTGCATCATCCTATGAATGATTTCCTTCTCCAGAGTTCCTGATATGATGACAGCAAGAGTTTATACGATGGAGGAACCAGAAGGGGTGGAGTCAACATTGCTCTGATAGGAAGTGATGTCATGAGTTCTCCTCCATTTGAAAGCAAAAGGAAATTCTGTTACTAGTTAGTGTCGTATTCAATAGACATATTCTAGACTGACTTAGACCCACGACACACACCCGATGAGAGTCACAACCTTTCAGTAGTATCTAGATGATAATTTTGGACAGCTAAGCTATTATATAAACAAACGAGCTTGATGAACTGAATAGACTCCTCGTTTGTTAAATTTGTTATGTTCTGATAGGTAACTTAACTTCAGGCACTACAGAAAAACACAGATCCACTTGATAAACAAGGATAATTATTGTTTTTAATGTTTTTTTTTATTTTTCTTCCAAGTTGAATAATAAAATGTAATAAAATGCTTCCTTTGTGCCCAGTGTTTGCCTTAAAGTCTCCTTCCAGTATAGCCTACCGGATACACCTTCAATGGAAGGCACCCATGAGGCCTCCACACCAGCTGTCTAAACCACCTGGCCGATCTCAGTCAAGAGCAGCAGCTGCACTTAGATATCCTAACACATTACCAAGCTCCTTGAGAAGTAGTGCTATAATTTAATAATAATAATACTAACAACTTTCATCAGTGCTATTATTCTTTAAGTGTTAATGCATTATTAGCATGATCTATATTGCTTTATACTTCATTTCTGAACAGACTACCATCTGAAATTCAGATTATTACAGAGCAGAATTTTTATGCCATTATGACTTCTTGCTATGCATTTTAATTAAAACCCAAACTTATTTTGTGTCTTTTTATTATTATGGATATTATGCTCAATCAACTATTATTCTACACAACAGTTTCCAAGGCTACAGCATATATAATTTTGCAAGTGTTTAGAATCACCTTCATGGTAACCTGAATCTTATCACATGCAAAGTGCTTCATGCCCAAGGGCTGTGACATAAGAGATCTGCCTGTGCTGGTGGGGGTGTAGGGCAAAGGAGTTTATAAAAACATCATATTCAAATGAACCGCATGCCCTCAATGAAATCAGCAGTCTTTTTTTCTTTAGAAGATTACGGTAGAGAAGGATGTTTTGGTTACTTAGATAGTCATTTGCAATCTCACTCATAAATAAGATCTAACAAGGTGCATTTGTAATGCTAGAATTTGTTCAGTAAGATTTATGATCCACAAATAATTTCACACTCATCACAGACTGAACAAATAACTGCCAAATCCATATTGTTGTAATGCACCATTGCTAAGCAGTAGCCTCCTGTCCTTGCCTTATAATATGCAACATTATATAGATTATTAGTGTTACTTCCATTCAGGAAAGAAGAATATAAACAACATCTTTTTTCAAATTATTATTTTCTAATCTCAATATGAAACTTGTGCTTCAATATACCATATATACTCGCGTTTAAGTTGTCCCATGGATAAGTCGGGGCTTGATTTTATCGTATAATTTCCAGTATTTTATAATGTTGGTCGTATAAGTTGAATGTGGAAACTCATGGTATTGGTCCAAGAGATTACGATATGCTAACACCCACCAGGGAGAGTAACCATGGAGCACACTGCCTTTTTTTTTCTATGTATTGTGCCTACGTGACCACACGGTAATACCCAAACTATTCCGAAGTGATGTTTGCATTGTTTTGTTTTTTGTATCTCACATCTCGTACACGTTAATCATAAGAGCATTGAGAATCCCTTATGTAAAATGGAGAGTTCGTTCACAAGAAAATATGAAGCTAATTTAAAATTAAAAGTCGTTGAAGTGGCAAAAGAAATTGGTAACTGCACTGCTGCAACAAAATTCGATGTGTCTGAGAAATTGGTGTGAGATTGCAGGAAGCAATAAGATGTAAAAAAACTGGTGCGAGATTGGAGGAGGCAAGAAGATGTAAAAAAAAAAATTAAGTGTTGTATTTTTGAACGGGCGTATAAGTCGGGGTCTGATTTTGTGATCGATTTTTCGGGTTTCAAGCCCCAACTTATATGTAAGTATACATGGTACTAAGTAGTAATAATAATAATTTTGCATACTTAACCTCCTTGGCGATAACCCAAAGTATCTCTTGGGCTCAGAATTCTATGTAAAAATGGTTAAGCCCGGGAGTCTCAAGAGTTAAGCTGTTACAATTCAATTTAAAGTATTAAGCCATGAATAACATGTTGAACAGCATCCTGCAGCCATCTAGTGGAATAAAATAACATTAGGAATATTTCTACTCTATGGAAGGGGTCCTCAAATCCAGTTCTGGAGGGGCCCAGTGGCTGCAGGTTTTCATTCTAACCCTTTTTTTTTAATTAGTGCACTGCTTTATGTGCTAACTAGCAAAAACCCGCGCTTCGCAGCGGTGAAGTACTGCCTTAAAATTTTTATTAGGAAGAAAATTAAACCTTTTTAAACTGAGGAAAATATACCAATAATTATTTGTTAAGGATCTCTTTGTATACCACATTGTGAGTTCGGCCCTCCAGTTGTAATATGACCAAGCAGTGTGCTGAGCTTACTCTTGAGCATGTAACGTACAGTTGGCCATGTGAAAAGTAATCTTGTCTCAAATCTCACAGCTTGGATTGCTGCTGTCATAATCGGTTTGAGTTTCATGGTTTGTTTCAATTACGACAGTATTTGCAGGACTTGTGTTGAAGTGACATTCGGCATCTGCTAAGCGTTGTAAGCACACAACCGGTTTCATCGATAACTTCACATCCAGCTTTTGAGAGTTTAAACATTCATAAACATCAAAGTGTCCACTACTGAAATCGTCACCTGTGAATCTAAGATGTTTAAGAGGCACTGGCAGTTGTCGAAAGGTGTAAAATATTTGGCCATTTTGGTACACTTGAAAGCGACAACCGAACAATTCAGTGGCCGCCATCAACTCACATGCAGAACCATAGGTGAAGGGCTTAAGCATTTCACTCTTCTAGTGCTCCTGTGTAGTATAATTATCTCCTGTACCGTCATCAGCCCACACCTTGAACCTGTCCCAGTCATTCAATACATAAGACACAATGTTCCTCCGGGTATCAAGAGTGAGCCTGATATGGCCGTGCAATATGTAACAAAGAGAATGGAAAAGGTAGGTGCCCTCTCCGGGCATGAAAAACACTCGGTAAGTGACAGTTTTTTGATCGATGGTGATCACCTCGATAGACATGTTAATGGGGGTATGGTTGTAATGATAAAGGAAATGGGTACCTGAACAATGTAAAGTAAGTCTAAAATACCTACACAATAACTATAATCGTAATAAATGAACAATAAAACAACGGAGAAGCCGTGGATTAAATAAAAAGGCTGCAGTTATCAGCAGGGAGAGACGTGAATCCCTTGGCGAAGCAAGGAAGGGAATGAAGAGACCGGAGTGATGGACGGTCTTATATAGGCAGGCAGCCAACAACGTGGGAGGTGTGGGGATGGGGGACCCAACGCTGCCTCACACGGTGACCGAGCTGCAGGCTATGGACGTATATATGTACGTAAGTAGGATTCAGTTAGCGTTGGGTACCAAATTTCTTGAAGACGGGCCCATAAGTAACAAAGACCGTTGAAAAGTTCAATATGGCGGCCGACAGTGGCATCATACCACCGAAATAAGTACCAAATTTCAGCCTTCTACCTACATGGAAAGTTGGAGAATTAGTGACGTTGGAAAGTTCAATATGGCGGCAGACAGTGGCAACATACCACAGAAATAAGTACGTACATTGGTTTCGGTTAGCGCAGGGAAGCTGCCTACCAAATTTCGTGAAGATGGGGCCATGAATAAGCAAGTTCAACATGGTGGACATTGTTGACCGTTATGACCTTTACATGTAGAATTTCGAAATGAAACCTGCTTAACTTTTGTAAGTAAGCTGTAAGGAATGAGCCTGCCAAATGTCAGCCTTTAACCTACATGGGAAGTTGGAGAATTAGTGACGTGGGAAAGTTCAATATGGCGGCCGACAGTGGCATCATACCACCGAAATAAGTACGTACATCGATTTTGGTTAGTGCAGGGAAGCCACCTACCAAATTTCGTGAAGATGGGGTCAGCCTTCTACCTACACGGGAAGTTGGAAAATTAGTGACGTTGGAAAGTTCCATATGTCGGCCGACAGTGACGTCATACCATCGAAATAAGTACGTACATTGGTTTCGGTTAGTGCAGGGAAGCCGCCTACCAAATTTTTGTGAAGATGGGGCCATAAATAAGAAAGTTCAACATGGCGGACGTTGTTGACCATTATCGACCGTTATGACCGTTACGTGTAGAATTTCGAAATGAAACCTGCTTAACTTTTGTAAGTAAGCTGTAAGGAATGAGCCTGCCAAATTTCAGCCTTCTACCTACACGGGAAGTTGGAGAATTAGTGATGAGTGAGTGAGTGAGTGAGTGAGTGAGTGAGTGAGTGAGTGAGTGAGGGCTTTGCCTTTTATTAGTATAGATTAACTTCTTTTGAATGAATTTTAAATTGACTTTAATTTTTTAAGATGTTTGTTTCCCTGAATTTCTTCATCGTTCCTCTGAATTGCTTCATTTCTTTCCTTAAATGCCACCCAAATAGAAATGAAATGTGAAGCGAGTGCACCAACAGAAGACCATCTAATTTAGGGACTCAGACTCCAATTTCACTCCTACCAGTTACTTAATTAGGCTCTGACTCTTGTTGTTAAATAAATCCGTTCTTTAATTCCATGGCTTGTTGCTGCTGTCATTGTGCAATAGAATAAACTTCCAAAATTGTTGATTTTCTCTTTTCTAAGAGCACTGTTAAAATGTTTTGTGGACCTGAGAAGATCAACATTCCTGAGACTTCCGTCTGTCTTTATTTTGTATGATCGACACAGTTTGCTGGTCATGTTTAGTTTTGTATCTTATTTTGTATCTCATTATTGTTTGGGTGCTAATTAAGAAAAAAGAAACAATTAACGGTCTGAGTCTTCAAGTACAAGTCAATTAAAATTAATTGAAAAGAAGTTAATTAGCAGTAAAAACAGGTCACTAATTAAGTAAAAGTTAGAATGAAAACCTGCAGCCACTGGGGCTCTCCAGGACCGGAGTTGGGGACACCTGCTCTATGGTAACTCATCGATATTCATTAGCAGAAGTGGGGCCTTCAACCAAAACCCACAATGTCATGTAAACAAAAAGCTTTAAAGACAGTTTTAAAATGCACTGAAATGGAATCATTAGTTGAATGAAGCGATAATGTTGATGATGTGAATTGCTCATCATTTTTTACATGGATAGTGAAACTGATTACACTTTGCAAAGTACAACTGAACCACCATGATATGCCTCGTGACTTTTTAGAACGTTAGAAGATCTGACGACAACAGGCCATTCAGCCCAACAAAGCTCACCACTCCTATCCACCTAACTGCTCCAAAGCAACATCAAGTTAGGTTTTGAATGTCCCCAAGTTTTACTGTCCGCAACACTACTTATTAACTTATTCCATGTTTCTTTATGTGAAGAAAAACTTCATAACATTGGTGTAAAATTTACCCCTAACAAGTTTCCAACTATGCCCCCCAGTTCTTGTTGAACTCATTTTAAAGTAACAATCTTGATCCACTACTAATTCCTTTCTTTATTTTGAACACTTTAATCATGTCGCCTCTTAATCTCTTACACTTATAAGGTGCAACTCCTTCAATCTTTCCTGTTAATTCACACCTTGCAGTCCTGGAATCAGCACAGTCACACTTCTCTGGACTTTTTCTAGTGCTGCTATGTCTTTTTTATAGCCTGGAGACCAAAACCACAAGCTGTACTCCAGGTGAGGCCTCACCAGTGTGTGATAAAGCATAACTTCAATCACAGAAAGCTGCAGGATGGTGCAGTGTGTACATGGCAAAAATGATCACGTAAAATGATTGTAATCAAGTTGAAGGACAAGAAAGCTGTTAGCCCCCTAAGCGCTATTCACAATGCAGCAACTGTCAATGTCCAAGTCAGGGGAAATGTGAAAGTCACTAAGCCTTGTGCTGTGGTAGCCTACAATAACACAACAGGTGGTGTCCATTGTGTGAATCAGGCACTGTCATTCTACCATCTCATGTGCAAGCAACAGAAAAAATATTATAAGAAAAGCACACAACGGACCAGACCTCTACTCTCCCGATTGAAAGACCGGGCAGTGCATTGGTGACAGTTTCTAAATATGTCATGCCAAGGACGTGTACTAAATCTGCATTAGTATAGCAATGGAAACTAGGCATACTTTTCCTACTGTATTTTAGCATTTATATATAATAACATTTTTTACTGTTGAAAAAAATTCAACATTTTTGACTATCTCCTGGGGTAAATATAACACTTAGCAGGTTTAAGTTCTTCAACATGAACAACAGGAAAGGAAGCAAAGAAAAAGATCAAGCGAACAACATTGGATACAATATAATATCAGTAAAACACGCAAAATACAAGATAAATACAGGAAACACAAAGCTCTGGAGCAGAATAAGAAACCATAAACTGGAATATAATTCATCCATTCATCTTCCACACCCACTTAATCAGAGTAGGGTTATGAGGAAGTACAAAACACTATAAGAGGGCTATGAGCGATTAACATAATTTGTGATACAAATACAAATCATCCTGAGCACCTGGGTAAGAGAGATTACACTAAAGGAGAAGAGATCACAGCATTGAGGTAAGTTAAATGCCTTCCTGGACAACTAAGTTGCTTTTTGTAAGCATGAATTAAATCAGCTGATCTAATTAATAAATGAGGCCTTGGTACCACATAGCTGAATGTTCTATCAGCCACGGAGCACTGGTTAGATTGGGTCTGCTGACGCATTACAAAGCTGTTTAGATCAGGATTTCACTCTGTCATGGTCTGTTTATTCTGAACTCACCTGTAGATTGGGAATATTTATTTAAAGCCCATCCTACCCCAAAATGCATATAGTTAAGCATACTGCACATAATAATGGATATCTAATTTGCATGTGGACTCTAAAACTGATCTCACAAAATATTGGCGATTGAATGAAAAACTTGGAATTCAATACAGACTTTGCTCTCAAGGTACAAAAGTTTTTGTTTCTTCCAATCATCAACATTACTCGGAAGTGTCCACTAAATGTTACAACAAAACAAAACCAGAGAAGACCATTGTTGGTGTGCTCACTTTAGGCACCACCCATGACACTACAAACATACCTTACTTTACAAACCTCCCACTTACAAAACCCTGGATTTACAAGTATTTTTTGGGCCAATTAAAATTTCTAAAATATAAAACATTTATTTCAGAAACCTTCAAAAACTGAATGCCCTAGTGTTCCTTCCTGAATTTTCTTAACCTTTGAACCTCTCATCCTCCTTGCTGCTAGATGAGGCTCTGCTTCTTCTCCACACCTGACGTAAGCCCATGTGATTAATGACTGAAAGGACCTCTTGAATCACAACCTTTTGTACCACTTCAGCAACTCCTGAGGTCCTCTGGATAAAGATCTGCCTAATGGCCTCGGGTGTTCCAGCAGATCTGGCTTCTAACAGGTAAAGATGAGGTCAAGTAAAAGGTTACCTGACCATCATCTGGGGTGGCAGGTGGCAGCAGATAAAACAAAGAACTTCTTTGTTGATGTTCCTGGTCCCAATAGTGAGTTTTGCCCAAAGAGTCCATGTTCCTATAAATGTCACCACAGCATCTTGTGGTCTGACCCCTGTACTGCACCACCCCAAATGTGCTGTACTTGCGTTCCTTGCCAATATAACGAAGAGCTGGTGTTTGTGTTTTTCCATTTTTCCTACTTGGTTTTGCACTTTTTTGTAGTATCAATGGGTTTTGAGCTATGATGAATTTATTTCTGACATTATAGGCATTATCCTATGACCTCTCTCATCAACAAGGAGCTTCCTTCCCCAGAACTGCCATTAACTGTATGTTTTTTGTTTTTCACACTATTCTGAGTAAACTCTAGTGACTGTAATGCATGATAATCCCAGGAGATCAGAAGTTACAGAAATACTCAATCCCACCCATCTAGCAGCAACAATCATGTGTAACAGAAAGAGAAGTTGGGGTACCAGCCTGGTCACCCCGTATAATTGAATTTTAGAAAACCAATAAAAAACACAACAGAACTGACAAAGATGGCGAAGCTTCTGGTTTTGATTCCTTCCAACCAGGAAGAGGCGGGTCCAGGTGGACAGACACTGGAAGTGATGACAAAGGTGTTGTACCCATCAATCATCTGGTCAGCAGAGGGAGGAAGAGATAAAGGCATTAGGACACAGCACAGTCACTAGAGCCCATCAGCCCTCAACTATTCAAGCATGCATGACACATACCACACTGAAAATCACCAAGATTACATTTTTCACATTTTTTCCCTATTCTGGTGTTTGATGTGAACATCAACTGAGGCTCCTGACCAGTAGCTGCCTGATTTTATACCTGTGCTGTTGCCACATGATTGGCTAATTAGATAATCTCCTGGATAAGCAGGTGTGTGCATTTATCATAATGAGTGGATGTAGGGTATCTTTGTGAACTGTTATCATTAACACTGTGTTAATATTCATTTTATTATTATTAGAACATTAGGAAAGTGTTACATTTAATAACACAGGTTACTACCTTATATTTGGAAGATCCAACCCCAGACAGAAAAGCAATCCATTCTTCTCCAACTAATGTTACCACTTCTGCTTAACTACCAACTTTCTTTTCAATGTGTTTTTTAAATATTTTATGAAAAAAGAGTAGCATTTCTTTACCAGAATAGGACAGTCCAACTTATAATAATGAACGGCAGGCTGAAAACCCACGCTGCACCTTGAAAGTAATAAGACATACTTTGATTTTTGAAGCTGTGATTATTTAATATGTAAGATGCCAGAATTAAATCACTTGTGCAGCAATGTAAAACACGGACAAAAAAAAAAAAATCAAGTTAACGAAAGGTCACTCAGCTTGGCTCATTCAAGCTGTTCCTGGTATTTGTATAAGCTGCGATGAAATATTTAAAAACATGTTTACAGACCTTAGGAAAAGGAAAGTGAAATGTGCCACATGTGAGTTTCAGATGTGCCATGTCTGTCTGGACATCTCCTGTGTGGCAGCAACAGTTGTTCTAGGAAAATCGAGAATCTTTGAGAATTCATTATGGACAACTGATTCAAAGATTTGATTTGATCGTGACCATAAATATTTATTTTCTTTGTAAAATTTGAACCATTCATATCAAACAATATTCATAATCAACTGTCTATAGTTAAAATATTCTTTAAAAGTTTGTATGGTTATATCCTTTGTAACATATCATAACCCATTCTGTATACTGAATGAATAAAGAATACAATTTTTTGTCACTTTCTTATTCTCAGACCATGGGCAGCAAATCAAATGCTGCTAGTCAGACATCTGTTGTTTACAATTCGAGCTAATCACATCTTCAAAAAATGAACAGACCTTTCATGAATGGAGAGTGGGGGAGGGGGCCGTGGGTTAAAAGCATATTTCTTATGCTAATTTAGAATTTTACACTTTCATCGAAAATCCTTTAATAAGCAAAAGCTAAAAGTAAGTCCACTGTTCCATTATTCTCTGCTAAGCAGAGCTGGGTCTGCCATCGTAACAGCAGGCACAATCAGGCTAACTTTTAACCGCAAGTGAAAAAATATAAGCAAAGTGGTCATTGGTCATAATTATATTTAATTACATGGTAGACTACTTTAATTGTTGAATTGTTTTCAAGTGGGGTGCCACATACTGGACTCAGATTTTATTGATGACTGTATGGAATTTGGACGTTTCTCTTATTAATAAAGATCTTGTCCCTAATAAAAGTTCAACCTGCTGAAACAGACGGGCAAGCATCAGCACCAGCCGCATAAAAGGAAAGCAGGGCTAGAAAAGTGGGGCAATGCAGTCTGAAGAATAGTGAAGAATTTATCTGTATAGTACAAGACAAATGTTACTCATTAAAGTAATCTACATGATAAATAAGTCAACACATTCATTAGAGTGAATTCAAAACGCAGCAACTCCATAACCAAAACTGACTCTGATCTGGTAACCCTGATTCTTAAGTCACTTTGTTGCCTTTCAATTACATCTGAAACTAAATATAAAAATATTCCTTATCACATATAAAGTCATGAAAGGTTTAGTTTCCTTTACCTTACAAAACTTATCAGTGTCATTGCCCCAGGACATATACCGTGATCACATGATGCAAGCCTCCTTAACAATTCTAAAGATAAATAAAATTAATTTAGCAGTAAACCCTTAATGTTTTGTTTCAGCCAAATTTCCCCCAGGGGACAAATAAATAAATATATTAGTAAGCAAAGAAGGAAGATAAGTAAGAAATTAAGAAACTTCATTTATTTGTTCATTTGTTCTTCCTTTCTATCTATTTATCAATCTGTGTTTATTTTTCTTTGTTCTTTTTTGTTATTTCTGAATACAGCAGAAGTGGAAGAACAATGTGATTGTACCAATTTATAAGGGTAAAGGTTGATATTCAGAATTGTGGAAACTACAGAGGGAAAAATCTGATGACACACACAATGAATTTGGGAAAGAGAGAAGACTTAGGGAAGAGACCACCATATGGATTTGATGCCAAGAAGAGGAACAACTGATGCAGTCATTGCATTGAGAGAGCTCATAGAGAAGCATTTAGAGAAACACAAAGGTTTACATTTGTTTTGTATTGATTTGGAGAAGGCCGCGTCAAGAGATCTGGAAATGCAAAGAGAGAAGGAAGAAGTGGAAGGGAGAAGTATGTGAGGATTATCCAGAATATGTATGACTGAGTGAGGACTTGGGTTAAAAGCAATGTTGTGGTAACAGACAAGATCTCAGTTAGAGTAGGTCTGTACCAGGGATCTTCTTTATCTTCTTTAATCTGGTTATGGATGTGTTGAGTTGTATGATAAAAGACCAATCCCCCTGGTGAAGGCTTTTTCCTGATGACATTGTGTTGTGTAGCACCAGGAAAGAGAAACTGGAGTGGAAGTTACAAGAATGGAGAAGGGCTATGGAAGAAAGAGGATGGAAGATAAAAAGGAAGAAAAAATATTTGAAGTTTAATGAAGATCAGGATTCAGAAGTTAGCCTGCAGGAAAAGCTATTGAAGATGGGATAAATTTAAACATCTATGGACAGTGGTTGCCCAAGATGAGAATTTAGATACAGAGATAATCCACAGAGTGCAGTGTGAATGGAACAATTAGAAGAATATATCGGGAGTATTGTGCGACTGAAGAATTAAGGCAAAAATGAAAGGTTAGAAAGTAGTTAAGACCAGTAATGATGTATGGAGCTGAGGCAGGAGCAGTAGAGAGGGCATAGAAGAACAATTAGTTAAATGTGGTAGGAATGAGAATGATGAGACAATTGGAGGTAGAACAAAAATGGGAGAGATATCTATGAAAATGCGGGAAAGCAAGCTGAAGTGGTATGGACATACAATGAGGAAAGACAATGAATATGTGGGCAAAAGAGTGAGGAAAATGGAAGTACAGGGGATGAGAAAGCAAGGGAAACTAAAGTGGAGGTGGATGGATAAAGTAAAGGAGGATCTGAAGGAAAAGTGCTTGACTGAGGAGAAGGTGCAGAACCAAGTTATTTGAAAATGGTTAATCAAGCACATTGAACCCACATAGAAGTGAGTAAAGATGAAGAGGAAACATGCAGCTGAAACCGGCACAACTCTGAATGCACAGCAGCACAATGAGGCATTTAAACAGTGCAGTTATTGTAACAGGGAAAAGCTAAGAATTAAGGCATTTAAATAAGAGGACTTACTGTCAGTAGTCAGCACATGAAGGGAGAGGGATACCATAGCTCCTTATTCTCCGGTAGTCTCCTATCAAATAAAGATGCATGCGCCAGTCCAGATGCCATTTTAAACATGGTGCTTCGGTCAGGCGCATGTGTCATGCTCAGGAAGCTGGAAAAAGAAAGCCAGGGGCACAGATGTACAAAAGCGATATTAGTTTTGGTATTATTGTTTCTTTTGGGTTGGGTTAGGTTTAGTTTGATGGTGAGTCATTTTCTCCTTTAAGGGGATACAGTTAGTTTCGTCCAGCAGCAGTGTACTTCGAGAGAGAGATGACATTGGCTTTATAAGGTTTGAGACATCTTCCAGTAAGGGTCAGTTAACTGACTTAGGGATAGAGTGGTGTTGATGAGCCATCAGTAGCGAGAGAGTGGCTCAGTGTCTAGCTGCTTCAGTGGACAGTATCAAACTCCTCCTAGTTTGAGGAGCTAAATTATTGGGGTCCAGTGGCTGTGAGGCATGTGTTGGTGAAGAAATTCACTGATCTTGACGATGCTGTGATCTTCACAGAGTCAATGGAGGCTCTGATCACAGACTGAGTAAGAAGTCTGAGTGTCTGGGCTTGCGAGTGTCCTGATAAAACCCAAGATCCAGGTCTTTAATGACCTCTTGGGCACAGTCATCAGCAGGGTCTCTGTCTGCAGAGAGAATGTTGACCTCATCGAGAGGTTTACTTACCTCAGCAGTGACATTCATGTTTCTGGTGACTTTTCCTATGTCAGTCAGTAGATAAACTGGGAGAGCATGGGTGTTCATGAGGTCACTGGAAAGGGGTGTGTGGCGCCCCAATATCTTTGCAAAAGGATAAAGGTCCAAGTGTTTAGAGTCCTGACGCTTCCGGTTTTGTTATACTGTGTATTTGTGAGACATTGACGCTATGCAATGACCTGAGACGAAGACTGGATTCTTTTGGTACTGTGTCTCTTCGGAGAATCCTTGGGTACCGCTGGTTTGAATTTGTGTCGAACGAGGAGTTGCTCACTGAGTCCTGAATGAGGCACATTACCTGTATTGTGTACCAGTGCATTCTCCCCAACCTGACCTGACCTGTTGCTGGGATATGCAGCACTGTTGCAAGGGGCTGCCTCCCACGAGACACAATGTGCCTTACCATAAGTCTCTGCCTTATAATCCTGCACAGTGCTCAGTAAAGTATTCAAAATTACAGATTTAAACCTTGCTCAATCTCAGTCAAGTGCACTTGTTGTCTATAGCATTCATAATCTTTCATTTCTCAGCTCAATTTACGGTTTAGCATCTTAGTTCTGATGACAACTCATCTTTTGGTTAACAGGTTTTGAAAATTCTCATTCAGACATCACACACTTTCCCTCTCTGGTTTTAGATGGTGATATTGCAGAGTTTTAGATATTTACTCTCACCACACATTCTTGAACACATGTGTGTCTCCTGCTCCATTTAACAACAACCTAACCAACTCTGTTGCCAGCAGGCAGTTAAGAGAGGTCGACTGGAATTCAAAAATGCTGCTGTCCAGTTCAGCCAGTTTGGATACTCACAACTGGGATAACATAAATCGATGTAGTGTGGGTGTGTTATATAAATATATAGAAATATTATAACAATTTATGCAATTCTACATAATAATGATTTCGAAAATATAAATAATGATCATTGTCATTTTTAAAAAACATACACTCTATGTGACTCCCTAATCCATGGTTGATCCTGCACCTACTAACTCTAAATTGAATTTTAGGGGGCTTGAAGATGTTCAGTTATTTTACCTAGTAAGAGGGCTATTCACATTCTCTTCTGTGTATGTTCTGTGCTGCTGCTGCGGTCCCCATGAAGCTGAATTAAATTAAGTGTAGAGATGACCATCAAATTACTTTAAATAAATTATGTATAACACCTTTCACAAGGCATTTTACAAAGCAAACACAAATGTAATTCAAAGCAACAGATGCAGTGGTTTTGAGGCTAGATGCTTTCATGCATTTAGAGACTAAATGCTAGTACTCTGGGAAATGCAAATTAAAAGCCCCCAACAGTCAAGCGCTAATAAAAACAACAGGAGCATCAGTCTGCAAGGCAAATTCTGGTATTTAGCTAAACATTTTATAAAAGTGAAAAAATAAAACCTAAGCTTTCTCTTTTTCTCATAAAAATCCATTCATCCATGGGTGGCAATTCTCCATAGCGCCATTGTTTATAACTAAACATTATTTTATAATAAAGCAAGAGCAGACGTTATATACCACCTGACAGTGTAAGAGTTTTGTGCTTCTGTGTGTAAGTTTTTGTTGTTAATGAAGATAAAATTGCTAAAGTAAGGATTAATATTGTAATAACACTGAAAGTATTCAGAAAGCATTTGATAAGGCGCCACATGAGAGGTTGGGCTTCAAATTAAAAGAAGTGGGAGTTCAGGGTGATGTTTGTAGATGAGTACAGAATTGGCTCAGACACAGGAAGCAGAGGGTGATGGTGCGAGGAACCTCATCAGAATTGGCCGATGTTAAGAGTGGTGTTCCACAGGGGCCAGTGATAGGGCCGCTGCTATTTTTAATATATATAAATGATTTAGATAGCAATATAAGTAACAAGCTGGTTAAGTTTGCCAAAATAGGTGGATTAGCAGATAATCTGGAATTCATTATATCATTACAAAGGGACTTGGATAGCATACAGGCTTGGGCAGATTTGTGGCAGATAAAATTTAATGTCAGTAGATGTAAAGTATTATACTGTGACAGATAGGGGGTGCTGTCGTCCCCTTGAACCCTCAGACCAGACGCCAGACACCAGATAAAAGTCCAAAGATTAATATTAATTATAATAATAAAGTGCACAAAGCACCTCCACTCCACAATACTCCAATACCAACCAATAATCACTACACAAATCAATCCTCCTACTCCCAGACGCGTTGCCACCCTTCCACCCAGCTCAGCTCAACCCTGGGAACTCCCACAGTCCTTAAAATAGTCCTTGACCCAGAAGTGCGTCTGACCTCTCCGTCCATGTGACTATCCAGCACTTCCGAGTCAGGTGAAAACTCCTTTTCTTCGTCAGCCCGGAAGCACTTTATTCCTTGCAACCATGTGACTGGGATGTACTTCAGGGGTGTATGGAAAATAAACATTTCTGTGCCACCCTGCAGCGTCCCCTGGTGGCCCCGACGTTATCCAGCAGGGCTGTGTATTAAAACTCCAAAGTCCATGATGCCCTGCTGGAATTCGGGGCATATCCACATTGCAGGGAGTGCTCCATCTGGCAGCTTGGGGGTCTTGTCCGGGATAAACTGCCAGCCATAGTCCACAACACATAGGAAGTAAAAACGTTAGGTTTGAATGCACAATGGGCAGTCTGAAAATCGAGAGTACACCTTATGAGAAGGATTTAGTAGTCATAGTGGACTCTAAGCTATCGACTTCCCAACAGTGATCAGAAGCCATTAAGAAGGCAAATAGAATGATAGGTTATATAGCACGATGTGTGGAGTACAAGTCCAAGGAGGTTCTGCTCAACCTTTATAATGCACTGGTGAGGCTTCATCTTGAGTACTGTGTGCAGTTTTGGTCTCCAGGCTACAAAAAGGTCATAACAGCCCTAGAAAAGGTCCAGAGAAGAGCGACTAGGCTGATTCCACGGCTCCAGGGGTTGAATTATGAGGAAAGATTAAAAGAGCTGAGCCTTTTCAGTTTAAGCAAAAGAAGATTAAGAGGTGACATGATTGAAGTGTTTAAAATTATGAAGGTAATTAGTACAGTGGATCGAGACTTGTATTTTAAAATGATTTTAACTGTAAAACTGATTTTAAAATGAGTTCAGCAAGAAAATAGGGACACAGTTGGAAACTTGTTAAAGGTAAATTTTGCATAAACATTAGGAAGGTTTTCTTTACACAAAGAACAACAGGCACTTGGAATAAGCTACCAAGTAGTGTGGTAGACAGTATGACTTTAGATACTTTCAAAACTGGACCTGATGTTTTTTTGGAAAAAATAATTGGACAGGACTGATGAGCTTTGTTGGGCTGAATGGCCTGTTCTCATCTAGATTGTTCTAATGTTCTAAAACATAGGTAACCAGTACATGATAAGCAATGTAAATAGATAGAACTTCATTAAAATATTAATTTATTACTGTGTGACATGAATTTAAATGAAACAACACTGTTAATAATAAAAATACCATATTTGGATTTGGTGAAATATTTCTACCCTGTACAACCACCCTAGTACACATTGAGACAATGTTAGGATTTCTGATTTGACCCCAATGAAGGTAACACAGCGCAAAATAATAGATTCATGGTGGTCATCACAGCAAGACAAATACATCTTGTGCCAATGTGAAAATGAGCATGGTGTGGTCTTTGCCAGACATGGGGCTTGGAGTTCTGCCCAAAGAGTTCCATTTCTGTCTCATCAGACCAGAGAATCTTTACCATCATGCCTTCAAAGTCCCTTAAATTATCAAGAGTTGCTTCTGTCTGGCCACTCCACAATAAACATCTAATTGATGGAGTGCTGCTGAGATGGTCTTCCTTTTGACAGTTTCTCCCATCTCAACAGAAGACTTCTGAACCTCTATTAGAATCACCACGGTGTTCTTGGTCACCTCATAGACCAGTTCCTTAGTTTAACTGGATGGCCAACTTTAGGAAGAGTCCCGGAGGTTCCAAACGTCTTCCATTTCTCAAATATTGAGACCCCATGTGATCCTGGGAACAATCAAAGCTTCAAAAAAGGTTTCATTCCTTTGTCCTGACCACATGATCATGAAACTCTACAGACAGTTCCTTGGATTTCATGGTGTGTTTTTTGTTCTGACAGGAAGTGTGAATTGTGGGACCTTATAAATACAGGTACATGTGTGCCTTTCAAAATGATGTCCAATCTATTCAATTTTCGATGAGCAAACACGAATCAAGTTCTTCACACATCTCAAGTGTTGTGTATTAATGTGTGTTAAGGTGTTTCATTGTTATTTTTGCTTTTCTTTCTTATTCTATTATCTTTCATATTTTTATCTGTGATATTTATGATTGTGAAAAAGTTATTTTAAGTGTTCTGACATACCTTGTGTTTTGTAGTTGGCGCCCCAGGAGGTGGGGCCACCCTGACATCACCACTCCTGAGTCCTCCCTCTGGCTATTTAACTCAAGCAGAGCAGTTTTAACAGCAGGAGAATATTGTTAGTGAATGAGTTAAGAGTACTGCTGTTTTCTGTTTGTATTTATTTATTTTGCTTCTACCCTGATTTTCTCTTCTGGATTGTGGATTTGAATTTGTTTACATAGGTTTATCTTTGAGGCAATTTATTTTTGCCTATTTTAGTTCTTTAGAGTATCTTGCTTGTATTTTTCAAGTTTTTTCAAAATAAATCATTCATTTATAAAGATTCCTGTGTTGTCCTTTTTGTACACAAGCTGTGGGTTTACGGCCACCCTTCCTCTTCTCGGGCTTTTATTATTTTTTTGGGACATTTCTAATTATTTTGACAACTGATCTTGTTTGGAATCTGCTAGTCCAGAAGCCTGCAGTTAGCTGTTTGGAGGTTCACATGGATTTGGGGTCCTTTATGGTCCTTTAAGGTGGCCTCACTCCCATTTGGCTGTGTTTGGGTCTCTAATCACAACATCAGTGACATTTAAAGCAAACAGGAGGCACCTGATCACAATTTGGAGTGGCATAGCAAAGGGTCTGAATACTTCAAGAATGAGAGATTTCAGTTTTAGATTTTAATTACATTTGCAAACCTTTCTGAAAACATTTTTCATTTTGTCATTATGGGTTATTTAGTGCAAAGTGATGGACAAAAATGGCAAATTTATCCATCAAAAATTAAATCTACAACACAATAAAGTGTACAGAAAGTAAAAGGCTCTAAATACTTTCTCAATCCACTGTATCTACAGTATATTAATAACTAAACAAAGGTATTAAGCCACAAGAGAAAATGACTGTTAAAGCTAGTTATTTGGAATTAATTTATACACTCATGGAAACACTATGTAGCATTAGAACACACACTAATAAGCCTTAATCAAAAAAGTAAAAAGATGCTCTTAAAACAAGTCAATATTTTGTGTGGCATTCCCTTGATGTGCATAACAGAAGTAATTTCCTTTGTTACAATGATGCATAATGTTTTTGTTCAAGTAGTCCCGTGGTAAATTCTTCCAAGCCTCTTGCAGAATCTGCCATAAATCTTTTGGCTTTGACTGCTTTTGTTCTTTACTTTGTCTTCAGTTATGATGTGGTTGAGACTCTGAAGCTGCAGATTTCCACTCTGGGGAGGTTTTAATTGTGTTTGCACTGGGTTTGGGGTCACTGAAAGATTAACTTTTTTCCAATAAATAATCTTCTTGAAAGTACAGAACTGTGAATCAAAATCTGTTTATATTTCTCACAAGTGAACATTTCATTGATTTGAACCAGATCCCCTGAACCCTTAGCCGAATTGTACACCCAGACCATAACAGAGCACCATCATGCTTCACAGAAGGCTGCGGGGAGGCATCAATGCATTTCTATCCAAGTTTTCCTTTGACATCCTGGCATGTTTGTGAGCTAAAAATTTCAGATTTCGATTCATTACTTCTTTTATGGGTTTTCATAACAGGATTTATGGTGTTTTGTTTTCTGTAGTCTCTTCTGCTTTTTCATAAGAATATTTTCTTAGCTGCAACATGTCCTACAAGGCCATTTATAAGACTTTTTTGCACAGTCAAGCCCTTCGCAGGATTTTAAGTTTGTTCTTCAGATACAGACAGAAGTTTACATCAAGTGTTGTGTTTTCTGTCTTTAGCTTATCCTGTTTCTTCAAATTTTTTTATGACAAGTTGAACATCACATCATGAAAAACTAGTTTGGTGTGCTATGTTGCTTGCTGACCATAGCCTTGTTAATATAAAACTCTGATTGTATGTCTGTCAGTTTATTCATTCTAAACCTCTCCATCAGGCACCCCAGACTTTGTGGTGACCATCTACTACATCAATCTATACTAATAAAAGGCAAAGTCCTCACTGACTGACTGACTGACTCACTCACCCATCACTAATTCTCCAACTTCCCGTGTAGGTGGAAGGCTGAAATTTGGCAGGCTCATTCCTTACAGCTTACTTACAAAAGTTGGGCAGGTTTCATTTTGAAATTCTACGCGTAATGGTCATAACTGGAACGTATTTTTTTGTCCATATACTGTAATAGACTGCAGTTCGATAGCCGTGAGAGGCGGAGTTTCGTATTAAAGCACTTAACCAATCACATTTCAGCCATCATTTGTTGCCAGGCAGAGAGAATAGACTGCAGCTCGATAGCCATGGGAGGCGGAGTTTTGTATTAAAGCATTTAACCAATCACATTTCAGCTATCATTTGTTGCCAGGCAGAGAGGCTTTCACAATCCATTGTGCAGGCACTCTAAAACAGAATAAATGTTGATTAACCTGTTGCTTCAACCAATCAGATTTTGAGTTGGTGTCAGTAGGGCCCTCTAGCAGGCGTACGGCAATGTCACAGTATTCAGACCCATTGATTGGATAGAAGCCGATATGAGGAACTCTACGAGGACACTGAACGCACTGCAAACGCTCCGAGCGAAAGATCGTCGTGCAGGAAAATCTCACACTGATCTCCTTGACTTCCTTCATCAGAAAAATCTGAATGAGAGCATGGGACAGCTGTTCACATTGGTATATTTGTCGGTGAGCATTCCTGTGTACACTGCTTCTGTCGAGCGGACATTTTCAGCCCTAATGCGAATTCAAACTTATGCCAGAAATACCACAGGGCGGGTTTTGATGGAACTGAAGTGCATGGATAATCCGTATGACAGAGTAATCAAACTGTTTTTGAGGAAAGAGAGGAGGATGGATTTTGTTTATAAATAATCCGAATTTTTGGTGAGTAAAATGTTGCGATTTTCCTAAATAATATTGCAAGTTTATGAGTTATTATTGATGTTTTTTATGTGTGTCGCGGCTGTGGCTGCAGTATAGTATATATAAATATATACCCCGATCTACATACTGTCAAATAAACGAACCACACGCCGTGGCGTAACACGAGAGGCTTTGCCTCTAGCACTGACATCCGAGGTTCGATTCCCGAGAGGGGGTGCAGTGAGTGTGTACGCCTGATGAGCCCAGAATTAGGGCGAAACACGTGCCGCGTACTCTGCATTATTTGACAGTAAAACTATTTCAATATATTCAATATATATATATATATATATATATATCAGCGCTTCCCGATTCATTTTACCCTTGCACCCCCTTGGTTTGAGAAGAAGTATGAAAAAATACAAGGTTAACACAGAAAAACAGATCACCAACTGAAGCTTTATGAATAATGGATACTTTATTCGCCATCAATAATTGTTTTGGTAAAGCCATACTCAGTGTAATCCTCCTTCCATTTTCTAATTTTTTCGCGACTAGCCATGATTAAATGAATGGTAAAAAAGTAAGAGCGAAGCGATGGCGACTTATTGAAGCAGGCAGGTGAGAGCTCAATAGCTCGCAGGCTCGATGTAGTGCGCGTCAAGTCAATCTAAAATGCGCGATCAGATTCGAAAAAATATATATAGTTCTATTTGGATATACGTAGGTTCTATTTAGTTGACAGAAATATCTTTGGTAGGAACGTAAGTTGAATTTAGTCTTTAAATTTCTATGGTTAAGAAAAATGTATGCAATGATGACTACATTTAACTTACATTCCTACCAAAGATATTTCTGTCGACTAAATAAAAATTACTTATATTTAAAATTTAAATAGAACAAATTCGATAGTTCATAATACCCATGCAGCACTAAGTGCACATAAGAGCAGGAGTCATCCGTTTTAACAATCAGCGTATTGCACTGATACGAAATAACCTGCCCATTTAATTATTTAGGAATGGATAGATAAATTAAGATTTTGTACAAATAATGTTTTTCATTTTGCTTCCTCGATGGATTCTGGCACCCCCAGCAACAGCTGCTCGCACCAAAAAGGGCATATATATATATATATGTGTGTGTATGTATATATATATATATATATATATATATATATATATATACAGTGGAACCTCAGTTTGCGAGCATAATTCGTTCCGGAAACGTGCTCGCAGTCCAAAGCACTCATATATCAAAGCGAATTTCCCCATACGAAATAATAGAAAATCAGATGATTCGTTCCACAACCCTAAACTTTTTATATAAAAATGATTAATACAAAATATAAAGTAAAAATACATAAAACAAATTAACCTGCACTTTACCTTTAAAAAAAATCATGGCTGGTGTGAGTTTCTAAACTCATGTGGGATTCCACCCAATGGGACGACATGCAGAAGAGTGTCCCAAAGCAATTGCAGTCTCCCAGCGCTGTGGCAGTTCAAGTAAGTGCATCCAGAAAGATTGCAGACATGCTATAAGCACCTGCCATCGATGGGTCATACAAGGAACATTATAAAGATCCCGCTACAATAAATAACAGCGCTGTTGCTGTTTCAAGCTGAATAAAGCTGATGTTGTTAAAGTACTGAGACTCAGCTTCGTGTTTTGGGGCGCAAGATGGGGACTCGCACTTCACAGCACACACACACACACACATACTCACAATGCTGTAGTAAAGAATATACGCTCGTACGGATGTCGACTATATGAGTGAGGCACAGAGACTCAGACGGAGAATAGGAGACGATTGCCCTCAGGAGAAGAGAGAGAGAGAGACATGAGCGAGCGAGCGAGATAAGGAGAGGGAGAGAGAGAGAGATGCGCGTGCGAGAAAGAGAACCACCATCAGCTCAGCTGTGATCACATGACGCTCAGCAGACAAAGTGTATCCATACTACTCATATTGCAAGACATCGCTCGTTTATCAAATCAAAATTTATTAAAAAATTTAGCTCGTCTTGCAAAACACTTGTAAACCAAGTTAATTGTAAACCGAGGTTCCACTGTATATATATATATTGTCGCATGCGGCTGTGGGTGGAGCCCAGCCGGGATGCCCAGGAGGACCGGAGGAGGGCTTGTACCTCCTCCAGACCGTGAGGGGGCGACCACCCTGGTTGGAACAACCCTGGACCTCAGCACTTCCGCCACACCAGGAAGTGCTGGGGGGAAGAGGAGCAGGGACACCCGAAGGGCTTCCGATGCGCAGCGGCACTTCCGCCACACGGGGTGTGTCCACAGGAGATTGCCGGGAAGCAGCTGGAGCCCATCCGGGTTCCTATATAAGGGGCCGCCTCCCTTCATTCAGCAAACAACCAAGAAAAGTAACATTGTAACAATGCACACGTGCGCCTGTGTGTGTGTGTGTCTGACTCTGTCCCGTGCCTGTGTGTGTGTGTGTGTGTGCGTGCGTGCGTGCGTGCGTGTCTGTCTCTGTGGCGGGTGTGTGTGTGTGTGTGCGAGCTTGTCTGTCTCTGTCGTGGGCCTGCCTGTGCATGCGTGCATGTCTGTCCCCAGTGCGGGCCTGTCTCTGTGTGTGTGTGCGTGTGTGTCTGTCTCTCAGGCAGGCCTGCGTGTCTGTCTGTCTCTCATGCGCACACACCTGTGTGTCTCTCTTTCTCTCTGCACACACAGGGAATGCACAGGAAGAGACTGAACACGTGCCGTGTGGCCCCGCGCATGCGCACTTCACCAGAAGACACACACACACGGACACTGGACGCACACAGGGGTTTTATTAAAGAGGATATATATATATATATATACACACATACATACATACATACTAATATATATATTGTCAGGAATGCCAGGGGTAACGACCCGGCCAGGACGCCTTGAGGGACCGGAAGAGGGTCTACGCCCGCCCTGGATCATGTGGGGCCGCCACCCTTGTTGCTTTGGGGGCCACAGGTAGAGGGCTTGGAAGCCCAACCCTGTAGGGACCCGTGGTCACCGCCAGGGGGCGCCCTAATGCCTTGGGGACCCTGGACCTCAGCACTTCCGCCACACCAGGAAGTGCTGGGGGGAAGAGGAGCAGGGATACCCGGAGAGCTTCCGGAAGAACAGCCGGCACTTCCGCCACACTGGAAGCCCATCCGGGGTTAAATAAAAGGGGCCGTCTCTCTTCATTCGAGGCTGGAGTCTGGTGGAAGCAGGACAAGGCAAGAGAAGAGAGAGTGGAGGCGGCCTGAAGAGAAGGCATTATGTGGCCAGGACTGTGTGGGTGTTTTTGTGTGTGCACTGACTTTATTGTGTAAATAGTTGTAAAATAAACGTGTGGTGGTGATTTACAACATGTCTGCCTGTCTGTGTCCGGACCGCGTCCACATCTGGCGTAGTCGGCAGGATGCTCCGTCTGGTGCAAGACGGGGACCTGAGTTTCGAAATCTTGTTGTGGACGGCCCGGCGCGGCAGGGGACCCCACCCACGTGCCGCGGGAGCAGTGTGCACACAGCCCCGCGGGGTAAAAGTACCCCAAAGACCGCCAGGGGTCCGCAGGAGAGCAGTTTTCCCCAACGACGGATTGACGGTGTTTGGAGACGGACTGCAGCAGGCTCCTGTGGGTGCGCCGTTGCTAGAGGCGCCCGGGACAGCATTGTGTCTACGGAGGCCACGGCGAGGACGTTTCCTTGGTCAGACGGGACCTGGGAGGCGAGTTCCCTGCCGGTAGGCAGCCGGCCCGGGGGGGCCGGGTGTGTGCTTTATTTTGTAGGCTGGAACAACCCGGATCCGCATCAGTGACAGACGCATGCTGGTCAGCGGAGCTTCGACAACATGGTGGCGCCTGCGGGAGCTGATGAAAAGGAACTGCTGCAGCTTCAGCAACAGCAAGGCTGCCGGCAAGCAAGTCGCTGCCGCAGGAGGGTAGTCAAAATGGCCGCGGACCAGAAGTCCCTCCTCCTGACAGGCACGCGGTTGGATGGTGTGTCTTGCGTGCCTGCAATGACTGGAGAGAGGCGGGACGAAGGAATCTCCATCGCGTGCCGGGGAGAAGTTGCCGGCGTCTGGGGCTGACGAACAGGTAGGCTCCACGTCGGTTAACTTCCTGTCTTTGCTGGCTACTCTGTCGGAGCTGGAGGCGTGCCTTCAGCCCGCGGAGCAGCGTGTGTCGCAGGTGCTACGTGCCCTCCGGGCAGAATTGCGAGTCAAGGAGATGAAGGCGGTCGCGTCTATGGAGGAGCTTTTGGTGGCGATCAGACGGCGCAATGCTGGATTCTTCAGCCGGAGGTGTACGGCGGGGAAGGTGAGTACAGTCGTCCCCGTACAGCATGAAGGAGGGTCTGCTGAAAACAGCTGTGATTCCAATGAGCAGTATCAAGTAAGCAGTCCTCCGACAGTGGATGCGGCGCAGGGGGCTGTGCACGTGGTGAGGGGAAAGACAGCGAGATGGCTGGCAGGGCACAGGCTGTTGAGCGCCCCAGGTCCTAGCACCCTCTTTCTTTCCAATAAGGAGACACAGACCGTCAGGGCGTCCCAGAGCGACAGCAGGAATCGGAGAGTGAATGCCGGTTCCTCCGATAGGATGGGACGTGGTGCTGGATGCACACGTCTGGATGATGGCCACCCTCTGCGGGGCAGAGGGAACCCTTAAAGTCAACGGAGAGGAATGGAGTGCAGGCGGTTCCGTCTGTTCCAGCGACAGGAGGGACATGGAACCCGCGGAGGGGGTGCCAAACAGGCAAGTGCCGGGGTGCCGGATGAAGTGGTGAACACTGCTAGTGCGTAGCACAGAGGGACGCCAGGGAAGGGTGTCCAGGCAGCAGTTCTGCCCCTTTGTTTCTGTCTGTTTCAGGGCCGGACCCCGGACAAGCAGTAGGTCCCACTTCGTTGGGAACCTGCCGTCAGGAGACGGGCCGTCTGCTGAAAAGACTCTCCGCTGGCGTGCGGGTGCCACCACGGCTGGAGGAGGCTGCAAGGGGGAGCGAAAACCTCGGAGGGGGTGGGGGGAGCGCAGCCTGTGCGAGGCACAGGAGGACACCAAGTGGTGGTGTCCAGGTGGCTTCTCCGCCCCTATCCCTGTTGGGAGAACAGGGCCGGACCTCGGCTGCCCAGGAGTAGGACCAGCTTCGGGGGTAAGCTGCCCTCACGGGACGTGACGCTCCTCCTGAGTGGTCTTCGCTGGCTGTGGGGCACTGTCAGGGATGCCAGTGTTGATTTACAACATGTCTGCCTGTCTGTGTCCGGGCCACATCCACAATATATATATATATATATATACATACATACATACATACATACAAACATACACACTAATATATATATATATATATACAGTAATCCCTCCTCGATCACGGGGGTTGCGTTCCAGGACCTCATGCGATAGATGAAAATCCGCGAAGTAGAAATCATATGTTTGTGTAGTTATTTTTATATATTTTAAGCCCTTATAAACTCTCCCACACTGTTAACATTATTAGAGCCCTCTAGACATGAAATAACACCCTTTAGTCAAAAGTTTAAACTGTGCTCCATGACAAGACAGAGGTGACAATTCTTTCTCACAATTAAAAGAATGCAAATATATCTTCTCTTCAGGAGCAGAGAATTTCAGAGAGAGAGAGAGAGAGAGAGAGCAAAGAAAAGCAAACAATCAAAAAATCTAAACGTGTGCTTTTAAGTTTGCTGCGGCATTTTTAGAGGAGCGTCAGTATCTTCTAAGCAAACAGCCTCTGTGCTCACATCTCGTCCGTCAGGCGCAGAGAACGTCAGAGAGAGAGAGAGAGCGAGATTAAAGCAAACCATCAAAAAATCAATAACTGTGCTTTTGGAAGCGGCATTTCTTAGAGGTGTGTCCGTATCCACTAGGCAAACAGCTTCTGTGCAAACAGCACCTCTGCTCACAGCCCCTCCGTCAGGCGCAGAGAATGTCAGAGAGGGTGAGATAGAGGCAGAGACAAGCAAACAATCAAGCTCCGCGCAGGAAGCATATCTTATAGCATTGAGGAGTTTTAGTTAATATGTAATACATGCTCTGATTGAGTAGCTTCTAAGCCATCCGCCAATAGCGTCCCTTGTATGAAATCAACTGGGCAAACAAACTGAGGAAGTGTGTAGCATAAATTAAAAGACCCATTGTCCGCAGAAATCCGCGAACCAGCGAAAAATCCGTGATATATATTTAGATATGCTTACATTTAAAATCTGTGATAGAGTGAAGCCGCGAAAGTCAAAGCGCGATATAGCAAGGATTACTGTATATATATATATATATATATATATATATATACAGTGCATCCGGAAAGTATTCACAGCACATCACTTTTTCCACATTTTGTTATGTTACAGCCTTATTCGAAAATGGATTAAATTAATTTTTTTCCTCAAAATTCTACACACAACACCCCATAATGACAACGTGAAAAAAAGTTTACTTGAGGTTTTTGCAGATTTATTAAAATAAAAAAACTGAGAAATCACATGTACATAAGTGTTCACAGCCTTTGCTCAATACTTTGTCGATGCACCTTAGGCAGCAATTACAGCCTCAAATCTTTTTGAATATGATGTCACAAGCTTGGCACACCTATCCTTGGCGAGTTTCGGCCATTCCTCTTTGCAGCATCTCTCAAGCTCCATCAGGTTGGATGGGAAGCGTCGGTGCACAGCAATTTTGAGATCTCTCCAGAGATGTTCAATTGGATTCAAGTCTGGGCTCTGGCTGGGCCACTCAATGGCATTCACAGAGTTGTCCTGAAGCCACTCCTTTGATATCTTGGCTGTGTGCTTAGGGTCGTTGTCCTGCTGAAAGATGAACCGTCGCCCCAGTCTGAGGTCCAGAGCGCTCTGGAGCAGGTTTTCATCCAGGATGTCTCTGTACATTGCTGCAGTCATCTTTCCCTTTATCCTGACTAGTCTCCCAGTTCCTGCCACTGAAAAACATCCCCACAGCATGATGCTGCCATCACCATGCTTCACTGTAGGGATGGTGCCAGGTTTCCCCCAAATGTGACGCCTGGCATTCACACCAAAGAGTTCAACCTTTGTCTCATCAGGCCAGAGAATTTTGTTTCTCATGGTCTGAGAGTCCTTCAGGTGCCTTTTGGCAAACTCCAGGCGGGCTGCCATGTGCCTTTTACTAAGGAGTGGCTTCCGTCTGGCCACTCTACCATACAGGCCTGATTGGTGGATTGCTGCAGAGATGGTTGTCCTTCTGTAAGGTTCTCCTCTTTCCACAGAGGACCTCTGGAGCTCTGACAGAGTGACCATCGGGTTCTTGGTCACCTCCCTGACTAAGGCCCTTCTCCCCTGATCGCTCAGTTTAGATGGCTGGCCAGCTCTAGGAAGACTCCTGGTGGTATCGAACTTCTTCCACTTACAGATGATGGAGGCCACTGTGCTCATTGGGACCTTCAAAGCAGCAGAAATTTTTCTGTAACCTTGCCCAGATTTGTGCCTCGAGACAATCCTGTCTCGGAGGTCTACAGACAATTCCTTTGCCTTCATGCTTGGTTTGTGCTCTGACATGAACTGTCAACTGTGGGACCTTCTATAGACAGGTGTGGGCCTTTCCAAATCATGTCCAATCAACTGAATTTACCACAGGTGGACTCCAATTAAGCTGCAGAAACATCTCAAGGATGATCAGTGGAATCAGGATGCACCTGAGCTCAAATTTGAGCTACATGGCAAAGGCTGTGAATACTTATGTACATGTGATTTCTTAGTTTTTTTAGTAAATTTGCAAAAACCTCAAGTAAACGTTTTCACGTTGTCATTATGGGGAGTTGTGTGTAGAATTCTGAAGAAAAAAATGAATTTAATCCATTTTGGAATAGGGCTGTAACATAAACTGTGTAAAAAGTGATGCGCTCTCAATACTTTCTGGATGCACTGTGTATATATATGTGTTTGTGTGTATGTATGCATGCATGTATGTATATATATATATATATATATATATGTATATGTGTGTGTGTGTATATATATATATATATATATATATATATATATATATATATATATATATATATATATATATATAGATATATACAGTGGTGTGAAAAACTATTTGCCCCCTTCCTGATTTCTTATTCTTTTGCATGTTTGTCACACAAAATGTTTCTGATCATCAAACACATTTAACCATTAGTCAAATGTAACACAAGTAAACACAAAATGCAGTTTTTAAATGATGGTTTTTATTATTTAGGGAGAAAAAAAAATCCAAACCTACATGGCCCTGTGTGAAAAAGTAATTGCCCCCTGAACCTAATAACTGGTTGGGCCACCCTTAGCAGCAATAACTGCAATCAAGCGTTTGTGATAACTTGCAATGAGTCTTTTACAGCGCTCTGGAGGAATTTTGGCCCACTCATCTTTGCAGAATTGTTGTAATTCAGCTTTATTTTAGGGTTTTCTAGCATGAACCGCCTTTTTAAGGTCATGCCATAGCATCTCAATTGGATTCAGGTCAGGACTTTGACTAGGCCACTCCAAAGTCTTCATTTTGTTTTTCTTCAGCCATTCAGAGGTGGATTTGCTGGTGTGTTTTGGGTCATTGTCCTGTTGCAGCACCCAAGATCGCTTCAGCTTGAGTTGACGAACAGATGGCGGACATTCTCCTTCAGGATTTTTGGTAGACAGTAGAATTCATGGTTCCATCTATCACAGCAAGCCTTCCAGGTCCTGAAGCAGCAAAACAACCCCAGACCATCACACTACCACCACCATATTTTACTGTTGGTATGATGTTCTTTTTTTGAAATGCTGTGTTCCTTTTACGCCAGATGTAACGGGACATTTGCCTTCCAAAAAGTTCAACTTTTGTCTCATCAGTCCACAAGGTATTTTCCCAAAAGTCTTGGCAATCATTGAGATGTTTCTTAGCAAAATTGAGACGAGCCCCAATGTTCTTTTTGCTTAACAGTGGTTTGCGTCTTGGAAATCTGCCATGCAGGCTGTTTTTGCCCAGTCTCTTTCTTATGGTGGAGTCGTGAACACTGACCTTAATTGAGGCAAGTGAGGCCTGTAGTTCTTTAGACGTTGTCCTGGGGTCTTTTGTGATCTCTCGGATGAGTCATCTCTGCGCTCTTGGGGTAATTTTGGTCGGCCGGCCACTCCTGGGAAGGTTCACCACTGTTCCATGTTTTTGCCATGTGTGAATAATGGCTCTCACTGTGGTTCGCTGGAGTCCCAAAGCTTTAGAAATGGCTTTATAACCTTTACCAGACTGATAGATCTCAATTACTTCTGTTCTCATTTGTTCCTGAATTTCTTTGGATCTTGGCATGATGTCTAGCTTTTGATGTGCTTTTGGTCTACTTTCTCTGTGTCAGGCAGCTCCTATTTAAGTGATTTCTTGATTGAAACAGGTGTGGCAGTAATCAGGCCTGAGGGTGGCTACGGAAATTGAACTCAGGTGTGATACACCACAGTTAGGTTATTTTTAACAAGGGGCAATTACTTTTTCACACAGGGCCATGTAGGTTTGGATTTTTTCTCCCTAAATAATAAAAACCATCATTTAAAAACTGCATTTTGTGTTTACTTGTGTTATATTTGACTAATGGTTAAATGTGTTTGATGATCAGAAACATTTTGTGTGACAAACATGCAAAAGAATAAGAAATCAGGAAGGGGGCAAATAGTTTTTCACACCACTATACATGCATACATACATACATACATATACACACACATATATATGTATATATGTGTGTGTATATGTATGTATGTATGTGTGTATATATATATATATATATATATATATATATATATATATATATATATATTAGTGTGTATGTTTACTTCAGGAAAAGGGGAACAGTCACGTTTTTGAATCTTGTAATAGTGAAAGCTACACTTTTATGTTGGTGCTTAGAAAATATTGCAGCGTGAAGCAATAAAACCTGCACAGATTGCTAGAGAAAAGTGAACTGGGGACAGAGTTTGGGAAACAAACCTATGTTGTACAAGCCATCTTACCATCTCACAAGTAACCAAGTTTATGAAAAACTCAATAAATTCTTTTTACTTTTTATCATATTAATATAATTTATATTTATTGTAATGTTTTACAGTGTTTTCATTAGCAAATAAGCCCAGATAATGAGCTTATCTCATGGCCCCTGCTCATTTCACTCGCCAACCCCTGTGCCTGCGCTACGCGCTAGCCTTTTTGCGGTTCTGTCGCTCGCATATGGGGATGGGGATGTACAATTTAATTTTCATGGGAATTGTTACATATGCATAATAGAACTATTTTACATTACAGCAAATAATTAACCATATTAAAAAAAGAGTAAAACATAAAAATTTGAAAGTAAATTATGTTTCATGTTGCGTTAGAGTTATTCGTTGCGTAATACGATTTTGTTCTGTTTGGCTTTGAAATTAACACGAAAATACTTTTTAAACTTACACTTTTACTGTAAAACTTCAGCAAAAACAATTTTTTGAATTAAATTTTTGTCAATTTTGCATTGAATTTCAATTCTGTGTTTGGACTTTCATCACGACAATGCAATGTATAACTGCCCATGATTGACTTTCGTTTTTTTTTCTCTATTAAATAAAATTACTTTTTCGAATGTTTGGCTCTGAGCGTTGTTAATTGTCTTTGCACAAGCTATTCTAATGTGAAACTGTTAACGTTTTAATACAAATGGCATATCAAGATCTCCTTTGTTCTGTAATGTTATCCGCAGCAAGATGTACTACATTACCTTTCTTGGATACATCCTTCTTTCTACAGTAATTTGTGCAGTGGAAGACCGGACGGTGTTAACGGTTGTAAATATTCTTCAGAAAAATGTAAGTTGATGTTTTCATCTTCCACACGATCACCACCAACTGCTCCAGCATAGTCTATTGATACACATTTAACCAATTTGCCATGTAACCGATCAACATTTTTGGCATTTATTTCTTTGACTTAGTTTCTCGGTGCTAGGATTGCCCGTGTACTCATTTTTTCTGTTGATAACCCTTTGTGATGAAATTCTTCAATAAGATTTGGACATAATACGTCTTCTTTAATTGGGAACTTAAAGTGAGGAAAAAATTAAAATTTAGAAAAGCTGAGAGAGTAGTCTGTCAAAAGCATTTACATGAATTAGAGGTGAGATTATCGTGTGCATGGTTGAATATGGTTGAGAGGAGGGCGTGACTTAAAAAAATCTCATGGCCAAAGTCTCATCTCGTGGGACTTGAAAAAATCCTCCAAAAAGTCTTGTCTCATCGCAGGATTGTTTTTATATAATAGAGAATTATTATGTAATATTTTAAAATGTATATTGTCACATATGCACATCAAAAGAGCACCTTGTGGGCTCTTCAGAGGTATGTCATACAACCCTGGGATGAGAGGGGGCACTGTTGCGAACCATGCTGTCTCCTTTCCTCTCCAAGACTCCAAGAAGACACTCCGTGAGGGCAACTGACTCCACCCCTTCTAGTTGGAACGCTATAAAATCTGGGCTTCCTAGAAAAAGGGTGTCTATTATTGGACTGAGCGAACTGCAAGACAGAGCTCCTTTTCTTGACTGAGATGTGGCAAAGGATTTCTTTATTGTCACACACACAGACCCCAGCGGCAAGGTTCACTTGTGCACGCTGCCCACTCCCAGACATGCCTGTTATTAATAATTTCTGACCTTCATCAATTCACATCTTGGTTAATATATTTCCACAAATGCAGTTATCGAAATAAACATTCTGTGTTTGAGAAAACATCAAGGCCATCCCGGACTGTACTACGCTACACTAACCCCAAAGAAGCTGCCATATCTCGGTTTCTTCTAATACAAGCAAAAAATTAAGTATAAAGATTACACATAAAGATACATGGAGTTTTTCGATTAACTTGAGTCTCTTTTCTTATCTATTATTCATTACAACAATGAGCATTACCAACTTAATGATTACACAGAAAATGCAAGGTGGACTTTTCCCAAAAAGAAGATTAAATGAACAAGTATATTTGTAAGAGTGGCTATGTGACCACAAATAGCTTGTGAGCCATTGAGATTACACACAGGCCCTTGAGGATCTCAGAATTTTACAAATAGACCCCACACTATCGAGGCTGTTTCCTTTTCATTTGAGGCTCACTGTTAAGATTGTGCCATCACATGCTTCTTTTGTTTCCATTTTGTTGGAATTAAACGGGTTGTCCAAACTTTTCATATTTCTAGGCTGTGTCATTCCCCCACTTGATGACAATACACACACACTACCAGTTAAAGATTGAGCACACTTAGAAATGTTCATGTTTTTGAAATCAATTGATATCTTTTTTTATCAAGACTCCATTAAATAGATTTTAAAATACAGCCAAGACATTCCTGGTGATTCTAATGGCTATCACTACTTGAAATCACTCATTTTTAGAACTGTAAAACCCCATTTTCAGCAGCCATGCATTCAAAGTCCTTATTTTAAACACCCTTAGTTATCCTTAATAAGTCATATTTAAATGCTAATTGGTTATTACAGAAATCTTTATAATTGCATTAGCAGCACTGAATCCTGTTATCCTGTTCACTTGGGTTGCAAAGTATAGACATTCGTAAAGTTCAATTCTCAGTTCAAAAATACCCATTAAAAACAACTTTCTCAATAAATATGTCAGTCTATTGTTTTGCTTTATTTTTTTTTTTTTTGCAAAATGAAGGTTACTCCATGTGACATATTGCCAAGAAACCAAAGATTTTATACAAAGATATTTATTACTGTCGTCAAAGGAGGAGGCAAACTGGGATTAACCAGGATAGAAAAAGAAGGGGAAGGCCCAGATGTGCACATACATAAGAGTACAAGAACATCAGATTGTGTGTAGTGTGAGAAACACCTTCCAGGTCCTCAGTTGGCTTCTTTCTTAAACACATGTTGAATTCCAGTGTTGTCTGCAAGAGTGTATATACAGTACATAACCTTTAGTATCTCAAATGATGCTTAAATCCATAGCAGTAGAGTGTTGTACAGTGTTAGCCATAGATTGATACAGGAGAAAGTAGGGTGAAATGAGATGTGATGACTGGTGGTCATTGCCATGTAGAAACTTATTGTTTCAATCCAGGAGCAAGAAACATACATCTTTATTCTTCCTTAGAAGCAGACTTTACAGTATACATCCCAAAAACACACAATAATAACAATACACTACATTTTACACTATTTTCATAAGAACTATCCATCCATCACAGTGGCCTTTGGTGTAAAGCATAATCCAACCCTGAATGAGACCCCAGTTTGTCCAGGGATCACTCAGTTCATACTGCACACTGTCACACACATGCGAGTAGGAGACAACTAAAGGGCTTGAATAATGGTAATTCCACAGCTGACCCAGGGGGCGGTGGGGTGCATTGGCTGTCTTTCTCAATCTTGCAGACTATTCTCAGGAAACCCTTCAATGATGTCACTTCCGGTGCTGCTGCTGATATCACTTCCGGCTCTGGCGTCTCTGATGAGGTCACTTCCGGTGCTGGCATATAAAGATGTCATCTTTGTTGACAAGAATCAGTTCAGTTGTGGACTCTGATCTTCCAGGACATAATATACGGATGGCTGCCCCAAACCTTCCTGATGTCTCTGTGTGATATTTGTCACAACACATTAATCCAGTGTGGAATTTATTATAAATGAAAGTAACATGTCTCACGGCAACATTGAATAAACATAGGAAAACCCTAACAGGATTGTTTTGTTCTGCCGAATGGTCCATGACTCTGAATAAATGGTCTGTTCCATGCACCAAAACCAAATGTGCAGCCATTTCATTTTTAATAAATATCCATATATAACATGAGTGAGAATGCTGTATCACATAAAGTGTATATTTGGAGCCCCGAAAGTGTTACACTCGCTCACAGTGGCTTGGGCTAAAAGCTTTGTCATGATCAGTCTACTATATCAGCTGCAAGAGCCAATCTTAGAAAGTTAATGCTTTAAGTTAAACTCATATTAGTGTTTGCTGAATTTGAATAGCATATAATTTTGTTTTATAGCCATAGATGATGATATAGTCTTTTACCCCCATAAGTTAATATGAGATAGAACTTTCTTGCTATTTTAGAGATACAGTGTGTTAATTAAGTTAGTTTTAGTTGTTGTTTAGAACAGGTTCCATTGCTAGCTGGGACTGAAAGACTTATTTACAGCATAAAAATGGGATAAGCTTTCCGTTTTCTGACCGTTGAGAAATGATTCAACTATAAGCAAACAAATAAATGAAACAAGATTTAAAAGCTTTGAACTGTTTTTTTCTTAAAGAAGAATTTTTCTTTAGTAGCAATACCAATCTTTTCTCTATTTTTGTGTGAACTGTTTTACTTTGAATTTTTACAAAAGTTTTTAAAACAAAGATATTTTGTCTGTGGAATCATTTCAACGTGTCAAACTTTTTTCCAGAATCCCATTAAGCACATCGAAGCTGCAGAACTTTGGTAATATTGGGGAAACGCAGCTATATCCGCTACTAGGCTTTTTTACTTTGATGTCCAGAGTTTGTAGACTTCAGTAACTTGGATTACCTGTAAAACACGAATATCAGAGAAATAAAATTTGATTTTTCCTAAAACCTGCTAATGCTAAAGTATATCTTGGCTTTTACTGGGCTGTAATGCTTAGTTATTTAATGACTCTAATTTTTTCATTAACGGAATTGAAAAGTATGTGTCTTCCAAGTCTCAAAAAATTGCATACAGTAATAAGCAGACCTTGAACCAAATGTGTCTTTCAAATGATCAGCTGCAAAGACAGAGGGAAATATGGACCGTGTCCAAACAAGCAAATAATTAGGCCAGCTGATTTAATTGAGAGTTGAACTTGGAATCTATAGAATTAGACTCCAGAGCTTTGGAGAAATGAAGTTGTTTATCTCGACACCCTCCAGCTCTTACAGTTACAAGGTTAAACTTGCATTAAAGTCAAAATATATAAATAAATCTAATAGCTGAGCGGGCAGGTGTGAACTTGGATAACTTGTTTGTGATATAAGAAGATTTGAGGTTTTAATATACAACCAATGATTCACTTAGCCACGAAAGTCGAATCCAAAAGGGGCTGGGACCACCACCTGCTGTTTCCTACCATCTTAATAACAGCTGCAAGTGATGAACTTGAATGCTTGTTCATTCATGAGCATGAATCTGATTAGATGATCATGCATGGTGCACACCTGGCAGAAAGGCCTTGGTAAAGCTAGCTTCCTGTGAGCTAAGCACACACAAATGTGTTGCGAAATCCTGGAATGACCCACTCATTAGTATAGGGGCGGTGTCCACCTTATTATTCCTGTTGTAGCTTAGAATTTATACATTGCTGTGTACAATTGTACACATACAAATACATGTAAAAAATAAATATTGTGAATGTCACAATGAATAAACTGACACCCTCACTAGGATGGAGGCTGAGTTGTTGCCTGGGCAGGAGGCCGAAAACAGAAGGTCATCATGGATAGAAGGGTAAGCTGGCTGGAATGGGGCTCAGTTCTTATCCCAGTTGGAATGATAGAATACTGGATGGACTTGGAGTGAAGGGAGATGACTAAATCATCAAGGTGTCACAATAAGAGTTCACAGGCATCCAAAATTTTTGGGGTAGCCACCCATATATTATGCCCTGGCTACAAATGGGTAATTTTGGTTGAGTTGTTCACAGGTTGGAGTTCAAAACAGAACTGATTTAAGAGTGAAAATATGGTGGCCTTAAAGCCCGGAACAGGAAGTGACATCATTGGGATCAGAAAGGACGGCATCAATAGCGCCGCACACTTTAAGTGACATCTTCGGGACCATCAATGGTGCCAGTGACAGAAGTGATGTCATCAATGGCGCCGGGACCTAGGGGGATTTCCTGTGTAAGGTCTGCAATGGATTGAGAGAGAAGGTCAGTGCAGTTCGCCAGGTCCGGTGTGGTACTACTATTATTCAGGCCCTTTAGCTGCTTCCCAATTGCACGTGTGTGACAAAGGTTATATTATTCTGTACTGGACTCACTTAAAGTACCTGATAAGATAGTGATGTAAAATAAAATAACTTTATTTAACCCAGGCCTGTGTCCGTTAGACTTGTGTCTGGTGTACTGAGCTCTGTGGTACCCTCTAGTAGTCACAATACAGGTAGATCCCAGGTTATAGACATCCGACCTACAACTTACGAAAGTTGGGCCATAGCTGCGACACATACCCTCTGTAACTGCCACTCCATCATCTTTGGCCTGGGGATGTTGCAAGCGGTGGCTGGACGGAAGCTGGAGGGAGGCGATTTTGCTGCTCGCGGAGTGTAGTGTACCTCGGGTGGCTCCCAGCGGCAAGTGGTGACACGTGGTCCATAGTCACTGGGGCCACAGCTATCGCTCGTGTGCAGGATGGAGGCTTGATGGGTGGTTTGCTGCCTCCCCACTACACCGCTGCAGCTACTGCTCCTAACTGGACGCAGGAAGGATGGAGCGAAGGGGGGGGTATTTCACCCACCACACACGGCTACCCCGTTTATTCTCGGTGGGCGGCTGGTAATGCTGCAAGCGGTGACCTGGTTGTGGCTGAACGGAGGCCATTGAGGTTGAATGGGGCAGTGGGGGGTAGCATTGTAATATGCCTCGGTTGGCTGCCTGTTGAATGGGGCGGTGGTGAGCGATTCACTACCCGCCTTTGCCCGCATCATGTTCATTCTCGGTGGGCAGACGCTGCAAACAGCATTCTGTAGTAGAGGTGACTGTGTGGTGGGCGAATGGTGAATCACCCCTCACTGCCCCCATTCATTCTCAATAGCAGGCCTGCTTGTACTGTTACACACATAGCAGGAAGTTGTCTCTTATCAGTACATCAGACGTATTGACGACGGGTGCCTTCCTGCTCTGATAACGTGTACAGTGCTGTGCAGGAGAGCTCATCTTAACCTTTTGTCTTCACCCTTCAACAATGTCTCTGAAACACAAATCTGATGCAAGTGCTGGTGATTCAGTAAAGAAGAGAAAAACCATCACCATTGAAAATAAAGTAGAAATAATAAAAAGGTCAGAGAGAGGTGAAACTCCATCATTCATTTTCAGAGCACTTGCTTACAGTCGGTCAACAATAGCATTTATTAAAATAATGTACCTGTTCCAACGTACATACAAATTCAACTTAAGTACAAACCTACAGTCCCTATCTTGTACGTAACCCGGGGACTGCCTGTATATATTTCTTCATTAATTGACTTAATTTTTTACAAAATTAATTGAATAAAATGAAAGAACAACAGTGTGCACATGTTTAGAAAAGTCAGTTGAATTTTAACAGCATGTGTCAAGGGACGTTTCCCTTTTCTCTGTGAAATACTAGCAGCCCAGTGAGATACACTTTTCTAATCACTATAAGTAAGAGTTTGCTGTAAGTCATTGGTTGATTCTGACACACATGACTATTTAAAATATTCAAACAAACAACAACACCTCCAACAAACACATAGAAGCATTTCTGCTCATAAGAACTTCACATCATGAGAGACATCTGAAGTCTCCCCATGGATGAAAGGTTATTGTGTCTGTTTCATAAGAAATACTATTCGACTTCCTGCTTACTCTGTGAATCACCAAAGGAGCCTAGAGATGTATTCAGTTTCTACAGAGGGATTTTTTTCAGTTAAATGTATTAACCACCATTATTAAAAAGGGTAAAAAAAAATTTATTTTGTTTTGCCTTCCTTTATCTGCCAAGGGAGGATGAAAAAAGTGTTTAACTCAACCACTGTTAGTCATTAATCTAAATTCTCAAGGAGCTCCTGATCTATGCTGGATACAATAGCAAAGCTGCAGTCCAAAATGGCCACCCAACCACTGAAGATCCTATTCACGTTTGTGGAAGAAAGAGGTGGGTGACAGTATGGCTTTACACAGTGGTGATCAGTGATGCGGTTTTATTGATGTAAATATGGATGCAAAATAACTTAAAATAATGAATTGTATTACTTAGACAGCATTTCAATAGGATCCGATCTGATCAGCAAGAACGACGAGACGGCTTACAGAGAGGAGGTCAGACTCCTGGCTGAATTGTGCCTGAACAAAAACATCACCCTCAATGTTAGCAAAACTAAGGAACTGATTGTGGATTTCGACAAGCAAGTGAGAGAACATCAGAGGGAAGGCTCTGGAGCAGGTTATCAGCTTCATGTTCCTTTGGGTGACCCTCACTGATGACCTTAAATGGTTAAGTCACATTGCAGCAGTAGTTAAGAAAGCCCAACAATGCCTTTACTTCTTTGGGAAACTGAGGAAGGCCCGGATGTCACCTGCAACCCTGTGCAGATTCTACAGGTGTGTTGTGGAATCCATCCTCACAGGATGCATTACATCCCGGTACAGCAGCTGCTCAGTTCAAGATTACAGAGTTCTGCCACGTGTGGTGAAAACAGCACATCAGAACACAGGCAGCACTCAGCTCCATGCAACCCATGACATCCATGACACACGCTGCCTTAGGAAGGTAAATGGTATCAGATGGGACTTCAGCCATCCTGCACTGACACTTTTCACCCTCTTCCCACCTGGGAATCATCTAAAGTCCATCCAAACACGCACCTCCAGATTCAGGAACAGTGTTTACCAAACTGCATTAAGACTCATGAATGATCAGTACTCTTAACTCCTCTACTAATACTGTGTCACACACGTGCGCATGGGAGGCAGCTAAAGGGCTTGAGTGAAGGCAGTTCGGAGGCATGCCGGGGTGTGGCAGAGTGCACTGACTCTTTTCTCCCTTGCCTGTAGACCATCCCCGGGGGATTTCACCTGGCTCTCCTGACATCACTTCCGGGACTGAGCCAATGGAAGTCGGCCACACCAGCTCCAGTCCCTCTGATGTCACGTTCGGCTGTGAACCAATGGCGGAAGACCACGTGCCGGATCCATATGACCTCACTTCCTGTATCCCCCTTTAAAACCTGCCCCTTTTCCTTTGTTTCCTCAGTCTTGTTCTGGACTCAGTTGAATGCACTTCAGTGCTGATTATTTGATAAAAACGACCTTTTGCAGCCAGGATACCACATTATACGGGTGGCTGCCCCAACCCTTTATCTGTCCATGTCTCGTTCTTGTGACAACTGATACTGCTGTCTTGCACACACATTTGCTGTTACGTTTTGTGTATTATTTAGTCTGTATTTATTTTGTCTCTGTTGTCTGATTTCTGTGCGTGGAGGCACGTGCAAGTAAGCATTTCATTGTACATGGTACCTGCATTTGTACACATAAAAATAAAGAACTGAATCTTGAATCTGGTGGGAGCTGAGGGCTATACTGTAATAAGCACCTGCTGTAACTGCATTGCAGTGCTGCTTGTTAGTTTCTAGCTGTGCTCTGCAGCTTCTCTTCATATTTTGTGCTTTGCGTTCTTCTTTAGCTAAGCAATCTTTGACCTTTTCATTTTGAACATCAGGTTTTCAAATTTTGTGTAGTTTAACCTAGTATTCTATGCTTTCTTTTTTAACTTTTTGAATTTTAAATTTTGTATATTTGTAATCATTTAGAATTTTGTTTGCTTAAACTTTTTGTTTTTTATTTTTCAGTTCTTTGTAACTCTGGGCTTTGGATTGTGGGTTGTTTTTGAGTTCTGCTTCTTGGTTTCATATATAAATTAAAAACTAGTGTTCACAAATGCGGCCAGGGTTTCTGATAGTTCTTCTGTGATGGGAGAGGGTCATGTTGACGTGTGCTTTTAAATAAATAATGAATATGATTCAGAGTGCCACCCAAGGAGACTGTCCAAGGAGAGGAGCGTGTAACCGCCACTCAGGAGGGGCTGCTCCTCAGTCCTCAGGAGTGACTGGCCGCTAAAGAAGGCTCTTGCGTAAGGCCAAAGAGTGGCAGCAGGAAACAAAGGAGACAGGCTTGGCGTGGTACCTTGCACATGCTGAAGGACTGGCAGTAAGGACCCAGGCTCAGTTGAAGGCTTGGCTGTGCCCGTCAAAAGAACGTCTCCTCAGGCTGCAGGATCCCATTCAGGGTAAGCAGATGAGATGTCAGTTTTTACACAAATGCACCGTGTCTCATGTTTGTTTTAATGGATGGACAGTTTACTGCCATGATTTTAACCCTGATGTAATGGATTATTTATTGTGCACTTTGATAATTTGCACACTGTTTGGATTTAATGGAATAACACTTTTGCACTAACTCTTGCTGACTTTTCTTGCCCTCATTTGCCCAACTCATTTGGGTTCAAGGAGTCTCAATGAGCATGGTGACAACCCGAACCATCCCGTCATCCCCCGTTTGAGCACATATTAGAACAATAGCAGCAAGAGCATTGAGCTGGCATCATGTAATGGGCTGGTTCCTGTCCTGCAATTGAGGCTGCTAGGGTAGGCTTTGGCAATCCCATAAA
Organism: Polypterus senegalus; assembly: GCF_016835505.1. Taxonomy (NCBI): domain Eukaryota; kingdom Metazoa; phylum Chordata; class Cladistia; order Polypteriformes; family Polypteridae; genus Polypterus; species Polypterus senegalus. The sequence continues at coordinate 31,319,645 of NC_053168.1, read as the reverse complement.
TCTGTTAAGAAGTAAGAGAGCTAAGAAAATGAATGAATGAATGCATTATTATCAATGAATGTGTTTTGGTGCAGTTATCCCCACGTGTTCTATCAAAAATTAAAAGGAAAGAAGAAAGAAAAGATTTTATGAAGGACCAGGGGTCAGATTTATAGAACTCGCATACACACTAAAACAGGTGTAATGCCCAGTGGGCATTATTGGAAATACTTTTGGGACTGCTGAGACTTACGTGCTGTGGGACTCCCAGTGTCACTTTAAATACTTATCATTAAGCTGTTATTAAATGTGTGTTGATGTGACAAACACGTGAAACTTCAAAGTAATAATTTTGATGTACATACTGCATATTAGTTCCCTTTAAAGAGGACCAATGCTGCATATTTTCACTTAAAAGCTTTTTTGGTTATTTATCATTTTGTAAAGGCTACCTGTTGTCACTTCTCGGGGAACTTTAGGAATATGTCAGTCAAGCTTCATTCCATTGTTCAGGCTGTGCTGGAAGCCATTAAATTACCAGTGTGGACATTAGGGGTCGCTGTTGCCCCTTTCAACCCAACAGACAGACACCCATGACTAGGGGAAAAAGGAATGAAACAGATTTTAATGCTTTTCTTCTCCTTAATAGTGCCCAAAGCACCACAGCCACAATAGACAGGCAATTCAATAATAATAATAATAATACTACAAAACACAAATCATTACAATTCTCTCCTCCACACCTCCCAGCAAGCTCTGCCCTACTCCTCCCGACTCCGGCTCACTTGCTTGGTCTCCAGCAGTCCTTTAAATAGTCCTAGACTCAGAAGTGCTTCTACTCTTCCGTCCATGTGACTTCTGGGTCAGACAGAGTTCTAAAGTCCTTTAATCAGACCGGAAGTACTTCCGTGCTATGGATAAGGCATGCATCCGCCGGTCCTCTCACAGCTTATCCTGGCGGCACCTACGGTACCCAATAGGGCAGAGCAACCGAACTCCAAGTCCCAAGATGCCCTGCGAGAATCCGAGGCACCGTTACACTCCAGGGAAGCTGCCAACATCAAAAATCAATTTGCAACAGTGCCCGGTTCTCCTAATGTAATCAGAGCACTTTACTGCACTCCTATTTCAATAAAGACATCTAGGAAAAATAAAGTTGCTTTTGTTAACTGTGAGCAGGTTGTGACGATGTGGGTTCAGGCTCCACACTCCCATTGCTGTTGGAAGCACTTGAACCCCACACCGTCGATAATGAAACCGAGTGAGCTAGTCAATGGAGGCAAATAAACAATTGAGCAAGGGGTGGTGCAAAAAGTGCAATAGTGCTTTTATTAAAAACAGTCAACAAAATAAAGTGTTCCAATAAATAGTGCAGTTTCAAAAGTTCATTAAATAAATAATCCATAAAATGAAAACGTAGAGGTTAAAACAACAATAAGAAAAAACAATCCTTTAAAACCAGAGGTTAAAATCTTCTCTAGGAAGCAGTCTTAAAACAACAAATCCGGTGCATCGTTTATTAGCGTTTCTGTTAGCGTCTCACCTGCTTATCCCGTTTGGGCTTAGCAGCAGGCAAGACGCTCTCTACAGCTGCCCTCCTACAACACACGCGAGACTGGAGACCTCACGATCCCTGGCTTCGGTATGGCACTCATCCCAGTCCCCGAGACTTGATGTCCACCAATGACCAGGACGCACACATTGGGGACTCCACCACCAAGCCTCCCGACTTCCGCTGCCTTTCCGCGGCCTTCTGCGGCTCGTCGCTTTCCTCTAGGCACTCCCGCTACCTGGTCACTCAGCGGGAGCAACCTCAACTCAAACGCCTGGGTGTCGGCCTAACATCCAGCTTCCTCGCAGCTGCCCACGAGCGCTCGATCACGCGCTCACCACACTCACGCACTGCCTGCTTCCTCGCTCCCTGTAACCTCCATCCTCTTTCCTCATCTCCTTTTTTTTACCTCCCCCACAACCGACTCGCGCTTCTTTTTAAAATGTGAGGGGCCACAGCAGCTGCAGCATTAGCCATGGGACAATCACGAATGTGGGCAGTTCCTCACCTGTGCACTCGGTGAGAAACACCCACACCTTACGGATCGTCCCACGGCTCGCTATGGCCCAACGACTCCTCGCTAAGCCGCGAGTGCGTCGATTACTTATTTAAAATGAATGGCCTTTGCTCAACGAGCTGTGGACCCATAACACCACACAGGTACATTCCATTAATGCACACGTCATCTGTGATAACAAATGTCATGGCTTAGTAGTCTGAGTCAATCCTTGTTTCATTTGTTTTGAAGCAAAGTAGCATTGAAAGTCAGCTTGCTGATGGTGCTGGGCATGATGGCTGGTTTCCTGGTAAGGTAATTGGCTGAACCCTCAGTGTTTCATATGGCCTGTAGTATCCCTTGTGACAGCAATCCCATCATTACATGTGCCAGGTGGTAGTGGCTACCCACCCAGACACTGACCCCAGAGGGCAGAGCATGTGCTTCAATGGATTGTGGAACATAGCATAGCATAGCATAGCATTCCCCTTGCCAAACGCATGTGCCAATTTCTGGATGCGTCAGGTGGGAAGCTGCTCAACCAGCCAATGAATGACGGCAGCATCCTCACTGCATATGTATGAGGATGATCAGCATGCTCCATATGTGGATATTTCACCAGGTGGCGTTCAAGGTGCATTCACATACACACATTTACAAGATGATTACAATTTATAAAAGTAAACTGCATAGGAGTGTGCATACACAAGGTTTTATAAATCAGATTTTTGCTGTACACTTTTTCCTGTTTTTTTGCTGCACATAAATTTTCACACTTTTTTCATGCAAAGTCTTATAAATGAGACCCCAGGAGATGGAAAAGACAAAACAAAAGGATAACTTTCAGACATCAAAGAATAAGAAGATTAAAAAAAAACAACAAAATCATCAACCCTAATACATTAAACAAAAGCAAAGTTGATAATAGAGCGCATTTTCCTTTAAGCACTAAAATGGACCATAATAGTTTTTAGTTTATTTTGGGTATCCAGAATCATTGATGTGGGAATATTCTGCCACTATCTCAAATCCTTCCACCCCAGTGAGGACATCATAAATCATGAGATTAGGGTCAAAAATGGCAGATTGAGCAACGTGCAAAATGGCCTCATCAAAATGACATCACAAAATTAAATATACTTAACAAAAAAATTGTGTAACACCTGGAAAGTGAAAGGGTTATTGTAGAAAAATCAAAAAAATAAATGTGCACACCTTCAAATCCCAGTATGATAGCATTATGAAAGGTGTCCATTATTGCACACAAAAGCTGAGTGCCTACTGTTTTTACGTTTACTGTAATTCAAGAATTTGCTCTGCCCATTAAGAGTTTAATCTCGCCTCCTCACAATTATTGCTTCCACTCTTTCTCAGACCAGATGTGCCTCTGATGCTACTGGTTCTTGTCATAATCCCATACACTGATTTTTGATTATTGGCTACAAAAGTACATAAAACAAAAAGCTGCTGCTGCTGCTGCTTTACAGTGCTGCCACCTAGAGGCTACAGCTCACGCTGCAATGCTCGCAAAAAGACATATAGCCATTTATACTGAGACTGTGAAAGTTATGGCCTTTGCATTTCAATTTTTCCTTTGAATGAGAAATGAACCTTTAATAGCCAAGCATCTCAGATTCTATCAGGGAATTCATGCTAGTTTTTCTCTTGGTACACTTATAGTGTCAATGTCAGTTAAAAATAAAATTTAAAAAAAGTTTCACAAAAATGGTAACAAAACGTGTTTTAATGATCTTTATAGTGATTGAATAGATTGTTCTAGATGTTACCTCAAGAAAGTGTTATCTACAGCAACTGCATCTGATTGAATGTTTGCAGTACCTTTTAGGACTGACAATGGCTGAAACCAATCTAAATACCTAATTAAGTGGCATTATCCTTTTGTTAGAGGGAATGACGGTAGAGAATGAAGGTATTTAATTAACTGTCAACACGCCCCTGCTGAAAGGGCAGACATACTTAGGAGTCTCACCTAAACTCAAGGAAAGCTTTGGTGACTCAGCGCACTCTGGGAATACATTTAAACATTTGTCATTTCTTCTCTACAAAAGCTATTCAGGGAATTCATGCTAGTTTGAGGCCTATGAATTTAAGTTGATAGCTGAAGCCACTAATTTTTAAACAGGCAAAAGTGTTTAAGTATGTCAAAACATCCTTATATCAGCATTTCTCACTGCACTTTAGAACATCAATCCACCCATGCATCCATTATCCAACCTGCTATATCCTAACACACGGTCTGCTGGAGCCAATCCCAGCCAGCACAGGGTTCAAGGCAGGAACAAATCCCAGGCAGGGTGCCAGCCCACTGCAGGGCATACACATACACACACACACATACTAGGGACAATTTAGAACTGCCAATGCACCTAACCTGCATGTCTTTGGACTTTGGGAGGAAACCAGAGAACCCTGAGGAAACCCACACAGACACAGGGAGAACATGCAAACTTCACAAAGGGAGGACCATGGAAGTGAACCCAGGTCTCCTTACTGCGAGGCAGCAGCACTACCCACCGTGCCGCACTTTAGAAGAGCGGAAAGCAAAGTTGTCATCTTTAAACTAAGGTGCAGTCTTTCGATTTGGGGTCCAAGTGACCTTTCGTCTCTTACTCTGGCTGTAATCTGTTCACAGCACAGCAGTATTTGACTGTTGATGCCTCACTGTCTTATGGGACATACAAGCATGTGACTGTCCAGTTGAGCTAAAGGAATATACCATTAGCCCCAGAAGCTAACAGTTTCTTAACTGGGTGCAGTTAAAGTCCTCCATATCATGTAAGGGTTTTACACTAAGCCTAACAATTAACGAGATCTTCAGAGAATTCAGAAAATATTCAGACCCCTTCACTTTTTTTTTTGTATTTTCTTATATTGCAGGCTTGTGATAAAGTCATTCAAATTCATTTTTCCCCACGTCAAGCAACACCCCATAACCCAGAATGACAAAGTGAAAAAAACGAGTTTAGGAACTAAAAAGAAAATTACATGATACATTTCTACAAGTATCCAGACCCCTTGCTATGAAACTTGGCTTCTACTGATCATCACTGAGGTGTGTCTACGCCTTGCTTGGAATCCACCTGTGGTCTGTTCAATAGATTGCACATGATTAGAAAAGAAAAACCCTAACCTGTCTGTAGAGGGTTCCACAGATGACAATGTCTATCAGAGCAAAAACCAAGCCATGAGGCTGAAGGAACTGCCTGCACATATTAGAGACAGGACTGGGTTACACTTCAATTGATAGAATACTTGCCACTTTGACCTTTCACCCCTGTGCTGAGAGCTTCACAGTAAAACTGTCTCACAAAATCCAAAGACCACACATAAATGTAGTCCTGAAGAAATTAATGTACAATGTAATTACAATATTTAACATGACAGAAATTAGCCTTTATTACATCATAGTTTACATTTACTGTATTTACACTGAAGTGGAAATAGGATGCTTTGTATTTTTATAGCATTATATTGTACCGTCGGTGCCAAGCAATGTAATGGCTCATCAGATCTGTAACCTGGAATGCTGTTTGCAGCAGAAGTACAAGGATGGAGACCGCGGAGAGACTCACACCTGGGCAGCTCCACCATCACTTCTCCATCTGCTAATGTCCACTTTTCTATGTGCGCAGACACCGGTGGAACTTCAGGCTCATGAAGCTGGAGAAAAGTGTGGCAGATCGAATTGCCACTGACCCCAAGTGAGCCGTGACAAGTGGGGCCGGTGGTAAAAATGTGCGAGCGGAAGACAAAGCAGATCATACAGGTGTTGGGAATCGGCGGTGATGTGAGAGCCTCAGAGTGGAGATCCAGACTTGAAATGCAGTTTGTAGCGCCAGTTCAGTAAATGAAAACCACAAAGAACCCGGTACATTTGCATTTCCACTCCAGTAGGTTCGCCTCCTTGCCTACAGCTGACCACCAGCTGCACCAAACAACAGCACAGAACTTAACATCCTGGTGTGCCACCTGCCAGTGCAGCACACAACATCCCTGCTCTGCCATCTAACAAAGCAGCACTCCCAAACCCTGCTGACGTGCCCTCAGTACCTGCTGCATGACCGAAGCGGGAGCGAAGATCACCCAGCTGTTTTGACGAGTTTATGCACTGTTGAAAGGAGTTCAAAGTGGCCACTGGGGACAGTGACTTCGAAGGGTGGGCTATGCAACAGCACAGGACTAGTTACATCAACTAGGGACGAGACACCAAAAGACTGAGCTGGCATTGTATCAAACTAGTGCAACAAAAGACAAGTAGTCCTTTTAAGGACAACAAGCCCCCTCTAAAGATGTAAACGCCATTGCGGCACTCTGTGCTGATGCTACACTATAATACTGCAAAAATGCAAAGCATCCCTTTTCTACTTCAGTGTAAATAAATGTAAATTATGACATAATAAAGGCTAATTTCCGTCATGTTAAACATTGTAATTAAATTGAACATTAATTACTTCAGAACTACAGTTATGCCTGGTCTTCAGATTTTGTGCAACATTTCCGCCGTGAAGCTCCCAGTAGGCGGGTGAAAAGATGAAAATCACGTCAATTAAACACAGTCAAAGTAAGAAGTATTTTATAGAATGAAGTGGCTCTGCAGCTACGAAGGACAAGGAATTGTGGGAAATAGAGGTACCAAGCCCCGCCCATTGGCCTTTGCTATTTGCATGTTGAGAACTTGAAAATGAAAATGCAAAGTGGAAATGCGTTTTACTTTTCATTATTCCAGCTTCATTGGATTTCAGGCTGAAAATGACATTACAAATGGGGTTATTTCATTTTCATTTTTGCAGCATTTCTGCGTTCAGACTTTGAAACTGAAATTGCAATAGAGAGACTGCATTTTCAATTTATTATTTTCATTTTTGTAGAAAATACCTCCCATAGAGATCCCAGAAAGTGTTGACCAGTTGGTCTACAGGGCATGCAAACAGGCCAATCTATTACATTAATTACCTGGATAAAGTCAAGTCTGAAATTCTTGTAAATAAACTAATAAGCTAACTTCTTAAAACACTTCTCTCACTGCCCTAGGAGATGCTCATCAAAGCTGGCGATCACACTTTATTTTTCAAATAAAAATGAATAAACTGCTTGCCAGCTTCCAAGAATTAAAATGAAAACATTATTTATAAGTTCTACAACTGCTAATGATTTATTTAACTAATTCAATTCAGATTTGGCATTAGTTGTAAGAATTAATTTACAAGCTGCGGGTGCTTCATGATCTTTTTAAATTGAAAAAAAAACAAGATTAGGAACTCTTTATTTTTCAAAATATCTTAATGTTTGAACTTGGAATTTGTTTTGAAAAAATCCCCTACCTGCTTATGCCAAGAACCTTAACCTTATTAGTGCAAAAAAAAAAATGTTCTATATATATATACACAATATATATATATATATATATACACTATATATATATATACACTATATATATATATATATATATATACTATATATATATATATATATATATATATATACGGTTTGGTTCTGCACTGATCAGCCTTCTACACTGAATGTGCACAACATTAATATTCAGTTTAATTTAGCTTTTTATAACACACCTCACTGTGTTAAAGCTCCAAATGCTACTTATATATTGGGCCTGTAAAAGGAATCCACCCGCCTTTGGACGTTTTTACATTTTCTGAATATAATACAACACTGAATCACTGATTTTAATTTGCCTATTTTGACATGGGTCAACAGAAAAATATTCTTTAATGTCAAAGTGAAAGCTGTTTTTCTGCAAAGTGGTCTAAATTAATCACTAATAATAAATATAACACTAAAATAACTGATTGCATAGTTACTCATCTCTGAATTTCGTAGATGCACCACTGGCAGCCATGACAGTCCTGAACCGCCTGCTATCTGCACACTGCCACTTTTCCATGTTCATCTTTACAGAACTGCTCGAGCTCTGTCAAGTTGCATGAGGATTGTGAGTGAACAGAGTTTTTCATGGCGAGCCACAAATTCACAATTGGACTGAGATCTGGATTTGGCCAGTCTAGGACCTTAACTTTGCTACTTTTAAGCCATTCCTGTGCAGCTGTGGCTTTATGCTTGGGGTCGTTGTCTTGCTAAACAACAAATCTTCTCCCAAAGTGTGTTTTTTTTGCAGACTAATATCAGGTTGTCCTTCAGTATTTCCCTGCATTCCTTTTACCATCACAGGCCTTTCAGGGCCTGCTTCAGATCATGATGTTTCCTGGTGGGGATGGTGTGTTTTTGATGATGTGTTTTGATGAGTAATCTGATGGCCAAAAAGCTCAACATTGGTCTCATCAGTCCTTCTTCCAGCTGACCTCAGAGTCTCCCAAATGCCTTCTGCCAAACTCTGTGTGTGTGTTTGTTTGTTTGTTTTTCTTCAACAGTCACTTTCTGTTTGTCCTTCTCCCATAAAGCACCTGGGCAAAAGCACAGTCTCTCCAATCTCTTCCACTGTAGTTTGTTACTCCTTTAGAGCTCTCAGGGGTCTCTTGGTGGCCTCTTTCACTAGACTTCTTATTGCACAATATGATAAAACAAGTCCAAGGAGGTGGTGGTTTAACGGCTTAATTTATTATTGGTTTTAATGAATTTTAGCACAATCGATCAACTTAACTCAGGCTGGCAGGAAAGGCGCACGTGCACTTGCTTAAAAGTAATTACTGTTTAAGTAGCGTCAGTGCAGTAATTAATGGGCAGCAGCTGGTAGTCAAGATGCACAAAAGGAGGTAGGTTAGTGTTAGGGGAAAGGAAGGAAAAACAAAACTAAGAAGGAGAAAGAGAGAGACAGCTCTATCAGACTTTTTGGCATATCAGAGATTCTGTAGCATCGGCTCTCTTGAGTAGTGTTAAGTGGAGCAGGACTGATGGCTGTATGGAGGTTCTGGTATGTGGTGGTGTTTGCATCTGCTCAACAGAGAAGCAGATATGGACGGAGAAAAGCCACAGGAATGTGTGCGGATCCACAGCATGGCGGCATCCAGAGGGGGGGCAAGTTGCCCTGGAGGAGCTGTGGTTTATTGGAGGTGGCAGTGCTGTAAACTGTGGTGTACTGGCCAAGGTGGCGGTTCGGGTGTCAGTTGTGGAACAGGAGGTGGCAGACTGTATTTGTGAATTTAAAGAGATGTCTTAAGAAGAGAATAACAACATGCAGGAAAACATGTATTTATTTACTCGTTATTTACTGACGCACCTGGAGGACACTGATTTGATTTATGGCATCATTTAAATTTATTGAACTATTTATTAAAATGTACTATTTGTACACTTTGATTCTCATTGTTTAATAAACTCTGCTCTACTTTTGATCAAAAAGCTTTGTTTGTCTGCTCACTCGCACTGGTCCATCTTGGTTATGACAATCTATGTCCCAGAACTTATGATAGCAGTGGGCTTGGGGGCGTCACACACAATCCCTCAGTTTTTGTGGATGGCCTGTTCTATGCAGATTTACAGCTCTTCTTATTTCTTAATGACAGTTTGAACTGGATATTCAGGGACTTGCCAGTGTCTCCATCCCCGGACTCTTCACAGAGTTGCTTGGAGTGTTCTTTTGTCTTCATTGTGTAGTTCAGGCCCTGATACTGACTCGCCTCCAGATACAGGAGCTTTTATATTACAACCAATTAAAACCTCTTGACTACAGACGGGTGATCTCCAATACACTATTTATGCAACTTCTACTGCCAATTGGTGTGCATCAGTGATTATTTAGATGTGTGATTATTTAAGAAATCGATTATTTTGCATTTTACATTTGTGATTAATTGAACAGAGTTCTGTTTTCACGTTGACATCAAAAAGACTTTTTTTATTGTTCGTTGTCAAATCAAATCCAATGTGATTCACTATTACTTAACAATTAAATGAGAAAACGTCCATGGGTGTGAATGCTCTTTATGCATGAATTAAATAATAATGTTTTTCTAAAATATACAACATCCACACATGTAAAAAAACAGCAAAACACGCTGAATCTAATAAAAATCAACTTCAACCAATAATGGCAATGTAAAGACAGGTTCACATATTTATTTAGAAATGTTCAATTGGCAGTGGAGATCTTATACCTGCACTAATGAAGCCCACCTGAGGAATCACAAACATGTGTGACTCCAATTGTCCCAAACATTATGGTGCCCTCAAATGTCATTTCTACATGGTGTGACCAAAATGTATGCACATACCCTTAAATGAAAGTCTGCAATGTGCACTTTAATCATGTCTGAATGTGGAGCAGTGGGGTAGATCAAAGAAAAATGTGTTTTTGTCTCAAACATTATGGAAGGCACTGTACGTGTGTTCATAGCGAAATGTTGGGTGAGTGGCAGTTTCGGCTGACCCAATGTGTGTATTTATGCTTGTGATGGACTGGTGCCAAGCTGAGGCATTGGTTTCTGTGTCCATAGACACAAACGGACTGAAGTAAAAGTAAGGTCAAAATCTTTAAAGAAAGAAACCTAGTGATGAGAGATGGGAGTGCTTTATGGTACTGGAGCACTGAATAAGAGGGCTTGATAATAAGGGGGTTATCACCTGTTCAGGTAGGCTATGTGAGATAGTTGAAGTTTATTCCTCCCTCACTTGTTTTTATTTGTGCAATAAAGCACTCATTTCTCAAAGTTTGCAGAGGCATCATCCTATTAAATATGTTGTGAACACCAGAGGGGCAGTGCAGCACCCCAAACCCCAGACAACCTCACAGAAACAAGTCCCAGTATAAATAAAAGGTTTATTAGCAATAATACCTTACAAAAAGGCGTCAAAAGTGGCATAAAACAGTCACAATTCTTCTTGCTCTCTCTTTTGTTCTCCTCCGCACCTCACATGCAAGCTTTGTCCATCCTCCACTCCCGACTCCAACTCCCTGGATGAGGTCGAGCGGCTTCTTTTATCTTGGACACGGAAGTACACCCGGTGCTAAGACACAACCCGATGGAATTACTTCCGGGTCATATTGGAAGTCCCATAAAGTAGAAAATGTAACTCATTGCAGCACTCTCTGTCAATCACCCATGGAACCAGACAAAGGCTCCCCTATGGAACTACAATACCCAGTGTGCCTTGTGGATGTCTGTATGGCCAGCGTTGCCCATGGAGGCTGCCACTTAACTGAATGGGGAAATATGTAGCTCTGACAGGTTGTCTCCCTCTGTCTCTCCATCACACTGGCCTCCTCGCCAAGTAAGGAACCAGAAACCTGTCCCAGCAGGGATGTGCTGGACACATGTGCTATCCATCACACTGTTTATAAATAATCTGTACCTCCCAAGCAGAAACCAGCACTACACGGAGCACAAGGGTACTCCACACCTGGCCAGTTTGGAAACCACACATGACCAGTAATGAGGCCACAATTTGAACCTGGAACACTGGAGCTGTAACCACTGTGCGACTGTACTGTTCCCACCATTTACTATAGAGTTAATATTAATATTTTTAGCCACTACTTAAATTCTTGGTTCCCCTAGAAACCATTATCCACTGTGAATTGCTGGTGATTGAATGTTTGTAGTTCTTTTATTACAGCTCTGACAATGGGTGAAACCCATCTAAATACTTAAAGAAGTGACATTATCCTTTTGTTATGCAGAAACACGCTGGATGGTGACGGCATTTAATTAGCTGTCAACACACCCCTACTGAAAGGGCAGACGTATTTAGGAGTCTCAGTTAAACTCGAATAAAGCTCTGGTGACTCAATGCACACTGAGAATATATTTTACCATTTGTCATTTATTTTTAAGGCTTTCTTGCTCTCTCCAGCTATTCAGAGAAGTCATTCTAGTTTGTGGTTCATGGGCCTTGAAGGAAGAAATGAACTCTATGAGAATGAAAGGAGAGAAAAAAGTTTGCATGTCATTCCTGTAAGTACCAATTCACTGTGTGATCTTTTGCTAGAAGAAAATAAGAACTACAGGTAGATGGAAATCACAAGAGGTGAAATATTATTTGATCATTTTATTACACGCAAAGCTTTTAAATGATCCTGCAACAGTTCACACAGCAAATCATTTTATAAAGTATTATAAGGCCATTTGATAAAATGCTTCATGACTGGAGCACAGCCTCCTGCTGTTAATATTACACCGTCTGCATTTCAGGATTAGACATAAGGTTCCACTTTATTCCTACAAGGCACGCTTTGTTTATGTCAAAATGAATCTTTAACGATGAATACCACTGTAGAAGCAACACAACCTATTCATAAATGTGTTAAGAATTGTATTTGGAGGTACAGGAATGCTAGAAAATAAAGGAGTAATAATGAGCTGGAGATGAACATCTTTTATGGAGCAGGAAAACAAAATATACAAGCAAGAGGTCAAAAGCCAGAAGGCACAAATTACACTGAGCAAAAAAAAAACAAAAAAAACAATGAAGGTCAAAAATAAAGCCAGAACAACAATAGCTAGGCCGAGATTTTATACATTTTTAGAAATAATATAAACTGGGATATCCACAGTACTATAACACCTATTCCCACGGGATTTATCATTAGCCACACCAATTAAAGTACATTTTTAATATTCCTGTCATTCCTTGACTTTTCCTACATAGCTAAGACTCACCACCAACACTGCTGAACACTGAATCTCAAGCTACCCATCATCTGAATTATACTTGACTGCTTTTGCATGCACTTTTCACCTTCAAAAATCTTCTGCTGTCATTGTTATTGACATTATTAAATGATACTGCCCAGAAATGAACTGCTGTTTCTCAGATAACTCGACAGTAATCACAGAAAAACCATCACACTTACAATCACCCACAGTGTTTCACTACATGAGATCATAGACAACTCGGATACACCGTTGACACTGTAGCTCAGTGGTTCCAAAACTTTTTTAATGTATGATTCACTTTGGGCTGAGAGGTTTGCTTGCGACTCCTCCACCGTACTCACTCTCATCCATAAACAAACAGCAGGTAAGCGGTGGTAAAATAGTAATGATATAGTAGAAATACTAGTAGCACAACTTGCTTTCGTTCTTTGTGCTTCCTGGATTTCCCATCACGCTCGAGAAAGTGTGTGCTAATTATATTTAATTGCTGCATCGTTGCTCGATGGCACTGGGGTCTTCTGGAAATTTCAGTTCGGCTTTATTTATATAGGCAGCGAAGCGCGATGAAGCATCATTTCCAAGCTGTGAGCTGTGCTGGCGAGTGACAAGTACAATATCGAATATTCACCGATAAGTATAAGCTATACCCATTTGGTTAAAGATGGATACATTTTTACAAAGACCATTGGAACCTTCTATGTCTGGCAGTGATAAGAATAAAAAAAAATAGATTTCACGGCAATGAATATCTCAAATATGGTTTTACTGTTATTTCCATTAGACCCCAATGTGCAGTTTCTCGAGAAGTGTTGTCAAAAGAAAGCATGAAGCCATCAAAGCTACTTTGGCATTTGAAATACCAAACATCCAGACACAAAAGACAAGCCTGTGGAACTCTTTGAAAGAAAGTTAAACTACCTCCACAAGGAGCAAGCCATTTTCACTTCAGCAACCACCACTAATGAAAAAGCATTACTAGCAAGTTATCGAGCTGCATTTCACATTGCAATCGAGAAAGCCACATACAATTACTGAAAATCAGATTTTACAGACTGTTGATATGGTGCAAATAATGGCTGGTGAAAAAGAGTCTAACAAGCTCAAAACAATACTTCTCTCCAATAGTATGATCCAAAGAAGAATAAGTGATATGGCCAAAGATATTTAAACACAAGTTCTTGAAAATATTAAAAAGTGCAATTACGTCTCATTATAGATGGACGTATCCACTGATATCTCCAACTTGGACGGTGGCGGCTGTCGTAGTGCGACACAATCTGGTTTGTACCTCTTGTCATTATAAGTGGCGGTTCTCCCAATTGAACGTTGCCGTAGGCATGTCAGGTACATGAACATGTTCAGCACCACAATCAGCTGGGAACTGATGAGCTGATGCTGGTACCTCACTGTCATTTTCGATCTCGATCTCCACATTACTTGCACCAAAATTGGAGTCTGCCAAGTCAGTTCAATTCAGCAATAATATTCTCTCACCTGATACTGTTGCTATTTTTGCCATTGTTTGCGTTTTGCTACTCACACACACACAGGGATTACAAATCAAGTCAACAAGTCTAACATTCCTCCAAGCAAAGAGAGTCTACCTTTACTGTAACAGCAAGTTTTTGTACGTTTACAGTGGATTATCGCCAAAGTTGATATCCGCCCTTAACTCCTCCTGTAGACAGAAGGCGACATCTGCTCTTTAACTTTCATGTCATTTTTTGTTGTATTTTAGAAATCATGTCACAAACCCCACCCCCCCAGCTCTTTATTATGGGTGTTGCAAGCCACACTTTAGGAACACACACTATAGGAACCTAATCAAGGACTTTGTTAAATGGTGCGACTCAAACCACTTACACCTGAACACCAGCAAAACCAAGGCGCTGGTGGAGGATTTTAGGAGACCCAGGCCCCTCCTGGACCCTGTGATCATCAAAGGTGACTGTGTGAAGAGGGTGCAGACCTATAAATACCTGGGAGTGCAACTGGATGATAAATTGGACTGGACTGCCAATACTGACGCTCTGTGCAAGAGAGGACAGAGCCGACTATACTTCCTTAGAAGACTGGCGTCCTTCGACATCTGCAATAAGATGCTGCAGATGTTCTATCAGACGGTTGTGGTGAGTGCCCTCTTCTACGCGGTGGTGTGCTGGGGATGCAGCATAAAGAAGAGGGATGACTCACGCCTGGATAAATTGGTGAGGAAGGCAGGATCTATTGTAGGTATGGAGCTGGACAGTTTGACATCCGTGGCAGAGAAACGGGCGCTGAGCAGGCTCCTGTCAATCATGGAGAATCCACTGCATCCACTGAACAGTATCATCTACAGACAGAGGAGCAGCTTCAGCAATACACTGCTGCCACTGTCCTGCTCCACTGACAGACTGAGGAGATTGTTCCTCCTCCACACTATAAGACTCTTCAATTCCACCCATTATTTGATAATTAGTTTGTGGCACTTCATTCTGTTTTATTGTGGCTTAGCTTCATCATATGATCTTCTCATTATTTTTTTTGCATTCACACAAATGATTCTTTGTAATTTCACTTTAGCTGCTGCAACTACTGCATTTGAAAATTTTGAACTTTGAAAGCTCGACTCTCAAAGCTTGAACTTTGGATTAAAGTTAAAATTTACAAAAAAGGCTTCTTTTCAAAGTTTTAAATGTGCATGCCAAATTCAGGGATACTCTGGCAGTGGTTTGACTATTAAGTTCAAAGTCGAATACTTAGAAATTGAATCATGTCTTAAGACAAATAACTGTAAGATGTCCACAAAATTTCAAAAGAATCGGTCCATTTGTTCTCGGGTTACGGTATGCACTAAACTTTTAATTCTCACACACACAAACACACACCTTTCCAAAAATAATCAAAAAATATTCTGGAGATATCAATAGCTGTTCTTCTGATGAAAACCCTAGGTTGTTAGTTTTGAATGAGAACAGTTAACCAGAAGATTATAAAAAATGGAACAGGACAAACAATGGGAAAAACAGAAATGTAAACAGCAAAACATCCATTCAGATTTGATCCTGCCTGTTCTTTTACCAAGATTGTGAGAAGCACAAGGGGGCATTCCAACAGTGCTAGTTCCAAAGCAGGACCCAACCTTGGATACAAGTCTAATTTGTCACAGAGCTCACTATCACTCAGTCATATCAGGCCAATTTAGATTTATTGGTTTATTTTGAAGTCCTTGGAGAAAACATATACAAACATGAAAAACAACAAAACACCACAAAAATAAAATGCAACACTAACAAGTAACATACCGGCTATAAAAAACTGGGTTGGTTAAAATATTTTATAATTGTTTGTGTATTTAAAGGTACAGTCGACCCTTGACATACGACCTGACATGCGAACAACTTGAGCGTTCGTAAGCGTCAGTCGGAGCCCAGATACATGTGTTTGTGGACGTAATTTCGGTCAGTGCAGTGATTTATCTATATATATAATTCACTAAGACCATGGCAAGCAAGACGCATAATTGCTAAGGAAGGAAGAGAAGGTAACGAAGGTAAAGAAAGCGATTGTTAAGGGATGTTAGCTAGCGGGCTGGCGGCACATGATGATGTCATCAGGCTGAGTCAGCACCGGCTTGCTTTGGAGTGTATTATTACAGCAGTTCACAACATGGCCAGCTTTGAACTGAGTGCTCAGCTACTGTCATTATTAACTTGAGAAACGGCGATCACAATTGAAATGAAGAAGGAAATTGTGCAGAAGTATGAGAGTGGTGTTCGTGACCGATCTCGCTAATATGTACAACATGTCAAAATCCACCATCTCGACAATTTTACAAAGAAAAGATTTGCATAAGGAGGCACCTTCTAAACAATAACCACCTTCCATTTCATTCTCCTCCTCATCCCTTCCTACATCCCAAAGATGTCAAATTAAATGGGGAGTACAGTATGAAATTGTTGTTTCTGGTAGGCTAGGCACTTTTTATAACTTTTTGGCTAGTACATTAGAAAAATAATTGGCGTTTTGGTAAATTATGCGCATTGTACAACCCTTTTTTATTATTAAAAGGTTAAGTAAGTGTTGCTGTGGGAGGTTCAGATCGCATTATGGGTATTTCCATTATTACTTATGGGAAAAATAGTCTTGACTTACAACCAACTTTAGTTACAACCATCCCTCGCGAACGAATTGAGTTTGTAAGTCAAGGGTCCACTGTACGTTCTTACTCTTGTTATGGGGGTTTTTCAAGGCGAGGAATCCAATTTTGATGCTAATTCTTTTGAATCGTTGCTTAGTTTTGGTGTAGCGATTTACTTTGCAATACTGTTGACACCATTTTGCTTTTTATGAACACTGCTACTTATTTCACCTGCCGTTTGGTCACTGGCAAAGATGTTTCTTTGAAGGTTGTGACCCCTGATTACAACGCGACAAGTTGAAAGGTCATTTTTTTGAACGCTTCTTCATCTGAATTTGTAGATACAAAAACCTTTTTGTTGAACGTTTTATTTTCTAAATCAAATTACTCAATAGTCTTTTTTGGTGGTACTGAACCTTCATTTGCTATTTTAATAATAATAATAATTCTTCACATTGTCACACACGCATGAATAGGGGACAGCCAATGGGCCTGTTGCTGTGGGAAAATAACTATCGAAGGGAATGGACACAGAATGCTTATACCTCTCTCTCTTTTCTCCAGAAGAAAAGGAGCCGATTAAACGTACCTTTTAGAACAATATGTAATCCGCTTCCGGCTTTCGAAGACGCGACTCCATTGCATGACTTTACTTCCGGGCTTTTCCTGATGACCTCACTTGCGCCTTCCCTCTGTGTCATCATCTCTGGTCCTTTTCCTCCATCACAAATGTCATTTCCTGTCCGTCTGCTATAAAAGTCCCCCTGGTTCACTCAATCAGTGTCTACTGAAGTCTGTTATGTGCTTATTTTGTGGTACAAAAGGACAGATCAAAGTTGCCTACAGTATATAGGATGGCGTCCCAAACCTTTATGCAAGTCTTTTGTATTTTGTCTTTCACAACATATATATAGCACGTTTTCTCACTACTCAAAGTGCTTCTGTAAATAGGGGACCACTTCAGCCACCGCTAATGTGTCGCATTCACTTGGATGATGTGACAGCAGCTATTTCTTCACCAGTACACTCAGAGAAAAATAGCCAATTAGAGACAGGGGATAATTAGTAGGCCAGAATGACATCCAAAGGACAACGCCATTTTTACAGCACAGTGTCCTGTCACTGCACTGGGGTATTGGGATCCACATTCAGACTATAGGGTAAGAGTCCCCTGCTGGCCTCGCCAACACCTCTTTCAGCAGCAACCTAAGCTTTTCCTGGTTCGTCTCTCTTCCAAGTATTTTTTGACTTTGATTTTTGCTTCCAGTTTTTATTATGATGTTTGACTTCTTAAGTTCACATTTTTGACCCATTTTTGCCTTCTTAGTACATCTCATCTCCTGGTCGTACTCAAAAAAATGTATTCTAGTCCCTGCTAAGCTGCTGTGCTATTCGATATAAATCTTCGGTTCTCCATATCTTAATAAACGTATTAATAATTTAATAAAGAATAAACTGGCTCTATGTGTGTGTTATTGTTTGTGTATGTATGTAGCCCAAACCAAATTAAGGCTTTAAGAATTAAATGAAGAACGTTATTGCAAAATCTCTGAGTGTTTTCTAGTTTGTCGACTGCTGTAAAAGTAAGAGGCCAGAATTAATAAACAATTTTAAAATTGCCTTTACCAACAGATGCATGAACTTTTCCAGCAATATTTAATATAATTTTATTTGACAATGGAAGTTAAAACCCACACCCCCCACCTGCCATCATTTCCAGCTCATTTCAATCTCACCACACTCATGTTTACTTCTGCACCCCTCAGAAACTTCAAACAGGGAAATAACACCAATTTTGTAGAGAGCGGCTATTTTGTGCCTTTGAAGAGAATTCAGCTCTCCGAGCATTTGCCCTCCTGTTGATACACATCTTAGCCTGCATCTGGAATACCTGTGAATGCACAAGAGTGCTTGCACTCCAACGAGCTGCTTGCGAGGGCCTACTGTGAAGTTTGCATTGAGATAATAATCTTAAATAGACACATTTGGCATCTAAGGCATACATCAAAGTAAATAACACAAATTTCTGTCTCTCACAAAACAGGAAAAATGCACCTGACATTATACTTATACCCTAACTCCCAATGTTCTCCTCTATTGTCAACTGTTATTTATTGGAAGTCCACTCGGTAATAGTGTTAAAATTAAAGGCAAATGAAAGGTTTTTCACTTTCACATCCTAGCAGTTTCCGCAGAATTTTTTTTTCAGTAAATCTACCTCATTATACTTATTAGAGAGCTTTTTGCCATCTTATCTCAAGTGCTTTGCCATTTATCACAGGGCTTCTATTTTTTAAAAAAGCAGATGATGGTAATGTTATTATGAAGACACGGTTTATTCATTTCACTGATTAGTTTAGCGCCTATTTGTGCGGATTAATGATGGTAGATGAGTTTTGATGATTGAATCATTATATTGTAAGAACACCACCTTGTTTTTCATTACTCAGATATGTTTTCAGAATTCCTTTTACTCTGCAATTGTTGTCAGAGGACTGGAGCAAGCCTGAATAGTCCTGCCAGGCTTTACTACCACTCATGTTAGTTAGCCTGTATGCCCCTCAGAATCAAGACTTTGGACTGGATTCCTTTAAATGTACAAAGCTGTTAACATCAACACCTCCAGAACAGCTGCCATTGTTGCTTGCATTTTATCAACTACCACACAGTTGGTATTCTTGGATGCCAGCCTTAACACAATTCCAAAAAACAATATTGCAACTCCTAGTGAAGAGCACTCATGCAGCTTTGTAGATGATTCATCTTTGAAAGTTGGTCTGTTTGTGAAACTTAATTGGTGAATGCGTTCAAATATCACTCGACCTCAAGCACAACTCGGGCTCCAAATTTTATGTAATTACGGTTAAACCCGAGTCAGGCTTGTGATGATATGTAATGATACACTTTATAGTGGATGAATAACTCTCAGGACAAGATCCTGTTGCAATCTAGTGCATGAAAAAAATGTCATGCTGAAAAAAATCATGACTATTTCTATGTGCTCTGCCACTAAATGGCAAGTCATGAAAATTCATGATTTGGGCGGATCATCCAATATAACAACACAATGGCAAATGAAAGGCCATTTTAAAACAAACTGAAATGGAACTATAGCCTGAATTGAGCAAGGGTGATGTTGATGTGTATTGGTCATAAGACGTTGTCACAGAAAGTGAAACTGATTCATGATATGTCCACGAACTGCTGTGATATTCCCTGTGACTTTGGTACTGTGGTACAACAATAACTGCATGACAAAAAGGCAAAATAATTTTGATCAAGTGCAAGTACAAGGAAGACATTAGCCCCCTGAAGCAGTGTTCATAATGTGGCAACTGTAAATGTTGGTGTCAGGGGAAATGTGGAAGTCACTAAGCCTTGAACTGTGGTAGCCTCCAATAATAATAAGGGGCACGTCGATCGCGCAGTTCAGGCACTGACATCTACTCTCGCATGTGCAAGCAACAGAAAAAATGTAAGAAAAATGAGAAAAGGAAAACATGTCTAATGGTCTGATTGCAAAATCGGGCTGTGTGTTGGTGACGGTCTCAAAACATATCACGCAAAAGACACCTACTAAATCATCATTACACCAGTGGGCACCAGACATAACTTTTCCACTTTATTTATATTGATGTTTTGATATTTACATGATAGCAACTAGTTGAATACGTTGACATCTGGGGGATTATCAATTCAGACTCCCACCAATGTAAAAGAAAGGGGCTGTTTATATGCCTTGTATGATCCAAATAGTATCTTCTTTCAGTTCCTATAGAAGCTGGACACTTCCATTTTGGCAACACATTTGTTGGTTTTCAGTATGAGAAAATGCTGCCCCACAGTATCAAAAGTTTCTGAAATACACAGTGGGCACATTGCTAATACATCTTTTCGTAGGAAGTTCTCTTCAACCAAACATTCATGTAAGTGTGTAATATAGGTGAAAGGTGTGAATATTTGACAATCTCCATTTTTGTCGGCATACATTTTCTACTCTTGCTATTCTTGCATTGTGTACTGTGCAGTATGTCATGTCGATGAGCCCTAGTATTAGTCAGCTGCTCAATGGCTCTCTATTCAGGCTTACCTCTCTCTTTGCTATGTGTTTCAATATCTTTTTGTGTTATCGTTTCTCATTCATTGTTACTGGAGGACCTCCTGTGTTTGGCTTGACACTCAGAAGATATTGCTGCTGGAGTTCTTTTTTTATGTGAGCACTGTATTTTATGAGCGTAATGATCACTTTGGTCTAAAGGACATGAGCAAAGGTCAGTTTCCACAGGCATTTATCAGTGTTTGTCACGTGTGCATTCTGCATCCCATACTTGACGCTCAACAGATGCTACTGCTCTTCTATAGCTTATTCTTTTTCTTCTTCCTATGACTGGCTCCAGCAATGCACCTCACACTCAACAGATGTTGCTGCTGTTGTTTTCCTTCCTGCCATATCACCCCTCAACTAGTTTGCCATAAGAAAGATTCAAACCCTAATAACTCTGAGGAGATTGCTACCCAAATGTTTCACTTTTGTGCGTATCACGTCATAAGCTGTCAATTAAGACCAAAATCAAGGTTCTAGCCTCAGTGGTTTGCAAGCAGTTGTGTGGCAGATGGACATAACCCTCCGCATTGTATATATGCTTACCGGCCACTTTATTAGATACTCCTGTTTAGCTGCTTGTTAACAGAAATATCTAACCAGCCAGTCACATAGCAGCAACTCAATGCATTTAGGCAAACAGGCATTGTCAAGATGACCCACTGAAGTTCAAAACTGAGCATCAAAATGGAGAAGAAAGGTAAATTAAGTGACTTTGAACATGGCATGGTTATTGATGTCAGATAGGCTTGTCTGAGTATTTCAGAAACTGCTGATCTACTGGGATTTTCACACACAGGGTTTACAGAGAATGATCCAAAAAACGGAAAATATGCAGTGAATGGCAGTTGTCTTGCTCAAAATGCCTTGTTGATGCCAGAGGTCAGAGGAGAATGGTCAGACTGGTTAAAGCTGACAGAAAGTCAACAGTAAATCAAATAAGCACTCGTTACAACCAAGGTATGCAGAAGGGTATCTCTGAACGTATAACATGTCAAACCTTGAAACAGATGGGCTACAGCAGCAGGAGACCACACCGGGTGGCACTCCTTTCAGCTAAGAACAGGCAACTGAGTTTCCTATTCACAGAAGCTCACCAAAATTGAACAATAGGAGATTGGAAAAACATTGCCCGGTCTGATGAGTCTCGATTTCTGCTGCAACATTTGGATAGCAGAGTCAGAATTTGGCATCAACAACATGAAAGTATGAATCCATCCTGCCTTGTAACAACGTTTTGTGGTGGTGGTGGCGGTGTAACAGTGTGAGGGATATTTTCTTGATACATTTTGGGACCTTAAGTACCCCTTAGTGCATTATTTAAATGCCACATCCTACTTGAGTATCGTTGCTGACCATATCCATCCCTTTATGACCGCAGTGCACCCATCTTCTGATGGCTACTCCCAGCAGGATAACGCGCCATGACACAAAGCTCAGATCATCTCCGACTGGTTTCTTCAACGTGACAGTGAGTTCACTGTACTCAAAGGTCCTCCACGGTTACCAGATCGCAATCCAATAGAGAACCTTTAGCATGTGGTGGAACGGGAGATTCACATCATGGTTGCGCAGCCAACAAATCTGCAGCAACTGAATGATGCTGTCATGTCAATTTGGATGAATGTTTCCAGCACATTGTTTGAAGGAAAATGGGGGTCCAACCTGGTACTAGCAATAAGTTCCTAACAGAGTAGCTGGTGAGTGTATATAGATTAAAAGCTCTTATTTTTAAGGTTGAAATCACTGCTAAAAACAATATAGCTGCAGCATAATAATAATAATATATAAAATGGGTGGCATGTATATCTTAAAATGATGCACAAAGCAATGCCAAGATGAAAGTAACAATTGAAAGATTCATTGCATCTTAAAGGTCAAAATCAAAACTGACAACAATCAAAAAAATAGCATGAAACACTAGTTGTCTCTTGTTCATTGATCTTTTCCTTAAAAAACAAACTTCAAACAATATTAAACACCACAGCCTGATCTCAAATAGGATGGCAGCCATGACATCACATGCCACACATCACTGCCCACAACTGCCTAGAAAACAGCACAGTGTCATAGTAATGGAAACTCTTGAACAGCCAGTGATTCCAGGAATCAACACAAGAAAACAGGAAATAACTGCAGTCATTATAATCGAAAATATAACAAGGCAGCTATACATTACAAATATTGCTTGAATTCCAACAA
Source organism: Polypterus senegalus (assembly GCF_016835505.1). Taxonomy (NCBI): domain Eukaryota; kingdom Metazoa; phylum Chordata; class Cladistia; order Polypteriformes; family Polypteridae; genus Polypterus; species Polypterus senegalus. The sequence continues at coordinate 31,296,608 of NC_053168.1, read as the reverse complement.
AAACGTTCTTTAGCATTTCAGTTTGAGAGAAATTCAAGTGTTGTTCATCACCCCATTAAGAGTTTTAGTTTTGTGTTTTCAAAAAGAATTACGAAAATATTCAAAATGGTGGCACATGCGTCCCAGTTTGATGCACAAAGCGGTCATGGGGTAACGTCATGAAAGTAATAATAAACAAACAAAAAAATTATTGTATCCTAAAGGTCAAAATCTAAACTTAAAGTCATTAAAAGTGCATGTTTTTTCTGCTGAGTGTGTATAAAACTGCAATTTCGATGGCTTCTATATCAGTCGCTCTCCAGTAAAATAAATTCTTCCTCCTCACAAGAAATCAAACTGTATTAAATCCATTCATTTTTACAGAAAGTATTAAACAGTTATCTCAGATAAAAATTCTAACTGCAGGGAAATACTTCTGTAAAGCAGGCAGTGATGATTCAAGATCCATGTTGGGGATTAATTAAAAAGAATAGATAATCAGCCGCATCGGGAGACATTTTAGTACTTCACTGATACACCTTTATATGCATCTTTTTACCTACAAGTGAAAACTTGTATGCACATCCCTGGTGCACAGCCATTTTTGTTTCCCATATCATAGCATCTTTTATCAAAATTTGAAAGGAAAAGCAGGATGATGCCCTAGCCTTTTAAGCATTAAATGTCCACACTTCATGAAGAACTTCTGCACTGCTCAAACATATAAAGCAGACCACCATGCACTGGGCCAGTATGGTCTTTCTCTATCCCATCCACACCACCAGTCCTAGTTTTCCAAGATAATAAACAAATGTTCTAAGCTACCATTACTTTACTTACAAAGCTGAAATCCACTTAAATAGCCAGGGCCACCTCGAAGGGCTGGTTTGATTTTGGCATCAAGCATGAAATTTTATGACCTTACTGGCTGAAGCAGCTAACGCTGCTAAGGTATGAAAGCAAATATTTTTGTTTTTTCCAAATGTTGACCCTTTTGTCATTGCTGGTTGAAATGCAAGTAATTCCATCCATCATCTACTGCCACCTCTTTGCTCCTATGAGTCGAGAATTTGGTTCTTTTGATTCCATAATTGCTGTAATTCCTTGCTGGGCTGGACCCATGAACACTACACTCCTGTCCTTGTATTTCCTGATTTATGGTGATTTCATAAATAGATGTTTAATCCGGGCGGCACGGTGGCGTAGTGGTAGCGCTGCTGCCTCGCAGTTAGGAGACCTGGGTTCACTTCCTGGGTCCTCCCTGCGTGGAGTTTGCATGTTGTCTGCGTGGGTTTCCTCCCACAGTCCAAAGACATGCTGGTTAGGTGGATTGGCGAATCTAAATTGGCCCTAGTGTGTGCTTGGTGTGTGGGTGTGTTTGTGTGTGTGTCCTGCGGTGGGTTGGCACCCTACCAAGCATTGGTTCCTGCCTTGTGCCCTGTGTTGGCTGGGATTGGCTCCAGCAGACCCCCATGACCCTGTGTTCGGATTCAGCGGGTTAGAAACTGGATGGATGTTTAATCCCACATTAATAAACTGGATGACTGGTTGAATAATTGAATCATTGATACAGCATATAAGTTAAGCAAAGCCACCGGTTTTTGTGTAGTCTCCTTTACTGGAACCCCCAGTTTGTGATTAAACTTTTGAAACTCCCTAAACTTTGTATGTTGAGTTAACTGTAAAATATATGCAAAATTTTATCAATTTTGTGGCAAGCGGCTAGGGGTGGTACCCAGCCGGGACACCCAGAAGGACCGGAGGAGGGATTACGTCTCCTCCACATCACGAGGGGGCGACCGCCCTAGTGTCTTTGGGGACCACAGAGACAGAGCTTAGAAACTCAATCCTATAGGGGCCTGTGAGCCCTGGAAGTGCTGGGGGGAAGAAGACCAGGGACACCCGGGGTTCTTTCCGGGTGTGCAGCCGGTACTTCCGCCACACTTGGGAGTGCCGGCGGAAGCTAATCAGGAAGCACCTGGACCATGCCCGGGTGTGTATAAAAGGGGCCGCCTCCCTCCACTCGATGGCCAGAGGTGGGAGAAGGAGGACTAAGCTTGTGGCGGAGTGGTGGTGGAGGAAGAGAAAAGTGCTTGTGTGTGTATAGTTTGAGTGCTTGGGACTGTTTTGTGACTGGAGGGATTATGGGGAAGACGTGCCCTCCAGCTGAAGAAAAATAAAGGCTTTTTTTATTTTATACGTTCCTCCCGTGTCAAGTCTGTGTCGGGTCAGGCGCAATATAGTGCCTTTCTTACAACCTTTACTCAGCTGTTTTGAAGTAATGCCTGATTTTTGTGCAGTCGGATGTTCCATTACGACTTTCTAATGAAATTCTTGAAATTCCATTGAGCCTATATTTTAAATTGCATGAATAATAAGAGCGCGAGCAAGCGGTGCTATGGTGGCTGGAGACGGAAGTGTTCATTATTAGTCTATTGAGTTGAGTCATGTGCCGGTTTCTGGCAGCTTTCTGCAAGTTCATTGCTGGGAAGAGTAGGTCCTGTAGTAGAGTCCTCTGATCTACATGTTAAAGGGGAGCTAGAAATCGTGGTGGAAAGGTGCTGGAAGAGTTTGACTCGCTTGCTTATAACTTTCTGCAGTCTTCTTGTTGGAACAGAAGGTAGTGCAGCGCCTACAGGTGAAGACCTCCAAACTACTGATGAACTGCAGGTAGAACGGAGCAAAGATTCTGTGTGGTGAGCTAATCATTGCGGTAAACTAGTCATCGTTGTTGTTCTGCTCTTTTTATCATCCATCGGTGATGTCTCTGTGCCCTTGGTAGCACAGAAAAAGGATTATTGCCATTAATCATCTTTATGAATTGTGTGTCACAGTGCACAGAAACTGCTTTTATTGACAATTTATTGCTTGGGACAAGATTGTGATTTGACGCCCTTGGAATAAATATATTGGTCTGGTCTCACTCTGGTCACTCAGTATGACTCCAGAAGTCCAAAGGTGTCCTTGCATGGGGCATCATAGACTTGCAATTGACCAATGTCCTATGCAGTACTGGTCAAGTCTTGCTTTTCCCTATTGGACAGTGGGCTACTGTGAAGATTTGGGATTGATGGACAGATCTTCATATTATTTAAATGGCATTATTCAAGTTGCCCTTGAGTAAAAGCTCCTATGAAAACACTAATGAGCCTCACGTATGATTGAATACATCAATAAAATGTTAAAAAAAACCTAAGCATTTTCTTTTACAAATGTCAGAAGAGATGACCCTTCAGTTTCCAAGAATCTCAAATGCTCTGTAGGTCTGCACTCATTGCCCGTCTATCACAATTGACTGGAAAATAATTAAAACAAAAGTCATCTTAACCATTCTTCATTGAAACAAATCAACTTGTAGAGCCTTTTGGGAAAATTAACCACAAATATTACTGGCAGTAATTAAAGTTAAATTGCCATGGTGTCCCTCATCTGCTTCAGAAGGGATGCGCAAAGACTCTACAGAGACTTTATGCTTAAAGAAAAAATGCTTTAGAAAAGATTAAAAGAAAAAAAAAACACTGCTAAAAGAAAATACACTTTATATCATCCTTTTTATATTCTACACTTCAGGAGTGCTAAATATATGATTTAAGTTAATTGCAATTATATTCACTGTTTTCAAAAGCCATGAGATTGAGATGGTGTGCGGAATGATGTCAGCCCCTTTACCCTGAAAGACTGTAGGGCAGGAATTAAAAACCCATCTAGAAACATATGCAATCTCAAACTTTTTAATGAGGGAATCAATTAAAATGGGTTCAAGTTCTGTCAAACTACATTAAAACCCGATATCCCTTAAAATGCTTCCACTATTTTAGCATATGGCTTTTGTCTATTGCTAACTTTTCATGCTTATCTTTGTCTTCCGCCCATTTCTCCTCCCCTGCTTTCTCCCTCCATTAGCAGGTTTCTTATTTCACCCAAAGAAGTCTTATGAGCCAAGACTTTTTTTTACTCCTCTTTTTGGTCTTTCACTTTAGAAATAAATATATTTAGCCAAATGGAATTTAATCCACTAAATAACTTCTACCACATTTTAAATGTGGTGTTAAGTTTCATACTTTGTTGAAATGTCAGGGACTCCATGTGAAGTGCTTGAGGTATCTGATCAAACACAAACAGCATGGTGAGACAGAAAATGCATAAAAATAAACTTGAGACCGCAAAAGAAAGCCCACCAATGTGGTTTCGTCATGTCAAATATGAGACTGCTTGACGTTTCTTCAAATCCCTGTCCATATCCAACGTGATACATTTTCTTCTTTTAAAATACAAGGATTCAAAATATTCCATCATTTTCTGTAAAGAATTCTGTTTAAGTATAATAAGATGTATTTATTGTTTTGTCTTGAAATATTTGCTGTGATGCCACCTTGTGTTTATGAGCCTGGTCAGTACTGAGCGGCCATTGCTGGGATTCATTGAAAGGGACCCAGTAGTTGCACTATATGCCATCACCTATTATTATTTTTAAAGTAAATCAACAAACAGTTGGAGGCCAGAGATGATGGGATGTCCTTTCTGACCTGCAGATGGCAAGCATTTAGGAAAAATATCGGTCGCCAGTCTATTTTCTAACCTGATTAGTCCTGAACAGGGCCGTGGGGTCTGCTGAAACCTATCCCAGATTGCACTGGGCACAAGGTAGGTACAAATCCTGGACAAGGTGCCAGTCCATCACACACACACACACACACAGACCAACCACATACTAGGGCTAGTTTAGTACTGCCAATCCACCTAACCTGCATGTCTTTGGACTGTGGGAGGAAATTACGAAAAAAATTTCAGACGTGAGTGTCAGTAGGCTTTGTACCCTAGGAACCATGTTACCCTAACTATTCTATAATATTTCAGTAATTATTTACTGCTCTGATGCTGACCTTTCTGATCATAAAATAGGTCATTACGATAGTAATTGACGGGAAGAATTCATAATTATTACATCGTCATCTCATAACAGGCTTAAGTTTCAACTTTGGTATTTTTCCGTCCAGTTAGTTTAGCTCTAGACCGCCCTCAAGAAACTGTGACAGACAGATACACACACACCCATCATCGAGATATCAATGTTTTCAGTATCAGGGGACCCTAAAAAGTCGAGATCTGTTGAAAACCGAAGATCGAAATTTTTGACGAATCGAAAGCTTTCGCTCCTCCCCCAGAGATGATAGTTTATGGTGAGGGAGGGCGCAAAGCAAAAATGCTCCATTCAATTGTTCCTGACAAATGAATAGTTTAGCCACAGTCATATTTCAAACCAAGTACAGAGTATAATATGACAAACATACAGACATTCTCAATCTTACTTGATTAGCTACAGAGTTGTGGACAAGGCAAGACAATAAGCAACCCACAGTGCACACATAACTGGCCCAATCAACCTGACAAGCACATCTGTTGGGGATGTGGAAAGAAAAGCAGATGACAATTGGAAGGAAACCCCAAGCAGATACAGAGGGACAGCATGTGATTTGAACCCAGGACAATGGATTTGTGAAGCAGCAGCACTTGCCACTGCACCACCATGCTAAGTGTGTGATAAAAACTGAGTAATGAGTGAAGGTATTATTATATTGTATGTGAAACTGCAGACTGTCATAACCTTTTCATGTCTTTCATATGAATTTCTCCCTCGTTTCCAGCGGAGCTGTTTACAGTACATTTTTTTTGGCTATACTTCAGTATCAATGACAAGTGCAGCAGCAGTTAGTGATTTATTGGAGGAAAATCTCATAGAAAGTTTTCTTTTGAGAGGATAGCCTGTAGGCATGAGGTTAAGATCAGTCTGGATGCTTTCGTCTCCTGAGAACTGAGCATAAGCTGTTGGAGAAATAAAAGGTTTTTTGAAAATATCAGATCCTTTTCTAATATGAGCAGGTGTTATGGTAGCTTTTCTTTGAGAGAGCCAAGCTATCGAAATAGACACATTTGTAAAAAAGAAAAAAAGAAAATAAAAATAAAAAATCTCATGTCGTTCTTACACATGCCTGTTCTTCTCCAGAGAAGATCAACTTGACAAATGCTTTCCAACTATTGATCAAGAAATAAATCTTTGCAGACTTTGACTGAGCATGTCTTGATTTCAAATAGGTGTAAGTCAGGTGCAAAGAAAACCTGCTAGCTTATAGCGTATATCTAACAATGTGTGCCTTTCTTTCAAAAGAATTGTGTCACTCAGTATTTCCTGTTACCAGATGTTATGAATAAACTTTTACAACAAACAAAATGATATACTGTACAGTGTTTACCTGATAAAGAACGGACATGTACAGCATGCAGCGTGTTAGAGTGTCAGGGCTTCGTTCAAATCGAATCTCTAAATGTGATGTCTGTTGTCACATCTAGACAGACTTGACCATTTGGTGACCTCTCTTTCCAAAGGTGACTCATAAATATATCATGAATCTGGGTCACAACTTCATTGAAAGGGGAAAGACAAGGTTATAATGGCCCCTCTTCAAGAGAAACACTACTAAAGATTTTACAGAAAGTGTTTCTCAATGCACTGAAGCTGACATTCAGGCCCGAGTCAACAATATTCTATTGATTTCTCAGAATAAGGTAGAATTCACTTACAACAGCATGACTACAGTGACTTTTGGCAGGATAGTATATGCTGGACTAAATTCCAACTGCATTTCCTTGGCCAAATGTATCAACACAAGCATTTATACTGTAAACAGCTTTATATCTGTCATACCTACTGAGCAAAAACAACATTTAAAATTCACTGAACTAGCAGACCTTTATCTGTTGTCATCACTCTAAAAAAGACCTAAGTAAAACAACATTCTTCATACAGGCCAGTGTGACATACACTCACTGGCCACTTTATTAGGTGCACGTTGCTAGTACTGGGTTGGACTTCCTTTTGCCTTCAGAACTGCCGTAATTCTTCATGGCATTGACTCAACAACGTGCTGGAAACACAGGTCCATATTGATATGATAGCATCACACAGTTGCTGCAGATTTGTCAGCTGCATGTCCCCAATGCGAATCTCCCACTCCATTACATGACAAAGGTCCTCTATTGGATTGCAGTCTGGTGACTGTGGAGGCCATTTGAGTCCAGTGAACTTGCTATCATGTTGAAGAAACCAGTTTGAGGTGATCTCAGTTTTGTGATAATGGGGCATTGTCCTACTTGAAGTAGTCATCAGATGATGTGTACACTGCGGTCATAAAGGGAAGGGTGTGGTCAGCAACAATACTCGGGTGGATTTCGGTACTTAAACGATGCTCAGTTGGTATTAAGGGGCCCAATGTGTGCCAAGAAAATGACCCTACAATCCAAATATTGAAGCAGACATCAAGACTCCTTAGACCATGCAATGTTTTTTCAATCTTTTATTGTCCAATTTTGGTGAGCCTGTGCAAATTGTAGCCTCAGTTGCCTGTTATTAACAGATAGGAGTGGCATACAGTGTGTTCTCATGCTGCTGTAGCCCATCTGCTTCAAGTTTCGACGTGATGTGTGTTCAAAGATGCTCTTCTATATACCTCACTTGTAACAAGTGCTTATATGAGTTACTGTTGCCTTTTTATCATCTCCAATTAGTCTGGACATTCTCCTCTGTCCTCTGCATCAACAAGGTGTTTTCACCCAAAGAACTGCCTCTCACTGACATTTAGTAAGAAGATGTCTTTATTTGAACAGTCGTCCACTCATACTGATCAATGTGATCGAGTTGAGCCTTTTCTGCTGTGACAAGTTAGATCCTGTTCTAGAACCATCTCTTTGTTTCTCCACTCCCACTCTTTATTCTCAAGCTATAGGGTTGGTGTCATTTTTTTTGTGTCCGTCTTTGTACATGTTTCATTGGCTATCTTGTCCTTATGATGAATGACTGATCAGAGTGTTTGACCTTTTAACTACCTCCGTACTTCTTCCTTTTTTCGAGCTGCAAACTAATTCTGTCATTTCTAGTCCTATAGTGTCAATCCGTTCCCAGCTATAAACTAATTTAAGAAGTTCTATGGCTCTGCCTTCTTTTCTCTCCACCATTAAATTGTAAACCACAGGCTAGCACAACATAGGAAGAATGTACAAGAAAAGATGATTGCAATGCCTGTATCTAAAGTCCTGTAAATTCAGTTAGATAGATAGATAGATAGATAGATAGATAGATAGATAGATAGATAGATAGATAGATAGATAGATAGATAGATAGATACTTTATTAATCCCAAGGGGAAATTCACATAATCCAGCAGCAGTATACTGATACAAAGAAACAATATTAAATTAAATAGTAATAAAAATGAAAAGAATTAAAATAAAATTAATGTTCGCATTTACTCCCCCGGGTGGAATTGAAGAGTCGCATAGTGTGGGGGAGGAACGATCTCCTCAGTCTGTCAGTGGAGCAGGACAGTGATAAAAGTCTGTCACTGAAGCTACTCCTCTGTCTGGAGATGACACTGTTAAGTGGATGCAGTGGATTCTTCATGATTGACAGGAGTTTGCTTAGTGCCCGTCGCTCTGCCACAGATGTTAAACTGTCCAACTTTAATCCTACAATGGAGCCTGCCTTCTTAACAAGTTTGTCCAGGCGTGAGGCGTCTTTCATCTTTATGCTGCCACCCCAGCACACCACCGCGTAGAAGAGGGCACTCGCCACAACCGTCTGGTAGAACATCTGCAGCATCTTACTGCAGATGTTGAAGGATGCCAACCTTCTCAGAAAGTATATTCTGCTCTGAGCTTTCTTACATAGAGCATCAGTATTGGCAGTCCAGTCCAATTTGTCATCCTGGTATTTTTGAGAGAAGTAATAAAAATTTAGTATAATCAGTCAGCACGTGAAAAATTGACTTTTTTCCACTCAAGGACAACATACACTACTATATTTACTGCTGAATGCGTATCACTTTTGCAGTTGTACACTTCATATGCTGACAGTATTAACCCTTTTGCACATAATGATATGGCTGACTCTTGCAGGGTGAATTGAGGTTTTTATTTCATTTTGTGTTATACAATTTGCATTTTATCATTTATCAGCAATGTTTAAAAAATATGACTATAACATTTAAAATAAAACTCAAGATTAGATCAATTATAAATTTAATTAGTTTATTGGTTAATTGCTTTGTTAATGGGTTTTTGTGATTATTTTAGAAAAGTTTATTGAGTTTTTTTAATTTATTCATCTAAAACAAGCTGTGTTGCATTAAGTGGCCTGCTGTTCAAAAAGAGGGCTTTGTGTTGCTAATTTATAGTCTGCATGGAAATAGTATGAAACTCTGAAAACTAAGTCTTGAGAATATTAAGAAACACATGAAATTTCTGAAGCATATTGTGACAAACAATAAGACCAGGAGATGCTCGATTAGAAATAGTCTGAAATAGCAGACAGTCAAAACTGGAAGATCAAAGCTAAATAGTCAATCAGAGGGCAAAACGTTACTTCAGGAGTCAAAGGCAAAATGAAGACAGAAACCAGAGAACAAACCCTGTGCTAGGATCTGCTTGAATAAAAAACCAGCTACAATAAAGATGATCAGCATCACCAGGTATTTACTGAGGGGGTAAGCCTACAGTGAGGCCATTGCAAATTTAAGATTATTTTCATGATATCATAAGCATGACAAATGTGGCCACGTGACATGTCTCGATGATGGCACGTAAACAAGAACATCAAGATGGAAATAAAATTGACCTTCTTCAAATGAAGCTTAAATGAAAAAGAAACCCATCTACATGTCATAATACCACAAAATACACATAACGGTTTACATTTACATTTATTCATTTGGCAGACTCCTTTACCTAAAGCAACTTACATCATTTGAGATACAATTTGTTCCATTTCTTTTCTTTTTCCAAAAATTTGAGAAATTTAGAGCGCAGCAGCTGGGAGTGAAGTGTCTTAGCCAATCATAAAAACATAAAAACATAATCAGTTTGGGAAATTAGAGGAGACCGTTCAGTTCATCCAGCTCATATGGTGATTTAATTAATTAGTTGTCCCAGAATTTCATCCAGATACTTGTTAAAATGTAGCAAGGTTTCTTCTTTAACTTCAAGGTTTGACAGTTTGTTACAGATTCCCACTACCCTTGGTGGTAAGAAGTTCTTCCTGGCTTCCATCTTTAATGCACTTTCCCTTAATTTCTACCAGTTCATTTGATTATGATGATTCACTAACTGAAAATATTCTAATGGATCAAGATTTAATTAGAACAATAGAGCAGTTTGGAAGAGAACTGGCCATTCAGCCCAACAATGCCTGTTAATCCTGTTCACCTCATTTCTCTTAGCCCTTCACAGCAGAACATCCTCTGTGGTCTCTTTCAATTTTCCATGCAACTTCTAGCTCTGTTATTGTAGGCTTTATCTGAAGCAGGGAAACCAGCACAATTCTCTGTAAATGGTCTTGTTAGCACATTATATGGTCCATGCGTTACATTACTTAAAAGAATACTCCAACCTGACGTTGCTATCATTTCTTTTCTAAAGGCTCTTTCCTCCATCAGTTACTGGTGCTTGATTATATAAACACAAACTATAAAGCAGGGTACATGAAAATCATTCATTCTGGGCCACACTGTGGGTCATTTGCTGTCCACCACAAATACTCCAGAGTAATCTGGAGCTATATGATAACAGTGTCACCCCAGAATGTACTTTAGCACCATCAAGTTATCACACAACAGTTACAAACTAGAAACATGGCACAACTGAATCGCTCTCCATTAGTGTTCTCTGCCTTTTCTGTGACGGCTATTTACTTTATTCGAGTTTAGGACAGCGGCCAATCACTCAGCCACTTGCAAAGCAATTTGGGCAGAAATTCAAATTGTCAAGCATTGAATGTAATTGAAAGCTGTTGTGGGTAAATTCTGTGAAACACTTGGCTCACAGACAGAAGAAAATGTGAGAAATTTGGTAAATATACACGAATCTGAAGTACTACAGTCAGTAAGGAGAGTGTATAAAAATACATAATGGCTGAATGATAGCTTAGAATGTGCCGGTACACTCAGAGGTCACTTCATTGTGGACACAAACAGCCTGTTTCTCTAAACACTCACTCATTTGGCTGCAGCATGCAGGCAGAGCTGGGAGGTTAAGTTGGTGTTTGCCTAAATAATCAAATTAACAAGAGGTATGATTTAAGTAACTTACCATGGCATGAGTATTGGGGCAAGTCATGATGGTTTCAGCAACCCTCCTCAGATTTTTCATACATTTTGGATGTGAGCATCAGTAGGCTTTGCACCCTAGGAACCAAGTTCATTCAAGTAATTATTTACCACATTGAAGCTGATTTTTCTGATCATAAAACAGGTCATTAAGATAGTGTGTTGTCATGGTGTTCCGCTCTATTTACCCTTTTCCTATTTTCTTTAAGGGTAGGTATATTCATCAAGTTCGTACCAGGTTGGTCTACCGTCGCACCTTATGATTGACACACAGATACTGTACATAGATATATACGCATACACACAGAACCTCAACTTGCCCTATAAATGACACATACACAGCTGGTTAATCTCTAGTACTTTAAACCTCACAAGTGCCTTATGAATAACACAGCCTGTCACTCTTTTAACAATTCGAGCCACTTACACAGACCCTAACTACAACAGTGCCCCATGATTGACACACACACAGCTGTTAAATCTCTAGCACTTTTAATCACACAAGTGCCCTATGAATAACACAACTTGTCACTCTCCTAGCAGTTCAAAAGACTTACTTATTATCGGGACAAATAACATACAATGTTTAAAATATATCTCAGACCTAAATATTACTTTGGTCTCTAGGAATACATTTAAACATACAAAGGCTCAACATCCTTGGCTATAGGACATTTAGCAACCAAGAATGCCTTACTTTATGTACTGTTTCCTACTATTAGGTGGAGCTCAAACTCTCAGCCCTTAATAAACCTTGCAGCACGGAGTGTATGACAAACTTCCTGCTGCTGCAGGTGCTCAAAGAAATCTACCTTATGACTTCAATCAATCTAGACATGAAAACAAGTACAGAAAGTTAAAAGCAGCATGGCATTTATTACATGAACAATAATACCAAATACTGTAGAACAAAATAATATAAAATAAGATTGATAGTAAAGTCTGGATATATATAGTCTTTAGAAAAAGCTTATTAAAAGTTAAAGATGTCAAGATTGGATGTCCCAGGGCGGCATTGATCTAGCACTCAAAGTTGTTCATGAGATGCTTTGCTGGTGATCAGATGGAAATGGCCGCACATTGCTGGTGCCTTCTTTTGACCTCGCTCTGTTCTATTCTTCTGTCGGTCTCAGATGAGGCATATTTATTATAAAATTTCCATGGGGGTTTCACCAAGTGATTATTAATACTCCGATTGCCTGGCTGTCAATAGGATGAATGAATTCACTCAGACTCTTTAATCTATTTGAAAATGTCTGTTTTCCCAAGCAATACAGTTTTTACTGTGTTACCAATCTCCTGTCTCAAGCTGTAAACTGGTTTGACAATTTCTAGTCCCACTGTGTCTCCTTCTGGTAGCATGTTGTAAAGTAATCGGATGCAGCTTGAACCATAGCAGGTCTTGCTTCCCCAAGCTGTAAAGCAATTTAGTCCTGATGCCCTTCCATTCACAGGTGATAAAATCATCAGTACAGCTTGAGAGTCTCCTGAATTCCTGCTCAGATCAAACAAATGATACTGTGATTCAGGAAAACAGATTGCTTTGATGTTAACTGTCCATGCAAGAGTTTAAGTTCATCTGTTGTTTTGTCTTGATCAAAATATAATGAGAATATAGACCAAAATGTACAGATTTTGCACACCATAATAGATAGCATTTGATGAGAAGAATTCATAATTAATTGCAGAATTATGGTATTTGAGGGTTCCTTTAGAGTGCCTCTTTGTCTTGCACAATTTGGCTCAAAAACTAATCAGCACATCGCCATCTAATAACAGGCTTATGTACTGAGTTTGGTATTTTTCCATCCAGCTGTTTTAGCTCTCACCCATCTTCAAGAAAGTGTGACACACAAAAAAACATACACTCATCATCGAGATATCAATGTTTTCAGTATCAGGTGACCCTAAAACATCAAGATCCGTCAAAAACCAAAGATCGAAATTTTTGACGAATCTAAAGCTTTCGCTCCTCCCCCATAGATGATAGGTTATGGTGGAGGAGGACGCAAAGCAAAAACATCCAGTGAGTGGCAGTCCTGGGACACAAACACCTTGTCAAAGAGATGGGTCAGAGGAGCTCAAGCTAAGAGAAAGAAGTCAAATACTCAAAGAACACATCTTTATGAAAGGCAGCTCTTACAGGTCAGAGCATGAAGTGGATGTAGAAGGCCATGCTGCTTTTCCATTCCTGCTAGTTAACAGTGGAAAGATGAGGCTGCGGTGGGCACTTGATCGTCAAAACTGGATGACCTGGTCAGATGGATCATGAGTTCTGAATGAATATGCAGAGAGTAGAGTCAGAAATTGGCATAAACAGCATGAATCCATGCATTCATTCTGACTCAGTGGCACAGATTGGTGGTGGTGGAGGTGGTGACAAAAATGTTTTTGTAGCATCATTAAGTTTCTTAATAACAATTGAGCATCATTTCAGTGTCACAGTGGACATAAGCATCGCTGTTTATACCCATACCCATAAGGAAACAATCTTTTTTCACAAGGATACAGGACCACTGCAGGATAATGAAACACATCTCAAAGCACTTACTTCAAGATGGATCTGCTAGCTTCGACCACTTCAGATTATCCCAATGGTCTGTGCAGTCTGCGGACCAAAGTTCAACAGAGGTCCTTTGGGGTGAGAATGAATGGGAGAAATCTATAGGAACTGCGTGATGGCATCTAGTCAGCTTAGATGAAAATCAATAAAGAATGCTTACAGAACCTTGTTGAGTCCATGCTTTGAAGAATTTGGACTGTTCCGCAGGCAAAAACATCCCTCCCTAGCATTAGGTAGCTAATAAAGTGACCACCGAGTATGTAACAGACAGAAATGGATGCCGACAAATCGATAAGATCAAAACTTCCCACCATAAGAAAGCATTGCTTGTACACCCTTGCATCGATGCTACTACTTTCTAAATTTACATAAACAATATGATCAGATTCATGCTGCATTGTTTCACATTGAAAGCAACAAATGTGTTGCAAAAACAGAAAAGTTTTGCTTGCTCTACATGAGCAACCAGAGGTAATAAAATATATTATGACTTCTAGAGGAACAAAAAGAAGTAACTATTTAGAAAACATAAGCAATATCAACAGCTTCTTATCTTTTACTTGGATTTTATTTGCATTTTATTTTATGACTCTCAGCCTGCACGGTTCACTAGTTTCTACAAGAAAATAAAAATGCCTGCAAGAAGAAGTCATGGGACCACTCTAACAACCCCAGATATTGTCACTCCTATAAGTCCCAGTCCATTTTTAAGGGGTCAGACATCCTAAAATCAATTCTGGGTAGCTTGTATGCAGTGTAGAAACCAGAAATCGTAGCTGCCTTCTAGTGGTCAAAGAGAATATTGATGGTATCTTTCCAGAACTCCCAAAACACCTATTGCAATCTGCATTCCCTTTATAGATCAGGATCAGTGTTTGCTGGTGGCCCATTTGTGACATTAGTGGCTTTTAGATGAGGATTTTCAGTCACTTGGGTTGGTCTGCCTCTTGCTTGACCTCTGTTGAGCTATTTCTTTTCCCTGACAGGCAAGCAAGCCATCATAATAGATTTGAGCATATTGTACAAATCCAATTTTGTAAAAAGCTGTGACAGTTATAAATGATTATTTCAATTATTTTGTGGAATCTTTACATAAATATAAATCTTAAATATATGAAAAGCTTTGAATGAGCATTCAGCCATATTCAACATATGCTTTTTCAATTATTAGGAGTCTGCATTGTAGGTGTCAGTCCTTCACTTGATAGACATGTCACTTTAGAGTCACCTGTTTGTATTTAGGAAAGCAGAGTAGCTGGATGAAATCCATGCAAACATGGGGCGACCATAAAAGCCCTGAATAGCCACCCTGTTAGGAACTGAACCCAGGCCTCCTAAGCTGTGAGGAAGTGCAGTTAAACACTGGGCCGCCATGCCACCCTATAATCAGGAGAAGTTGCTATAAAAGTTATTGCTCTATAAAAGTTTAGAAGACTGTTTACTTTTAATTAAAACACAGTAATAACCTATAAAAAGTAATGTGTTGATGCTGGCAATCAGCTCCTCATTTTATTCATTTGTGTCAATATGCTCCTCCAAACACAACCCACAATTTAATAAGTGACTTTATTGAACAGCCAACATTTCTCTCTCTAGCTTCTTCACTCTGTCTGGGCATGCAATCAAAGAAACCTGTTGAAATGTTGTGCCTGGAATTAACAGCCAATATAGAAATCGCTTTGAAATGTTATTTTCTGATGTAAGATTAATTAGGGACTGAAGTAAAGAATCTGATAGGAAGTTCAGAGTAAAAGAGCTGCCAGACAGCTTTAAAATGTTTTAAGTTAAAGGCAACATTCATTTACGTGTCAACACAATTTGATAGTTTCATGATTATTGCATTTTGAGAAGTAGGGCAAAGTTTATAAGAGAATTTCCATTTATGCATTAAAATACCAAAACATGCAAATTTTAACGGCAACCAAGAAAACACGTTGACATTTTTTAATGAGGCTAATGACCTTTTCACTGTCTCTTCAGATGTAAAGTTCTGAGTCATGCATGACAAGTGCGCAGCTTCAACAATCCAAGAAGAGCTGAGCAGTCACATAGACCTGTCCTACAGTAGTAGGAGGAGCTGCAGCCCACTAAGTGCGGTACACAGCACAGAGTAAAGGCTTCCCCATTATGACTACCTCGCCCAGCTTTCTATGTGACAGTGAGAACTGCACATAGCTGCTCTGCTAGACTTATATTAATGAAACAGAATATAAATAATTTGCACAGATATAGCACTATTCAAGTAATCCCTAAATAACACAGAATTGTTATGAATATAAGTATGGGGCGTTCCTGGGCCTAGTCACTCAATTCTTCCAATGTTTTTATAATGTTCTGATTTATTGCACACAAAATAACAAAAAAGGAATTCAAATTATACAAAATCAGACCAGTGCTTCCCTGACCTAGAACCCAAAAGCAGGCTTCACCCCAAGTAGCCTGACCCCAAACTCAAACAACAGGGTTTTAGTCTATACGGGCCCAAAATGGGTCTCGGGATTAAGTAGTTCAGAAGTAACTCTGTCAGGCACCACAGGGGTATCTTCGGGGCTCTGATGTTGTATTTGACCGCTTCTCACTCTTTATTTGCAGCCCAGACGTGCACCAGTTGGAGGGCAAGTAACCCACCTTTGCTTCTGCCATGAAGCTCTGCCCTTTCCAGGATGACCAGAGGAAAAAAAAAACAACTGTCCAGATTCAAACTGAACTAGAGATGTGAAGACTGATCCGTCTCACTAGTTTTCTTTTTGGTGATGCGCTAACATTTACGCACTTCTTTAATTTTTCATTTTTATGACAATTTACCACCTTATAACCCAACGCTTTGTATAACTAATTGACTTGTATTATTAATAAATTTTCCCAAAATATAAAAATGCCCTTCAAAGGAAAAAGACAACTGTAAAGCCTTTTGTTTGAAAGGGCAAGGCCAACAAAAATCTTATATAAATGCAGAATTAATTTATAATGTGGCCACTAGGTGGCACTCCAGCACCACAAAACCCAGGACAGAAGTACACACACCAAGTCCCGGGTTCAAATCCAGCACTTTTACTTTCAATAACATGTACCTTTTACGGCAGGGTTAGTCAACGTCGGTCCTCGAGGGCTGCAGTGGCTGCAGGTTTTCGTTCCAATCCAATTTTTTAATTAGAAATAAATCCTTGCCAATCTCAGACCTTATTTAATGTTATGCCATACTATTCTGCAATGTTAGGTTCTTATATCGTAGATTTTTTCTTTCCAATGATATCATCCAAATGATTTGAAGCCTGAAAGGGATCATTTTCAGTCTGTCACATTTTTCTTTTAAGTGTTTTATTAAAACAAATAGTGCATGATGAATCCACATAGGTGTAAATGAAACAAGTGAGATGGGGAACTGCTGGCTCCTTTGACATTTGCGCCTTGGTGCTAATAAGGAGCCATTAAAACACTGAATGCAGCTGTTAAAGACTAAAATAACCAATTAAGGGTTTAAAAATCTTAACAAGTGAGACCATGTACTTCATCAGCAAAAGCTGACTTCTAGTTAAGAAACTGGACTGGAACAAACACCTGCGGCCCTCCAGGACCAACACTGCAGATGCTTTGACCGACTGTTTTATAGACTTCCTTCGTTCAGTGTCATAGTAACCCACATACAATGGAGTACAGCCCAATAATACCATCAAGCACTCTCTTTGATCCTTCCGTTTTCCTCCACTTATCCCAGGGTAGTGTTATCCATCTCCTCTCCTGACTCTGACTCCCTGACCTGAGTGGACGGCTCTCTTTCAATTACGGACCTGGGAATAATTCTGGTGCTTAACCAATTGTGTTCAAGGAAACACTTCCAGGTCAGGCAGGACTATGTGTCCTTGTCACTTAGAACTTAACAGGGCAGGTCCACAGCAAAACAACTCCTATGCTGCTGTACAGGTGTTTATAATGAGACTTGCCAGATGAGATGCTGTCACCCATTGTACAGAGGGATGCTCTGGCTATAGCAGGCAGTCACTCATTGTGCTGTCTTTCCCTGTTCCAAAGTCCACACTGGGTGTCGCTCAGTGGTAGTTAGGACGCCAGCCCCACTGTAGCTGCACTGCTATAACACCCATCTACGTCTGGTTCCTGGCATGGAAAGGAGATATGATTATTCCCTCCCTGACCTTCTGTTCTCAGGGGCTCCTCACCAGAAATGGGAGTGCCGTCCACAACTGCTGGTGCAGTTTTGTCCATCAAAAATGAAAAAAATGACAATCCATTGCAAGTAAATCCAAATACAAATTCCAACAGCAAAACACAAGAGACAGAAATAACAATATAAAAATATACCTATAAAGTACTGACCATAACAAACCCGTCACCACCAACATCAGTGAACCTCTGATAAACTAGCCTGAAATGTACAGGCTGAGGGCGGTCCCTCAGCAATGACATAATTGTGGCCCCGCCTCTTTCACACACCAAAAACAGGAAAGTGTGTCACTCAATGTCTGTGTAAGATGGTGGCACCAAGCAACACGTCAGAGGGAGTAAATAAATCCAGGTAGTGTTAGAATGATTAACTAGTTTTGTGTGTTGGTATATAATTCAGACAGGGTATTTTGGTTATTTTAGCTAAAATTCAACATTGAGCTCTAATTTTTAAATGTAAAGTAAATATATGACAGGGTGCCTCGAGAGGAGCTGTGGTATTGTAGGAGGAAGTCGGGAGTAGCAGAGAAGTACGTAAGAGTTGTACAGGATATGTATGAGGGAAGTGTGACAGTGGTGAGGTCTGAGGTAGGAGTGACGGATGCATTCAACATGGAGGTGGGATTACATCGGCTCTGAGCCCTTTCTTATTTGCAATGGTGATGGACAGGTTGACAGATGAGATTAGACAGGAGTCCCCATGGACTATGATGTTTGCTGATGACACTGTGATCTGTAGCGATTGTAGGGAGCAGGTCGAGGAGAGGTGGAGATATGCTCTAGAGAGGAGAGGAAATATTGTCAGTAGGAACAAGACAGAATACATGTATGTAGGAGAGAGTGGCACAGACCAAAAAACAAGAGACAGAGCTGGAGGTGGCAGAGTTAAAGATGTTAAGATTTGCATTGAGTGACGAGGATGGACAGGATTAGAGATGGGTACATTACAGGGTCAGCTCAGGTTGGACAGTCAGAGAGGTGAGATTGTGTTGGTTTGGACATGTGCAGAGGAGAGATGCTGGGTATATTGGGAGAAGGATGTTAAGGATAGAGCTGCCAGGTAAGAGGAAAGGAGGAAGGCCTAAGAGAAGATTCATGGATGTGGTGAGAGAGGACATGTAGGTGATGCAGAGGACAGGAAGATATGGAAGAAGATGATCTGCTGTGGCAACCCCTAACAGGATTAGCCGAAAGAAGATTTTCCTAGTAAAAAATTTCTTTAAGATCCCAGCAATTTTTATGGTGTTTTTGCTTAGCTTTATGTATACACTGACACTTGTGTCAATGTGATATTCTATTTTTTTATTTTTTAATTAATTTGCAGAAATGTTTAGAATCCTGTTTTTGCTTTATCACTCTGGGGTATTGAGTGTTGCCTGATGTGGGGAAAAATGAACTTAAATGATTTTAGCATAAGGCTGCAACATAACAAAATGTGGAAAAAGTGAAAGGGTCTGAACACTTTCTGAATCCACTATATATTATATTTAAGCTTTAAAGTATGTATTGCATAATTATATTCACAAGATGGTCCTGTAAGACACGTGTCAAATGACTGCCCTAAGGCCAAAATTTGTTGGCTTTCATGCTTTCTTATCAAGCTTTGCTCATAGCCATCATGTCTTACTAATAAAAACTCAATTAGGACAAAAAAAGTTTAGTTTGTACACATCTTTGCAAAATTTTGAATTTTTTTCTGCTTTTGCACTAGCATGAAGAACATTACTCCCAGGAAAGTATCATAAATAACACAGCAGTTTACTTGTCTCTTTGAAATGTGGATTTTTCTTGCAACTTCAATAAATACCATTTTTCAGACATGCGTTAAGTAACCTCTACACTTCCACATGAATAAAATACAGAGAAGCCTGCGGAGCCACCCATTAATAATGCATGAAAATGGCACTTTTTTTTCCAAAGATGTCAACAGCTTATATTTTTAGTTTGGATTTGGGTGAGTTAAACATAAAGACATGCTAAGGTGGGTCTTACTGCTCAGTGAAAGCGTGCCAGCGGTGCCCAATGGGTGCATTGTGCCTGGGGGTGCATATTATAGAGTCACTTTTGTGACTTGGAAGCTAATCCCAAATTAATGAAATTACTTACTTCAAGCATAAAATCTGACCTGAGAAACAATGCTCCAAACCAGGGTACTTAATAACTGTATGTTTCTTTCATGACATAAAAAAAGACTTCTGCCTTCACATAAAGCTTACATTTATCCTAGTGCACGAGTATAGATTTGGCAAGACAGAGTCGAATCATAAACAAGTAATTCCAAGTGATTGTGTCAACATCCTCTTAGATCTTCCACTAAGGAGCACCACCAGATGGCATGTTTTTCTTGAAAAAGGTACAATTTTTGTAAGTATATTCGATGATGGACAGGAACCTTGACAAGTGGCTGTTTGGCTGTTCTGTGAGACTGAGCTGGAGGACACAATCCAAAAATGGATGGAAGATGGACAGTAGACACACTGAAATACCTGTTATATATCCATCCACTTCCTGGAGCTGTGTATTACATTTTATGGTCACTGGGATTTGGTTTCTATCCCAGCAGCACTGGCATAAGGCAAGAATCAACCTAGTCCACCACAGGGTACACTCACATATATATACCTGTTATCACTCCGAGCCAATATGGAGTTACAATACAATACAATATAATTTATTTTTTGTATAGCCCAAAACCACACAAGAAGTGTCACAATGGGCTTTAACAGGCCCTGCCTTTTGACAGTCCCCCAGGCTTGACTCTCTAAGAAGACAAGGAAAAACTCCCAAAAAATAACCTTGTAGGGAAAAAATGGAAGAAATCTCAGGAAAGGCAGTTCAAAGAGAGACCTCTTTTCAGGTAGGTTGGGTGTGCAGTAGGTGTCAAAAAAAGGGAGTAAATATAATACAATACACAGAACAGAACACAAGTAATCCTCAATACAATATAATACTGAAATAGAAATATTACATGTACACAGCAGAATTCAACAGTAGATGATATCACATAATACAATCTGGATTTGTTTAGAGTTTCCAATATACATAACCAGAACATCTTTGTGAGTAACCAGAGAAATATCCACAAAGAGAGAAACCAGTCCATGTAGTTATGAGGCAACATGCCTTGCAACAGCATTTTCAAGACCTTTAAGCATTTGCGACCTGAGTTTTCATAACAGTTTTAATCGCGCCCCCGTAACGTTTTTTTGAAAGGAGCCCACTAATACCAATTTGTTCTTTTTTAATTAATGAAATATCATAGATACATATTTTATTATACCTACTTAGCTTTTATCGACATTTATCTAACTCTATATTTATTTTTCTAGTATCATAATGTAGTTTAAGTTAACTTTTTTGGTTTCAATAGATGTATTTTTCATATTTTTGATTCTAGTTTTCTTTTTTTCACATCTTACTTCGCGTCCCCCTAGGGGAGCCCGTCCCACAGTTTGAGACCCACTGCCTTACAAAATGATAGATAGATAGATAGATAGATAGATAGATAGATAGATAGATAGATAGATAGATAGATAGATAGATAGACTTTGTCCCTAAGAGGAAATTAAGACTTTACAGATGCTCAAGAAAAACAGAACTATCTCTCTTTTATAAAAAAAATCTTGGGAGGGAGACAAGATGTGATCTTCTCAGAGGACAATTTGATGTCCTGCGAGGGACACTTTAATGTCACGCGAGACAAGGCAGTGAGACAACATTAAAAACAAGTTCATGTACATCTAACCTAGCAGTTGTTGGAATGCATTTGGCAGACACACATCATGTGCTCACAGCTCTTAAAACAACAATAAGCAGAAGCAGGACACGGAAGCAGGAGATGATCCGACCACTTCTCCTTAGCGTGCGTTCAGCCCCCTCCCCTTCACAATGTGAGCGGCAGAGAGGCGAAGTGGCAAAAGGACAGCTGCTGTACAAGCAGAACACGCAGCTCTCCAGCAGCAGCAAGACAACATGATCCAACAGCATCTCCTTAGCATGCCTTCAGCTGCACAGGTTCAGCAAACACGGGGGTGGGCGAGCGAAGCAAGCAGGGGGCGGAGTTAATAAAAAAAACAATCACCCTCCAAAAACACACACAAGAACTTTTGGCTTGGCAAATGATAAGAGATCTGTTGCTGATATTTTAATGATAGGTTAATCTGTTAAAAGAAACAAAGAAAAGCAGGCAATGTGGCTAACTCACAGGTCCTCAGGTAAAGTCTTAAAATCCATTCGCAAGTCTACTATAAAGTGACTGCCCCCTTTCTGTATGGTGTGACAGGTGGCTGGGTGTGGTCACCAATCAGCCACCTACTTAAGGAGCCGCCGCCCTGCAATCAAGGCTGGAGTCGGGTGAGGAGGAGGACAAGGTCGAGTCAGAGGAGGCGAAGAGAGGCCTGAGTATTTGTGTGAAGAGGACTGTGTTTGTGGACTTTGGGGAGCTGGGGGTTTGGTGGCGGTGCACTTGACTTTTGTATAGCATTGTGTAAATAAACATGGGTGATGATTAAAACGGTGTCCGTCTGTGTGTGTCCGGGCCGCTATACTTCACAATGGTCAGGTCTTAAGTAGCTCTAGGACCAGAAGAAGAGGGACTTATGATTGAAATGGAAATGACGTCAGAGCTCCTTCAGACTTTTTTTGTCAGAAATGAGTGGGTGAAAGAAGAAACGGGGTAAATGAGTACACCAACCCATGGCTCAGAGTGAAGTTACAATCATCATAGGTGCTGCACTATGCACATATCTGGGTTAGCGTCTAATAAAAGGATTATAAGTGCAAGTATGATTGATCAGATTTTGGTCAGATTTGACCAGTTACATTTAAAGGCATTTGATGCTTAAATAAGGCCAGGCCAGCTTGTTGTGTCCATGAATGAACTGTGTGGCATATTGATGGCGGTTTGTCATCGTTCCTTCCAAAGTCCCATGCTTACAGTCACCACATATTTCATCATCAATCAGAGTGTTGGTAACAGAGTGAATCATTTCTGCTACTAAGTCCCTATTTGTTGAGGGTAGAATACCTCTAGAGCCCTTAAACCTTTGGATAAAAATTGGACGTGAACCTTGTGGCACTACTGCTAAATCATTCGCCAGCAAGGAGGTGGCTGGCTCAGTTCTTTAATAATACTGTTCACCTCTCTGAGGTGGCATGTTTTATACATACTGCGGACAGAATACAGTTGTGTGCCAGTCCTTTAAGGTGCCAACATCACCATCCTCTATAATCAACACATAAGAGGAATGAGCTGGCCCAGCCTGTAACAAAGATAACATGACACACTGCTTTTTGCTTCTGAAAAATGCTTTCTTTAAACCATTATTCTATAGATAAAGGTTGAGAAAAAAAAATCAATAATGCAGCTTTCAACTTCAAAAAAACAAACTATGAAGATTTGATATATTTTAAGTGATGAGGGTAGATACTAACTAAGGATGTACACGTATGGAGCAGTAGAACAAGTTTTAAAGCAGGGACACTGCTGGTCCGTCAGTAACCTGGCAGAAGTATTCATCCCCCTAGGTATTTGTCTCATTTTGTTGCATTACAAACTGGAATTAAAATGGATTTTCATTTAGATTTTATGTAATGGATGTCCTCATTCATGCACCAAACTCCATTCAAGTCGCTCTACCTCTCGCCACGTGTTGGAGCGTATCTTGTCTCTGCTTAGCTAGCGACACCAGTTTGTTCAGCAGACATTATCTTCTAGAGACTGTTAAAGAGCAATGCTTGAAAACTGTGAGAGAGAGATCACAGCTACATGTGTTTCAGAGGGTAGCTGCTCATTGGCAGAGATATCATTGCCACGTGCTCTTCTCTCCACGTTGGTGGATGCTCTCCCATCAGATCTGAACACAATCAGATACAGTGCCAACGTTTGACATTGGAGCGTACCTACCTTCTGCTTGGCCAGATATACCTTGCCAACTTTGAACATTTTTGGCAAAGAGATCACAGCTACATTCTTGCCCCTGATAGCAAAACCAAAAATATTGTATATCGAGAAGCCCTCGGATCCGAAAGCTATCAAGATAAATTCTTCTCAAGACAAATTATTATATTTCTTAAAATTTATTTATTGATTTTTAAAGTTTGTCCTGTTTCACTACTACGTGGGTGGAGCCACAGGGGACAGCTAGTTGACTTATAAAAAAAGACCCATACATTTAGAGTTGGTTATCCCCAAGAAGCATCTGCTGATGTCAATCATTCCTTGCCAAAACAAGAGATCGCGGAAGGTCTACAACCAAGATTGTTGATTTGCATAAAGCTGGAAAGGGTTACAAAATAATTTCAAAGAGTTTAGATATTCATCAGTCCACTCTTTGACAAACTGTGTATAAATATAGGTAATTTAACACTGAGGCAGCTCTCTTAAGTAGTGGGCGACCAACCAAGGTCACTCAAAAGGCAAAATGCTGAATGCTTAATGAGGTGAACAACTCAATCTTAGTTTCATCAGTCCACAAAACATTTTCCCAATGGTATTGCAGAGTGTGAAGATGATATTTGACAAATTTCAAACGTACACTGATGTCTTTTTTGCTTGGAGAGCAAGAGTTTTCTCTTTGATGTCTTTCCGTGGACAACATTCCTGTTCAATGTTTTGCATGTGGTAGACACATAAACAGAGATGTTCACCTGTTCCAATGATTCCTTCAAGACATTAGCTGTTACTCTGGGTTTCTTTTTCAACTCATTGAGGTGAGTCAGGTTTAATACAGGTTTCCTCCCCTCGGTTAGGTTTCAATTCCCTTTTAAATGTATTTTAATTTTGTTCATTTTTGGTGTTTTAGTTACTTACCTTTACGAAAATATTGCTATATCTTTTTTAACCTTGTAATAGCTCTCTCTCTCATATATATATATATATATATATATATATATATATATATATATATCTATACTAATAAAAGGCAAAGCCCTCACTGACTCACTCACTCATCACTAATTCTCCAACTTCCCGTGTAGGTAGAAGGCTGAAATTTGTCAGGCTCATTCCTTACAGCTTACTTACAAAAGTTGGGCAGGTTTCATTTCGAAATTCTACGCTAACGGTCATAACTGGAACCTATTTTTTCTCCATATACTGTAATAGACTGCAGCTCGATGGCAGTAGGAGGCGGAGTTGCGTCTCACGTCATCACGCCTCCCACGTAATTGAGTGCCTGCCCATATAAGGTAAAGTAAACACTTAATTTTTTTACTCCTTTCCCTAAGCTATAGCCTAGACAACTGCAAACACGGGATCCCATTTCTAGACCGCGGCAAACTAATATTAAGGCACTTCGCACTTTCTTTTGCACGTATCGATTATGAATATATGAATATGAAGACACGCACAGGAGTGGAGGACCGACAGTGCCATCCTGGACAGTTAATAGCAGGGCTGTCTCTCCAGTCTACACGAGACCTGCCGCGACGCTTCCCAAAAGGCGCTCATATCGTCAGCGAAGACGTCTCTCTACACTATATAAAAGAAAAAGGCAAGTTTCCTTTCTTTACACCTTTTTTCCTTTTATCCCAAACCAAAGCCTTTCTCTCTTAACACTGCAGAGGACACAAAACTAATTTTCTTTAATTGCTGGTAATGCCGGTAAGGCACATTACCACAGGCAGAAATTTGGACGTTCACATACAAAATGTAATTTCTATACCACAGCCGTCATGTAGCGCCTTTCAAAACGGATCAACTACCGAGAGAAGATCCATATACATTTTAGCTGCTGTTAGTGCTACTTACCTGTTGTGTTATACCGTCTTTAAAGTGTAGCTTACCCAAAACCACTCCAGTAGTGCTCAATGTATCTTTACTTCTTAAAACGTTAATATTTTACTGTTTAATAACTTATAGACTACATTTTATTTTTTTCCCGTGCACTCAGTGAGCAAGGCCAATGGGTGATCAGTTATATATATATACAGTACATATATATGAATGACCTCCAAAGAGCGCGGAGACTTTTGATCACGTGAACGTGTCTGCAAAAAGTTGCATCTCCTGCCCTGCAAAAGTCAAGCAGCCGGCACACGCCGCATAGCTATGCCGGCCTTTGAGACGCTGACTGTGCTTCTGCCTTAAGTCAAAGTGAGCACTCTTCATTTTTTTTCCTCCTTCCTCTGAGCTATAGCCCAGACAACTGCAAACACGGGATCCCTTTTCTACACCGCGGCAAACTAATATTAAGGCGCTTCGCACTTTCTTTTACACGTATATGATTATGAAGTCGCGAAAGACACGCACAGGAGTGGAGGACCAACAGTGCCATCCCGGCCGGTTAATGGCAGGGCTGTCTCACCAGTCTACACGAGACCCACCGCGATGGTCCCCAAAAGGCGCTCATATCGTCAGTAAAGACGTCTCTCTACACTATATAAAAGAAAAAGGCAAGTTTTCTTTCTTTACACCTTTTTTTCCTTTTACCCCAAACAAAAGCCTTTCTCTCTTAACACTGCAGAGGACACAAAAGTTATTTTCTTTAATTGCTGGTGATGCCGGTAAGGCACATTACCAGAAGCAGAAATTTGGACGTTCACATAGAAAATGTAATTTCTATACCACAGCCGTCGTGTAGCGCCTTTCAGAAGGGATCTACTACCGAGAGATGATCCATATACATTTTAGCTGCTGTTAGTACTACTTACCTGTTGTGTTACACTGTCTTTAAAATGTAGTACCTGAAACCACTTCAGTAGTGCTCAATGTAGCTTTACTTCTTAAAACGTTAATGTTTTACTGTTTAATAACTTAGACTACATTTTATTTTTTTTCCCTTGCACTCAGTGACCAAAGCCAATGGGTAATCAGCTATATATATATATATATATATATATATATATATATATATATATATATATATATATATATATTGTAAAAGACTCAATATGAGGCAGCAAAAAGGTTTGGGGTTTTCCGGCCCCATATATTGTCTGCAATCCACAATTCAAAATTCAAAAAGATCAGGTCAAAAGTATAAACAAACAGTTCATACGTGCGACGCGGGTGGCCATTTTATAGGGGAGGAGCCGGAAGTGGAGGAATGCTGGGAAGGAGGCGTGAGGGATGACGGGACTGCTGACGTCAGGGAAGATGGCGGAGGAAGGGCGGAAGTGGACGTACTGCGGGAAAGGTCCTATGGCGGAGCGTCTTTAGTTCTGGAAAACAAAGGAGAAAGGTTAGTACACCGCCACTTCCTGCCGGCGAACGTCTTTCGATGTGTTTTAAGGTCCATCCGCGGCCTCCTACTCGCGCATGCGTGACACGATATATAATATATATATACTGTATATATATATGTACACACACACACACATATAGGCACATACATATATATACACATATATATATTTGTGTGTGTGTGTGTATATATAATGTAGATATGTATATATGTATATATATGTACAGTATATGTATATATATGTATATATATATATATATATATATATGTAGACTCAAACCAATTATGGCAGCAGCAATCCAAGCTGTGAGAAAACAGTAAAAAGGAGGCAAGTCAGACATCGCAGTACATTTTCTGATGCAGCTAGACGAAAACAACTTTGTGACACTGCTGCCAAATACTTGCAGAAAAATCCACAACTTAATAGACACACTGTCGCTAAATACTTGCAGGCAAATCCACAACTTAATAGAGACGCAGCCGCTAAATACTCACATAGCGATTTGGGTAGTGAACAGTTCAATGAATGAAACCTGTTATCTTTACAACGGTAGACAAACACAGAATGTAACTAGAACACAACACATCCTCCAAATACGAACCTGATTGAAAGAAATAATAATAATCAAATCCTTGATGACAGCAACACTCATAACAATGACAAAACAATTACTTTGACAATCATGTTACGTTATTTTTAAAATGTTTCCTTTTCTTTTTCATAACGTTTTTAACACACGACTTCTCCACTGCGAAGCATGGGTATTTTGCTAGTATATATATACTATATATAAAATCCAACGTCTGTCTGTCTGTCTATCCGCTTTTCACAAGAGAACTACTTAATGGATTTAGATCAGGTTGTTTTCTATAATTTGCTTGAACATTCTGGTTGTTTTTGCGACTTCTCTCATCACGCTAAGTATCACAGTTCGCTTGCTTGAGCAATATATTCGTGCTAATCTGAGACAGAGGCTGTGGGCCAAGAGGAGGGAGAAGCGTGATGTCAGGAGTGGGGAGCTGGGCAGGGCCCTCCACACTGTCCTGTTTCACTACTACATTGGCAGAGCCATGGAGGACGGCTAGTATTATATATTTTTGTGCTTATTTGTACTCTGCCATGTTCCTTGCATTTTGTGGGTGGGTCTCCAAGGGGCAGGACCACCCTGTCCTAATCAATAGGGGACTGCTCCCAGCCTTTATACTGAGGCTGGAACAGCAAGCCCCCATTACTCATCTGAATGAGTTCTTAGGTGATTATTGTGAGTATTAACACACTTTTCATGGACTTTGTTATTTTTTTTTACTTTTTTTTGCTGTTTAATGGACTCATTTGACTCAGGATTGTATTTCAGGCAATTTTGTTTTTCTCTCTTGAGCCTTAAACTTGTATTTGTTTCCTTTTTTAAAATAAATTTCCTCTTTTATAAAGATTCTTGTGGGACTTGTCTCTTTACAAGCCAGAATATTCATGGTTCTCCCTCTTGAGAAATCTATGACTCTCTTTTGATTTTTGAACTTTAATAATACCGTAGATCCCGTTATATTAGCTTTAGCATAACGCCGGATCTGCGGCCCCGCTTCTGCTTTCTTTCCCTCCTCCGTCTGTGTCGTCTCCTAGACCCGACAACAATCCACGGAGAGCCCGCTGGTCTCGCTATGTTGTCTGGGATGTTGTGTGTGTGATGAAAAACACTTGAAACAGATGTCTGGCTCTGGACACCGATGTCTATAAGGTTCTGAATGGTGTAGCGGATGTTCACCAAACCGATCGTGCACAAACAAGGACAAAAAAGTACAAAACAACAAAAAGTGCACTGAAAAGGAGAGCCCTGAGCCGCTGCGACCATGCGTGCCGCCATGCTCCTAGCTTAATCGAAGTAGGCTTCGCACTTTTTATAACTTTTTGGTTAGTACATTAGAAAAATTATTGGTGTTTTGGTAAATTATGCACATTATATTATATATCAAAAATGCTGGCAGTCTCAAATTCTCGCCGATAAACATTATAAATATACCCAAAGAGACACTTTTAAGGAAATTTAGAAATTTTGCTTGGAGAAGGGGGTCGGCTTCAATACCGGTCATTGGCAAATACATGTAATTTAGTAGGTAGAGAAGGAGTTCGGCTAATATACCGGGTCGGCCTGTATTCCGGGATCTACAGTAGTTTAAAATTCTGTTCTCCATTTGGAGCCTATTCTGGATTGATACCTCTGGGTCACCTAGAGTCAGGCTTGAGCTCAACCAGTAAGTTTTCTCGACTGTTTTTTGATGGTCTTTTTAAGGACCTCCCTCATTTTTGTTATTTTGTGATGCCAGAATCACAACACTCACAAGGGAGAGAAAACAGTCTTTATAAATGGAGAATTTTCTTACAAAGACAGAAAAAAATAACAAAAATGCTCAAAAGAACAAAAACAAGAAGGAAAAAATTATTTGACTAAAAAGGCAATCCACAGCCACCAAGTCTCAAAATACAATCTATAAGCAAAATCCAATCCAACAGCAAGGAGAACCCATAAACTAGAAACATCATAATCAAAGAGTGGCAACCACAAACTCCATGCTCCACTGCCAGGTTTCTCTTTCTGACAGACACATACACCCAGAATGAGAAAACAGCAGCAGTGACATCAAGCCGGACATGTCTCTTGAGGTTTCATCCATAGAATACAATGAATACAGTATAAGTATATTTAAAGACTGCATTAAGGTTAAATTACAAACAAACATAACTGATATTAGATGGACGGATGGATGTACTTTATTTGTCCCCAAGGAGAAATTAGACCTTTACAGAAGCTCAAGAGAGAGAAATATATAAATAACCCCCTAAACATACTTAACAACTTCTGGCTTGGATATTGGAGAACTGCTACAATAAATAACAGAGCTAGGTAGGTGGGGGGGGACGCCCATCTAGCATCCAGGGGGAAGTATTGCACTGTCCAGGGCTGCTCCCCCTGAATACAGTGTGCAGGGGCATCCCGGCTGGGCATGGATGCCAGGTGCCTGTCACACCAGGGACAAAGAAACAAAGAACAGAGCAAATCAGACCAGAATCACAATGAAAAGAACAGAGCAAGAAGTCCTAACACAGCCACTTCACTTCTACTAACACTAATGACAAAACATTGGAAATTCTTTATTTTAGAGAGAGATCTGATACACGAACAGTAGGAGCCACACGCTGGTATCTTTCTTATGTGGGCCATGATGCCATAAGCTGCCCATGACCAGTGCTGGCAGTAATGAAATAAAAGTAACAAACATTATGTAGTCAGATTACTCTTTCTCTTTCTAAGAGTACTGTTAAAATGTTTTGGGGACCTGAGCAGATCAACATTCCTGAGATCTTCATATTTCTTTATTTTCAGATATTGTACGATGGACACCAGTTGTTTTGGCTCATTTTATATCTCATTATTGTTTGGCTGCTAATTACGGAAAAAGAAACAATTAAGAGGTCTGAGTCTTCAAGAACAAGTCAATTAAAACCAGTTCAAAAGAAGTTAATTAGCAGCAAAAACAGGACACTCATTAAGAAAAGGGTTAGAATGAAGACCTGCAGCCACAGTGGTCCTCCAGGACTGGAGTTGGCGACCCCTGGTCTAGAGACTGATACTTGTACTCTGCATATCAGGGCACTAGTAACGTAACACTGTGTTAGCCTTCTTAATGGCTTCTGAACACTGTCTGGAAGGTGATAGCGTGGAATCCATTATGTCTGCTAACTCCCTTTCGTAAGGTGTACTCACGACATTCAGACCTCCCATTGTGTATTCAAACCTAACATTTTTATTTCCTACGTGTAATACTTTACTTTTATTGACATTAAACTTCATCTGCCACAAATTAGCCCAGGCCAGTATGCTGTCCAAGTCCCTCCTAGCTTCGTAAATTATTTTCAAAAGTAATGTTCCCCAAGACAACAGGCGACAGACAACAGGCATAAAGACCATTGACCATTTGCAGAAATATCCTCCATTGAATAAGCAGAGCACAATACGCAGCTGTCAGAATAAGGGTAAAAAATAATTAGCATGCAGAAAGACGTATGCCACATGTGTCAAAAGCTGAAAAATAAATCCTTGCAGCAAAAGTCTTGGATTCGTGATAAATATTCATAGCATACAAAATCAAATGCAAATGACGCACACACATTAGAAGCGTGATCCTGACAGGTCGCCCCTTCCTATTAAGCAAACTGACCTCATGAAGACCAAAAGTTTTTCTTCTCTTTTATTCTTGATGGACCACCTGTTAAAGAGTTAGGCTTAACATCTTAGCTTCAAGTTCATTTTCTGAGTGTCAGTTTGAATGTGAATAACATCATAACTTAGTTTTCTTTCTTCAGTAAAGAATAAAACTTTGGGTTTGTGTTAGAACTCAATCCTATAAAATGTGTCTGTTGGCTCTTCTTGTCTGATAAAGCTTTGAACCTTCTGATGCTGTCTGACAGCCAAAAGGGGGAGCAGCAGGCAAAAGATGTAGCACTCAACTCAGCAATCGTGAACAATTAACCTTACCTGAATGAGTGCCAATATCTAATAGTCATTATTCTATCCTAGAATGATTAGAGGGATACTTGACATGCTGATACTTCATTGTAAAGTATTATGTATTTTCTGACACAGCTAAGGATCCAGCTGTGATCAATGCCAGCAAGTGGGTGTGGGCTCCATATTCTAATTACATTGCTGGAGGACACATTTCTTAATAGAAATCTGTCCCACATTTCTGCATGCCAATGTAAATGAAGACAAACGATGCAAATGAATCCTTCAAGCAAAGGCATATTTTATTTCAGTGAACTGCATGACTGGAAGGCCATTGGAACATCAAGTCTGAGGTGATTTTCAATCAATCCATCCATCCATTCTTTAATGAACCCACTTAATGAATTCAGGTATGCTGAGGCTGGAACAACCCCTGGATGGGGCATCGGTCCACCCACCCACAGGGCACGGCCACACAGACGGCAAGTTTAGACCTACCAATTAACCAAGCTGGAAAATCTAAAATATATGACATCTAATTTAATCACACTGCATTTTTCACAGCTAGTTGTTCTGCAGATACTCACATTAGGAGTGAAAGAATTCATTTTTCATGCTTTCAGTTTTGAAAAGATGGTAATACAGAAATCACCACATACTTAAAAAAAGAACAAGTACAAGACAAATCCCGTGGGCTCATCCAGGAGCCAAAGTTACAGTCACCACTTGAGCACATGTAAGACTAGTGGGCAGTTCATGGCAGCTTTATGTACAGTATGTTGTGTGGGGGTCTTTATTGTTATTATAGGACTGCTAACAGTTCAGAGGAGACACGCAACTTACAATTTCATTATGGACAGGGCCTTGCAAAAGTATTCACCCAGACGGTGATTGTCATGTTTTGTCGCATTACAACCTATAATTCAAATTTATTTTTAGGGTGTTTGCACCATTTGATTTATACAGCATTCCTACCACTTTGAGGGTGCAAAATATTATTTATTGTGACAAACAATAATTAGAACAAAAAGGAGAAATTCTGGGTGTGCATAGGTATGTTACCCCCTGTGACAGATTGGGGGCAGTATCGCTCCCTTGAACCCCTGTCCAAGACTCCAGACACCAGGAAAAAGTCCAATAATCGACTTTATTAATTCGCCACAGTGCACAAAGCACCCTCTCCTCCACTGTATTCATAAATCACAAAACACTAATCACAAATACAACCCTCCAACTCCCAGACGCATTGCCACCCTTCCACCCAGCTCAGCTCGCCATCTGGGAGCTCCCACAGTCCTTTTATCCTTCCTGACCCGGAAGTGTTCCCAATCCCCAGTCCACGTGATTCTCTATCACTTCCGGGTCAGGTACAAGTCCTTCTTCTCACCCCGGAAGCACGACGCATTTCCTTTGACGCACTTCCGGGTTATAGGGCACAAATGAGTCTTCGGTCCTCCCTGCAGCTCCCTCTTGCGGCCCCTGTGGTATCCAGCAGGGTCGTGTATAAAAACTACATAGTCCATGACTCCCTGCTGGTCTTCGGGACACCTCCATATTGCAGGGAGGGCGGCATGAGGGTATTGGCCGGGATGACAAGCCGGCCAAAGACCACACCCCAAAGTCAATAATGTCTGTTGAATGTCTCTGTTAGCTTAGCACATCTCGCCACTGGGATTTTCACCTATTCCTCTGACTCCTTCAAATTCAATGGGTTGCATTGGATTACTGCCATCTTCAAGTCATGCCACAGACTCTCATGTGGATTGAGGTCTGGGCTTTGACTCAGCCATTCCAAGACATTGAAACCACTCCAGTGTAGCTTTGGCAGTATGTTTAGGGTCATTCATTGTCCAACAGGAAGGTAAACTTTCATCCCAGTCTCAAATTTCTGGCTGACTGAAACAGGTTTTCCTCAAGAGTTTCCCTGCATTTAGTGCCATCCAGCTTTCCTCACAATCCTGACCATTGCCCCTGTATCTGCCGATGGCAAACATCCCAACAGCCTGATGCTGCAACCACCATGCCTCACTGTGAGAATGGTGTTCTTGGGGTGATGGGAAGTATTGGGTTTGAGCCACACATGGCGTTTCCCATGATGGCCAAAAAGTTCAATTTTAGTTTCATCTGACCAGAGAACCTTCTTCCATGTGTTTGGGTCATCTGCCTCATACTTTTGGGGAAACTCCAAGTGTGTTTTCTTAATTTTTCCGGCTACTCTTTGTAGAGTGTACAGCTTAAAGTGGTCCTATGAACAGACACTCCCGTCTCCGCTGTGAATCTTTGCAGCTCCTTCAATGTTATAGTTGGTGTCTTTGTTGTATCTCTGATTAAAGCCCTCCTTGCCCAGGCCTGTGACTTTTGGTGGATGGCCTTCTCTTGTCTGGTTTGTAGTGGTGCCATATTCTTTCCATTTGGTTATAATAGATTTAATGGTGCACTGTAGGATATTCAAAGTTTTGGATATTTTTTTTCACAACCCAACCCTGATGTATACCTCTCTACAACTTTGTCTCTGACTGTCTCGAGTGCTCCTTGGTTTTCATGTTGTTTGCTTAGTGGTGTTGCAGAGTCAGGTGCCTTTCAGAACAGGCATATTTATACAGACATCATGTGACAAATCAATTTTGACAAGCCAATTATGTGACCTCTGAAGTTAACTATGTGGAACAGATCTTATTTAGGGGTATCAAAGCAATACATGAATACATATGCATTCAGAACTTTTCAGGTTTTACTTTTTATATATATATATATACTTTTTACGTTTTATATATATCTATTCTAATAAACGGCAAAGCCCTCACTGACTGACTGACTCATCACTAATTCTCCAACTTCCCGTATAGGTAGAAGGCTGAAATTTGGTAGGGTTATTCCTTACAGCTTCCTTACAAAAGTTGGGCAGGTTTCATTTCAAAATTCTACGCGTAATGGTCATAACTGGAAGCTGTTTTTCTCCATTTACTGTAATGGAGATGAGCTTGAAACCCGTGGGGCGGAGTTTCGTGTGACATCATCACGCCTTCCACGTAATCACGCAGTACGTAGAAAACCAGGAAGAGGCCCAAAAAGCACTGAAGAAAACATGCATTATATAATTGAGAAGGCAGCGAAACAATAAGAAGCGAGCGAGTGACATATACAACCATATTCATGAGTTCTGCTACTTCGGAAACAAAGCACGATGTAAACCTACACTTTAAATTAAGTTCATAGACAGGCTGTCGCTGGCGTTTGTAATTTAGTGCCTACACATATAAGGCCGTCCGTCAGCAGCAATCCAATAGCAAACTGCCACTGGTAAATATTCAAGGGTGAAGGACTGTCCTTATGCAGAGGAAAATGAGATGGTCAGGGTGGTGTTTGGCACAAACTCAGCGAAACTGCGAGAGAAAGTTTTAAGTGCCGGGACTTCGGTAACATTAGATACAGCCATGGACATAGCACGAGATGGCACCAGCACAGCTGGGAAACTTCGATGCATGTACACCGAGCGGCTCACGTGAACTGACACAGTGCACAGACAGAAAGCAACAGTTCCAAAGAGCGCTGAACAAAAAATGAATTACACAATTGAAAAGGCAGCAAAAAAATATGAAGCGTCTGATACATACAAGCATATTCATAAATGCAGCTACTGTGGAAACAAAGCACACGGTGGAAAAAGTCAATGTCCCGCTAAAGGAAGACAGTGTAAAAAACCCGTGCATGCAGTGTGTCGGTCTCAGATAAAGAAGAAGACGAGCTGTTTATTGATGCAGTAAGAAACGAATCGATGAATGAAACCTGTCATCTTTACAACGATTGACAAACACGGAATGTAACTTGAACTCAACACATCCTACAAATACGAACCTGATTGAAAGAAATAATGATAATCAAATCCTTGATGACAGCAACACTCAGTAAAACTCACAAAACAATTACTGTATATTGACAGTCATGTTACGTTATTTTTAAAATGTTCCCTTTTCTTTTTCATAGCTTCTTTAACACACTACGTCTCCGCTGCGATACGCGGGTATATATATATATATGTATATATATACCCCGATCTACATACTCGAATAATGGATACTTTATTCGCCATCAATGATTGTTTTGGTAAAGCCATACTCAGTGTATTCATTAGATGAACGGTAAAAAGTAAGAGCGAGGAGGATGACTTATTGAGGTATGCAAGCAAAACCACAATAGCACGTGGGCTCGATGTACGAAAAAATATATCTTTTCAAGTTCTATTTACTCCATATGTGTCAAACTCAAGGCCCGCAGGCAACATCCGGCCCAGCGTGTAATTATATCTGACCCGCGAGATCATTTTATATTGTATTATTGTTATTAATGGCCCGGGTATATGAAGCGCTGGTAACACAATAAACTACAGATCCCATAATGCAGCGCTTCAGCTGCCTTGCCGAACACTTACGCGTCCCGCCGTCTCTTCAGTCGTTTCCTTACTTTGCGAAGGAAGCAGCTTTCTCAGAGCTTCTGCACTGTTTTATAAACGAACGATATATAAGAAAGTCCTTTTTCCTTGCTCCGCCAACGAAGCAGCCTTTTTATTTAATCCACGGGATCTCCGCTGTTTCATTGTTCATTTATTATGATTTTTATAGTTATTGTATAGGTTTTATTTAATCCACGGGTTTTCTTCTGTGTTCACTGCGGTGTCTTCTTTCGTTTACGAGCTTTGCCAAGGAAGCAGCTTTCTCACAGCTTCTGCACTGTTTTAAAAACGAACGACATATAAGAAAGTGCTTTTTCCTTGCTTCACCAACGAAGCAACCTTTTTATTTAATTCACGGGTTCTCTTCTATTTTATTGTTCATTTGTTACGATTGTTACAGTTATTGTGTAGGTTTTATTTAATCCACGGGTTCTCTTCTGTGTTCACTGCGGTGTCTTCTTTCGTTTACGACCTTCGCCAAGGAAGCAGAAACTTACAACCACCGAAACTTTGTAACGGTACAAGACTTAAGGTCACATCTCTACAAAACAACCTAATTGAAGCAACTATATTTACTGGCAGTGCCTCAGGTGACACAGTTTTTATTCCTCGCATCCCCGTTATACCATCTAATCTCCCATTTCAATTCAAACGCGTTCAATTTCCAGTAAGGCTCTGCTTCGCAATGACAATTAATAAGTCTCAGGGACAAACACTACAAAAGGTTGGCATTGATTTGAGGTGGATTGCTTTTCACATGGCCAACTGTATGTTGCATGCTCAAGAGTGAGCTCAGCACACAGCTTAGTCATATTACAACCAGAGGGCCGAACTGACAACGTGGTATACAGAGAGATCCTTAACAATTAATTTTTACATATTTTCGTTCAGTCTAAAAATGTTTACTTTTTTATTAATAAAAATATTCAGACAGTATTTCACCGCTGCGAAGCGCGGGTATTTTGCTAGTCTATTCTAATAAAAGGCAAAGACCTCACTGACTGACTGACTAATCACTAATTCTCCAACTTCCCGTGTAGGTAGAAGACTGAAATTTGGCAGGCTTATTCCTTACAACTTACTTACAAAAGTTAAGCAGGTTTCATTTCGAAATTCTACATGTAACGGTCATAACGGTCGACAACGTCTGCAATGTTGAACTTTCTTATTTATGGCCCCATCTTCACGAAATTTGGTAGGCGGCTTCCCTGTGCTAACCGAAACCGATGTACGTACTTATTTTGATGGTATGACGCCACTGTCGGCCGACATATTGAACTTTCCAACGTCACTAATTTTCTAACTTCCCGTGTAGGTAGAAGGCTGACCCCATCTTCACGAAATTTGGTAGGTGGCTTCCCTGCGCTAACCAAAAACGATATACGTACTTATTTCGGTGGTGTGACGCCACTGTCGGCCGCCATATTGAATTTTCCAAACGTCACTAATTCTCCAACTTCCCGTGTAGGTAGAAGGCTGAAATTTGGCAGGCTCATTCCTTACAGCTTACTTACAAAAGTTAAGCAGGTTTCATTTCGAAATTCTACGCATAACGGTCATAACGGTCAACAATGTCCGCCATGTTGAACTTTCTTATTTATAGCCCCATCTTCATGAAATTTGGTAGGCGGCTTCCCTGCGCAAACCGAAACCAATGTACATACTTATTTCGGTGGTATGATGCCACTGTCAGCCACCATATTGAACATTTCAACGGTCTTTGTTACTTATGGGCCCATCTTCAAGAAATTTGGTACGCGGGTTCCCAACGCTAACTGAATCCTACTTACGTACATATATACGTCCATAGGCTGCAGCTCAGTCACCGTGTGAGGCGGCATTGGGTCCCCCATCCCAACGCCTCCCACGTTGTTGGCTGCCTGCCTATATAAGGCCGTCCGTCGCTCCAGTCTCTACATTCCCTTCCTTGCTTCGCCACGGGATTCACGTCTCCCTGCTGATAACTACAGCCTTTTTATTTAATCCACGGCTTCTCCGCTGTTTTATTGTTCATTTATTACGATTATAGTTATTGTGTAGGTATTTTAGACTTACTTTACATTGTTCAGGTACCCATTTCCTTTATCATTCCAACCGTACCCGCATTAACATGTCTATCGAGGTGATCACCATCGATCAAAGAACTGTCACTTACTGAGTGGTTTCCATGCCCGGGGATGGCACCTATCTTTTCCATTCTCTGTGTTACATATTGCACGGCCATATCAGGCTCACTCTTGATATCCGGAGGAACATTGTGTCTTATGTATTGAATGACTGGGACAGGTTCAAGGTGTGGACTGATGATGGTACAGGAGATAATTATACTACACAGGAGTACTAGAAGAGTGAAATGCTTAAGCCCTTCACCTACGCATCTGCATGTGAGGTAATGGCTGCTGCTGAATTGTTCAGTTGTCACTTTCAAGTGTACCGAAATGGCCAAATATTTTACACCTTTGGACAACAATGCCTCTTAAACATCTTAGATTCACAGGTGACGATTTCAGTAGTGGACACTTTGATGTTTATGAATGTTTAAACTCTGAAAAGCTGGATGTGAAGTTATCGATGAAACTGGTTGTATACTTACAATGCTTGACAGATGTCGAATGTCTCTTCAACACAAGTCCTACAAATACTGTCGTAATTGAAACAAACCATGAAACTCAAACCGATTATGACAGCAGCAATCCAAGCTGTGAGATTTGAAACAAGATTACTGTTCACATGGCCAACTGTACGTTGCATGCTTAAGAGTAAGCTCAGCGCACAGCTTGGTCATATTACAACCGGAGGGCCGAACTCACAATGTGGTATACAAAGAGATCCATAACAAATAATTATTGGTATATTTTCCCTCAGTTTAAAAAGGTTTAATTTTCTTCTTAATAAAACATTTAAGGCAGTACTTCGGTGCTGCGAAGCGTGGGTATTTTGCTATATATACAGTGGGATGCAAAAGTTTGGGCAACCTTGTTAATAGTCATTATTTTCCTGTATAAATCATTGGTTGTTACGATAAAAAATGTCAGTTAAATATATCATATAGAAGACACACACGGTGATATTTGAGAAGTGAAATGAAGTTTATTGGATTTACAGAAAGTGTGCAATAATTGTTCAAACAAAATCAGGCAGGTGCATAAATTTGGGCACCGTTGTCATTTTATTGATTCCAAAACTTTTAGAACTAATTATTGGAACTCAAATTGGCTTAGTAAGCTCAGTGACCCCTGACCTACATACACAGGTGAATCCTATAATGAGAAAGTATTTAAGGGGGTCAATTGTAAGTTTCCCTCCTCCTTTAATTTTCTCTGAAGAGTAGCAACATGGGGGTCACAAAACAGCTCTCAAATGACCTGAAGACAAAGATTGTTCACCATCATGGTTTAGGGAAGGATACAGAAAGCTGTCCCAGAGATTTAAGCTGTCTGTTTCCACAGTTAGGAACATATTGAGGAAATGGAAGACCACAGGCTCAGTTCAAGTTAAGGCTCAAAGTGGCAGACCAAGAAAGATTTCGGATAGACAGAAGCGATGAATGGTGAGAACAGTCAGAGTCAACCCACAGACCAGCACCAAAGACCTACAACATCATCTTGCAGCAGATGGAGTCACTGTGCATCGTTCAACCATTTGGCGCACTTTACACAAGGAGATGCTGTATGCAAGAGTGATGCAGAGGAAGCCTTTTCTCCGTCCACAGCACAAACAGAGCCGCTTGAGGTCTGCTCAAGCACATTTGGACAAGCCAGCTTCATTTTGGAATAAGGTGCTGTGGACTGATGAAACTAAAATTGAGTTATTTGGGCATAACAAGGGGCGTTATGCATGGAGGAAAAAGAACACAGCATTCCAAGAAAAACACCTGCTACCTACAGTAAAATATGGTGGTGGTTCCATCATGCTGTGGGGCTGTGTGGCCAGTGCAGGGACTGGGAATCTTGTCAAAGTTGAGGGACACATGGATTCCACTCAGTATCAGCAGATTCTGGAGACCAATGTCCAGGAATCAGTGACAAAGCTGAAGCTGCACCGGG
Organism: Polypterus senegalus; assembly: GCF_016835505.1. NCBI lineage: Eukaryota > Metazoa > Chordata > Cladistia > Polypteriformes > Polypteridae > Polypterus > Polypterus senegalus. The sequence goes on along the minus strand of NC_053168.1, from coordinate 31,256,552 downwards.
GCTGGATCTTTCAACAAGACAACGACCCGAAACACTGCTCAAAATCCACTAAGGCATTCATGCAGAGGAACAAGTACAACGTTCTGGAATGGCCATCTCAGTCCCTAGACCTGAATATAATTGAAAATCTGTGGTGTGAGTTAAAGAGAGCTGTCCATGCTCGGAAGCCATCAAACCTGAATGAACTAGAGATGTTTTGTAAAGAGGAATGGTTCAAAATACCTTCAACCACAATCCAGACTCTCATTGGAACCTACAGGAAGCGTTTAGAGGCTGTAATTTCTGCAAAAGGCAGATCTACTAAATATTGATTTCATTTCTTTTTTGTAGTGCCCAAATTTATGCACCTGCCTGATTTTGTTTGAACAATTGTTGCACACTTTCTGTAAGTCCAATAAACTTCATTTCACTTCTCAAATATCACTGTGCGTGTCTCCTATATGATATATTTAACTGACATTTTTTATCATAACAACCAACGATTTATACAGGAAAATAATGACTATTAACAAGGTTGCCCAAACTTTTGCATCCCACAGTCTATGGGGGGTTCCTACAACCCCCCAAAGTTGAATAGAATTGGTATATTCTAACTATTTCTAGCCTCTCTGACTATACATTATACGCAGTTAGTGACCTGCCTTGCCAGGTGTTAGTCGTTGAGGGCACATGGTTTTAAGTCGTGTCTTGCGTGCCAAGTAACATGAAAGACAACGAGCTCTATTGAATGTGCAGCGCTGTACGTTTAAAGCGTACAGAAGAAGTAAAGCATCCTTAAGTATAGAAACAACTAAAGTTTGACAAGAAAAGTTAAGTTTAGAGAAGAGACATTTTTCCAATATTTTGCCTTTTATTCTACATGTGCAACAACCATTTTTCTTTATTCTTGTGGGGTCTGTTTGCTTTGAATTTTCACAAAATATTTTAAAATTAACTTTTGGACTGATAGATTTCTTTTGGCATGCGTTTTACCTGTGTTTGAACCCGCCTTATACACTCGCAGCAACTTCCAGAGTGGCCGGCGAAAGCCTACACAATCATAGAGATTATATACTTAGGAAAGCATTGAACTCAGATCTCTGGATCTGTAAATCAACATCTCCAACTACTGCACCATTATGAGTCCAACAAAAAATGAATGCAATGCATGTATTTCATTTTCACAGGATATAGATCTTCTGATGCTTTTTCACTTTTATTCATAAAAGCGGAGATTTGTGTCTTCAAAGAAGGTAAGAGAGAATGCTAAAAAAAAAAAAGGCTGTGCCATATTTAAAGACGGATAGACTTCATACAGCGAGTAAGTATGGGTTTGAGAAGCACCACACTCCTGGTAATATTGTGATTGTCCACTTCAGTAAACATAAGTGAGCGCTTCATCGCACAGCTTGGGTGGATATTAAACTCTCCACGACATGTATTAACCCCTTAATGTCAAAAAGTAATGCTGTGAAATAAACTGCGTCTGATTAAACAGAAGAAAAAGTGTTTTGTGCAGCAGATGTGTTTATTTATTTATTTTTGTAATGCTTAATTAAAAAGATTAAAGAAATGCTTGGGGCACGCCGGCAGATCTAACACCTCCTTTAGACAGATTAACAGTGTAATTTATTCAAATGAACAGAACTAATCTCAAACAGCCTTCACACGAGAGACAAAAGCCATATCAGTTTTAATTGGAGCGATCAATAAACCAACATTAAAGACAAGCAAGATATGAATAAGTGGCAGATCTAGTTGCGGAAAATGCATTATATGTCTGAAAGTGAGACAGCAGGGCTGGCTTTGACGGGGGGAGTGCCAGCTTGCTTTCTCTGAGGCCCAGTGTTTCCTGCCAGATAGAAATGAGTATCACCTCTTTGGGCTACCAGAGTCACACAATCCCCCCGCACCTCTTAGTATGGAAAATATGAGCCAGGGATGGCAGTCGTGAGCTTCAGTCACACACAGTCTAATGTTCTATGAAGTACACACACAGTGTTGCAGGCCATGGATAAGCAAGTGGTGTTCATTTAAGGGCAAAACTGGCAAATTTTAGGATATGCAACAGTTGTACAAGGTGATCTTATTGATTATATGAATGTGTGAGCAGTTCTAATCACCTCTTTTTCTGGCCCTGAATGTGCCAAGTGCCAACACTTTGCCCAAGTAAAGCATTTGCCTGTTTTGTGGAGAAGCTAACATATATGTGACTAGCAGCGATAATGATTCAGAAATAAACCAGTAGTCCTTGATGTGACAAAGATATGGGATTGCTAACCACAAATCAGAAACATTAAATGGACTGGGATTAAAACAGCTGTGGTGGGCTGGCACCCTGCCCAGGGTTTGTTTCCCAGTGCGCCCTGTGTTGGCTGGGATTGGCTCCAGCAGACCCCTGTGACCCTGTAAGTTAGGATATAGCGGGTTGGATAATGGATGGATGGATGGATTAAAACAGACAAGAACATTTTTGTAGACAAGACAAGTAAAAACCAAACCAGAAGAACTACAAATGAAAAATCTTGAAGTTCTTCATTTTAATTAAATATTTTTAGTGTCATAAAACATCAGAACAATGTTCCTATATAGCCTGGCATCTGCTATGTCACAACATGATGCACGTTCCCCACATCAGGAAAGTGTCCCTTAAACTGCTGTAAAACTGGCACAGAATTATGTCATCAATAATATAACAAAAAAGAGCTTCAGAACAAAGCAAGGAATCAACACGGACCAAAATAAACCTAAACTTAGGCAGAACAGGAGGCGGTTTAGGTTTGAGTTTGGGTCAGAGAACAAAATATAGCCAAATAAACAAGCCCGAAAGACAACTAAACAAGATAACAAAGCCATGACTCTAACCCTGAAAATGCAGTAGAGGACACAAAGCAAAAGCACTGAAACTGGGAATCCTCAAGCAGTTAAATACAGACAAATAAACTCTTTAGAGGAGTCCGCAGTCTTGGTACACCCTACCAACAGTATGCAAAGAAAATACAAAATATCACAGGAAAAGATGTGAACAACTTCAAAAACAAAAATGAATATCAGAAATCGAATAACCAACCGAAAATAACCTACAGTGACAAACAAAAAGTCTTCAAAAATCTGTAAACCAAAAACCATAACAAATGGCTGTAGGTCCTGACAATCGTAGCATCATTTTCCCTTTCTCTTTGACACTGGAGTCTCCGTTATTCACTTCCTGAGTCTAATCTTAACTGTTTCGGGCCCTACAGTATGTAACAATGCTGCTCACGTGCTCTCTACATCTTCAAACCCCTGTGATACAGTGAGCTCTGTCAAGATGGATGGATTGACGATTTTGCTGAGGTCCAGTAAAGCTTCTCAGATTGGCTCAGGTTACCCACGTTACTGGTTTGAAAAGTCCACCTAAAAATGTACTGAAATAGTTAGTTGCCTTTGTAGGACTAAAATAATGTTGTCCAGCCCTTGTGACTTATTTGTTTTTTGTTGTTTTTTTTACTTTTTATAACACATCACCATTTTACCTTCCACAAATCACTTAATATGATGTAAGGCAGGGAGATTTTTATTTTCTTATTTTGATATACTTAATTAATCCCCGAGGGGAAATTGTCTTTTCAGCTGACCTTTGTGATAGAGACCATATCTTGGTAATTCTGGGCTGAATGGCAATGCACAATATATACAGTATTTCAGTATGTTCTGTGAGGTTAGAAAAATAATCAGTTGTACGTCAAAGTCATGTGTGAGATGTCACAGAAACTTTTATTAAAATAGACTGTGATGAAAATAAATTGCAAAGAGGCCAACAGGGAGTCTTTTCTGTTAGAAAATATACAAGTGCACAAGATATCAACATGTAAATGAAAAAAATAAATCATATAAATAGCCAGTGTTAAATATTCCTATCTTTAAAAACGCTCTTTTTATCTGTTTAAAACCACAGCATGATTAAAATATTGTGCAATTACGGAATTTTCTCTCCAGCTTAACAAAATACACAGCTGTGCAAATAACAATACAAATGAAAACAAAAGAACACAAGGCCTACTTGCTCTGGTTTTGTGCAAGGAACGCTAACTGCTCCTCAGTCTCAGGCTTGAGAGATGCCCTATGCAGCTTATAACATTACGAATGCCACTGAATGCCCTTTTTGGATGGAAAACTGCAGCTGGCACCAAAAACACTTCATTGCCCGTAGCTCAGTGATGGGAAGACAATTTCAAGTTCTGTCCATCATTTCTGCACCACTCTCTAAACTAACAGACTGCAAGTAGCTTGAAAGTTCATGTAATATAAAATTGAAAACAATATATACTTTACTTCATGTATTTAAAGAGGAGGATTACTGAAGAACAAATTAATTTTTACATTTTACTGACATCACTTAACCTAAACCAGACGATTAGTTTAAAAATATTTTACTGCTTTATTTTACTTCCTGTAAATAAAATTAATATACAGTCAATTTCTTAAGTAGTGGACTCACCAAGATGGCCAGATGAAGTCCTTATCCACTTGCCAGCCTGACCGCTTTGCCGTTGCTCCCATTGCCAGGTGATATTGCCACTTGTCCCTTTCCAGTGTGCGAAGCCATCCTGCGGGGCTTCAGTTATATGCTCCCTGGTGTAATTTTGAGAAGAATAGCCAGTCAGTCTGTAGACACGCACTTTTCATAACCCGCTCTTCAATGAAATGTACTGTTAAACTCATACAGTATGTGGCTCGCTCGCATGTCCTGCTCGACCGCACTTTTCTGTCCTCTCTGGCCATTGGACCTTACTTTATTCATTGTTAATTAGTATTGTCTAATTTTATTTTATTTTTATATTTTTCTTTTTTTTTTTCTTCGTCTTGTAACGCACTTTGAGCTACATCGTTTGTATGAAAATGTGCTATACAAATAAATGTTGTTGTTGTTCAAAGTATGTGTTTGGCAGAGCTGCTCTTGCAAAATTGTTATGACCCGGCAATTCGTATGTTGGATCAACGGTTTTAACAGCTTTTCCAAGCGTACTTGTTCCACAATTGCAACAAGATCGCGTCTTTGGCGATGTGGTAGGTCATCGACTCAGCTATACAGTACCACTTGCTTCTTTTCTCTTCATAAAGCACATCCCAGGTGAATGAAGTTTGCACCTTGCTTTGTTTCGGAAAGGGACACTGGGGAAGAAGGGCGAACACGAAGTGTTGCCAGCTTGGTGACTTTGCATGCCACTTTGGCGACTCTATTTCCAGTTGAGACAAGCGAATTTTCTTTTGTCAACTCATTAACTGCTGTTTTTTTAACATCTGATGGCCATCCAGTTCGACTATGTGCGCTTCAAAACTGCCCGGCATGTTCATTCGGAATCACAGATAAGCTACGAACTCCGCGCCTGCGTAACAGCGAGGGTCTAACGACCAATCATTACACGCAACTTTTGTTCCGCCAGGGGAAAGGGTGAGTTCATCGTTTTGAACTTGAAATGATATCGCTAAGAGCTAGGCTGTGTTTTTCACATTGTCAAATTGCGATTTACTTCTTTCTTGTTTCAGCCAGATCTGCGTATTCTGCGTCAAGCCAATAACGAAAATACTGAATATTAAATATCGACGGCACATTCTTAAGTATTCTAAGCATAACCGACACAATTAAAGAAAGGCTTTGGTTTGCCATTGGTTGAAGATACTCAATTCATTGTTACATTTTCAAAAGTATAAAAAAGAATGAAAGTCAAACTTTGATTTGAAAGAATGTCTGAAGCCCTGCATCGGTAATCATTCCGGGGTATTCTGTTTTGTCTGCTGGACTGTGCTAAACTGTGTGACATAAAAAGCACATGTCCACTCAAATAACATTTCAAAGCAATCCACACTGCCATTGCCATTCATAACTTAAAATAAAAAAGATTATTCTGTGTTACTTTACTTAATATGTATTACAATTGAAGTTTTTTAACATTCGCCAATAAACGAATGTGTACATGTTTTATCCGAAAATATTTTTATTTAAAGGTCTATAATCTACATAATGAATTTATCTTTCATCATGCATGACTACAGATAAAGTTAACTTTGCTTGCTGTTTTTCAATTTCTCTGTTATCTTGTTTAGAATGCATTATTTGTGATATACATTAATATAACTTTAAATTAGTATATTATGTTTTCTTCTTTTGCTTTGCATAGCAGGTCACAGTTAATTTTGTGCTATGTTTATGTTAATTTCACGCAGTTATATACTGTATGTATGCACTATGATCTATTAAATTCCAGTAAACCCTTTTTAGTAGGTCCCTTTAAATATGGATATGCAAATGAGGCAGTGGCGTCATCTAGCGACTTTTTTAAAGTCAGGAGTTTCCCACAGGGGTCAGTTATGTAAAGGAGTTAAAAGCTAATCCCTGTCTGAGGTTTACAGGTAAACCTTCCCCTTTGCAACCTTTTTAAAGACTTTGATTTTTTGACTTCCCAATAACACATTTCTTAATCGTGTTACTGACTCCAGAATATCGGTGTTTGATTCACAGTTTTGAACTTTGACTAACGCATATCTTACGGTCATTTTAATTTTTCCTTACTTCTCATGAGTCAGTATATTAGACATTTAATGAAGAGCTGATTTTCCTTACTTTATTATCAATTCTTTTCTGATCTTGATCCTTTTTTCAACTCCTACACATTTTTGTTATACAATTCTTTTACATTTATGAAGGAAACATTTAACAACAGAAGTTTGCTTCATATTTTATGTAGTAACTTTCAAAGTGGTTAACAAATTTAGTTGGGTCACTGTTGTGTGAAGAGAGTCACTTAGGGTCAGGCAATGAGGAAATTCTGGCCATTTGATGGGGTAACCTTGTGGCTTGCAGTCCTGGCCACTGTGCCATTTTGTCAATCCAACTTAGAAATGTATTCTTCCCACAACAATGGAAGACCATAACAGATCCAAGCAAAAGGAAGTTTAGCACTGAATTGAAAACGGGCACAAAGTCACCTGATGCCCCACTTGGCTACAACTTTACAGCAGCAATCATATTATTTATTTATTTAATAAGTTTCTGTTAAAAGCCAAATTTCTCCCTTGGGGATAAGTACAGTTCTATCTATCTATCTATCTATCTATCTATCTATCTATCTATCTATCTATCTATCTATCTATTATATATTGCCTTTTATCTATCTATCTCCCACAGAGCATTGTGATATGAATAAATGAATAAATAAATAAATACATAAAGTGTATATAGATATAAAGTGCAAGCAGGAAATGATCAGCCTTCAGACAATAAAAGATCAACAGAATTCTGGCAGTAAGGGCATTCATTAAGGAGTGTAATGGCAGCTGGTAGAAGCAACCTCTCAGCAGAACTCTTGGATCTTTCTATTGCTGAAGGTGTTCATCTGTTTAGCTAGAATGGTGGGCAGAAGGTGGGTGTCATTATCCATACAAGGCCAGTATAACTGATATATATCACTTGTTTAATAATTAGTCACATATTATAGAGTGAATAACAAATGGATGGCATCCCTCCTTCAAGTGCAGTCTTAGAATTATGGATCTTTAATGACATTTTATGGTTCTTTATTGGTTTATGTGGTTCCTCGTAGATCTATTGCTTGACAAAGCACCATTTGTTTCTGGAAAGGATTCTTTGCATATTTTTTTGTACTTTGAAAAATCTCCTAATATGTAGAAAATACTGAAATGTTTAATGTATGGATATGTATAGCAGGGCACTAACAGATTAAGAAAACCATCCTTAGCCTGTATTACTGGCCCAAATCAGCAAGAGTCCTTTTAAAATCAGGACCCTGGCCTTGATATTTCACAAATCTGCTTCCATCTAGCCATGGTTTCTTATTAGCCTATTACATATATAAATAAATAAAGGTTCTTTCTGGAACATTCATGTGGATGGGTATTTTGGGAACCAAAAATGGTTCCCTCATGGCATCACTCTGAAGGACCGCTCTAGTACCTTTATTTTTAAGTGTGTCTGCAGCTTCTTTTCTATTTTGCAAGCTCTCCTTCATTTCCTTCCAGTTTTATAATAAAGGTTTAGTAATGTTTATTTTCCTTATTGTATTCCTACTAATTGAATGTTTAAATGTGTGCAGTTCAAACAAGTGTATGACACATGAAGGGCAGCGTAGTGGTCGGTGCTCCTACCTCAGGTATCCAGTCTTGTGGTTCCAGTCACCAGTCACCAGTCACTGTCCCCATGAAGTCCGCACAGTCTCTCTCTCTCTCTCTCTCTCTTTGACTTTCTAGCCTAATATTTCAGATTTTCTAATACATCCAAAACTGGTGCATGTTAAATTATATTATTTTTCTAAATTGACTGTACAGTCACTCAAAAAGGTATTCTTTGTGTTACAATGAATAAAGTTTAAATTAAAATAATAATATATAAAAAATCTGTTTTTTCAAATTAAGTAGACACAACACAGCATAGCTGAATTTAAAACATATCTAATGGAATTGCATTAAATCAATCAGATTAGTTTCAATACACAAGCAAAAGTAAAAATGAACTATTGTGGATATTCACTCTGCGTATCTAACTTAATTTACTTTAACTTAAAATAATTATGACTGCTGCTAAGGTTTACTCAACTTTTTCCAGTCATATTGACTTCGATTTGTTAGATATCACACTAAATTAATTTATATTGAAACAAAGCAATCAGATTATTTTCTTTCAATAGACGCATAAAGTGTCTCAGTTCTGTTGTCATTACTCACTTATTTTATGTTAATCCTATATAAAAAAAATTATGTTCTAATCCTGAAAAATGGTTTTCTCATTTTCCCTTTGCAAAGCTAAATTAAGTTTTTTCAACTTAAAACAATCAAATTTAATGTACAGTACATGACTATTCCATGTTTGTATAAATACTGTGCTGCTTTGCATAATGTTCAGGCCCTTTTGTTGGTGACACATTTCGAGGGATCTTCCCATCTTTGTGTACTTGAAAAGAATGTTTGACTTTCAGTAAACTGATATTTTCCCAACTGCCATGGGTTTTGAGGGTTTGTGGAATGACACTTTCTTTGTTACACGTCACTCACCCCACATCAGAAAAGCATCTTTTTCTTTGCTTCCAATGAAACAATGTAACTAATATTAATATGATACAAATAATGCAATCAACCAAATTAGTCTGGCAAAGAAGAGGATGTGGGATTTTGGGTGTATTCTGATTAAGTGAAATGTGACCAGAGATACACAGTGAGTACAAAAGAATTTGGAAAAAAGAGCTGGAAGGGAATATGAAGAGAGAGAAATTGAGAAGTGGTAAGGGCAAATTTCACACAAACATTAGGAAGTTTTTCTTTACGCAAAGAACGATAGACACTTGGAATAAATTACCAAGTAGTGTGGTAGACAGTAAGACGTTAGGGACTTTCAAAACTCGACTTGATGTTTTTTTGGAAGAAATAAGTGGATAGGACTGGCGAGCTTTGTTGGGCTGAATGGCCTGTTCTCGTCCTGATTGTTCTAATGTTCTAAAAAGTGGGGACTCACGGTTGCTAAGGAGAGGTGGAAGGGGTTGGTGGTACTGGGGAGGGGAAAGAGAGCATTTACTGGGAATTGTTTCTTTATTCAAAGATTAAATGGACCGTGGACATTGGTCCAGTAATTTGGAAAGGAGATGATTTAAGTTAGGAAACGAAAATATGGAAATGTGAATGTTTTTCAAGAAGAATGTTTTGGTTATACTATGTAATGGAACAGGATAGGCTATAATAGCAACTGTAATTTGGTTGTAAGTGAACATATAGTCTGTGTGAGCTTTGAACAAGAAAAAGTTGCTTGGAGAATTTATTTTGCACTGTGTAAATAAAATATAGCTTTATTTTACAAAATAAAATAACTTGTGTACCTTTTGTGGCAGTACGTGAATCACTGCACACATAATAAGCGAAACAGTACTGACAGAGCTTGAATATTGATGTACATACAGTAGCTCGAGTGTAACCTTCATAAAATTATTTACTTGTGGTTTAAAAAAGTTACTAATTTAAAAAATGTATATTTTTGATTGAGTAGTATTTAAAAAATATATAGATTGAATATTTAGTATGAAAACAACAGCGATAATACCTTTGGGATACAATTAGTTTATGTGTAATACTTCAAGTTTTTCAGCTTTGAAACGGTTACTTCATTCATTCATGTTCAGTAAATATGATCGAGAGCAGTGGAGTGAATGGCATCTTTTACATGGGGGTTACGTGGACGAATTGAATGGAACGTTTACATGAAACTGAAAAGTATACATTTTACGTTTTGAGCCTAAATATTATTTTGAGTGAGACTGGTGTCCATTTCTGAGTTGGTTCCTGCCTTGACCCCAATTGGGTAGGCTAAGTCCCCCACGCCCCTGAATTTGCACGAAGTGGGGTTAAGGATCTTGTGTTATGTTGTTATATTATGGCAAACAGTGCCCACCCACCCTAAAATTACATTTTTCTCTCCCCTTCATTTTCCTTTCAATCTTTTTTATGATTTTATTGGGATTTCTTTGTAGATTTTTTGGTAGAAATGAGTTATTGATGAATACTTAAGGAATTTCTTCTCACCATTGCAGCCCTGCTAGGTGAGCATTATTGATTTGCTTTTATTTTCTTTATTAATATTTACTTTGAATAATTCATGAGTTAATGGAGCATTCTTGAAAGCACTGTTGTGTGTAATTAATTTATACCTCTTAACAGAAGGACATAACTGATAATTAGAACTGCTGCCTGAGCACCTTTACATGTGTCAATAGCAGTCCTTCTAAAAAAGGGACAATACTTTTGTTTTCCAAAATATGTTTTTTCTTTATCTACACCCCCTACTGTGCCCTTAGATTACTGCAAAACACAAGAGAAATGACCTTCCTACTTTTCTTATTTGTCAAAATTATATTTTCTTGTGTGATGGACGGCCGGCAGCTCAACCTGACCGGGATGCCTGCAGCATACAGTATGTTCAGGGGGAGCAAGGATGGGAGACCCAATACCTCCCCCTGGACGTTAGATGGCGGCCTCCCTGGGCTGCAGCCGTGTCTCGAACTCCCGCAGGGCTTCGTGGGGGCTGGAGTTCTGTGCAACTCTGTTGGGCTCCGCAGGCGCTGCCACGGGGTGCTGCAGCGGGACCTGCTGGGCCCTTCTGGGCAGTAGTTTCACCACACCCGGAAGTGCAGCTGGGTGTCGGCAATAAAGCACCTAAAGCACTTCCAGGTGTCTAATAAAAGGAGCCAGCAACCACCTCTCAGTAGCCAGAATCGGGAGGAGGAGGACGAGGTTGCTTGGGAGGAGTGCTGGAGGAAGAAGAAGAGTGGGCTTTGTGTTGTATTTGGTCTGTTTGTGCATGGGACTGTGCACTGCCTGTGGGACACAGGGAAGACGTGCGCCCACAGGCGACGAAAAATAAATAGTTTATTTATTTTACGTGTGCCTCCATGTCCAGTCTGTGTCGGGTCGGGCACCTTGCTAAAACCTGCATGTTTCCTTTTACTACCTTGAACTTAAAAAGTGTGAACTCATGTGAATTTATGACATCATCCTGTGACATCACATGCACAGCAACACTGTCACATGATCAATATCATTTAAATAATGAAAAACAAGATGGGAATAAAATGTGACTTTTTAAATCCAATCCAAAACACAAAGCAAAGTTCAGAATAAGATCTTAAACTAATAAAAAAGACTTAACTGAAAAATATACACCTAGAAACAAGGGAATACTACATACTGTACCTCTCGTCTAAGGCTGGCTTGATTGCTTCCATGTTGCCTAAATCTTAGTTTTGTTCTGTGGAGATTAATTCCATTGAAAAGAAGGCACAAGGATGGAGGTTACTAATATCAGAGAACATTTCAGCTTCAGAAGTCCATTTGAAAGTTTGGAAGATTTTTTCTCAGTGATGTGATGGGTTTTGTTAATGAATTGAAAATTACAAAAATTGGAAAATGCCATAAACTGTTGAGCCTGCTTTACTGAGGTTGGTGTATTTCTATTTTACTTTGACCTGATTCATGAAATATCTCAAAAAGATGACTTACCTCTTGTGAAATCCACATTTTAAATATAGATTCTTTTTAGGCATAGGGTAGAAAACTTTACAGATATGCTTAATGTGGGTCTCTCTATTAGGAAATAGCAACAATTTATTTTTATGTAGCCCAACATCACGCAAACAATGTGTCAGTGGGCTTAAACATGTCACGTTTAACTGACAGCTCCCAGCCTTGACTCTCTAAGAGGACACAAAAAAAAACTTTGCAGTAAAAAATGGAAGAAATCTTGGGAAGGACAATTACAATACAATACAGTTTATTTTTGTATAGCCCAAAATCACACAGGAAGTGCAGCAATGGGCTTTAACAGGCCCTGCCTTTTGACAGCCCCCCAGCCTTGATTCTCTGAGAAGACAAGGAAAAACTCCCAATAAAAACCTTGTAGGGAAAAATGGAAGAAACCTCGGGAAAGGCAGTTCAAAGAGAGACCCCTTTCCAGGTAGGTGCAGTGGGTGTCAAAAGTAGGGGGTCAATACAATACAATATACAGAACAGAACAATTCCTTAAGACAGCATAATAATAAAAATTTTAGAAGTACGGTTTAACAGTAGATGATATCACATAATTAGGTTTGGATATTTTTAGAGTCCTGGAGACCTCATCCATCTAGCTGCCTCCCCATTTGGCCATGCCACGGCTGAAACGTTGCTCCGATGAAAGGACCCCTCTTTCCCATGATTCCTGTGATCCTCCATCAGGGATGACTTTACCATAGGCAGGCAAACAACTTGGCAGGTGGGCCATGGCAATTCAAAGAGAGACCCCCCTCCAGGTAGGTTAGGTGTGCAATGAGTCTCAAAAAACAAGAATGCAAGTAGTCGTCTTCTCAGAGCTAGATGGCTGTTAGAGGGATTGGTCTCATATTGAATGAGTACATCAAGAAAAAGACTCCATCATCTAAATATTGTATCCTTTTAGTTGTAAGTTTGTGAAGAGATGAGCTGGGATGAATCTTTAGATCTTTCAATAGAAGACTTTTGCTGGTTTTGGCAATCACACTGGTCTTCAGCACACACTCTCAGGAGGACAGGGAGACATGCTCTAGAAAGACCTCCAGGTGTAAATTCCATGATAGCTCAAAAGAGTAAAGACAGAGGAAGTTAGGCACATACCGTAAGAGCTGACTGCTCATTCCAGAATATGAGCGCCTCATCAGTATATAATAACTCATAGGTAGGTAGATGAGCTCCTGACTACATGTCGATGGTACTATCATAAGGGCGATGCAAAGGTAATTCTGAGATTCATCAGAGAAATGTTTCAACTTTAATGGCAGAGACTCTGTCGAGCGACATGAAATCATTGGTGGGAACCATTTCTGTAAGCAATCTCAGAAATAATTGGTCGAGATATAATTTTCCAGGTTCTCCCATTAATACAACAAAAATGTTCTTGTAGCCAATGAAAAGGCAAAATTATTTTTTTCTCTAACATTTCTAAAGCATACGCAGTTTATTCTACGTGAAGACAAACCAAGAAGGGGTGCGATTGTGCATTTAACGTGAACACTGCCTACTGACCCCCAATGAACTGTTGCGATTCGCAAGTCACACTTTTATAGGTTTCTTGGATATTTGTGACTGCTACAAAAAGGACAACGATGATGAAACTGTCAACTGAGCTTGGACCGACTAAAGCAAGATCTTTTCTAATATTATCTGTTTTACTAAACACCATTAATTATTTTTAGTTAGAGGATCGCTAAATGGATTTGCACTGCAAACATCTGCTAGAGACAGATTGTCTGTTTAACCCTTAAGCTTAGGGAAATGGCTACAAATATGACTACAATTTAAATGGATCATCTATCGATTATGCTTCTAAAGCAGCATCTTCCCAAACTCCTGTGGCTGCAGGTTTTTGTTCCAACCCGCTTCCTAATCAGTGACAACACCTGATAGCACTGATCTCATTTAATTAACTGGTATTTGTTTTCTCTTATTCTACATTCAGAAAAGCACAGCAGCATGAAATTTAAATTTATAAGACATTTAGAAATATTTCTGCATTTGCTATAGATTTAAATGTTTAACTCTCTTTTGTTGATTTCATAATATTTTTTGCCCTTTCTCTGTGCAATTTTCCCCTTTTATTGTTTCCTAATAATGATAATTAAAAACAAGCAGAGCAGAAACCCAGGCAAACAACACTGAATCATCAAAGGCTGTAACTACTTCAGCATCAGACCCACTAATTAGTAAATAATGGATTAATTAAACAATCAGAACACCTAGAAAAGTGGAATGAAATTCAAGATGAAAATATTGTTAAGAAGAAAAAATATAGCATTCCTATATAACTGCTTGATACATTTTAATATATATATATATATATATATATATATATATATATACAGAACAGGCCAAAAGTTTGGACACACCTCCTCATTCAATGTGTTTTCTTTATTTTCATGACCATTTACATTGGTAGATTCTCACTGAAGGCATCAAAACTATGAATGAACACACGTGGAGTTATGTACTTAACAAAAAAAGTTGAAATAACTGAAAACATGTTTTATATTCTAGTTTCTTCAAAATAGCCTCCCTTTGCTCTGATTACTGCTTTGCACACTCTTGGCATTCTCTCGATGAGCTTCAACAGGTAGTCACCTGAAATGGTTTTCACTTCACAGGTGTGCCTTATCAGGGTTATTTAGTGGAATTTCTTGCTTTATCAATGGGGTTGGGACCAGCAGTTGTGTTGTGCAGAAGTCAGGTTAGTTGGACGATCATTTATTTTTCAACAGGACAATGACCCCAAACACACCTCCAGGCTGTGTAAGGGCTATTTGACCAAGAAGGAGAGTGATGGAGTGCTGTAAATGGTCATGAAAATAAAGAAAACACAATGAATGAGGAGGTGTGTCCAAACTTTTGGCCTGTACTGTATATATACAGTATATATATATATATACTGTATATTTTTTTTAGCAAACTTAGTTTTCTAATGTCTATATTGTTCCCAAAACACAGAACTAATAAATAACAGTTCACTTCATTAGCCCAGGAGTCCAATTAAAAAACAGAAGCTATTCGGAACAAAAACCTGCCACCACAGTGAGTCCCCAAGACTGAGTTTGGGAAGCACTGGTCTAAAGCAGGGGTGGGCAAAGTCATTCCTGGAGGGCCGCAGTGGCTGCAGGTTTTTGTTCCACCCTAACTGCTTAATAAGAATCACTTATTGCTCTAGAAACACTTCTGTTTCATTTTAGTTGTCTCCCTCACTAAGATTTTGAACACTTATTGCTTATTTAAGTCTTAAACAGCTGCATTCTCGGTTTTTAATTGCTCCTTATTAGCAAAAAGATGCAAATGACAAAAGAAACCAGCAGTTATCCATTTTGCTTGTTCCCCTTTACACCTGTGTGTATTTATCGTGCACTGTTTGGTTTAATTAAATACTTGGAAGGAAAGAGAAGAGAAAAAAGTGAAGGGTTGAGAATTACCCATCCGTTTTACACTTCAAAGTATTTGGATGATATCCTTAGAATGGAAAAACAAACTCTAGGATATGAGAATGACTTGACATAGCAGAGTTAAAGCACTAACAAGCCATGAAATGTAATTATTGGCAAGGATTGTTTTCTAATTAAGCAACTGGGTTGAAACAAAGACCCACAGCCACTGCGGCCCTCCAGGAATGACTTTGCCCACTCCTGGTCTAAAGCATTTGTTTTCATCTACTCCTTCATATATTTTGGATTGCTTGTTCTTCACCCACTCCCAGGTTGTAACCTTAGATCTTCTAGTAGCAGTCTGCTTGTTATTCCAAGTGCTAGGCATATAATAAGTGGTGAGGCAGCCTTCTGCTGTTATGCACCAAAAATCTGGAGTACTTTACCAATAGAGATACACCAGGCTAACCCTGTAGATCATTTAAAAAAAACTCCTAAATCCAACTTTTTAAATCTATCTTTTTCGTAACTACATTTTGTTCTACCCTTTATAAACTACATTTGCAAAAAAATGTCATACTCTTTAATGAACTGGCAATCTTTATTAATCTTTACTTTTCTCTGTTTTCTTTTTTCTGGTTCTTCTGTGGTGGCGTTCTGCAATCAAACTCCACTGCAACCCCTGTGACGTTAGAATGTTTGAGTTAAAGAGGACACTCCAACCTGCCATGAGACCCACTGCGTTCAATCCTCTAAGACTAGGCCTTACAAAACCAACAGTAAAGAACTACATAAGAACATTTACGTTTGCCAGTGTACCCAGTGATGGGCTGGGTGGTCTTTTGGCCTGGGTTCCCTACTAAAATTTAGTTTTTTTTCTTCTTTCAATCATGACCAGCTGACTTTATCATCGGACTGTCATTTAAAAACTTAAATTCTACTCTACAGTATATTCTATTATTCTGTCTATGTTCTAAATTCTACATTTAAGGACTTTATTTCTCTTCATTATATATCTATCTTATGTAAATGTTCACTATTTATTTTCTGTATACTATTTATACATTATTATACTAATCTACGCTTTGTTTATCTTTCTTTCCTTGTAACTGTTTCTTTGACATCTTGTATGAACATGTACTATAGAAACTAATGTTGTTGTTCACTAAGTCCAGTTCTCCATAATACTCCTGGTCTTCTTTCCTTCCAATTTCTCTGGCTATAAAATTTTATTACCATTCCCCCGACCCCAATTGCTTGTTTAGCACATCGACCTTCCATTTTTGGTGCTAAGATAATAATTTCCACTAAAGATGTAAAAGAACTGAATTCACCCAAACGGTTTGTGCTGTTTTCTGTTGGTCAAACTGCATGTGTTCTGTTTCTGCATGTACTTTATTCATCTCTGGGTCTATAATTTACAAATGTATTTTATCTGGCAGTAGCTCTATTGTGAGGTGTTCCCATTTTGCCTTGTTGTAGAGGGTTAGCAACAAACCAGCCTGTGCAAGAAGTGCATTTCTATTACTTGTACTCCCTATCTCTTTGTTTTACTCACAAGCCAGACCTTAAGACTATTGGTGAGGATGGGGATTTAGATTAGACCATAATCTAGGAGTCATCTCCTACCAAGTTGAATCAATTCATTGGTCAGTTTCACAGTCTCCCCTTTGTCACTTGGTACTTGAATGCCCTCTATGTGGACAGCTGGTCTTACCTGAAGAGTTCAAGCCACTCCTTCCCAGGAGAGTAGTGTGACCTTGTATCTGGAGGTGCTACTTTTCATCTTGACTTCATAACTTGGTAGCAAATTTCTATAGAGCATGCTGGAGATCACAGTCTAATGGAGCCAAGGGCAGAACATTATGCAGAACAGAATAGAATAATTGCTTTAGACAAAAGTAAAGGTTTGGGGACCGTCCCCATATATTGTCGGCGAGACAATAAGCAAAAAAAAAGATGTTGATTCAAAGTCTTGAATTACAGTGAATACATAATTGAGACAAAATGGCGTTTATATGTAAAAGAAAAAACATGTGACAGTAAATGGTTGGCATTCTGGAAGCTTTACAGGAAGTGACGTCTTCAGTGTTGGCCGGAAGTGACGTCATCAGGGGCGGCCGGAAGTGACGTCATCGCGGCCATCTTGAAAACCCGAAAGTTGATTTATTATTTCCCGTCTTGGTTTCTGTTGGCAAAAAGAGTTCAGGTAAGCACCACGTGACAACCCCTCATCTCGCGATGTTTCACTCACCTTTAGGCTCTCTGACTGCCTCCTAATCGCACATGTGTGACATGACCCCCCCCTCAGCCCAGACCCCTCAGGTCGGGCGACCTGCACCGCGAGGTCGTGGACACGAGAGAGAGCATCTGCGTTGGCTTGCAAGGAACCCCTACGATAAATGACACTGAAACGATAAGGTTGTAACTCCAAAAACCACCTAGTGATGCGTGGGTTTGACTCACGATGAAGGGACATCCACTGCAAAGTGGCATGATCCGTCACCAGAGTAAACTCGCGTCCCAACAGATAGTATCTCAGAGCCGTAACAGCCCACTTGATCGCCAAGGCTTCCCGCTCCACTGCAGCATACCTGTTCTCTCGTTCCAGCAATTTCCGGCTAAGGTACATCACGGGGTGTTCAGCACCATCGACGCACTGACTCAGCACGGCACCCAATCCTGTGGCCGATGCGTCGGTCTGGAGAATAAAAGGAATAGAAAAATCAGGAGATTTTAACACAGGTGCTGACGTTAGGGCCAACTTCAGGTCACAGAATGCTTTATCGACCGCATCGTCCCATACCACTTTCAAAGGTGCTCGTTTCTTTGTTAAATTAGATAAGGGCGAAGCAATTTCAGAGAAATGCGGTACAAAAGGCGATAGTAACCGCTAACCCTAAAATGCTTGAACCTGCCGCTTATTCATCGGACGGGGCCAATTCATGATGGCATCAATTTTATTACATTGTGGTCTGACAATGCCCCCCCCTACTACGTAGCCTAATATCTGGCCTCTTTCAATCCAAAGAAACATTTCTTAGGATTAATACAAAGCCCAGCTGACGCTAGTGTGGAGAGCACTGCTTTAACCTGCCCTACATGATCCTTCCACGTGCGAGAATAGATGACAACATCATCCAGGTAGGCAGCACTATAGGAATTGTGGGGCCATAGCAGTGTGTCTACCAGACGTTCAAAAGTAGCCGGCGCCCCGTGCAAACCAAAAGGAAGGACCCTGTATTGCCAATGTCCACTGGGTGTACTAAATGCGTTTTTTTCTTTAGCGGAGTCCGTTAAGGGAACTTGCCAATACCCTTTAGTCATGTCAAGAGTAGTTAGAAATCGAGCGTTCCCTAACCGATCAAGTAAATCATCTACTCGCGGCATGGGATACGCATCGAACTTAGAGACCTGATTAAGTTTGCGGAAGTCATTACAAAACCTCCACGAACCATCAGGTTTAGAAACAGGTTTAAGACAATTGGACTAGACCAAGGGCTATAGCTTTCTTCAATAACCCCCAAGTCCAGCATTCGTCTAACTTCCAACTCAACTTCTGCTTTCTTTGCCTCCGGGAGCCTGTAAGGTCTTTCTCTGACAATCACACCAGGGTCTGTTATAATATCATGGACAATCAACGCAGTACGTCCAGGTGTCTCATCCACTACTTTGGGGACAGACAAGATAGCCTCGAGATCTTGTCTTTGTTCAAATGTTAACTCGGGACCAAAATTTAAATGGGCACATGACGTGAAGAGAGAACGAGGTTGTCCAGAGACAGGATCAAGATCCCTGTCTTTCCATGGCTTTAATAAATTAATGTGGTAAACTCGTTCACTCGGTCGACGATTAGGTTGTTTCACCAAATAGTCCACGAGTCCTTTTCTCTCTTTTATTTCATACGGGCCTTGCCAATGTGCTAATAATTTTGAGTGGGAGGTTGGAACAAGCACCAGTACACGATCACCCGGGATAAACTCCCGAATGGTGGTGTTTCTATTATAATAACGAGACTGCGCTGCTTGTGCTTTAACCAAATTGTCTTTTAGAATAGGTCTAATTTTCTCTAGCCTATCGCATAATTGCGCGATATATTCGAGAATATTTGAAGAAGGGAGGACCTCCTCTTCCCATCCTTCTTTTAACATATCCAAAAGACCTCTGGGTTGTCTTCCATACAATAACTCAAAAGGAGAGAAACCTGTAGAGGTCTGCGGGACTTCCCGGTAAGCAAACAAAACGAGAGGAAGTAACTGATCCCAGTTTCTTCCATCCTCGTTAACTACCTTACGTAACATCTGTTTTAACGTTTGATTAAAACGTTCTACCAGCCCGTCAGTTTGGGGATGATAGACCGCCGTTTCCAGATGTTTTATTCGGAGTAATCTGGCTATTTGCCAGAACGTCTCCGAAGTGAAAGGAGTCCCTTGGTCTGTTAAAACCTCTTTGGGGATCCCAACACGAGCGAATATCCCTACTAATTCCCGTGCAATGTTTTTTGTATTAGCTGAACGCAATGGGACAGCTTCCGGGAAGTGAGTGGCATAATCGACTAACACCAAAATATATTTAAATCCTTTTAATGAGGGTTCTAATGGTCCTACGAGGTCGATGCCGACTCTTTCAAATGGGATATCAATAAGGGGAAGGGGAACAAGAGGAGCTTTTGTCCTTCTAGGAATCTGGCGAAGTTGACACTCCGGACAAGAAGCGCAAAATCGTCGGACCTCCTCATTTATTCCCGGCCAGTAAAATCGGAGCTTTATTCTCTCTAAAGTTTTATCGGAGCCTAAATGGGCTCCTAGAAGGTGAGCATGTGCCAATTCACACACTTGTCGCCGATAAGTGCGTGGTATTAGCAACGATGCTCGCACTTCACCCCCGTGCTCTGCCACTCTATATAATAAATCATTTTTTAGTACAAAGAACGGCATCAGTGGCATGGGATCTAGGGTTGTATAACCCTCGGTGGATACTATAGCATTCCTAGCAAATTTTAAGGAATCATCGTTCCATTGTTCTCTTTTAAATGAAGAAGGAGTTAATCTAAATTGTGAAGTTAAGGTTTGAATTGGGTCTGATGTGCCCTCAAGGGGCGGGGCATCTGCCTCCACGTCCTCCACGTTAGCTGTATTGGCTCCCGCAGAGGACGATGGGACATCGATTTCTTCGCACTGGGTGCTTGTATCAGTCCGTGCTACTAGGGGACATGGCGTGGAGGCAGTCGGAACAGTATTTTCCATGACTAAGCCTAAATTTCTCACTGGTACAGTTATGTTTTTACCGCTGTTAATTTTATTCCAGTCTCTTCCAAGTATAACTGGAAATGGGGGTTCCGGTAATATAGCCATGTTCATATTCGTCAGATTTTGATTTACTGTCACCACACATCTGGCTGTCTTATAATACCGGATATCCCCATGAATACATTTGAGACTAGTTTTTAGTCTAGTCCACTGTTGCGGTAAAACAAAACGAGCAGCAACAATAGAAATGTTACTCCCGGAATCAAACATTGCCCTTACCTTTCTGCCATTGATAATAACTGCACCTGTATAAGGTAAAGATAAAGAATTTTTCACGATGGCACTATACCTCTCTCCCTTCACCAATGAACAGTCCATGGGCTCGCAGGGGCAGTTAGGAAACAGATGTCCAACCTCTCCACACTTGTAACAGCGGGGTAGGTTAGCTGGTCTGTCCCTTCTACGGACGGCAGGTTCGGGAGCTTGTCGGGGGGGCTCAGGAGCTGCCCCACGTGCCTGTTGGGTTCGGCGAGAGAACCGTTCTGATCGCCCCGATTTGTAAGCCGCCCAATGACGCTCTGCGATCTGGATCAGGGTGTCCATGTCTTCAAAACTATGTTTTCGGACCTGCTGGGCAATATGCTCTGGGAGGGCATGCACAAAGGTTTCACATGCGAGTAACTCGGCCATCTTATGGGAGTTATTAATGTCTGGCCGTAGCCATCGACATACCTTTCCCCAAGCTTCAAAGCCCTGGGTTTGTATTGGCCTCTCAGGGTCAAATTGCCACTCCCTCCATTCCCTTGCCTGCTGTTCCGATGATACGCCGTAGCGTTTAAAGACCTCGAGTTTTAGAGCGTCATAATTAGCAGCCTGCTCCTCGGTTAAATCATAGTAGGCTCTCTGCGCCGTTCCCTTCAGGTAGGGAGCCAGTTGGTATGCCCACTCCGACTTCGGCCATGCGTTCCGCTTAGCGGTACGCTCAAAAATCAAAAAATAAGTTTCGATGTCATCTGTTTCAGTAAGGGGGGTCAGTGCAATGGGAGGTGACCGAACGACCTCCGTCCGTACTCCCGCTGTAGCACGAGCTTCTGCTTCAGCCAATTGGGTCCTTGTCTCACCCATTTGAATTTTCAGGGTTTGAAGATCCCCCATGATGGTGTTCAATACCGTGCTTAGGTTCTGTTCTTCAGACATCTTCGAACAGGATCCTGCCAGGCTACGCCAATTGTGATTGAAATAATTGCTTTAGACAAAAATAAAGGTTTGGGGACCGTCCCCATATATTGTCGGCGAGACAATAAGCAAAAAAAAGATGTTGATTCAAAGTCTTGAATTACAGTGAATACATAATTGAGACAAAATGGCGTTTATATGTAAAAGAAAAAACGTGACAGGAAATGGTTGGCAGTCTGGAAGCTTTACAGGAAGTGACGTCTTCAGTGCTGGCCGGAAGTGACGTCATCGCGGCCATCTTGAAAACCCGAAAGTTGATTTATTATTTCCCGTCTTGGTTTCTGTTGGCAAAAAGAGTTCAGGTAAGCACCACGTGACAACCCCTCATCTCGCGATGTTTCACTCACCTTTAGGCTCTCTGACTGCCTCCTAATCACACATGTGTGACAATGGAAACAAGTTAAAAGGAGAGCTGCTGGTTCCTTTATCATTTGTATCTTATTGCTAATAAGGAGCAGTTAAAACAATACAGCTATTTAAGACTAACATAAGCAATTAAGAGTGGGGAAACTTAATCTCCTTAGTGTTAGACTGGAGCATCACTCACGCTGTAAGAACAGTGCTAAAAGCTTTATAGTCTTGTGTCACTGGGGCAACTGTGTAGACGTGTCTCGCGTTAGACCCGATGATTACTCGGGCTGTAAAATGCAAACACTGTTAGTGTCGAGCGGAAAACAATATAAGTGTGTCTTGCATAAGCAACAGGCTCTAGTGTTACCCAGGCAATGGTGCAGATGTGTCTTCTGCTAGCTTCATAATGGCGACTCGTAAGAAACATTTTGCATGATGTTTGAAAGGTGTTGTACACTCTCAACATTGAATCTGTCTTCAGGCAGTGAAACTGAAATGGACAATGAAATTAAAAGTGAATTTGATGAATGTGAAAGTGATGCTTGTGTCAGTCGTACATGTGCAGTGTGCTGTTCAAAAGCTGATCAGTGTAGAAAGAAAATCTGCAAGGAATCACGCTATTATTGTCCCAACTGCGACGTTAGATTGTGTATTTCGCTGTGTTCAAGATATATCACACAAACAACATTTTGACAGTATATACGGTATTAGCATTAGTTTTTATTATTCTTCATGTTTATTATCTGTATCAATATTATACTTTCTACACTTTCTACTCTTCTGACTTTGTACTTTTAGTGTCTTGCAAATTTTGCAGTAGAAAGATGAGATTTAATAAATATGACATTTTTTAAGCCAAAAACTACAACACTTTTTAAATGCTTTTTTGAGAAAAAAGTAACGCTAACAAGCGAGACCATTAAAATAAAGCATCAAAATGTCACTTGGGCAATAATGCTTCATCAGCAATAATTGACTTCTCATTAAGACACAGGGTTGGAAGAAAAACCTGCAGGCACTGCGGTCCTCCAGGACTGATGCTGCTCACCCGTGGTTTACAGTGTAAGAAAGGAATAGAGTGAACCAAAAAAAGGGATTATCGGGAGCCAAACCAAGAGACAGGCTGTGATTCAAACATCAGAAAGTTCCATCAAAGGCATCAAAATTGAAGTTTTTTGGAAGAACGTCATCAAAAACAGAGGACATCATAAGGCAAAAGACTAACAAGGACTTTTGTTTCTCTCCCCAGGGCCGTTTTAACACGTGGGCGCGCTGGGCAGTTGCACGGGGGCCTCACAAGCATAGGGGCCCCATGCCAATCTATGTATGTTGTGACTTGTTGATTATACTTTGCTGTACAGCATGTTTTACAATAAACTGGTAAATAAATATGTTTAATTTTACCGACCATTTACATTTTCATTCCTATGAGTGGTTGTGTAGGGTACTGTTTTGCCTGGGGGCCTATAATACTGTTAAGACAGCCTTGTCTCTCCCCAAATAGACACGAATATCAGCATGATGATTATTTCCGCAAAGCTGATCCAACACTATGACACTGACTGTGAGTGGTCAATTGAACTTACGGTGGAGGGGTCAGTTGGAGTAGTGCTATGGTCAGTAAGTTTAAATATTTTTGGGTGCAAACTACTGTAAGGTTTCCTGCTGTGTTTATTTCTTTTTCTATGCTGTTTCAGACTTAAGGAATTCAAATTTGAAGTCTATTTTGATGTTTAATGAATTTGGACAAAGCAGAGAATTTATTTCCATTTTACACATCAGCATTTTGTTTTTCTGATGGTGCCATCATTCTGGACAATTATATCAGCCCTTTTCCATGGAAATCTTTGCGAAATTCCCAGGAGAGTCTCTTGTGACATCATCGAGGCAACAATACAAAAGTCGACCCTGGCAGGGTATCTGAGTATGACATTATAACCCTTTGATTTGCTATCTCACGAGCCATTATTTTTTAACTCCTGATTATCGATTCTTTGCTGTTGTTCCTGACTCTGAATTTTTAATCCAGTTTTTGCTCTGACGATGGATTGTTCTGTCGTTTGGTATTGACCTCAGCTTATTTTTGACTCATTGTCTTTTTCTTCCTGTCTCCTGCAAGTCAGCATGAATAGTAGGGAGATAATGTAGCCAGTGGAGTGAGATAACAGGACAGCATATACAACAAACTCTTGTGGTGTCTGAGGTGCTATGGATTTAGGGCGATATGCTTGTGTAGGCTCAAGCCTCTCCATCTTATAATTAGGAGCCACACCGTCCACAGTCCTAATGGGGAAGGTACAGGTTTGCGTTCAAGGTGTTTATTTGTTAATTTTGGATTCTTCCTTTGACTTTCCCTGTACTGTTAAACTTGTATAATCAAATTATTATCTTTTGGATATAAAATTATTATTTTTAATACAGTTATACATTTTGGCACTCTACTCTTTACAAATATATGCAACAACAGAATATAGAATTTTAAACCAACATGTTCTTGAGTGTTGAATGCAATAAAGAAGAAAACAGGATGCCAAATGTATTTGTATATATGTGTATAACCACATAGAGTTAGCAATCTAGAAAAAAATTAAAGTAAAATGATGGTATATAAGTCCTTTATGAGATTGCATCTTTCACACTGTGCACTATTGTGGAGGTTGCATCACGTTAAAGACTCCGCAATAGAAGCAGTGTGGGTCCTAACATAAAAATTCTATTGGTGAATAGATTTTGCAAACACCATCATAATTTCTTCAAGATAAATATACAAGGTAATGTAAAAGGAGTCTACTGAAAGTCATACTAGCATTACAAATCAGTTTGAAGAGAACTAGCAAATTCAATTAAATACTAAAGAAAATGCAATTAAAAAAGGTTTGAATGGGATTTCATCTTTTCATTGCAATTAAACAGATTAGAAGTGGGATATTAGTCGGAAGTATTGAAAATTATAAAGAGGATATATAAGGCTGTTGGCAGCTGATATTTTAAACAAGTTCTTCAACGAGGGCACAAGCAGCATATCTGAAAACTCCTTAAGAGGAGACACTACACAAATATCAGAAAACACTTGTTCAGAAAAATAACTGCACACTCCTGGAGCACATTGCCTAGCAGGGGGTTTTAAAGCAACACCCCGGGAACCGCTAAGGCTCAGTTGGAAATGCCTTTAGAAATCCTTGGTGAATTGGAGTTAGTTGAACTCTGTTGGGATCAGTCGCCTGATTTTCTGTACTTTGTTTTATGATGTTAATTCTAAAAGTATTCAAAACCCCTTCACTTTCCGTACACTTTATTATATTGTAGACTTAAATTTAAATGGATAAATTCACATTTTTGCCCATCATTTTACACACAGTAACTCAAAATGACAAAGTGAGAGGTTTGCAAATTTATTAAAAATCAATAGCTGAAATCTCTCATTCAAAGAAGTATTCAGACCCTTAATGCAATGCTTTGTAAAAGCCCCTTTAGCAGCAATTACAGCTTTGAGTCTCCTTGGAAAAGTTTCTACAAGTTTGCATACCTGGATTTGGGAAGTTTATCACATTTTTTTCTGGTAGAACCTCTCAAGCTTCATTAGACTGGATGGGAAGTATCTGCAAACTCCCATCTTCAGGTCTCTCCACAGAAGTTCTAAGGGGTTTATATCTGGGCTTTGGCTGAGGACAGTCAGAGACTTGTCCTGTAGCCTCTCTGGTTTTGTCTTGGCTTCGCACTTCATGTCGTTATCATGCTGAAAGGTGAACCATTGCTCCAGTCTGAGGAGCAAGTTTTCTTAAAAGATCTCTCTGTATTTGGCAGCATTCATCTTTCCCTCAATTCCAACCAATCTCCCTGTCCCTGAAACTTAGAAGCAACCCCATGATGCTGCCACCACCATGTGTTATCATAGAGATGGTATTAAGCAGGTGATGAGCATTGTCTGGTCTTCAACAGACATATTGCTTGGAGTTCTGCTCAAAGAATTCAATTTTTGTTTCAACAGATCAGAGAAACTTTTTCCTTATGCTCTCCAAGTCTTTTAAATGCCATTTGGCAAACATCAAGCCTTTACTCAAAAGTCAGTCCCATCTGGCTGCTATGCCATAAACAGATGCTGAGATGGTCCTTCTTCTGGATTATCCTCCCATCTCAGCAATGAATGTCAGATGTTCTGTTGGAGTAATCATTTGGTTCTTTCTCACCTCCATGACCAAGGCCCTTCTTGCCTGGACAGCCAATCACAGAAAGTATCCTGGTGGTTCAAGTCTTTTTCCACTTTTTACAATTATTAAGGCCAGTGCACTCCTGAGGACACTCAACATTTTAGAAATGGTTATACTCTTCCCCTGATCAATGCTTTGCCAGAATTTGATCATGGAGGTCCACATAAAGTTCTTTGGAAGTCATGGCTTGGTTTTTATCCTGTCATGCAGTGTGAATTTTAGGACTTCATATACATGGGCGTATGCCTTTTTAAATGATGTCCAATCAATTTGGTTTGCCATAGATGGACTGCAATCGAGTTTTAGAAACATCTCAAGGAGAATTAAAGCAAACAAAATGCACCTGACCACAATTTGTGGTGCCAAAATGTCTGAAAGCAAATGAAAGATTTCAGCTGTTCATTTTTGAATAAATTTGCAAACTTTTCTGAAAACATGTTTCTTGTTATTTAGTGTAGACTAATTGTCAAATTAATTAATTTAACTAATTTTACCATTTCAAATTAAATCTATAACACAGTAAAGTGTGCAGAACGTGAAGGGCTGAGAATTCTTTCTGAATAACTTTCTGTATGAGATATAATGGCCAGGGTCTGCCCCTGGCTCTACTATCAGAAACCTGGGCCAGGTATACCATCTGGATACACCCAGAAGGCATCTTAAATAGATGCTTAAAACATATCATTTGGCTCCTCTTGGGCTGGAGAATTACTATTTTCTATTCTGAGGTGTTACCAGAATGGTCACCCTATTACAGGATATTGACACCAAATAGCCTGTGCAAGAACCTCATTTCTGTCACTTGTTACTGCAGTCTCTTTAATTCACTATCCAGAGCTTGTAACTATAGGTAAGAACAACAATTTAAATTAGGCAAAAAAATAAAAAATAAAAATCTACCTCTGCGCACTCAACTTCCACTTAATTACTACATCCACAGAACTGTCACAGCTGCATCCATTCATTGGTCAAATTCACAATCTCCACTCCCTCACTTGGTACTTGAATAACCCCATCATGTGAAAACTGATCACCTCTTACCTGAAGAGATCAAGCTACTGTTGTCCAGGAGAGGAGCATGACCTTGTATTTCAGAGGTGCTATTTTTCATCTTGACCTTATCACACTTAGAGTGTGCTGAAGATCTCGGTATTATAATCTAACAACAACATTTATTTATATAGCACATTTTCATACAAATAATGTAGCTCAAAGTGCCTTATAAGATGAAGAAAAGAGAAAAAAAGACAAAGAATTTAAATAAGACAACACTAATTAACATAGAATAAGAGTAAAGTCCGATGGCCAGGGAGAACAGAAAAACCAAAAAAAAAACTCCAGACGGCTGGAGAGAAAAAAATAAAATCTGCAGGGGTTCCAGACCATGAGACCGCCCAGCCCCCTCTGGGCATTCTACCTAACATACAGTAAGTGAAACAGTCCTCTTTGGATTTAGGGTTCTCATGGAAGGACTTGATGATGGTGGTCATGTAGACTTCTGGCTTTTAATTCATCAATGTAGGAACATCACGGTGCTTTGATTAGGTGGTGGTGGCGCAGGTCACGACCACAGAAAACCGGGAAAAGAAACAAAAGAGAGAGTAGGGGTTAGTACGGATTTTAGAGCCACCATGAATAGTTATGATAATAAATACAAAGAGAATATACAGATTATCAGGATTAAATTAAAATGAAGTTATGAGAAGGCCATGTTAAAGTAATGTGTTTTTAGCAGTTTTTTAAAGTGCTCCACTGTATTAGCCTGGTGAATTCCTATTGGCAGGCTATTACTAAAATCACTAAATCACTAAAATGTCCGTTTTCTCTTTATTTAGCTTGAGAAAATTACTATTCATCCATTTAGAAACACAAGTAAGACATTGTGTTAGTGAAACAACAGAGTCAGGGTCATCAGATGCTATTGATAAATACAACTGCATGTAATCAGAATAGCTGTGTTAACTCATGTTATGCCTCGAGATAATCTGACCTAACAGAAGCATGTAGATTGAAAAGAGCAGTGGACCCAGGATAGAGCCTTGTGGAACACCATATAGGATATCATGTGTGAGTTGTGATTACCACAACTAACAAAGAATTTTCTACCTAAGAGAACAACATTATGCATAACAGAAGACACACAACCTTAAGAATCACAAACGGGATACCTACCAAGATTACTAAATAACAGACCTTAAGACAGTAATAACAGCACTTATTGATGCAGAATACACTAGGTAAAAAGTTCTTAAAGTATGGGTAGCAACAAATTTTGGGTCAAGTGTTGTCTGACTTTGAGTCATACAGAATTGTGATTCATGATTCTACTCAATGAGAAAGGGTCATGTACGGTTTGTGGAGTATCTTGTTATGGATCGCCTTAGTCAGTTTAAACAAACACCACTCCTCCACTATGCCCTGTATGGGCGATTCCGCAAGGGGGAAAGCCCTCATCCCCCGGATAACTGTCAACAGTGATTCTCCGCGGGGTACAGGGATGACAGTTGGAGACAACTCAATAGCAATACATTGCTTGTTAATTTTTCTGTATTTTTATATAGTAATTTATCTTATACTTTTGTATTGCAATAACTGGCCTTTGAAAATGAACGAATGGCTATTGTACATTATGTCATTTTAGTTCTTGTTTGTAGGTATTAGTTGGGGCCTCCCACTTGAGCTGGAAGCTTGGCTCCAAATCTGGTAGCAGTGGCAAGGCTATTTCAACCATCACCTCAAATTCTACAGAGGCACAGAGACATCAAAAGGTGCTGCAAATAAAGCTTTTATTTTATTTTTGAAATTCTCCCATTCTTTCCATGCAGCGTTGGTTTCTGTCTCGGATCCAATGTTGTTGGAATTGTTTCCAGCTACCAAAGTTTTATCCTGGAAGCGCAGATTCAGAAAATGAGTGGATTGATAAGTCCGTTTAATGTAACATTATTATAATATTAAAAACTGAAGAACAGAAATCAACTGTTTAAACAAGTGTTACATACTGTATTCATATCCTAATATCTGAAAATGATAGGAAAGCAAAAATAAATACTGTACATGAATTTTCAGATAATGCTTTTCCTGCAGAAATTACACCCCCAATATTATCTCTTAAATTTTTATCACTTCTATTACTAAAATTAAACTCATAACATGGCCATCGTTTCCTTCTTTACTTTTATTAGCAGCTCCTAATGTTCATGGTAGCTGTTCAAACAATGTCACCTCTCTTGCCCAAAGCAGCACTCGAACTAGAACTGCCATTCATAGAAGAATAGTTAATCAGCACCAGCAGAGTCTTCTTTAAATATCTGTGATGGTAAATACATTGTGGAGGATCAGTGCTGGTGATTTTCTTTTTCTTCACGCAGTGGGCCTGGGATGAACATGAATAAATAATTCATGAACTGTTGTCTGTTTTTAGGTCAGTCATCTGCAAGTGGCTCGTTGCACAGCACTCTGTCTTAGCCAAGTATAAATACCTGTTAATGGTTTCTAACAAACACAATTTGCATGATTATTATTTTAAAAATAGAGTTTATAGATGAAATTTTTTATCGGACAGACGTTACATTCCACTAATAAGAATTACTGTACAGTTGGCATTGTAGCCATGTTATTCTTGTCATAGTAGTTAAGGTGTGACAAAAAATTGTACACCATCTTCATGCTGTTGTTATACTAGTAAAATGTTACGCGTGTGTTATCTCTTTGCTGTGAAAGTCGTGATGAGAGAAGGCACTTGTGTCAGCTCTCAACATCTAGAAAAATATCAAGAAAGTACAAAATACAAAGATCTCGACTTACAAAAACACACACAAAGAACAAATAAACAGAAAAAAAAATAAAGAAGCCACAACTTTGTCATCCCTTGGATCTGCACAAACAGATCCTGATCTGCTGTCTACCCCATTACAATCCAAAAAATACCATAAAAGCACAGTCACACCATGTAGAAATAGCAACACCTTTTCTACATGGTCCTCCCATTTCAGGGCACCATACTGTTTGGGACAATTGGCATCCCAGGTGTTTGTCATTCCTCAGGTGTGTTTCATTGCTTTAGAAAATAACTCAACTTGCCTCTCCCCTTTGGAGTCTGTAGCTGCCATTGTTCAACATGAGGACAAGAGTTGTGCCAATAAGAGTCAAAGAAGCCATTATGAAGTTAAAAAAAAGAATAAAATAATTACGGATGTTGGTAAAGCTGTAGGATTACCAAAATCAGTTGTCTGGAATATCATTAGGAAGAAAGAACAGACTGGTGAGCTCAGTAATCACAAAGGGCCTGATAGGCAAAGAAAGACCCCCACTGCTGATGACAGATGAATCCTGACAATGGTAAAGGAAAAGCCCCAAAACTCCTGTTGAACAATCCAGAAGCAGTCTTCATGAGATGGATGTGGATGTGTCAGAGATGAGTATCTACATAAGACTTCAGAAATACAGAGGCCTTACTGCAAGATGACAACCACTACTTATCCACAAATACAGGATGGCCAGATTACAGTTTGTGAAAAGGACTTAAAAGAGCCTGCAGAATTTTGGGAAAAGGTCTTGTGAATAGACGAGACAAAGATGAACCTCATCAGAGTGATGGCAAGAGCAAAGTGTGGAGATGAAAAAGAACTTCCTAAGATCTAAAGCAGACCACTTCATCTGTTACACATGTTGCAGGGAGGTGTTATGGCTTTGGCGTGTATGGCTGCCACAGGTCATGGTACACTTCTCTGCATTGATGATGTAACTGTTGACAATGAATTCGGAGGTCCGTAGAAATGTCTCCTCAAGTTCCAGCCACCAAGTTCATTGGACAGTGCTTCACCATACTACTAGATGATGATACCAGACATACTGCTAATGCAACAGGAGTTTTTCAAAGCTAAATAAAATTAAATTCAGTCACCCAATTTAAGTCCAATTGAGCAAGCCGTCCATATGCAGAAGAGAAAACTTAAGGAGATAATCCCCCAAAACAAGCAGGAGCTGAAGATGGCTGCATTTGAAGCTTGGCAGAGAATCACCAGAGAAGATCCTCAGCACCTGGTGATGTCTATGAATCGCAGACTTCAAGCAGGCATTGAATGGAAGGGATTTGCAACAAAGGACTAAATACGATGGCTTTAGTAGACCTGCCATTGCTGTGTCCCAAAAATTATGGTTCCCTGAAATGGGGGCACATATAGAAAAAGTGTTGTCATTTCATCATGGTGTGACCAAAATGTATGTAAATACCCTTAAATAAAAGTCTGCAATGTGCACTTTAATCACGATTGAATTGCTTGATTTGAAATTTTAAACTGTGGAGGAGGATTTATAAAGGAAAAATATGTCTTTGTCCCAAACATTATGGAGGGCACTTTACATACATTCCTTCTCATTCAATTCTAGGTCGAGGGTGACCAGATTTATACCTGCAGCAATGGATACAAAGCAGGAAACAAGCCTGGAAAGAGTACCAGTTCATCGCAGTGAAGAAAAACAGAATAGTGCATTTGTTATCATGAGGAGGTAGAGCTCCAACTGTCAGACTCTATAAAATAGCTTTGCCCCTTGCAGTCTGAATCCTATTCTACTCTTCCAGTGCCAAGGGCTTAAGCAAACCATAACTTTGTCCATATGAAGGCACAGCTGCACTCTGATTGCTTTTTGTTTCAAACTCCTTGCTTTGGCAGCGAGTCGAAATAAATACCTTGCCGAGTTAATTCAAGCTTTCTTTTAAATGGAAAATAAGTTTCAATAAATGTGCAAATGAAGTGCAATTAGGACAGAGCAAGCTGGCCAGATTAAAAATGATACTGAGCCAAAGCTACCAATGAAGGCCTGTCAGAACATGTTCGTTTAGTTGTGCTCCAGAGAGCAGGGGGAAAATTTGGGCAGGGGGAGCTGAGAACAGTACTGGAAACTTCTCCTTTCTTATTGATGGTCTTTGAAATTCACACTGCAGTAAATTAAAAAAACAAAAAATCAATAGACACTTGAAGGAAGTCATCAGACAACTGACCAACTGATCGAATCTATCTTGTATTCTTATTTCAGATATTCACTCATCTCAAATCAAGTGGCTTTATTGTATGGCCCCCATATTCTAACGCGGGCCCCTAGGCCAGAATCTCTGGCGGGCCCTTCACCTAGGGTTAAGGAAAACGTGATACCCAATAGGATTTAAAATAAAATAAGTGAGGTTAATGATGTGAAAACATAACAAGTATTATGCACATTTATTGAATATATTTTTAAAGTAAAGATCCTAATGAAAGACTTACAATAGTATCAAAAATGATTACAAAATTTGTTTTCTAGCTTTCTTTGATGCAAAATTGTTAATGACCTCACTAAAATCAAATAATATATATTAGAATTAGAATTAGAATTAGAATTAGAACAATCTAGACGAGAACAGGCCATTCAGCCCAACAAAGCTCGCCAGTCCTATCCACTTGCTTCCTCCAAGAAAACATCAAGTCGAGTTTTGAAAGTCCCTAACGTCTTACTGTCTACCACACTACTTGGTAACTTATTCCAAGTGTCTATCGTTCTTTGTGTAAAGAAAAACTTCCTAATGTTTGTGCGAAATTTACCCTTAACAAGTTTCCAACTGTGTCCCCGTGTTCTTGATGAGCTCATTTTAAAATACAAGTCTCGATCCACTGTACTAATTCCCTTCATAATTTTAAACACTTCAATCATGTCACCTCTTAATCTTCTTTTGCTTAAACTGTAAAGGCCCAGCTCTTTTAATCTTTCCTCATAATTCAACCCCTGTAGACCTGGAATCAGCCTAGTCGCTCTTCTCTGGACCTTTTCTAGTGCTGCTATGTCCTTTTGTAGCCTGGAGACCAAAACTGCACACAGTACTCAAGATGAGGCCTCACCAGTGCATTATAAAGGTTGAGCAGAACCTCCTTGGACTTGTACTCCACAGATCGTGCTATATAACCTAACATTCTGTTAGCCTTCTTAATGGCTTCTGAACACTGTTTGGAAGTTGATAGCTTGGAGTCCACTATGACTCCTAAATCCTTCTCATAAGGTGTACTCTCGATTTTTCGACCGCCCATTGTGTATTCAAACCTAATATTTTTACTTCCTATGTGTAATACTTTACATTTACTGACATTAAATTTCATCTGCCACAAATCTGCCCAAGCCTGTATGCTATCCAAGTCCTTCTGTAATGATATAACGGATTCCAAATTATCTGCTAATCCACCTATCTTGGTATCATCTGCAAACTTAACCAGCTTGTTACTTATATTCCTATCTAAATCATTTATATATATTAAAAATAGCAGCGGCCCTAGCACTGACCCCTGTGGAACACCACTCTTAACATCGCCAGTTCTGATGAGGTTCCTCGCACCATCACCCTCTGCTTCCTGTGTCTGAGCCAATTCTGCACCCATCTAAAAACATCACCCTGAATTCCCACTTCTTTTAACTTGATGCCCAACCTCTCATGTGGCACCTTATCAAATGCTTTCTGAAAGTCCAGATAAATAATATCATAAGCTCCACTTTGATCGTATCCTTTTGTTGCCTCCTCATAGAATTCCAACATGTTAGTAAAACACGACCTCCCCTTCTGAACCCATGCTGACTGTTCAGAATAACTCCTGTCCTTGTCATGTGTTGCTCAATCTTATCCTTAATAATTCCTTCCATTAATTTTCCTGTGATGCTTGTTAAGCTTACTGGCCTATAGTTGCTTGGATCTGCCCTGTCACCCTTTTTATATAATGGGATGATATTTGCCATTTTCCAGTCCTTTGGAATCTCTCCAGTGCACAGTGACTTCCTAAAAATGTGTCAAGGGTTTATATATGTACTCACTAGCCTCCTTAAGAACACGAGGATAAATATTATCTGGGCCTGGTGATTTGTTTGATTTCATCTTATTTAATCTGAGCAGCACTTCTCCCTCTACAATTTCCAAATCCCTCAGTACCTCCTTAGTAGTTGCGTTTACCTCTGGCAGGTTATCCACTTGCTCACTTGTAAACACCTCAGAAAAATGTAAGTTTAGGGCATCTGCTATTTCATTGTCTGTATCTTTTAATTCCCTTTACTATTCCTGATGAACTTGACCTCCTCCTTAACTGTTCTTTTACTACTAAAATACTGAAAGAATCTCTTGGGGTCTTCTTTCGCCTTATCTGCTATATTCCTCTCCAACTGTCTTTTAGCCTCTCTGATATCCTTCTTAATGGTTGCCCTCATTTTCTCATACGCTACGGTTCTCTTTGCAGTCATTAGTCTTATATGCCTTATACAGCAGTTTTTCCTTTGCAACTTCTTTTTAAATCTTTATTAATCCATCGTGGAGATATTTTTAGTTTCCTATTACTTCCAAATTTAGGTATGTATCTGTCCTGCATTACATGTAAAACATTTTAAACCTGTTCCACTGCTCCTCGACTGTCTCCACATTTAAAAGCTTATCCCAGTCTATCCTACTTAGACTTTGTCGCATCTGCTCAAAATTAGCCCTACTAAAGTTCAACTTAACAATTTTAGTCTTTGCATCTGTACTCTTACAAAATACTGAGAATTGTATTACATTATGGTCACTTGACCCTAGTGGTTCAATCACCTCTACACCCTCAATTCTATCCTGATTATTACAGAATACTAAATCCAGATAGGCTTCACCCCTTGTTGGTGCTTTAACATGCTGTGTTAAAAACAGTCACTGATTACTTCTAAAACTCCTGCTCTTGTGCTCCTCCATCTGTAAGGTTATCCCAGTTAATATTTGGATAATTAAAGTCCCCATGACTATAATATCCCCTGTAAACTTGCCTTTTGATATTACTAAAAGATGTGTGTTGAAATTACTGTCTGAATTGGGTGGTCTATAACACACTCCTAAAATGAGACCTTTTCCCTAATATTTTCCAGGTGAAGCCACATGTCCTCACTAAGATGGGGCTCATCATCCAACTGAAGATGACTTACATTTAATTCCTGTTTGGCATAAACAGCAACCCCACCTCCTTTTCTGTTCTGTCTATCCTTCCTAAAAATGTGTATCCCTCTATGTTACACTCATCCCCATCTTTGTTATTTAGCCAGGTTTCCGTTATTGCTATAATATCATAATTGTGCTCTGCTACATACAACTCCAACTCACTTACCTTATTTTTGATACTTCTAGCATTAAGGCAAGCTATTTTTAATGTGTTAATCCTTCTATCTTTACGTGTTTGCTTAAAATTTACATTACTATGCATTTTTATTTCTACACCATTGTTTGTTCTTCCATGTATAGATCTAAATCTGGCCTGTCCTAAACTCCCTGCCCCCCCATCCCCTAGTTTAAACAATCCTCGACTAGCCTACACATACGCCTCCCCAATACATTGGTGCCCCTCCGGTTCAGATGTAACCCGTCACGCGGAACAGGTCCCATCTGTTCCAAAAGGAGTCCCAATGCCCCATAAACCTATACCCTTCTACCCTGCACCAAGATTTGAGCCACGCGTTAAGCCTTCTAATCTCCTCAATCTTACCTGGACTGGGCGTGGCACAGGCAGAACTGGAGAAGACTACCTTGTCAGTTCTGCTCCTCAGCTTGGTACCTAACTCTTTGAATTTGGATCGCAGAACTGACAGACTACCCTTATGTATGTCATTTGTTCCAACGTGGACAATGACAACTGGATCCACCCGCTCTGGCCAAGAGCCTATCCACCCTTCCAGGAGGTCTCCCACCTGTGCTCCCGGAAGGCAACACACCGTCTGAGACTCTCTCTCTCTGGAGCACACCTGCGCTTCAATCCCCCTAATGATTGAGTCCCCAACTATCACTACCTCTCTCTTTTTGGGAACTGGTTTTGAGGTGGCCCGTTGGGGCTCCTCAACCCTGCCTACCACCTCAGAATTATCAGAGTCACCGTCCAGCTCCGCCAGGACATGATAACGGTTAGACACTTCTAATTCTGGGGTTGATGCCCCGGACAGTGTGCACCCTTTACCTTACGCCTTGCGACCGTGACCCACCTATTCCTACCTGTCTGGTCTGGAATCTCCTTCCGCGCCACCTTAGGGGTGCACACTATCTCTCTAAAGGACACCTGGGCCAAGTCCGCCAATTCTCTATTACAACGCAGGTCAGCCAACTCCTCCTCCAGTTCAGCGACCCTGAGCTCGAGGTGCTGGATCAGCTGGCATCTCTTGCAGATGTAGCCCTCATAGACAACTGGCTCTTCCAAACCATCATCTAAAAAGTCCAACATCCAACAGGACTTGCATTGCACTGGCCTCATTATTAAAATTTGATTTGGGATTACTAAGCTGCCTTAACTATATATTTTTTTTTTCTTAAAATTAAATTTCTTCTTCTTTCAGCTGCTCCTTAACTTAAATGGTAACACTAAGATCTGCTACAGATATTTTACACCTTTTCCCCTTAAGCTCCTGTACTGTTCTCCCTCTCAGCTGCCTGCTGTTTGCCTTTCTATGAGGTTAACTTTACTTTTCTCTGTCTCTTCTAGCTTTGCGCTCTTCTTACTTATAAGCTCTTCACTCGCACTGTTTGTATTCCCCCGTATTAATGAACCAATACGCTGTCGCCCACTTAACTGTTCTGCCTCTGGACGCTAAGGACTGTTTAATCTAAAATAAACAAATAAATAAAACTTTACTACCTTATTTGCTCCTACTGCTCCTTGTGCCTGATCGGTGTCTTAACGCAGGCCGCTTACCTGCGCACTACTGAGTTTCCACCTTTTACTGCTTTGAAGTCAGCCGCGGCCTTTTTTTCTTTTCCTTTAAACTAAGGAATCGCTTAGTTTAAAGGAAAAGATATATATATATATATATATATATATATACAGGGGGTCCTCAGGTTACAACACAGTTCCGTTCCTACAATAGTGATGTAACCCGAATTTTGGTGTAAGTCGAAACACACTCTAGCCTAAGTCACTTACCTATCTTAACACATTTGCAAAATCATAATCTAGAACATAAAAACACAAAATCTAAGCCTCAGAAAAAGGAAAAGGACATAAATATACTGCACTGTACACTGTACTGTATTAACAGAAAAAATGAGTGTAAAAAAATCCTTACCTTTATTCCTTCTCATGTCTCAATTTTTTTTAAGTTTTTATGAGAGTGGGTGTTGTAAACTCGAAACGTTGTATGTCGAGATGTTGTAACCCGAGGACCCGCTGTAATAAATAATATAATAATAATAAATTTAGCTGCTTAGCTAAACAGAATTGCTAGATGATTAAGTCATTTTTAGTTTTCAAAATATTTTATGCTGAAGATGACACTCAACGCTGTAGGATGAATTCTTGCTTTCTGTTCATACGTTTTGTTTGTGTATAATATCTACTCATCCTGCGCTGGGCCCCTCAGTGGTACGAAATAACGTTCATTAGAACAGCAGTGAAACAAATACAGTGGTACCTCGGTATACGTCTGCTTTGGAATAAGTCCAACTTGGTAAACGTCCTGTTTGGACACGAAAAATTTTGCTTGGTATACGACCTTTGTTTGGAATACGACTCGTGTGCTAGAACACCGCGCGCTACCCTTCTTTACCTCTCTCGAGATAAAGCCACGACTGCCCATGAGCGTCAGTGCACCAGTTGCTAGCATTCCGTGAACAATCCGCGCTATAACTCTCTGTGAATTTTCATGTGTGTGGTATAGCGGGTCCACAGCTCCTGTCAAAGGCCAGTTTTAAAATAAATAATCACCACGTTCGCAACTTGGTGAGGGGGCATGGTGGTTATGTGGCGGAAGCGGTTCTCAGGGCGATTCGCAATGTGACCATCTGCATTCGTGATTGTTCCTGGGGCTGCTTATCTTGATAAATAGAAGCACGAGTCGGCTAGAAGGGGAGGAAAAAGAAAGAACAGAGGGGAGGTTGAGAGAGAGAGAGACAGTGAGAGAGCATGAAGTAGCTGAAGTAGGCAGAGTGACGGTCAGCTGCAAATAGGGCGACTCCCCTGTTGGGAAGCAGGGGGGCCGCCAGGTAAAAAGGCACCGGACTTCTTCTTGTTTTTTTTTTAAAGAATGCGTCCTGCTCTATTTTAACCTTGTTGTTGTTAAGAAGACTTTTTTTCTATTGTTTTTAACCTCCTCGTTTCACTTCTGATCTTATGGATTATTTATTGGAACTTTGGGGACTGCACCTTAATTTGAACACCATGTTTTGTTAATTGTTTTAATAAAAGCACTTTGCACTTTTTCACCATCCCCTTGCTTTGTTGTTACCGATGAGCTTACCAGTGAGGTACATTACCGATGGTGTAGGGTTCAAGGGCTCCCCGAAAGCTGATGGGAGCATACAGCAAACCCGAATCGTCACAATGTGATTTTGTGTTTTTTCATGTAATTTGAATTGATTGTTGAAAAGTATGAAGGTGGCATGCGTATCCGGGACGTGGCTGTTGCATACCGTTTGCCGAGAACGACGGTATCTACGATTTTGAAAAACAAAGACGTTATTAAAAAGTAAAGTGAGGTTACATTTTCATTTATTTCATCTAATTGCTTTTGAATTTATGTATTTTAGTATTAAGCAGTGTTTAAATTATTTTATACAACCCCATCAATGTATAATATACCAATAACAATAGGATTTTTTTTCATGGGAACGGATTAATCATTTTCACATTATTTCTTATGAGAAAAATTTGTTTGGTATACGTTCTGTTTGGTATAAGTCAAAGGATTTGGTACAGATTAAGGATGTATACCAAGTTACCACTGTACTGTACATAAATAGCATAATGTGAGACAAACGCAAGACAGGAATAAATTAAAAAAATACTATACTAAACTATATCACACTACAGTATGCTGCACTATACTATACTAGCCAACTCAATAAAAGCACAACAA
The DNA here is from genome assembly GCF_016835505.1 of Polypterus senegalus. Lineage (NCBI taxonomy): Eukaryota > Metazoa > Chordata > Cladistia > Polypteriformes > Polypteridae > Polypterus > Polypterus senegalus. The sequence goes on along the minus strand of NC_053168.1, from coordinate 31,217,219 downwards.
CATTTATTTCTATAGCACATTTTCATATAAATAATTTAGCTGAAAGTGCTTTACATGATGAAGAAAGAGAAAAAAAGACAAAATAAATAAGAATTAAAATTTGGGAACACTAATTAACATAGAATAAAAGTAAGGTCTTGATGACCAGGGAGGATGGAAAAAACAAAAAAAACTCCAGATGGCTGGAGGAAAAAAAAATCTGCAGGGGTTCCAAGGCATAACATAAATGCTCTCAATCAGTCCTCATTGTATTCATGGTTCACATGGAAGAACTTGATGATGACGGTCACGTGGACCTCTGGCCTTTAATCCATCAATGTAAGGCCATCATGGCGCTTTGATCAGTTGGTGGTGGTGTAGACCGCCACCACAGAAAACCTGAAAAAGAACAGAAGAGAAAGTAGGGGTTAGTATGGATTTTGGAGCCACCATGAATAATAATGATAACTAATTGAATATACAGAGCATCAGGATTAAACTAAGATGAAGCTATGAGAAAGCCATGTTAAAGTAATGTGTTTTCAGCAGTATTTTAAAGTGCTCCACTGTATTAGCCTGGTGAATTTCTATCGGTCAGCTATTCCGGATTTTAGGTGCATAACAGCAGAAGGTCGCCTCACCACTTCTTTTAAGTTTTGCTCTTTGAATTCTAAGCAGACACTCATTTGAAGATCTAAGGTTACAATTTGGAGTGTAAGGTGAAAGACCTTCTGAAATATAAGATGGAGCGAGATTACTTAAGGCTTTATAAACCATAAGCAGTATTTTAAAATGAATTCTAAATGACACAGGTAACCAATGTAGTGTCATCAAAACTCTGGAAATGAGTTTGGATTTTCTTTTCCTAATTAAGATTCTAGCAGCTGCATTCTGCACGAGTTGCAATCGATTGATGTCTTTTTTGGGTGGTCCTGAGAGGAGTGCGTTACGGCAATCTAGTCGACTAAAAACAAAAGCGTGAACTAATTTCTCAGCATCTTGCAATGTTATAAGGGGTCTAACTTTTGCTATATTTCTTAAGTGAAAAAATGCTGTCCTAGTAATCTGATTAATATGTGATTTAAAATGTGAGTCAATAGTTACCCCTAAATTCTTTACCTCTGTCTTGACTTTTAATCCTAATGCATCAAGTTTATTTCTAATAACCTCATTATATCCATTATTGCCAATCACTAAAATTTCTGTTTTCTCCTTATTTAGTTTGAGAAAATTACTACTCATCACATTCACAAGTGCCTGAGTGTGTATCTGTGTATCTGTGTGTCCATTTGGTTGCTAGGGTTAGGCAGAAAAATGTAATAATAGGCAAAACATGTAAAATAAGAGTAAAAAAAATCAACCATGATAATAAAAAGTACCAAATAAGGGTCAAAAAATAGCAAAATTGGTCTTGGTGTTATAAAAGTGGTCCAACATTATACACCGGCTGTAGCTGCTGGAAGGTAAGGCAGGTTCAAGCACGGGTCAAATGTGTGCCGAAAGAAATTTCTCAGTCCAAAAGTTAATTTTAAAAGGTTTAGTGAAAATTCAAGCAAACAATCCACACAAGAAGTAATTATATATGTAGAATAAATGGCAAAAAAAGGAAAAATGTTTCTTTTTGTTAAACTTCAATTGTTTCTATATTTAAGGATGAATTGTTTCACTATGCTTTACTTCACATTCAGTACGTTCTAAATGTATGGCTCTGCACATACAACTGAGCATGTTAAGGCGCAGTTTGAAACCGTGTGCCCTCCTTGCCTTACCTATGGTAAGGCAGATCAGTAACTGAGTCTAACCTATGGTCAGAGGGACAAGAAATAGTTAGAATATACCAATTCAACTATAACCTCCCATAGACTAGGCACTAATATATAGGCAAACATTTAATATAACTTAAATAATTAGCAAATGGTTCTTATACTGGCAACAGCAGCATAGTAGCAACTTTCTCGCAGCTGCTCGAGCCACATTAAGAAAGTTTATAGCTATAATGCTAATGACTGATAACATTTTGTGGTGGGCAATGGATAAGTGAAAATAACGATAAATCGATCTTCACGTCGGGACACCAAAGCCCCACCATGACTAGGCTAGTGTCGCTAAACCAGGCCAATGACCAACACTGCGTTTTCCCAGCATAACACTTCAACTATAAAAGTGACAGCTCAGCAAGTGACACTTAGGGAAGCAGTGAAGACTGGTGACTTTATCCGAAAGGGAAAAGGCCGCCACAAGGGAAAGGGATCGGGTGAGAATTACAGAGTGGCCCACAAAAAAGTGGCCTGCCTCCACCGTGGAAACCACTTTTGTGATGGCAGTGTACAAAAGTGGTCAGTGCGTGCTAGTGCAGCTGAAATTAATGCCATGCAGTATTCAATGACAAGAAAGAATGGTAATAGTGGAAGCGTACATGCGGATAGGTTCCATCAATGAAACACAGGAAATTTTCACGGATCAGTTTCCTCAACATGGACAGCTAATTAAAACAAGCATGCAGAAATTAGTGAAAAAGTGGCACACAATGGGTTCCAATTGTAATGCCAAGAAGAACAGAGATCCTCCTGTACATTGAATATGCTGAACTGGGCACAGAGATGTATTGAGACACAAGGAGATCACTTTCAACATCTTCTGTAAATGTGAGTACCAAATATGATCATTTTTCTCTTCACCACATAATGCAGTTGTCCCAGTAAAGGCGGGCCACTTTTTCACGGGCCACCCTATATTATACCAGGCCAGATGGATTAAAATAAGAACAATGTATTAAATAAAAAACATGACGACTATGTTGATTACTTAGATTTCAACCTATCTTAGACAGGTAGCATAGCTAGTACTAATAGATAAGTGAATAAGTCATTGATAAAAGAAGAGACCGTAATACATTATAATGGTAATACATAATTTAGTGATAACAACAACCAATAATAGAAACAATAGCAATAGCAGACGTCCTGTATGTAGACAGGCTACTAGGAAGTGATCTGAGGGGATTGGGCAGCCAAGGGGTAGAAGCTGTTACAGAACCTGGCACAATTGGTTTGGATACTACTATACTTTCTGCAACATGGAAATGGGACAAAGAGATCATGGGAGGGGCAGAAGCGGTCCTCCACAATGCTGCAGGCTTTGCAGATACAACACTTGGCAATGATGTATTTAATGGACGGTAGACAGATCTCAATGGTCTTTCTGCGGTGTGTATTATCTGTTGTAGGACACTGAAATCAGAGATGCTGCAGTCCCCAAACTAGATGATGACGCAGTTGGGCAGGACACACCTGATGGAGTCCCTGTAGAATGTGGTGAGAATGGGGGCAAAGGTAGACTTGCCTTCGTCAAGTGTGGAAGGAAGTGAAGATGCTACTGTGCCTTTTGGCTATGGAGGTAGTGCTAATTGTCCAGCTGGAAGTCAGCTGCCAGGTGTATTTGGTGCTCGTCATCAATTTCATCACAGAGTGCCAAATGTGCAGTGGAGTGTGGACAGTATGACCCTTTCTGAAGTCCACAATCATCTATTTTGTATTGTCCATGTTGCACTTGTACCAGTCTGCCAGTCGTCATATCTTCATTCTGTTAGCTGATTCATTCCCATTCACACATTGTTTCTCCTTAGGCTTTTGTGCTGTTGAATTAAGAAAATACTGAAACTGCATTAAACAAGTCTTCATGCACTGCTTCATATATGATAAGATTCAATGTGTTTGGTTCGTGCACCCATCCACCCATCTGTCCTTTTACATATCTTGTCACACTAGCATAAAGCAGACAGTTGGACCTCATCCTCAACAGGGTGTTGGCGTATGGCGATATGAGTTCATGTATACAACCTGTAAAAAATAAACACATAAAGAGTTATAGGGTTGGGGGCCAGGATAGATACCCCATTTAATTTGGAGCAGTGAAACAAAGAGTTGGTCACAACAGAATTTGTTCTGGCTTCTATAGCCTTTTGGCAGCTTCCAGGAAGGAGGATGAGTCCTCGCCTATAGCAGATCCACGAGTGAACACTGATTTCCAGTTTGAGTATCTCTTAGTTGAATACTCCAAACAAATATATTTTTTAAATGTTACTTACCAATTGTAGATTGTAGTTATGGCTGAGAAAAAAAATCTTAATCTTGTATTTTTGTGCATAAAGGACATAAAGCTTCTGGTAAAATTAACATTAAAACATTAAAACTCCCTGCCTAATATTGTGTACGTGTGTCACCAAAACAGCTCTGATCCATTAAGGCATGGATTCCACAGCACCTCTGAAGGTGTCCTTTGGTATCCGGGACCAAGACGCTAGCAGAAGATTCTTTAAGTCCTGTAAGTTGTGAGGTGGGGCCTCCATGGATTGGACTTGTTTTTCCAGCACCTCCCAAATATGTTTGATCTGACAGAGATCTGGGGAATTTCAAGGCCAAGTCAAAATTAAGTCAAACCATTCCTGAACAAATGCCATCAAGGGTGTACTGGTCTTCAACAATCTTCAAGTAAGAGGTACATGACAAATTATCATCCGCATGAATGTCAGGAACCAAGGTTTAACAAAATTGCCCAGAGTGTCACACTGCCTCTCCCAGTTTGGCTTCTTCCCTTAGTGCATCTTGCTGTCATCTATTTCGAAGGTAAATGATGCATGCACACCTAGGCCATCCACGTGATCTAAAAGAAAATGTGATTCATTAGTCTAGACCACCTTCTTCCATTGATCCATGATCCAGCATTGACACGTACATGCCCATTGCAGACTCTTTTGCCAGTGGACAGGGGTCAGCATGGGCACTCTGACCAATCTATGGCAGGTCAGGGGCTGCAATTGCAGTTTAATTCAGTTCTGTATGCATTAAAATCTTTCCATTGATGGTAACAAATAACAGAAATTTTAGCCATTAAATGCAAATGTAATCTTCTGTAAAAGGTAACAGTAAAAGTTGTGTAAACAATAAAAAGTAAAGCACTTTAAATCCTGTCAACAGTTTTTTTTTTTACACTGATCAAACAAACACTATTACTGAGGTAGTAAAGCGTAACTTGAGTACGCTTTCACTTAGGCTAACTAAATTTTGCATACAAGTATTAGATACAAAACGTAGATTTATATTAACTTTTGAGCTATTTCCACTAACCAGAAGTGGCACATTTTAAGAATATTATTTTTAAATCACTTATAATAAAATAAAAGACATCTGTTTAAAAAATTGAGGGAGAGGCTGAGCTATAGTGTTAAAAAGTGTTGTTCTTGAATGAACAGCACAGAATAAAAGTGGGTCACAGGTAAAAATAACTGAAGACCCCTGTCTTGATGTGTTAAATGTTTAACTAACTATTAAAAAGTTTTAACCTGTGGAAAAAAATATTACATCACATGTACAGTGATCCCTCGCTATATCACGCTTCGACTTTCGCGGCTTCACTCTATCGTGATTTTTTTCTCATACACGCTTACGTCACTACGCATGTGCGAAAATTCATTTATCACGGTAGAGCCTGGAACGGATTAACCGTGATAAACGAGGGTTCACTGTATACTTCAAATGCCAAAAATGTACAGGTTTATACTTTTTCATTTTTAAAATTTAGAAATAAAGTACCTCTCAAATTTTTGTATTTACTCACTTGTTGGTCCTTCAAGTGTTTGACTAAACTTTTGTGTTATCTGCTGTTGTGCAGTCGCAAATCTTGCAGAGAGACTTGCATGTATCTTATGGTTTTCCACCCTCATTTGTCACAAAGCCAAGGTATTTCCACTTGTCTTCTTCCTCATTTGGGCATGGTGCTGAATGCTGTGATACTGGTGAAACTGACGTCATCGCACTTAACGTCTTGGCTTCATAATCTGTACTAACGCCTACTTTCTCTTCTGTTCTTTTTCCGGTTTTCTGCGCCACCACCACTTGATCAAAGCACTGTGATGTTCCTACATTGATGGATTAAACAACAACAACATTTATTTATATAGTACATTTTCATATAAAAAAATGTAGCTCAAAGTGCTTTACATAATGAAGAATAGAAAAATAAAAGACACAGTAAGAAAATAAAATAAGCCAACATTAATTAACATAGAATAAGAGTAAGGTCCGATGGCCAGGGAGGACAGAAAAAACAAAAAAAAACTCCAGACGGCTGGAGAAAAATAATAAAATCTGCAGGAGTAGACATGACTATCGTCATCAAGTTCTTCTAATGTTTGTGCGAAATTTACCCTTAACAAGTTTCCAACTGTGTCCCCGTGTTCTTGATGAGCTCATTTTAAAATACAAGTCTCGATCCACTGTACTAATTCCCTTCATAATTTTAAACACTTCAATCATGTCACCTCTTAATCTTCTTTTGCTTAAACTGTAAAGGCCCAGCTCTTTTAATCTTTCCTCATAATTCAACCCCTGTAGACCTGGAATCAGCCTAGTCGCTCTTCTCTGGACCTTTTCTAGTGCTGCTATGTCCTTTTTGTAGCCTGGAGACCAAAACTGCACACAGTACTCAAGATGAGGCCTCACCAGTGCATTATAAAGGTTGAGCATAACCTCCTTGGACTTGTACTCCACAGATTGTGCTATATAACCTAACATTCTGTTAGCCTTCTTAATGGCTTCTGAACACTGTTTGGAAGTTGATAGCTTGGAGTCCACTATGACTCCTAAATCCTTCTCATAAGGTGTACTCTCGATTTTTCGACCGCCCATTGTGTATTCAAACCTAATATTTTTACTTCCTATGTGTAATACTTTACATTTACTGACATTAAATTTCATCTGCCACAAATCTGCCCAAGCCTGTATGCTATCCAAGTCCTTCTGTAATGATATAACGGATTCCAAATTATCTGCTAATCCACCTATCTTGGTATCATCTGCAAACTTAACCAGCTTGTTACTTATATTCCTATCTAAATCATTTATATATATTAAAAATAGCAGCGGCCCTAGCACTGACCCCTGTGGAACACCACTCTTAACATCAGCCAGTTCTGATGAGGTTCCTCGCACCATCACCCTCTGCTTCCTGTGTCTGAGCCAATTCTGCACCCATCTAAAAACATCACCCTGAATTCCCACTTCTTTTAACTTGATGCCCAACCTCTCATGTGGCACCTTATCAAATGCTTTCTGAAAGTCCAGATAAATAATATCATAAGCTCCACTTTGATCGTATCCTTTTGTTGCCTCCTCATAGAATTCCAACATGTTAGTAAAACACGACCTCCCCCTCTGAACCCATGCTGACTGTTCAGAATAACTCCTGTCCTTGTCATGTGTTGCTCAATCTTATCCTTAATAATTCCTTCCATTAATTTTCCTGTGATGCTTGTTAAGCTTACTGGCCTATAGTTGCTTGGATCTGCCCTGTCACCCTTTTTATATAATGGGATGATATTTGCCATTTTCCAGTCCTTTGGAATCTCTCCAGTGCACAGTGACTTCCTAAAAATACGTGTCAAGGGTTTATATATGTACTCACTAGCCTCCTTAAGAACACGAGGATAAATATTATCTGGGCCTGGTGATTTGTTTGATTTCATCTTATTTAATCTGAGCAGCACTTCTCCCTCTACAATTTCCAAATCCCTCAGTACCTCCTTAGTAGTTGTGTTTACCTCTGGCAGGTTATCCACTTGCTCACTTGTAAACACCTCAGAAAAATGTAAGTTTAGGGCATCTGCTATTTCATTGTCTGTATCTTTTAATTCCCTTTACTATTCCTGATGAACTTGACCTCCTCCTTAACTGTTCTTTTACTACTAAAATACTGAAAGAATCTCTTGGGGTCTTCTTTCGCCTTATCTGCTATATTCCTCTCCAACTGTCTTTTAGCCTCTCTGATATCCTTCTTAATGGTTGCCCTCATGTTCTCATACGCGCTACGGTTCTCTTTGCAGTCATTAGTCTTATATGCCTTATACAGCAGTTTTTTCCTTTGCAACTTCTTTTTTAAATCTTTATTAATCCATCGTGGAGATTTTTTTAGTTTCCTATTACTTCCAAATTTAGGTATGTATCTGTCCTGCATTACATGTAAAACATTTTTAAACCTGTTCCACTGCTCCTCGACTGTCTCCACATTTAAAAGCTTATCCCAGTCTATCCTACTTAGACTTTGTCGCATCTGCTCAAAATTAGCCCTACTAAAGTTCAACTTAACAATTTTAGTCTTTGCATCTGTACTCTTACAAAATACTGAGAATTGTATTACATTATGGTCACTTGACCCTAGTGGTTCAATCACCTCTACACCCTCAATTCTATCCTGATTATTACAGAATACTAAATCCAGATAGGCTTCACCCCTTGTTGGTGCTTTAACATGCTGTGTTAAAAAACAGTCGCCGATTACTTCTAAAACTCCTGCTCTTGTGCTCCTCCATCTGTAAGGTTATTCCAGTTAATATTTGGATAATTAAAGTCCCCCATGACTATAATATCCCCCTGTAAACTTGCCTTTTTGATATTACTAAATCTACTATTCTATGAGAACCCTGAATACCACGAGGACTGATTGAGGTCATTTATGTTAGGTAGAATGCCTAGAGGGGGCTGGATGGTCTCGTGGCCTCAGAACCCCTGCAGATTTTTTTTTTCCTTCAGCCATCTGGAGTTTTTTTTGCTTTTTCTGTCCTCCCTGGTCATCAGGCCTTAATTTTATTCTATGTTAATTAGTGTTCCCTAATTCTATTTTCTTATTTATTTTGTGATTTTTTCTCTTTTTTCATCATGTAAAGCACTTTGAGCTTCATCATTTGTATGAAAATGTGCTATAGAAATAAATGTTGTTGTCTTATTAAGACCTGTGAGTGGATGGAAAGGGGGCTGCAACTTTAGCCATGCCGGTTGATAGCCCACTAGGCTTAACAGTCAAAAGTCCGATACCATGAAAAATGAGTATTTAAGTAGCTTTAAAATGTTAAAATCAATATTTATTGATTTTGACAATCCTAGGCCCAGACCTATCGTGGCAGTGCTGGTTCAATACAGGAACCATAAACAGACAAGACACCAGTCCAAATCCAATCTGTTTTTGTTCGTTTTTTATTTATTTATTTATTTTTGAGAGATTTGATCTTAGGCCCAGCAAGGCCCCGCACACTACTTCTGCACATCTTAAGAAGACTGAACTCCCTTTTATTCTAAGCATTGCTATGCAATCAAGTAGAATTTGTTAAAGTGAAAAAACATATGAAATGCTAATATTTAAGCAATAAACCCTCTTGTTTGTATTCTGTACTGCATCATTTACTGGCAGCAATTCTTGGCTGCTCAGAATGAGAGAAACAATTTGAGGCATTTTACATACGTAACTTAATGACATGAATTTGGATGCCCTTGTTCAGGTCCTCTTTAGAAACGCAGCGTTTAATTTATGTCAGTGCCTTCAACCTTAAGGTGATTTTTAGCCAAGCACTTACATAGGAGCTTGTCAGATTGTTGGTTTTTGTTCCTTTTTTTTAATGTAAAGAGATTAGAAGCAGTTTATTTTCTGATCCTTCATAGTGTTACTGATGATTATATTTAGCTATCACATTAAACATGACCAAAACATTAAAAAAATCAGGAAAATTTCCAAATTATTAATGTGTTCAATATAACTTGTAGTTAGTTGTATACAAATAGCAAACCTGGAAATTGTTAGATTCAGCTCAATCTATCTATCTATCTAAGTTACTAAGTGAGTCCATAATGATGCACTGGGACACATCATCAGTGATGTTTCCTGGGGTCATTGGGTGTTTCTGGTCTCACAACATCAGACATTCTCACACTGGTGACCGTGTAGGAGCTGCTCAGGCAGTGACTAGTGTCAAAGCAGCATTTGTCCACGGATCACCCATCTTCATCCACAGCCATCTAGAGGCTCTGATAGGTGATCTACTCAAACACCACTTGATGCCAAGCAATGTGTAAACCTTGCAGAAAGAGCAGCCAGTTAAGCTTTGTAATTCACTTGCTTCCTCTCAAATGCTTCTTCCTTCTGATCTTCCCATGGAACTGTCACTTCAGTCAGGTTTGGCTTTTTTGAGGCCTCTGGAAAAAATAACTATCTGGTTGCATAGATGTTACTGCAACGTGAACCGGAAATGTGAGATGACTGTCCGTGTCAACCACTACCTGCCAGTCATGAGTAGTAAGTAGGCTTCCTGACTCTCTGGGCTGTTGTTTATTAATTAAATTAATTAATGTTAATTAATGTTGACTTATGTTTATTTTTTATTGTGTCTTCTATTTTTCTATTCATTTTGTAAAGCACTTTGAGCTACATTTTTTTGTATGAAAATGTGCTATATAAATAAATGTTGATTGATTGATTGATTGATTGTTTGGGCTGCTCTCCTTCCCTCACAAAGGATATGTGTTTTCTGGGGTGGCAGTGGTGCTTGCCTTTACTGATGGCTAAGGACATACTCTCTGTATCTTCTTTCAGCACCTTGTCATGTTACCAACAATAGCGACCCTCTGTCAGGACTTTTGGGCCGCTGCTAAGGATGTGCTCTAGTGTCCCTCTTTTTAAACAAATAGGGTGCAAGAAAGTGTCTTGGACTTACCCTAATGGTGCTGATTTGCTGGGCTGGGTAAGACATCATAGACAGCCTGGATCAGAAAAGTAACTTTCAAAATGAACTGTTTAGAGCATGAGAAGGGTGCTACATAAATACAAAGTATTATTATTATTATTACGTTGGGATTATGTTATAATGTCCCCCTTAAACACAGATAAAATAATATCTATCATGTTATTGTTATGCTTTTTATTTCTTCTGTGCTTTATCATTTTTTTCTTAATGTTTTTGTTGTGTTTTAGAGGTCAAGGGATATACTGTACAGTGATCCATTGCTATATCACGCTTCGACTTTCGTGGCTTCACTTCATCACGGATTTTAAATTTAAGCATATCTAAATATATATCACAGATTTTTCGCTGGTTCGCGGATTTCTGCGGACAATGGGTCTTTTAATTTATGGTACACGCTTCCTCAGTTTGTTTGCCCAGTTGTTTTCATACAAGGGACGCTATTGGCGGATGGCTTAGAAGCTACACAATCAGAGCATGTATTACATATTAACTAAAACTCCTCAATGATATAAGATATGCTTCCCACGCGGTGCTTGATTGTTTGCTTTTCTCTGTCTCTCTCACTCTCTCTCCATGACGGAGGGGTTGCGAACAGAGGGGCTGTTTGCACAGAGGCTGTTTGCCTAGAGGATACGGACGCTCCTCTAAACAATGCCGCTTTATCACGGTGCTTCGGCATACTTAAAAGCTTAAAAGCACGTATTGATTTTTTGATTGTTTGCTTTTCTCTCGCGCTCTCTTTCTCTCTCTGACATTCTCTGCTCCTGACACGCATTCCTTTGAAGAGAAGATATGTTTGCATTCTTTTAATTGTGAGAAAGAACTGTCATCTCTGTCTTGTCATGGAGCACAGTTTAAACTTTTGACTAAAGGGTGTTATTTCATGTCTAGAAGGCTCTAATAATGTTAACAGTGTGGGAGAGTTCATAAGGGCTTAAAATATATAAAAATAACCATACAAACATATGGTTTCTACTTTGCGGATTTTCATCTATCGCGGGGGGTTCTGGAACGCAGGGATTACTGTACTCATTACATTTATTTTTGAATATGAAAGGTTTTTCACTATGTTAAAAACAGATGTACTATTCCTACCGATATGTGTCCATTTTTGTTTTAACTGGACATCCCCACTACAGAGGGGAAAGCCAGAGTGTCCTGAGAACATATAATTCTCACACAGACACTGGAGATTCCAACCCAGGACTTGAGAGCTCAGAGGCAGAAGCATTAACTACTATGCCACCATTCCTGCCCCCAAGTTATAAAGGCTAATTATTTATACTTCCCATTGAGTGGTCACCTTGTCTATTTTGATAATAATGGCATTCCTTTTAGAAAAATTGATGTGGGTTTCTTATGCTAAGTAGTTCAGTGAAGTGAATTGTTCTGAATTATTAACACAGAGGTAAAAAAAGATGGTACGGCTCAAAAAAGGACCAAAACCAGACCAGGGCCTTCACTGGTCTGCTTAGAAACAGGCCTCAACCCGCACAACCCAACCCCAAAGTCAACAGACATGCTTCAAGGCCTACACAGGTCCAAAATGGGGCTGAGGCTTTTAAAGTTCAAAAATACATCTTAAATGTCCCCAATCTGCAAAAAAGCCTTTTTGGATGAAACCAAAAAAATCTATGGCTTAAAGGACAAAGCCATTGAGAAATCTTTATAGATGAAGAATTGTATTTACAAAAATCCATAAAATAAGAGGAAAATGTATTTATTTAAAAAGTCAATCCAAAGCATGTAAGTTCAATAGCAAAATCCAATAAACAAAAACAAAAAATCAGCAAAGCAGAAAATGTAATATGGTTCAGCTAAAAATCTCACAAGATGTTTTATAAAGTAACTAGGAAAAGAAATTCAGTCAAAAAATGGGTCAAAACTGGGAAACCTAACAAGAACAAAAGACAAAACTGAAGTTGAAAAATATAAATAAATGGCTAAAAAACAGATTCTTAGAATGAAAATCAAAATCATATGGCAAAAAGGTTTGTGTAGGAATCAGTCGTCACAGATAAGCAAGTGACCTTTCTGAGCAACTTTTAATTCCAAAGAGCAATTGTTTGGAAGTCATTACCTGAGAAGTCACACCCATAAAGACACAGGAGTACAACAAATGAACAAGGGAAATGTAAAGTAGATCATTAGAAAATTTGAAAAAACTTTAGATGGGAACAGGCTACTTAGCCCAAGAAAACTCCTCAATCCTATCCACCCAATTCCTCCAAAACAACATCAGCTTGAACTTTAAATGTTCTCCACACTGCTTGGTAAACTATTCCATGTGTCAATAATTCTCTGTGTGTAAAAAAAATATTTCAACTCAATGTTTGTGTGAATTTTACAAAGTTTCCAACTGTGCCCCATGCTAAAGTACCATCTCTGTCCACTGTACTAATTCATGTTGTCATTTTAAACACTTCAATCAAGTCACTTGTTACTCTTTGTTTGCTTAAACTGAAAAGTTTCAAATCCTTCAATCTTTCCTTATAATTCATTCCCCATAGCCCTGGAATCAGCCTAGTTGCTCTTCTCTGGACCTTTTTTAGCATTGCTATGTTCTTTTTGAAGCCCAGAGAATAACACTGCACACAGTACTCCAGAAGAGGCCTCACCAGTGCATTATAAAGCTGGAACAGAACCTCCTTGGACTTGTACTCTACACATCACGCTGAACAACTTCACATTCTGTTAGCCTTCTTAACGGCTTTTTAACACTGCCCATAGATTGAAAGTAACAAGTCCACAATGACTCATAAGTCCTTCTCATAAGCATTATTTTCAATTTTCAGACCTCCCATTGTGTATTCGAATATAAAATTTTTAATTCCTACGTATAATATTTTACACCAGTAAAGGCACACTGCACAATAACGTTCAGTGAATACACTTGACTTGAGCATTCCTAGTTTTCATCCTCTTTCTCTGTACGTTTAGCATTTGTTTGCTCAGAGGTTGATGCGCTTGCTGCTTCCATAGCAGCTCTTCTTTTCTCCACCCTAGCGGCCTGCTGCTTCTCTTCTTCCGTCAGCATCTTTTCACGTTAAAACTGATTAAGTCAGTGTTTGTGTTGCAATTACTTAGTATGTTTTCGTTAATTTTTCACTTAAGCTGGCACTTAAGTCTTCAATCTGCCTGAAGAATTATTTAAGATATGAAGAGGTAGGGAAATGTGATAGTGAAGGTGGTAGGGATGAGAACGGCACCTGTACGCATGTGCCACACAGCCACCCTGTTGGCCGCTGCCGAGAGTTGATTCTATAATAAAATAAAAATAAAAAGAGGAATAAAAATCATCACCCAAAAGCAGAGAGTAGAGGTCATGTAGTATATGTGTACCAAATTTCAGGTCAATAGGTCAAACGGTTTGTGAGCTACAGGTGATTTAAAATCCTGGACAGACAAACTGACAGCCACGGCAGTGTATTATATAAGAAGATTTATTGGCATTCAATTTCATCTGCCACAAATCTGCCCAGGCCTGTATACTGTTGAAGTCCTTCTGTAATGATTTAACAGATTCCAGAATATCTGCTAATCTGTCTAGCTTGGTATCACCTACAGACTTAACCAGTGTCAAACACACAGGCTTTGGAGACAACTTCAGGGTTTACCAGTTTGTAATTTCACCCCAAACCACGGGCTGGCACTGTCTTGTAACACTTCTCCTCTCCGGCACATGACACCACTTTCAGTTTATGGAATTCCTGGACCCGTCCCTTCCACCGCACAAACTTCATAACTGGCACCACCACCATCTTTCTTCAAACTAATGATAGACTTGTCTGTAAATTGTGTTTATTGTTTTGTTCTACAATGTATATGAGGTTTGCCTGAGGATGGCCATCCTTTATTTTTGTTCTGCTTGTTCTTTTCATTCCTACCCAGGTCACTTATGTATATTAAAAACAGCAGTGGCCTCAGGACTCACCCCTTTTGGACACGACTCTTAACTTTACCTACTGCTGCACACTTCACCCCTCTGTCTACACACTAAACCATCAACTCCCACTTCTTTTAGTTCGATCTCCAACCTCCCATGTGGCACTTTATCAAATGCTGTCTAACAAAATAAATAATATCATCTGCCACTCTGATCATATCCTTTTGTTGCTTCCTCATAGAATTCCAGGATATTAGTAAAACATGACCACAACAAACCCAACCCCCTTAATCATTTCCTTAATGATTCCTTCCATTAATTTACATGAGATGCATTATAAGCTTACTGGTCCATAGTTGCTGGATCTGCCCTATCACCTTTTTTCTTCTTCTATTGGCTGCTCCCATTATGGGTCGCCACAGCAGATCATCTTCTTCCATATGTTCCTGTCCTCTACATCTTGCTCTGTTACACCCATCACCTGCATGTCCTCTCTCAGCACATCTATAAACTTTCACTTAGGCCTTCCTCTTTTCCTCTTACCTGGCAGCTCTATCTTTAACATCCTTCTCCCAATATACTCAGTATCTCTCCTCTGCACATGTCCAAACCAACGCAATCTCGCCTCTCTGACTTTCTCTCCCAACCGTCCAACTGGAGCTGACCCTGTAATGTACACATCTCTAATCCTATCCATCCTCATCACAAACAATGCAAATCTTATCATCTTTAACTCTGCCACCTCCAGCTCTGTCTCCTGCTTTCTGGTCAGCGCCACCGTCTCCAACCCATATAACAAAGCTGGTCTCACTACCATCCTGTAGACCTTCCCTTTGACTCTTGCTCATACCCGTCTGTCACAAATTACTGCTGACACTCTTCTCCACCCATTCCACCCTGCCTGCACTCTTTTTTTCACCTCAATCACCAATCACCTTTTTTCTATAATGTAATAATGTTATTTTTTTTTTATTTTCTTAGTCCTTAGAAATTTCCCCAGTGTTCAGTAGCATTCTAAAAATATGCGCCAAGAGTTTATATATGTACTCAGTGACCTCCTTAGGCACTTGAGGATGAATGTTATCTGGTTCTGGTGATTTGCTAGATTTGAGCCTAATTAATCTACATCAAAATATAGAAAATTTTACAAATAATATATCCATTATCAAATACACTACTTACAAAAAGATCTTTACTCCACGAATGTCTATGATGCGCTGAGGTGTCCATCTCTTTCTCGTGTATATAAAGGTAAAGGGTGGTCCTGCATAAGTGACATTATAGTGTCCCCTTCCCCGTTTTCTTCTACACGGTGGTGTGCTGGGGTGGCAGCATAAAGATGGAAGACGCCTCACGCCTGGACAAACTTGTTAAGAAGGCAGGCTCTATTGTAGGAGTAAAGTTGGACAGTTTAACATCTGTGGCAGAGCAACGGGCATTAAGCAAACTCCTGTCAATCATAAATAATCCACTGCATCCACTTAACAGCATCATCTCCAGACAGAGGAGTAGCTTCAGTGACAGACTGAGGAGATCGTTCCTCCCCCACACTATGCGTCTCTTCAATTCCACCCGGGGGAGTAAATGCGAACATTAATTTTATTTTAATTTTTTTCATTTTTATTACTATTTAATTTAATATTGTTTCTTTGTATCAGTATACTGCTGCTGGATTATGTGAATTTCCCCTTGGGATTAATAAAGTATCTATCTATCTATCTATCTATACCCATAGAATACAAGGAATGTGACCAGGAGACAAATATACTCAATATGCAATTACTAAATAATATTTACATAAAACAACATTAGCAAAAACTACATCATAAGAAAAAGACATGAAAAATATGAATTAAAAAAATAAGAGAAATAATAACGAAAAGGAAAATAATCATAAACCAGGAAAAAAAAACCCTGGCTCTAAAATAAATATCTTGATAAATCACAAAGCTCCACAGTATCTTCAGTTACCTCCATTTGTACAGAGTATGTTGTATAAAATGTACTGTACGGTACCTGAACCAGTGTTGCGCGGCTACCACAATGGCACTATGTGGATTTAAAATTGCACTCATTCGGAGGCCACCCACTTGCCCAGGGGGCACAGGTGTGCCATTACAGTCGCAGGAATTTAGGCAGGTGCCACTATGAAAAGTTTCACAGGAAATGCAGATGTGTAAAAACAGTCATTGCATTTAATTGGGCATTCTGTTGATTTGTGATTCATTTTAATTTGGAGACTAATTAGATAGATTAAATAGCGCATTTATATCCGAAGATATGAGGCACACAATTTAAACCAGTTCGTTGAGAGCAGTAACTTGATAGAGTCTGCCAAAACTAAGGGGACCTCATTGTTGATGAGGGTGTGCCGCCCTTACCTCGTTTTTTGTGTCATTCATTTTTCCACATTGTAAAATGCGCTGGCAGATGCCCGTCTCCCTTAATTTCTTTACGCAGCTCCCCAATCTATGTTCCAGAACATCATTTGCCATTTACTATTTGATTCTTTCATTTCTGCCTCACATTTTCCCTGCATCACAGCCAAACTCCAGCTAACTGACTTTCTAATCTCGCTCTAATATTAATGCAGCTGAACCACAAATGAAGCCTGTCTCTTGCCAGGACCGGCAGCTGTGTCTTGTTCCTTGTTACTGTTGGGCATTGTTTCTCTGCCATTCTACAAGTGGCCCCAGGCTGTGACATATGCTGTTCCTACTTTGCTATTGTAACAAATTAACACACTTGTCAGAAAAAATTATTGTTCAGTACACAAACGTGTTGCAGTTTGTTAGTACTTGGGGCCGCTTCGGGTTACGGAGCTGTCTGCACTGACTGGTAACCTCTGCCTCTTCACTTCGGGGTGCAGCGGCATAGCCAGTTGAGATCTAGTTGGAGAAGGCTGCTCGAGAGAGTATGTGACTGGATCACTATGGTAAGAATAGAGTTGACAGGGCCTCCATAGCCCTGGATGTTGGATACCTTGACCATGTGCTTGTTAATTAAATGAATTAGCACCTTGCAGACTTGCATGACCTTTATTATGGAGAACATGATCTGCTGTACCATATTGCCCTCTCTTTGTATTATGCGTCTTATGTTGTGTAGTCTAGCGTATGTGCAATAATCTATTTATATATCCATGTTCAATCCCAATTGAGCATCCCAAGCTCTGTCCCAACAATGCCACATATCATACAGGTATCAACCCCAGACAGTCCATATATGTAAAAGAGCAACAAAAATAGCTTAAAGTAAAAATACAATGTGATATACTGTTAACATTTTCAAATACAATATCAGGAAAGTTATACTTTCCTTTTTAATGAAATGAAACTGAATTTGCTAATACTACTATATCCATTTATGAGCCCAACTCACCGTACAAAGTTGTGCAATATAAACACAAAACTATTTGAAATAGAAAAAGATAAATACAATGTTGTATAGTAGAAACAAACTGTATAATCAATACAAGGTAGATTTGTCAGATAAGGAAAACAGATGTTTTGAGGTAAGCTAGTCATAATCACTAATCATGGCACTGGGGAGAGTTGCATGTTGTTTAGCACATGTGACGTTAAAAAAACCCCATAAACCTGTAAAACCCTATAAACCTGTTTTATATATGTATATACGGTATATTGTGAAGAAGGGGGCTCTGCACACCCCTGGCGAATGCGGTTGCTCCTCCGAGGCCCCCTCTTGAACGCTGTTGTGTTGGGAACAAATACAGTATGCCTCCTCTTTGCTCCATTAGATGTTCTCGTGCAGCACTTCGTATATTTAAAAACCTGTACAGCTCCTGTCCTTTTTGCTCATTGCCTTGTCTCACTCTCCTTCCCCCAGACGTCCTCTGCTCCTGTTGAGGGTCCCGCTCCCGACGCACACCCCTTTAAAGAGGAAGATGATTTTGCATACTTTTAATTGAGAGACAGAACTGTTCCCTCTGTCTACATATGGAGTTCGTTTTTCTTCTGAAAGAGTCATATGTTCATTTGAAGTGTTTGAATAAAGTTCCCGTCTCCACAATCTCTTGTGTTTCTGTGCAATTCTCTGACCCAAGTGTGACAATATATATATATATATATATAGTGGAAAACCAGTCCCCAAACACAGCCAGACAGACAGACACCAGAATGTCCAAAACACACACGTTTAGTATTCAACAGCACCACAATGCCTTATTACCAACAACTGTCTCTTTTTCTTTCTCTTTCTCTTTCTCTGACCTCTACACCCCTCCTGACAAGCTCTATCTCCTTCCTCCCAACTCCGGCTCATCTACTGGAGGGAGGCGGCCCCTTTTATAACAACCCAGATGGGCTCCAGGTGCGCTGTCTGATGACACTTCCCATAGGGATGAGCTTCCCAGCTCTATTCCGGTGGCCCCCAAGCAGACCAGGGCAGCTGCCCTCTCGTGGCCCAGGGGAGGAATTATCCCTCTCGTGGACCAGCAAGGCGTCCCGGCTGGGTAAGGTCCCCGGCCATCTGACACAATATATATATTTTGCTAAACATGTGCACTTGGGGACAGTTTATGGGCTCAAAAACCTGCATGTTCCTGCCGTTGCTGCCTTCTAACACTTTCTCTTCTTTCCCTGCAGACCAGCCGCCGAATACTCAGCCTATAGTCATTTCCGGTCCTCAGAAGACAGCCAACGTCACCTTCCTCTTCTGGTCCTCCAGATCCCACCTTCACCTGATGTCCTTTCCGGACCCAGGATTCCACCGACCCGTTGCATCACTTCTTATCTGCCTGATATAGACGCTACCCATGTTCTCTTTGTCCTCAGTTCTATTTCGAGCTCACAACAACAATGTTTTTTCCAAGTATATGGGGTGGATTCCCAAAGCTTTCATTTTGTTCTTGTGTCCTCTTTTACTTATATATTTTATATGTAAAGACAAAAATAAGGGTGGCATGGTGGCGCAGTGGTAGCGCTGCTGCCTCGCAAAAAGCAGACCTGAGTTCGCTTCCGGGGTCCTCCCTGCATGGAGTTTGCATGTTGTCCCCACAGTCCAAAGACATGCAGGTTTAGGTGCATTGGCGATCCTAAATTGTCGCTTGGTGTGGTGGGTGTGTGTATGTGTGTGCCCTGCAGTGGGCTGGCGCCCGCCCTGTGCTGGCTGGGATTGGCTCCAGCAGACTCCAGTGACCCTGTGTTGGGATATAGCGGGTTGAACAATGACTGACATGACTGACAAAATTATAGATTTGGGGTGACACTATCACCCCATAAACGGTATTGTAAAGGCAAAAAATAAATAATGATTTCAGCAAATGAATGTCTCTGAAGATGTGAGTCTGAAATTAGACTATCCGAGATGGCAACGCTTCCAGTTATAAACTGGCCAGGCAGGAAGAGGCGGGTCCATTTGGATGAGTGCCGGAAGTGATGTCAGAGGTAATGAGGTTGTCGATCATTTGGTTTGCAGAGGGAGGAAGACAAACGGTATTAGAATACAGTGCCACAAGTGGATTGGTGAGGAATTACCACCACCAGAGCGGTTAATCTGTTCCCAAGGTGCATGTGTGTGAAAATATATTTATATATATTGTCACACACGTGCGAGTTGGAGGCAGTCAAAGAGCCCAAAGGTGAGTGAAATCTCGCGAGACAAGGGTTTATCACGTGGTACTTACCTGAATCTCTTTCTACCTACAGAAAACTGGAAGAAAAATAAACCCATCCATTTTCAGTTCCAAAATGGCCGCGATGACGTCACTTCCGGTTCCCATCCAATGACGTCACTTCCGGTTCCACACTCAACTACTCCTGTCTACTCACGATGACGTTGGTTCCGTGGTCCCGCCTCCAATCGTCACTTCCTGCCAACCATTTCCTCTCCCATCATCCCATCTGTTATTTAAACGCAATTTTGTTACAGTTATTCATTCATTCTGTACTGAAAAGTCATTTTGAATCAACCGTATTTTCACTTTGTCTGGACGACAATATATGGGGACGATCCCCAAATCTTTTTCTATTTTGAAAGACTCTTTATTTATTACAATATATATATATATATATATATGTAATTACTGAGCACTGTGTTGGGAGATGTTACTTTGAAAAGTAATTTAGTTAAATTACTTACTGCTTACAACAAAATAATTAAATATCTAAATATACTTACTTATAATAAAATAAACTATGCTACAAACAGGGTGGCACAGTAGTAGCGCTGCTGCCTCTCAGTTAGGAGTCCTGGGTTCACTTCCTGGGTCCTCCCTGCGTGGAGTTTGCATGTCCTCCCCTTATCTGCGTGGGTTTTCTCCGGGTGCTCCGGTTTCCTTTTACAGTCCAAAGACATTCTGGTTAGGTGCATTGGCGTTTCTAAATTGTCCCTGGTATGTGTGTGTGTGTGTGCCCTGCCCAGGGTTTGTTTCCTGCCTTACAAGCTGTGTTGGCTGGGATTGGCTCCAGCAGACCCCCATGACCCTATAGTTAGGATATAGTGGGTTGGACAATGGATGGATGGACAAACAGTGTGTTACTTTTGTGTTCATTCTTCTTGTGTGGTATGAAAATCTGCTCATTTCACTGGCCAGCATTTATTTGTAAACCCTAAGCCTATATATGAACCTTCATGAATCTGACCAGAAACACTAAATTTTATCATTTTCTTGTGCTTTATAAACATGTTTAGTGCTTCATGGGTTGTCAAATAAATAACATCCATCCCCTTTTTCCGTCCCCAAAGTGAGCCCCAAAGTTTCACGGTATGAACACCTATGATGTGCCATCAGATCACACTATTTCAACATATCTAATGCAAATAGCTGCATGAAAACTAAACCAATAATTTATTAACAGACAATTAATAACAATCTCTAGCTCCCTGTGACCCTATAGAGTGGGCACAATAAATTCACCCATCAGCTCATGCAGGATATAGTTATAACTTTTGCTCAGTTCTTTCCAACTGATTCCTAACCTCTTCTTCATTAGCTGTTACCAGATGGCTGCTGTGTGTGTGATATTATTCAATAAATGTAATATTTCTGTGAAATAACTCAGCAATTTATATAAATAGTTTGAAAGGCTGAATAGTTTTTTTATTAATTAATAAACTTCCTAGGAAGTACAATGATTGAAAAAAATCACACATCCCTTCTCTTGGGTCCACTTACATGTAGTTTCTCAAAGTCCCCATGTGGTCCTTTGTTCCAGGACCCTTAGAGAATTTAGCCCGGTTCCGCTGTAGATTTTCACTGTTTTACTTATAATCCCAGACTCTGTGGGGGAAATACCATCTGTTGCAATATTCCCTGTTTCTCTGTCACTGCAGATTTTTTATTTTTATTTTGGCCGTGTGTTTGGGGTCATTGTCATTTTAAAGAATGAAGTTGGGATTGTTCAAAATCCTCCATGATGGTAGTGCCTGATAATACAGTTGTGTTCAAATAAATAGCTTTGCATTAAAAGAGTTAAATATTTTTTATAGCTTTTCTTTCCATTTCTCTTCCATATTTCAGATGTACACAGTCAATTCCAAATCAAAGTATTAACAAATATTATCAAGTCTGTGTTATTCTTCTGCAGGAAACAAAGAAAAGGATTAGTAATCTGTTCAAAAACATAGTCGACATTTTTCTCTACAGACTCACACTGAACTAATATTTAGTTGCATGACCATTGTTTTTGAAAACTGCTGCACATTTGCGTTGCATCAGGTCACCCAACTTCTGACATCTATAAACAGGTATTGCAGCGAAGGATAAACAAACTACATTCCATAGTTCCTATGATGGATTTTGATTCAGAAACTGCATTTTTAATGTCACCCCATAAGTTTTCAATGGGGGTGAGGTCAGGGGATTGAGCTGGCCACTCTACTGCCATACTCCTTTTTGTCTGGAACCAAGATGTTGCTCACTTACTTGTGTGTATGGAGTTGTTGTCTTGTTCAAACACCCATTTCAGGAGCATTTCCTGTTCAAGTATCTTGATGTATTTAAATAGATCCATGATCCCTGATTTAGGAAAAATAGGCCCTGGCCATGCTGTATAAAAAACATCCCCATGCCATGATCACAGTGTATTGGGACTTAAATTCAGTACACAGGGTCGTCTGACATACTGTTGATGACCACCACATCCAAAAAGAACAGTTTTACTCTTATCAGTACACAGAATGTTACGCTATTTCTCTTTGGGCCGATCAGTGTGCTCCTTGGCAAATTTCATCCAGTTCTGCACATGACATTTTTTTAACAATGGTGCTTTACCAGGGCTTCTTATTGATAACTTAGCTTTGATCAAACATCTTCTGACTGTAACAGTACTTACAGGTAATTTTAAATCATCTTTGATCTTTCTGGAGGTGATGAAGGGTCTGAATCTTTGCCATTCTGACTATTCTTTGATCTGTTTTAACAGTAGTTGCTTGTTTTATTCAGCATGTTTAAGGTTTTTGTTGCCATTTTAAAGCATTTGAGATCATTTAGCTGAGCATCCTAAAATTTGCTGGACTTCTTCATGTGTTTACCCCTCTCTAATCAACTTTTTTAATCAACTTACGTTGTTCCTCTGAACAATGCTTGGAATAGCCCATTTGATTAAGCAATTCAGAAGGAAATATATTTTATAAAGAAGTGTGAAACATTTGCTTCCCTTCTTCTTTAATAAAGGACAATTAAATGGCATCTGTTTTTTTCATAGAATGAATGATTTCCTTAATTAAACTCCACACTACAATAATTTGTAGGACCTGGGTATGACTTTTCAGCAGCTCCGTGTATGCTGCTGCTGGATTATGTGAATTTCCCCTTGGGATTAATAAAGTATCTATCCATCTATCTATCTATTAATCTATCTATGATGTTAAACTGCATCCAGCCCTACAAATGGTCCTCCAATTTTCAGCAAAAACTTGGTAGCTGGTAGCAGGATTTACATTCCAGCCATCATTAAAAACCTCACACAGCACTGAAATGGCAGACAGGATTCCTTTCTGCTCTCTGCGGGAGTAGCTCTGCTGCTGCTCATCATTATGATGGGGATGGGGGAATGCCCTCGGGAGCCTCATCCCTAGAAGAGTCAAAAACGCCGGAGAGCCAATGAGGTCAGGTCTGTTAGGGATTGGAACTGATGTGGTGCTGAGGCATCGCACGTTCAATGGCAAGGGGCATGATGATCATCTTCCTTTGCTGTCGGAGGAACTTCTTAAACTCCACATTTCAGTGGCGGCACTCTCTGAGGTGCGCAGACCTGGGACTGGCCGGATCTCTGAAGGTGGATACACCTTTCATTGGTCTGGTCGCTCAGATGGCTATCATACTCAGGGAATAACTATTGCTGTGACGGATCAGCTCCTTCCAATGATGTCCTATGTCACTCCTTTCAATGAGTGCATTATAAGATTTAGATTAAGGCACTCTCTGGGTGTCTTGTCTGTTGTCTCAGTGTATACTCTGACCGCAGTGAGTGATGTCTCGGTGAGGGAGACATTCTATTTGCGACTTCACTGGGTGGTTGATGGTTTCCCGTGCGGTGACACTTTTCTGGTCCAGGGTGACTTCAGTGTGACAACTGGCACTGACAGAGCTGGCTATGAGGATTGTATCAGTCCCCAAGGGTCAGGCGACCATGGAGAATGGGGCTGTGGATCACTGGATCCTCGTTCCAGCGCCCTGAGCTGCGTCATTGGGAATTGGTACTCCAATACTGGTGTGTGTCATGCTCCTGATATCTGTGTAAAAGATTGAAGGTCCAAGTCTTTAGACTCCTGGTGCTTCCTGTTTTGCTATATGGTTGTGAGACATGGACGCTCTCCAATGACCAGAGATGAAGACTGGGCTCCTTTGGTACTGTGCCTCTTCAGAGAATCCTTGGGTACCACTGGTTTGACTTTGCATAAATTACGACACTACGGCCATATGGCGCGATTCCCCAAGGGTGATCTCGCTTGCAGAGTGGCTCGACCAGACCAAAGGGACGCCCACGTAACACCTTGGTGTAGCAGATAGATGGTCATTTCCAGAGGGTGGGACTGGACCACATGTCTGCCTTCGGGGTTGCCAACTGGGATCCAAAGCTGTTGCGTTGTGTGTGGTGGGTGCGGCAACATGCTGTACCAGTGTATGCTCCCCAACCTGACCTGACCCGACTACAATATTTTGAACATGCCCCTTTCAATGAATGAGTCAATTACTCAGAACAAGCAGCGTGAATGTTATGACAGTTGGGTCTTCTGTTTTTCTATTACACTACTACATCTACAAGTAAATTACTTGCCATGCAGAAATTTCACTACTACTAATAACAGTGGTTCATCAGCTTACTGATATTGTATTGCTATTTGTTTGAACACAGATTTGTACTTCTTGGCAGTGAGGGATCTATCAACTTTGATCAAATCACCAACTTCGTTTATGGAAATTTAGCCCCAAACCTTCACTGTGGTCTTCAAGCATTCATCCGTGTACCATTCCCCAGCCCTTCAGTGGACAAAATGCCACTATTAGAGCCACAAATTTCAAATTTTGACTCATCAATCCATTTGCTGCCATTTTTCTACACCAAAGCCTTTGTGTTTTCATGTGTAGGTTAGTTGTTTGGCTTTATTTCCATCTCAGAAGAATGGCTTTTTGGTCACAACTCTTCCATTAAGATCACTTCTGAAAAGACTTCTCCCGACTGTACATGGTCGTTCAGGGTCTCAGTGGTTTTTGCCAGTTCTGCGCTTATAGTAATAGTAAACATCTTCTAATACTGAAGGGAAGTACGCTTGATGAATTTTTTGTTTGCTGCACTTAGCTTCCATGGCTGACCACTGTGTTTACGATCGTCAGTCTTTCATCTTTGTTTGTGCTTCCGCAGAAGAGTCAGGACAACACATCTGTACATTTGACTCCTGGAAAATATCTGTTTGGGAGAGTGCTGGATGATGCAGGATGATCACATTATGTCTTGTTGTTATGCTCACTTTAGCTAAGGTGTACGATTTGTGAGTTTAACCATCACACATTTCCTACAATCTGACCTTTTCTGTCTGGTTGTCCATTGCCCAGTTTATTCCATGTACACATTTGGTTCTGTTTCAGTTCATCAACACATGATGTCATTGTTCTTTAGCACCTAATTCAAGCTCTGGGCTATATGCTTACAAAGATATCAAGTTTTATAGCTGTAAAATTGTCTATTAATATGTTACTTTCTTTAATAACATTCAAATATGTTGTACTGTAGACAGAGGTGGATAGTAACGAGTTACATTTACTCCGTCACATTTACTTGAGTAACTTTTTAAAAAAATTGAACTTCTAAGAGTAGTTTTACTGCAGTAGTTTTACTTTTACTTGAGTACATTTGTGAAAAAGAAACACTACTCTTACTCTGCTACATTGAGCAACACTCGACTCGTTACTTTTTTTCCATTTATACATTACGTTATATTTTTGCCAGAGAGAAGCCGCTCTACTTGAATCTGATAAGTAGATCTACTGCATGACTGTTTCACCAATCAGGCGTAACAACAATAATCACATGACTCTGTTTCACCAATCAGACATAGCCACGCAGTCACATGACCACACACAAACTTCCTGCGTCTGCAGCCTGTGAGAGACTTTTTAGTCATGCGGGGCTCCTGTCCACTGCTGAACGGTCACAGCTTCACTACAAGACCCTTGAGAGCCAACAACTGCTGAAGTGAAGAACAAAGACGTTTTCACCAAACATGCACAGACACAGACAGTCAAGGTAAAGCTGTGCTATTTTGGAAGGCAAGTGCATATGCAGTATTATACAGTCAGTGTACAGTATATCTTGTCACTGTAAGTAGTTTGCACTGTTCAAACATACATGTTACCTACTGTATGTATCGGCTTCAAAAGCTTTGTTATGAAAAACTGAGATTTGGAACTGTGCGTTATTTGTGCATCTTTATTTTGTAATGTTATTTATTTTTCCTCATTTTTTATTTTATTATTTGGAAATAGCAGAATTTGCACATCAATTTATATTTTTGTCTGTCTTATTACAACATTTCTAAAAAAATAAATCATCTATTATGATCAAACAGTTACTCAGTACTTGAATAGTCTTTTCACCAAATACTTTTTTACTCTTACTTGAGTCATTTTTTTAGATGACTACTTTTTACTTCTACTTGAGTAATATTATTTTGAAGTAACACTACTCTTACTTGAGTACAATTTTTGGCTACTCTTCCCACCTCTGACTGTAGAAGACATAAAATAACATGCAAATATTTTTGTAAATTAAGTGCCTAAGACATTTTACTCAGTGTTGTGAACAGGAAACTACTACAGTAAATGTAAATAGCTATCTATTCATCCATCAGTTTCCTGAACTTCAGCAACTTAGGGTGTCAACAGGCTGAACTTCATTTCTCCAATATCAGGAACTACCCATAGAATGTCAGTAGTTCACCACAAGGCACACTGACACATACAGTACCAGACATTACAAAATCACCTGTAAGTCTTTGGCAAGTTATACTGTACGAATCATGGAGAAAATCCACACAAACATGGGGAGATTATGCAAACGCAACGTATATGGTGACCTGGTCGGTATTAGAACTCAGCTTCCTAGTCCTGTGGAGCAGTGCTAACCACTGCACCACCATGCTATCTCTGCAGATGTATTTCTAAGTGTTTGCAGTGGATGGAATAAAACAGGAGTTATTAGACAAGTTTCAATTTTAGCACATACAGTATGCTTCAGGCATCTTAGATAAGCTCTACCCTTGCAATTTCTTGCCTTCTGAAAAGCATATGGTCTCACAAGGGGTGGTATTTGAATTTAATAGTATTTTGGCATTTCATCAAACTGGAGCATGCAGTTTTTTACACTCGCATTACGTCATTGTTCCTGTGCAGCCTCTTCCCCCAGGTTGTATGAAAAAGGATATGGAAAATGTATTGCAATACACACACACAAAAAAAAATTTTTATGTTTAATTTAATTCATTGCATTTTGTATACAACTCTTCACTGAGTACCCGAAGAAGCTTCCAGTTGTAAAGAAATACAAAAATGTAGTTACCTTGTACCTCATTTACACACATAATCACACAAATGAGGTCTAACACAAAAATAAACAGGGCTAATTTCAATCAGATTAGCATAACATAATGATAGCTGAATTCTGTCTCCATTAAAATTGTGAAATAGCCAGTTGATAATGCAGGAGAAGAAAGCAAAAATTCAAGTCAGAAGTGTTAATGGTAAAAACAAACCTCTTGGGGGTCCACAGTTAGTTACAAAATACAGTGGAACCTCGGTTTACGAGTAACTTGGTTTACGAGTGTTTTGCAAGACGAGCAAAAATGTTTAATAAATTTTGACTTGATAAACGAGCGATGTCTTGCAATACGAGTAGTATGGATACACTTTGTCTGCTGAGCGTCATGTGATCACAACTGAGCTGATGGTTCTTCTCTCTCTCTCCTTATCTCGCTCGCCCAGCGCGTCTCTCTCTCTCTCTCTCTCCTTATCTG
Organism: Polypterus senegalus; assembly: GCF_016835505.1. Taxonomy (NCBI): domain Eukaryota; kingdom Metazoa; phylum Chordata; class Cladistia; order Polypteriformes; family Polypteridae; genus Polypterus; species Polypterus senegalus. The sequence goes on along the minus strand of NC_053168.1, from coordinate 31,189,311 downwards.
TCGCTCGCCCGCCCAGCGCTTCTCTCTCTCTCTCTTTCTGGCAATCGTCTCCTATTCTCCGTCTGAGTCTGTGTGCCTCACTCATATAGTCAACATCTGAATTCTACAGCATTGTGACTGTGTGTGTGTGCGCTGTGAAGTGCTTGTCCCCATCTTGCTCCCCAAAAGACGAAGCTGAGTCTCAGTACTTTAATACCAGCTTTATTCAGCTTGAGACCGCAACAGCGCTGTTATTTATTGTACCGGGATCTTTATAATGTTCCTTGTATGACCCATTGACGACAGGCATGTCTGCGATCTTTTTGAATGCGCTTATACGGCGAACTGCTACAGCGCTGGGAGACTGCGATTGCTTTGGGACGCTCTTCCGCGTGTTGTCCCATTGGGTGGAATCTCACATGAGTTTAGAAACTCACACCAGCCATGATTCTTTTTAAAGGTAAAGTGCAGGTTAATTTGTATTATGTATTTTACTTTATATTTTGTATTAATCATTTTTATATGAATAGTTTTGGGTTGTGGAACGAATCATCTGAGTTTCCATTATTTCTTATGGGGAAATTTGCTTTGATATACGAGTGCTTTGGATTGCGAGCACGTTTCCGGAACGAATTATGCTCGCAAACCGAGGTTCCACTGTATATATATAAAAAAATACTAAAAATTAAAAAATCAGTCTCTCATACATCACTCGTAAAATAAAAGATGGGCGCTTTTGCTAAGATTTTAAGAAGTGTTTTTTGAATGTTGATTGATGGAAAGCGCCCACACTTTTAATTTACGAATGATGTTTGAGAGACTTATTTTTTACTTTTTAGTACACTTCTTAACTTAATATAAGCGTGTTTTTTAAAAGTATCTTTTTATATATACTGTATATTATTTTCAACTTTTTAGTCTTAGGTTTGTTTTAGTTTAATTTTGTAATCAATATTTTAACACTTCCTTTAATATATCTGTTACTAGCACCATCTATAGGTAAAATTTTGAACTCTTCATAATATGAAAATTTAATTTCTTAATTAACATGGATTAATTGATCAATTAGTGAAACTGATTATTGATTCATGTATTGTCATCGGAAGTGAGTAAGTTTGCTGGTGTTATTAGGTGTACACCCTTTTGGAAAGGCCGTCACGTTAACTAAGTTAAGCTTAGCGTCAATTAATCCTGCATGTTGGTTCTCCACCCACAAGAATTGGGGCAAAGGTCAGAAATGAAACCTGTTGGGTGACAGGAATAAGCAAAATAGACCAGTTAGCCCACTGGTAACTGGTATAGACCAGATACAGAATCTTGCCTTTGTTTAACTTATAGTTGAACCACTTGTGTATTTCACACCGTGGCATCAGAAGAGCTGAACAGGTGAAAGATACACCGTAGACCCCAGCTGAATGCTGTATAATTGGATATTTTCCAAACAACACCTCTCCAGACTAGGAAAGAAATTGCTAAGGACTGCAAAATATACAAAAATAGCGCTTTTTTCACTAAACTACACAAGGGAGCAATTAGCAAGTAAAAGAATATAATGTACAAAAGCAAATAATAAAGCAGGAAAAGCCCTACTTGGCCTGTTAGGTCTAGATTCCTCAACCCTGTCTTCCAAGGCCTTGTTAGGTTCCCAGCCTGCCAGATATCAACCCAAAGCATCCTACCTTCTTAAGTCCATACCTCCATAAATGTCCTCACCATAGTCTCTGTAACTTTCACAGTCTTACCTCCTAACAATAAGAGTTTCCTGAGGATCATGGACTGGGAAAGGCAAAAATATGACAACCCAACCTTAAAATGATCTTATATCCTCTAATTAATCACCCTTGAAATAAGTATTTAATAACTAAATATTTATTAACACAAAATTAAATAATGAGAAACATAAGATACAAAAAAAGAAGGTGAAAAAGAAACAAAATATATAATGAAATACAGTATGTAACTAAGAATATTCTATAATCCAGAGCTAATTGAGAATTGCACATATAAAATCCACGAAAATGGAAAAATGATATTTGGTCACCTGGAACTGAGAGGAAACCACATAGGAAATGTCTACAGACTACTAAGGAGGGGTGAAGTCCTGATGATGGAGCAGAATAAAAGGACGCCATGTGAAGTGATGTGGCAAATTGGACTGGAGAGAAAGAGAGAGAGAAAAAGAGGTATGAAGGCCTTTAGTAGACAAAAGGAGCAGCACAACACCAGGACGTCTGCAAGTATCTGGAAGGGCGCAGCACGGGAAAATAGCTCAACCACCAATGGTGTTTTATGAAGCCACAACAAGGGGTAGTGGTGTGGAGAGTTGCTGTGTCTCGAAGCTACAACAGAGGAAGTGGTACTGCTTTGTCGTGGTACGGTCCTAGGGTGACACTGTTCCCCTTTATACTCTTTATTATATACACCTTAAAAATGCCTCAACTCTCATACTTTTACCACTCTGTCAGGGTTCACTGCTACTGTACTACAACACTTCCATACTTCTTCTGCATTCTATAACCTCAGGCAACTAAACTAGTTAGATCTCAGATCTCAGTTAGATCTTTAACTGAGATCCAGGCAGGCAGGAGAGAAAAAATATTTATTTATTTATTTTTAATTTTTATATAATATGCTTAAAATATAACCAAAGTTCATATGCGAGTTCAGCAAAATAATGTTAATACAACCTGGATAAATAGTCATTCACTTCGCTTAGACTGCCAGGTGGCTTTGTCTTGACCTTTGCTCCTGCATCAACTTTGAGTGAAGACAAGACCTTTTCTCAGTATGGAAAAATGGCAAATATGCTTTTCCTTTCTTGGCTCCTTATTTAAAGAAATACTGTGGCTTCTTGAAACACATCTTGAATCAAAGCCCGTACAAACCCCACGACCCCCATTCTAGCCCAGGCTTTCCTCCTGAAGTAGGGAAGGGACATCACAAATTTTACCTATTCTTCTATACCAGGAACTAATTATGCTTTTCATCTCAGCTCACCTGTATTCCCCTAGGCTAGCTGACCAGTCAATTTCTGACAGTTTATCAATACTAGTTTTTACCTGTAATAAGTTCCAAAGTATTAATTTTTACTATAAGTATATATTTTCATCATAATGTTATTACACCATCCTCATGACAGGTTCTGAGAGCTGGCATGCCCCAAAGCCACAACACGGGAAGCCTGGCTAGGGCTGTGGTTAGGGCAAGATCCCACCTGTTGTACGTCCATGTGCATTTTTCTCTAGCTGCCTCTATGAGTGGGAATTAGTGTGAATGCTGGCTGCACAGACTGGCACCCCCTCCAAGGTTAACCAATTACAGCTATGTGTATGTCTGTGATGGACTGAGCCCGATGCTGTAGGGGGAATTGGAAGTGGTCAGTGGTTAGAACTGCTAGTGAAGCAAAACACTATTCCTATTTCTTTGTTTTGTTAAGCATTGTCATTAAATGATGCAGATGTTATCATTGAGTATTCTTCACTTGCTTTTAACTAGTGTGGTGTGCGGCCGAAGCCCTTACCCGGCCAGGATGCCCTGAGTGTGGATGGACTGGGGGAGAGAGTATTTTCAGGACAGTTTCTCTCCAGGGCAGACATAAGGAAGCCCCCTTGCTTTCCAGCAGGGCCATGGGTCATGAGCATGGGACCTCAACCCTTTTGAAGCCTGTGGCCACCACCAGGGGAACATGAACATTTCCAGGGCCTTATTTGGCCACACTTCTGACACACCCAGAAGTGTGGCCGGAAGAAGCTCGTTGGACATCTGGAGTCCTTCCAGGTGCCCAATAAAGGGAGCCAGTCACCACCACTCAAGGCCAGAGTCGGGAGAAAGAGAACAAAGCCTGAACAGGAGTGGAGGCGGATGGGCTGGTGGCAAGGTAGGGACTATGCATTTCCCTATTGGTAATTTATGTACTGTGTGTTGGACTGTGGGGAAAGTGTAAATAAACCGGGTGTAGTGTGGCAAAAAGAAACTCTATGTCTGTCTGTGTCAGGGTTAGGGTGGCTGTACAAGCTGTGGGCTTCACATTAGTTACTTATTAATGTACTATAATCCTGATAGTCTGAGTGATAGCACAAACAAGATTAGATAAGGACTGAACACATATAATATTATGATAGGTTTTTGTATGCTTTAACCTTGAACAAAGTTTCAGTTGCAAATAAATGCAGTGAGCTGAAAGCACAGACACTTCAATGAAGTTATGAACTCGAAGTGAGTCAGCAGCGTTTAGCACAGGTTAAACTCATAAATCAAACATAGCACTAATTTCATTGTGTCTGATCTAGCAGGAAAATGCACATGGCACTAGGCAATGGATGTCACTAATACTTTACATCACTTCTTTATATAGGTTTAGCCAGACATTCAACAGACTGTAAATCTGCTGCTTCTTGGTTGCAAGTGTCCATTAAAACTTAATACAAATGTCTTTTGTGCACTAAAAAAAATTATTAACAATCAACAAAATCTCATTCACCAGATTTTTTGAAAGCAGGACCACAGCTACCCTAGACCGGAAAAGAGCTCACAAACACCTTTACTGTTTGACAGAAGGCAGGATATCCTTCAACATTTCATTGAAAAAGAGGAGAGAACAAAATTAGGATACATTTCAATATATCACTGTCAAGGAGGTGGGGCTGTGGGCAACTGGGGAATAAAATTACAATGCCTGGAGTTGCACCTTTAAAGGAATAATCCACCCAAAAACGATGTTTCTTGTCATGTGTTACTTACCCCATGTAGTTTGTAGTTTTGGCCAAGAAAAAAAATGTAACCCCATGTTTTCATGCAGAACTGAGAGAAAAAGAGTGTTTAAATCAGTAGAGGTCTATAAAGATCAACTCTGAAAAACAGCAAACATTATCAAAAAGTCCATGAAAAAAAAAACATGTTACTTGTGTAGCATAATCCACACATGAAGTTACATTTTGACTAAAATATTATTAAATAAACCACTGGTTTCAACATTTCACTGGCCAAAATGGCCATGGCTCTGGAAAATTATGAAACAAACAATCAGGGCAATTTCAGATTCTAACTGCCAAGACAGATGAGGAAATAGGAAACTTGAGATTAAAAAAAATACAGGTCTTCAACCTTTCGCTATCGAAAAGGAACACCAAAAACAACAAAATATATTTATATAGCACATTTTCATACAAATAATGTAGCACAAAGTGCTTTACAAGAGGAAGTAAGAAAATTTTATAAAAAAATAAAAATATATAAATAAGATTAGGAAATATTAAGTAACAAAGAATAAAGTAAGGTCTGATGGCCAGGGAGGACAGAAAAAAAAACAAAATCTGCAGGGGTTCCAAGGCCACGACACCATTCAGCCCCAACTGCACATTCTACGTAACATAAATGATCTCAATCAGTCCTCATGGTTTTCAGGCTTCACATGGAAGAATTTGATGATGATCATCATGTGACATTCAATCCATCAATGTAGGGACATCACGGTGCTTTGAATAGGTGGTGGCACACATCGACACATCGTAAAAAGAACAGCAGAGAAAGTAGGGGTTAGTAAGGATTGCAGAGCCATAATAAAAATGATAATTAAAGCCATATTAAAATTGGTTTCTATCAGTTTTTTAAAGTGCTCCACCGTATTAGTCTGGCGTATTTCTATTGATAAGCTATTCCAGATTTTAGGTGCATAACAGCAGAAGGCTGCCTCACCACTTCTTTTAAGTTTAGCTCTTGGAATTCTAAGCAGACACTCATTTGAAGATCTAAGGTTACGATTTGGAGTGTAAGGTGAGAGGCATTCTGAAATATAAGATGGAGCGAGATTATTCAAGGCTTTGTTAACCATAAGCAGTATTTTAAAGTCAGTTCTAAATGACAGAGGTAACCAGTGTAGTGACATCAAAACTAGAGATGTGATCCGATTTTCTTTTCCTAGTTAAGATTTTAGCAGCTGCATTCTGCACGAATTGCAATCGAATGATGTCTTTTTTGGGTGGTACTGAGAGGATTGTGTTACAGTAATCTAGTCAACTAAAAACAAAAGTTTGAATTAATTTTTCAGCATCTTACGAAGTTATAAGAGGTCTAACTTTTGCTATATTTCTTAAGTGAAAAAATGCTGTCCTGGTAATCTGATTAATATGTAATTTAAAATTCAGGTCAGAGTCAATAATTACCCCTAAATTCTTTACCTCTTATTGACTTTAAGCCTTTTAAGTTTATTTCTAATACCCTCGTTATATCCAATTACTAAGATTGCTGTTTTCTCCATATTTCGTTTGAGAAAATTACTACTCATCCACTCAGAAACACAAGTAAGACATTGTGTCAGTGAACCAAGAGAATCGGGGTCATCAGGCGCTATTAATAAATGCAGTTATGTGTCATCAGCATAGCAGTGGTAGCTCACGTTATGTCTTGAGATAATCTGACCTAATGGAAGCATGGAGATCGAAAAGAGCAGTGGACCCAGAATATATCCTTGTGGGACACCAGATAGAATATCGTGTGTCTTTGAAGTATAATTACAATAACTAACAAACTATTGTCTACCCATTAAGTAAGACTCAAACCAATTTAAGACACTGCAAGAGAGGCCCACCCACTAACTAAGGTAATTTATAAGAATATTGTGATTAATGGTATCAAATGCGGCACTCAGATCTAGGAGGATGAGAAAACATAAATGGCCTCTATCATTACCCAGAAGTCATTTACTGCTTTAACCAGCGCAGTTTCTGTAATCTGATTTGTTCTAATGCTGACTGAAACTTGTCAAGAATAGAAGGTTTATTCAAGTGATCGTATAGCTGCGTAATGACTGCCTTTTCTAGGATTTTACTTAAGAAAGGCAGGTTAGAAATAGGTCTATAATCGTCAAAAACTGAATAGTCAAAATTATTTTTCTTGAGCAGGGGTTTAACAACAGCAGTCTTAAGACAGTCTGGGAAGACCCCAGTATCTTATCTGAATTTACTATGCCAAGCACACTATCAATTAGCACGCCGGAAACTCTTTGAAAAGCCTTGTCGGTATTGGGTCAAGGACACAGGTGGAGGTTCACGTTGAGAAATTATTCTACATAGATCGGGTAATTCTATCCTGGTGAAAGAATTTAATTCGCTTAAAATGGAATACCACAAATTAATAGGATCAGCATTGGGGGAATGTACTATATTATTTCTAATATCATTTATTGTGTGATCAAAAAATATAGCAAAAGCCTCACAAGTTTCACTAGAAGTTTTCTGGATGTATTCTATAGAGTGACTATGAGTGATTATGACCCCGAACTTCAACATACTGCGCATTCCAGGTTCAATATTTCACTGCAGTGGTGTTAGTAGATCTTGATGCAGTCTATTGCAAATTTCAATTAAATCTAATTAAAAGAATAACCCTCATCAATGAGATACATCATGAATATAGGCTACATAAAATGTGATTAATTATAATTAATGAGGGAGTTATGAGAATAATAACACTATTCACCTTTTCAGGTAGGCAAACATGTTAATAAATAAACAACAATCATGCAGTCACCATTTGGTCTTCATATTACAAAAAAGACACAGCGGTTCTAGACAATGTCCAGAGAAGAGCAACTAGGCTGATTCTGAAAGAGCTGAACCTTTTCAGTTTAAGCAAAGAAAAATGTATTGGTGACAAGTGTGAAGAATTTGAATTATGATACAAATTTCTTTAGCGGATTCCAGCTATTACGTTAAAATCAATTCTGCAACAAAAACATGGGGACAGAGTTGAAAACTTGTTCAAGGCAGATTTCGCTCAAACGTTAGTAAAGTTTTTCTTGATGTAAAGAATAGAGAGATGGAATAAATTACCAAGTTACTTGACTTGAAAAAACTTTATTTTATTTTTGATAGTTTAGATGAGTAAGAAGGACAAAGTTGTTGGGCTGAATGATCTAATCTCATCACAATTTTTCTAAAGTTCCATTATGTGCGATCACCTAAGAAACATACATTGAAAACACAATTCAGACATACAATATTTTACATTGCGTCTTACTTGTTTATGTTGATTATTAATCCATATAACTTTTTTCTTTCTTCTCTTCATCTTTTCCCATTTCGATGTGGAGTTGATGTGCTTGATCAACCATCACGGTCCTGCACCTCCTTGTTCTCCTGTACTTCCCTTTCCATCACTCTTTTGTTCATTTTCTTTTTCATCATATGTCCATACCACTTCAGCTTACTTTCCTGTTACTTTCTTAGATATCTCTTCCATATTTGTTGTACCTCTAATTGTCTCATTTCTAACTCTGATCTTTTTTGTAACTCCACACATCCATCTCAACATCCTCATTTCTGCCACATTTAATTTGTTCTCCTGTGCCCCTTTTTACTGCCCACATTAATTCATACAACACTGTAGTATATTAAATCGAAAATATCTACAATAAAAAGGCAACCCATGTGATATATTGCCCAAGGATCATGCTATACAAATTAGAGAGATTTCCCTGAGTTTTGTAGGCTTTCATTAAACTCAACAAACTAGGTACAGTACCATGCTTTAAAACCTGTGTATATTCTAATCACTCAAATAAGGGGTGACCTAAATAGAAAATAACAGATAAATCTTCAAAAATATCTTTTTTTTTTTTTGCAGGGCTATGTGTTGAGAACTGCAGATAGATAGATAGATAGATAGATAGATAGATACTTTATTAATCCCAAGGGGAAACTGTAGCACACAAGAATGGGTGATAGGCCTCAGAAAAGGACTAAAACTGTACCAGGGCCTTCACTGGCTTGCCTGGAAACAGGCCTCACCCCAGGTACCCTGAACCCAAACTCAACTTGCAGATTTAAAAGCCAGCTTAGACGCAATATGGGGCACAGGTTTTACAACTTCAAAAATACATTAAAATATGCCATTTACACAAAACTACCCTTCCCGGGAGAAAGAAATTGCTTTTAGGAGAACAGTGAACAAAGTATCTTTATAAACAAAAAAATATATTTATATCAAGAAAATGAAACACAAAAATGTCAAGGCAGAGAGAAAAGGAAAAAAATGAGGCAAAAAGGGTTTGTCTAAAAAAAACGCAATCTAAGATAAAAAATCCAAATTGTAATCCAGAGAATAATAATCCAAAGTCTAAGCAAGAATCTACCATAGGCAGAGAAAATCGCTATGGAGTGGTCCATTCAGTAATTCCATGAGAATTTAATGACACCACAGGAAATAAGACACTGAAAATATTTTAAAATACAACACAATTGTACTGTACAATAATATTTAATCAAGTACTGTACATTAACTTGTATAATATTTATTATGTGCTCAGATAAATGTAGAGTAAAATGAACTGGAGATTTAATCAAGTGAATAGCTTAAATAATATTTATTTATAACTAAACACATTAGATCAAATAAAATAATCAAGCTGCACAGATAGATAGATAGGTACAGTCCAGTGTGGCTTGATGCTTCTGTTCACATCGACCTTTACAGATCCGTTGTGGTGTGTATTTGTGTGTTCATTTCTTTATCTTCATCACCTAGCATGTGCTCTGGTACAGTACATAAGCAGTTATCTTCACTTACAAATTTCTTTGAGTATGTGTGTGTTCCTCCATGTGTACATACATATATATTTAATTTTTTTTTATCTCAAAAACTGCAAAAATCAACAGGTCTGGTCCAATGACTAAACAGAGCTTAAACATCAGTTATTGATGTTGGACGTAGGTCAAACCATTTTTAGAAAGAAATGGGAGTAAGTACCAGACAGCTTGGATGGCGCTTGTTCTAAAATAATCTATCTTTCCTGGTAATCTGATTTTCGATTCTACACACACAGAAACACACATACAGACATCATGCTAAAATCTTCTTTTTCAATTATTTGAACATCGTAGAATCAGAATCTGAGCTTAACTCAATAGAGAACTTTTGACCTCATCACCAAACTTCCACTTACATGGAAGTAAAACCCAACTAACAGTACTCACAGCTGAAATGTACTCCACACATTCACAAGAAGCTCCTGCTGGATCTCTCTGCTCAAGCCTAATTTAAAGGTTGAGGACAGAGCCATAGTAGTGTAGTCATGTTGGCCCCAACTCTTAAGGATCTACACGCAAAAGAGAAGGAATACAGCGCAAATGCAGCAGTACGCAATGAATAATAATTTAATAATTTTTACATAAAATAATATTAACAAAAATTACATAAGAACAAAAACACATGAAAAATAATTCAAAAATAACAATTAGGTAGACTGTATACTTAAGTCAGGGAATAAACTTTGGTTGAAACTTAAAACTGAGATTTGAAAAAATAAATATAATAATTAAAACGTTAATAAGGCGTTATTGAACATTTCACTTTTTGCTCTTATGTAAGGAATATTGTGGCCAAGGAAACAATATGCACACAAAATGTGTGTATAGACAAACTAAAGTTAAACCCTTGGCAGAAGACTGTCAAATTCATGGTGCCTGGCTTGAGGCAGTGGCCATGTCAACAAGCCCAACAATCTGTACCAACATAAGGACAAAATGTAGAGTATCACATAATCACTATGATGATTATTATAAGAATACTTCATTACTCAAGAGGTGCCCTACAGAAATTACTTGTCGAATGTGTGAAATTCATCATCTATCAATCAAATCTGAAGACAAAACTAGACGGATCTTAGGACAATCAGCTTGGTGAAAAAGAAGTCAGATAGTAGTATCCAAACACGTTAGGCTAATGGCAAAATTAAAAATTGAAAGGCAGACATTATGTCAAAATACTAAAACCCTAAACTTAAAGAGAGACCCCCAAAGCACTTTCACATAGGGTGAAAAAGACTCAGTGTAAGAGCGAACTTCTGTTTATTTTGTCATGAATCAGAGTCATAACAAAGGCAGAATGGGAGTGAGGGCTGAAAGGGAAAATGTGCTGATCACTGCCTGCCTGTTAAACTAGGACATCCTGGCATCATTTGTACCAGCACATTTAAATTAGAGATGAGATTATGTGTAACATTTTAACTTTATATTTTGTTCTCTGATAATAGTTTACATAGAAGAAGTCTTATTTCTATGAACCAGATATTTACTGAAGACTTTAAAATATGAACTATTTTGGGACCTTTGGATGGTACTTAATAGCACGGTGGTTTTCCTAGAATATACCATTTATGTGTGTGTTGATTGGTGTAACTGAAATGCTTTTGTGTTATTATATGTAAATTAAACTAAATGAAAAAACTTTTCTGTAAGGTTTCCTCAGTCTGCTATGTTCCACAGAAGATGAGCATATGGGGTTAAACCAATTGGATAGATTTTTGACTTTTCTTTATTAACTGAGAATATTCTGCAACAGGCCTCCAAAAGTATCCCAAGAAGTAGGCCTTCTACACTAATCTTCCCAGAAAAAGCTCACCTTAACCCAAAAAGTTCCTAAATACTACCTTCTGGCTTCAGCCGGAGCTTATCACAGAAATAATAAGATTGAAATGTCAACAAATCTATCAAAAAGCCCCACAACAGGGAGGTTAACTGTTAACCCCCGGCTTGTGAACAAAAATGGGGAACAAAGGACCTTTATAAATCAAAGATTTACAAAAAATTAAAGAGAATGATCAACAGAGCAAAACAGACCAAAAGAGTTGCCCAAAACAACATCAACAACAACAACAACATTTATTTATATAGCACATTTTCATACAAACAGTAGCTCAAAGTGCTTTACATATTAAAGAATAGAAAAATGAAAGACATAATTATAAAACAAAATAAATCAACATTAACATCGAATAAGAGTAAGGTTCAATGGCCAGGGGACAGAAAAAACAAAAAACTCCAGACGGCTGGAGAAAAAATAAAATCTGTAGGGATTCCAGACCATGAGACCGCCCAGTCCCCTCTGGGCATTCTACCTAACATAAATGAAACAGTCCTCTTTGGATTTAGGATTCTCACGGAAGGGCTTGATGATGATGATGGTCACGTAGACTTCTTCCTTTTAATCCGTCCATCATTGTTGGAGCATCATGAAGCTTTGAGTAGATGGAGGTGGCGCAGGCCACCACCACAAAGATGGTAATCCACTGCAAACAAGTCATAAAGCACAATCCAGTAATCCCGTTTAATATTAACAAAATTAAAACAAACACAGCTCTCGATGGCATAATCAGAACAGCGCATGTTAAACGAAAAGAAAGCAGTTTAGATGGGCAAAGGTTAGCTGTCCATCTCGGTCAGGAGGGAGCTCTGTGCTGCAGTCAGCTAAGACCAACACGATAGACACCCTCTTTCTAAGGTGTCTGGCTTTTATAGCATTCTGACTGGAAGGGGAGGAGTCAGTTGCCACCACAGGGTGTCTTCTCGGTGCTGTAGAGCGAAAGGGAAGCCACATGGTTAGTGACAGCACCCCCTCTCGTACCGGGGTGGTATTACTTATACCATTAATTATGTTGTGTTTTCTAACTGTAATTAATTCAGACCACTTTGCAGAGATCTGTTTTGATTTTTGAAGAGCCTTTTTCTGGTGATCAATGTCAAAAAAAAAAATGTCAATGTGATTCAATTCTGTATAATTTCCAAGGAGATGAATACTTTTTATAGACACTGTAAGTACACAGTTCTGTATAATCCAAAAGATTTAAGCTGATTATGTTAGTGACACTTTGGGAGACAAAATAAAACATTTTGCAAAGAGCTTCCTCCACCATTATAAGTAATATTAAAAAAAATGAAGTCAGTCTGAAACAAGTGAAGCTGAACTCAAGTATTCAAGTAACACATTGCAGTGTTAGCTTTATGAAAGCTTTAAAAAAACTGAAGTGAATCAAGCTGTAGGCATGACTGGAGACATGAAAAATTCATAGAACACAGGAAAACAAAGCCTGCGTTCACTGCACATCCATTGCAGCCCCACAGACTCCTTCAGAATGCAGCTTAATCAGAGAAAAGAGATGCAGGATTTTAATTTACTGCAGACTTTCCCCATTAGGAACTCTTGATTTGATTCATTTCAGTGCCCTTAAAAATTCACACATAATAAGATAAGAGTTAAATACAATATTACGATATTTGTCTGTATCAACAAAAATGTCAGTGCTTAAAAGTTATAAAATCAAGCCAATGTAAGATAATATTAACACACTAGCAGATAAAGGACCAGCTGATTATGGATAAGAGGAAAACAAAATATAAAATAAAGCTTTGACAGACACAAGGGGAATTATAATATACAAAGACACAGTGGCTACACTCTCCCACCTGGACATCCTACATGACGTTTACAATACAAGGCATCCCGATATAAAATCCAATATACCTCCTCAAGGATTCCCTATAGAATGAAGACTTGCATCTATTCTTGCTGCACTTCACACTATGATCAGAGCTGTGTGAACTTATCATTGAAGTTATCAAGTGGACACCTACAACCCTCAACATTTCATGGACTTGGCCCACAACATTTCAGGTAGGTTCAGCACTCAGATCTGGAGTACCAGAACCATCCTTTTCTGTGTCTTCACTGCCCACTCACTTAACAATGCATTTTAGTTTTGGTCCAACAATACCGTGTACCCACATGGAATACAATTTGTATGACTAAGTTATTCATATCTTAATTGAAAACCATTACTAAAGGAAGGAAGGGCAAACTAGAAATTAAAGAACGTTTGAAAATCAGAAAAAAAGAAGTTGCCCTATCTTTCATCTAAACCAGGGGTGTCCAGCTCCGGTCCTGGTGGGCCACAGTGGCTGCAGGTTTTCATTCTAACCATCTTCTTAATTAGTGAGTCTTTTTTGCTGCTGTTTAGCTTGTTTTGCCTTGGTTTTAATTGATGTGAATCAGACCCCTTAGTTGTTTCTTTATCCTTAATGAGCAGCCAAACAATAATTAGACACAAAACAAGCAAACACATGACCAGCTAACCTGAAAATAAAGAAAGGTGAAGGTCTCGGTCATGTTGGGCTTCTCTGGTGACCAAAACATCTTGATGGTGGTCTTAGAAAAAACAGAAAATCAACAGTCAGGCAGAATGAGAGCAGCAACAAGTCTTGATATTCAATGACGGCTTTAATTAACAGCAAGAATTGGCTTCTCATTAAGAAACTGGTTGGAGTGAAATTGGCTGGCGTTTAACGTTCCAATTTAGCTAGTCATCTGTTGGCTCGTTTCACGTCTCATTTCTGTTTGGCTGCCATTTAATGAAGAAACAAATCAATTCAGAGGACTGGATCCTTAAAAACAGGGCTATGAAAATGAAGGGGAAATGAGTTCATTAGCAGTGAAAACTGATCAGGAAAAGGGTTAGAATGAAAACCTGCAGCCACTGCGGCCCACCAGGACCAGAGTTGGACACCCCTGCTCTAAACCAACATGCTAAACCAAAAAACAGAGTCAAAGCCAGAAAAGGGGTCTGTAACACTAATAAAGAATACTAGCAATAAAATGGAGGGAATTCCTGTGATTTATCCACAAACTCGGTTAACCAGGAAGTGTATGGTGCTGACCTTTTATCCCCTCATTGCAATAACGTCAGCCAAATGTTTTGTATTAATTACAAATATTAATTTTCACAAAGTTTGCTGCCTCAGTTTTGATGATGGCCATTTGCATTGACTCCAGAATGTTACGAAGAGTAATCAGATGAAGTGCAATTAATTGCAAAGTCATGCCAAACTTCAACTTGGGAACTTCATCCCAAAAACCCCATTTCCACTGCTGTTGTGAAGAAGGTTTCAGGGCACCCAAGAAAGTCCAGCAAGCGCCAGGACTATCTCCTAAAGCTGATTCAGCTGCGGGCACCACCAGTGCAGAGTTTGCTCAGGAATGGCAGCAGGCAGGTGTGAGTGAAGGTGAGGTGAAGACTTTTACAGGATGGCCTGGTGGGTCTCAAGAAGGGCAGCAAAGAAGCCAAGAAAATCATCAGGGACAGACTGATATTCTGCAAAAGGTACAGGGATTGGACTGCTGAGGACTGCTGGGGTCAAGTCATTTTCTCTGTTGAATCCCCTTTCCGATTGTTTGGGGCATCCGGAAAAAAAAAAGGTGAGCGGTGCTACCATCACTCCTATGTCATGCCAACAGTAAATCATCCTGAGACCATTCATGTGTGGGGTTGCTTCTCAGCCAAAGGAGGGATCACTCACAATTTTACCTAAGAACACAGCCATAAATAAAAGAATGGGACCAAACCATCCTCTGAGAGCAACTTCTCCCAGCCATCTAAGAACAGTTAGGTGATGCCTTTTCCAGCATGATGGAGCACCGTGTCATAAGGCAAAAGTGAGAATTAAGAGAACAAAACATTGAAATTTGGGATCCATGGCCAGGATACTCCCCAGACCTTCATCTCATTGTGAACTTGTGGTCAGTCCTCAAGAGGCCGGTGGACAAATAAAAACCAACAAATTCTGACAAACTCCAAGCATTCATTATGCAAGAATGGGCTGCCATCAGTCAGGATTTGGCCTAGAAACTGAGTTCTGTGACCTGAAGAATGTATCCAGATATATAAAATAATAACAAGAGTTCCAAGATAAGCGTAATTAATTTAAAACAATCTTAAATCATAACAATAAGATTCTCCATATCCAATTCATGGTGTACTCCGCAATACCAGAATACGATTCAGTGTTCAGCCAACGTGACTCCCACTATTAGGCCTACCACAAGAATTTTCATACTTTCACAACAAGTCTATTAATAAAGATATATCGAGGTAGAAATAACAAAATAACAGATGTAAGTAAATAAAAATAGTAGAGTCTCAAAGTGTTTCATTATTATTATGTTAATGCCACCATAGTTTTCCCCCAAATTGCAACAAATTGGCCTGGCACTGTGCGGTGCCTGAATAAACACTGGCTTGAGTAGTTGCAGACCTCAGAGAAGAGGCAGGTGGGCTTAAAATAAATACTGTTTTTTTTATTTTTTTTAATGCATTTTGCACTACACCTGTGCATATATGGGTTGTGGAAGGAATCCGTTCAACCAAAGGGAGAACATGCAGACACCACATAGAAAGTGAGCAGGTATCAAACCCAGACCACTAAAACTATGAGGCTGCAGCTCTAAATGTTGTATGACTGTGCTTTTCAATATACTGTATATGTTAAAAAATCTAAAACCCTGCTGCATGTCTATCTTTGTTTTAAACCAACAAAGTGTAAATTTGTTCTACAAACCCTTATCTGTTTTCACATTAAAATTAGGTATTGAAAAGTTATCCGCTGTAGGCTGATTTCAAATGACTGTTGAATAAAATGGGCACAGGGGGAATCATC
The DNA here is from genome assembly GCF_016835505.1 of Polypterus senegalus. Classification (NCBI taxonomy): domain Eukaryota; kingdom Metazoa; phylum Chordata; class Cladistia; order Polypteriformes; family Polypteridae; genus Polypterus; species Polypterus senegalus. The sequence goes on along the minus strand of NC_053168.1, from coordinate 31,173,070 downwards.
AGTCGGAAATGAGAAGGCAATGAGGCACAGCAGTTCAGCTGCTCTCCTGATGTTAATATTAATAAAGAGCTTCTGGGATGAGCAGTATTCAATCTTAATTGATTGCACTAGATAATTGATAATTATTGGCCATACTACATAGTGCTTTCTTGGATTTACTGGTTGCTTAATTCTAAACAGCAGATGGGATTTCTGTATTCAGTGCAGTCATTCTAGTGGAATGTTATTAGAAAAATCAATCCTTCCATTTCATGAGTCTTTTCATTCAAAGACTGAAGGACGTCAGAGCCTATTCTAGTAGCATCAGATGTAAGGCAGGATCAAACCCCTTGTGGGATGGCAGTCTGATCCAAAATACATTATAAACCCCAAACTCATCATCATAAGTTAATATATAATTCTTAGGTCATAAGGAGGAAACTAGAGTGGCACAAATGACCACCAGGGGGAGCAACGACGTACAACACTCTCTCCCACTACTTGTTTTTTTAAGCCACAGCCAGGACTTAATTTTTCTTATGGTCAGGTTTCAGTAATACTAGGTACATACCTGTCATTGACTGAGGGCATTGTCTCTTACAAAGGATAAAACACGGTCCCTGGAGCTATGCAGTCATAGTACAAAACTGCTGTGCTGCTCCTCAGTCAGCCCAGTTAGAATGCAGCATCAATAATCAATTGATCTACCTGATGTACAGTGGATTCAGAAAGTATTCAGACCCCTTCACACTTTCTCAATTGAGCCAACTGATCCCTGCTGGGTCCCTCCCTGTGGAGATTTTATGGGCACAACCAACTGGGCAGAGACCCCGGGGAAGACCCAGGGCTCGCTGAGAGGATTATATCTCCCAGGTGGCATGGGAACGCCTTGGGATTGCACAGTATTACATGGCATTTGGGCCTTCCTGCTAAGATTGTTTCCCCTTTGAATAAAAGGTGGAAAAATGAATGAATGAATGAATAAATTTGCCATTTGTACCCATCAATATAGACTCAATAACCCATAATGACAAAGTGAAAATATGTTTTCAGAAAGGTTTGCAAATGTATTAAAAATCAAAAACTGAAATATCTTATTTGTATTAGTATTCAGAGTCTTAACTCTTTACTTTGCAGAAGCCCCTTTGGTAGTAATTACAGTTTCCAGTCACCCTAAGTCTCTACAAGCTTTCCACATCTCAGTTTGGGCAGTTTATCCCATTCTTCCTGGCAGAACTTCACAAGTTCCGTTAGATTGGATTGGAAGTGTCTGTAAACTGCCATGTTCGGGTTTCTCCACAGATATTCTGTTGCGGTTTAAGTCTGGGCTTTAGCTGGGCCACTCAAGGACATTCAAAGACTTGTCCTAAAGCCACTCCAGTGTTGTTTTGGCTGAATGTTTCAGGTCATTGTCATGCTGAAAGGTGACCTGACACACCATCCTGAGGTTGTATGCACTCTGAAACAGGATTTATTCAAGGACCTCTCTGTATTCGGCTGCATTCATCCTGCCCTAAATTATGACCAGTCTCCCAATCTGTGAGTCTGGGAAGCACCTGCTTAGCATGACACTTCCACCACCATGTTTCACCATAGGGATGACATTAGGCAGGTGATGAGCAGTGTGTTGTTTTTGCCAGACAAAGTGCTTGGAGTTCCCAAAGAGTTCAATTTTTGTTTCTTCCAATTAAAGAATCTTTTACCTCATGCTCTCAGAATCATTTAAATGTTATTTGGAAAGAGTGGTTTCTGTCTACCCACTCTACTATTAACACTGCTTGATGGAGTGCTACTGGGATGATGGTCCTTCTTACAGGTTCTCCCATCTCAGCAGGGTATTTCTGAAACTCTGGTAGAGAGACCATTGGGTTGTTGGTTACCTCTCTGACTAAGGCCCTTCTTGCTCAGTTACTTATGTTGGCCTGGCGGGCAAATTCAGGAAGAGTCGTTGTGGTTCCAAAATTCTTCTACAGTGATCCCCCGCTATATCACGGTTCAGCTATTGTGCCACCACTATATAGCAGATTTTTCTGTGGAACATATCTAACATTTAAGCAATACTGTAAATCATTAAATATACGTACATTGTACACCATGGTAGACAATGAGTTTCGCATTACAGTACCCAGATGATTTCTTACAAGGCCCGTTATTGGCTGAAAGAGGAGACTCAACCAATCAGAGCGTGATTTTCATTCTCTTGGACGCTGATTGGCTGGTACTAACGTGGTGTAATGTTGCAAGAACAGCAAGCGTGGGTCCCCGATGCATCTCAGTTCTCTGCGTATTGCATACCTTGCTTGTGGTCCGATTGTTGTGAGCAAACTTTTTGTTTTGTTTTAAGTCCTACGATGGCTCCCAAGCATCCTGCATATTCTAAGAAGGGAAGGAAAGCATTACGCGGATGTCACTCACCGTTACGGCTTGAATGAATCAACGGTACGCTACATCCACATACAGTATCATATGTGTTTACAAAGTGTGTTTTAATAAGTTTACATGTGTTTAAAGCATGTGGAGGGGTATGTTAAGGTTTAAAGTATAAAAAAATGTTTATTTATATGGTCTTTCTATATCGCGGATTTTCACCTATCGCTGATGGGTCTGGAACGTAACTTCCGTAATAGGCAGGGGATCACTGTATTTCACAAATATTGAGGCTACTGTGCTGCTGGGAATGCTCAGAACTTTAGCCGTGATCGTATGCCCTTGTTCTGGTCTATACCTCCCTACCATTTGATCACAGAGGTCCACAGAGAGTTCCTTGAACTTCAGGGCTTGGTTGTTATCCTGACATGCTGTTTGAATTGTGGGACCTTATACAGGGTGAGCCAAAAAGTAGTACCACATTTCAAACCTTTAGTCTATAAAAATGCTACAAGATAAAATCAATTTCATTACGACACAAGAAGGGTATACAAAATTGATTTTTTTCACTGTGTTTTAAAATTGGTAATATCACAAGACCAAACTAGATTTATTAGGGGCCGACACTTCAAATCTTCGACGCCTGTTTAATGTAATATACTCACCAACTAAATCAAACACCCCAGAAATATTATTATCATTGGATGCAGAAAAAGCATTCGACATGATTGAATGGAAATACCTTTTTACTATATTGGAGAAGTTTGGGTTTGGCCCGAACATTTGTGCATGGATTAAATTACTGTATACTAACCCAGAAGCTTCAGTTTGCATCAACAACATTTGCTCAGACTACTTTAAACTAGAACATGGCACTAGACAAGGATGCCCCTTGTCACCGCTGCTGTTTGCGATTGCCATTGAACCACTGGCAATACATTGTCGAAATACTGATCAGATAAAAGGGATTAGCAGAGAAGGACTGGAACAGAAAATCTCATTATATGCAGATGATATGGTACTGTATATATTTCGGACCCAGAAAATTCTGTGCCTGCAGTCTTAGCAGCACTCACAGAATTTCAAAAGCTCTCTGGTCTCAGAATTAATCTGAATAAAAGTGTACTCTTTCCAGTGAACTCTCAAGCATATAATATTAGATTAGACACCCTACCTTTTATCATTGCAGAACAGTTTAAATACCTAGGGGTAAACATCACAAGTAAACATAAAGCTCTATATCAACAAAATTTCGTCGTCTGCATGGAAAAAATTAAACAAGACTTGCATAGATGGTCCACTCTTTATCTCACACTAGCTGGAAGAATTAACACTGTTAAGATGAATATTCTTCCTAAGCTCCTTTTTTATTTCAAAACATCCCAATATACATTAATAAATCATTCTTTAAGCAATTAGATTCAACAATAACCTCATTTATTTGGAATTCAAAACATCTACACATCAAAAGAGCGACCCTACAAAGACAAAAGGCAGAAGGCGGCATGGCTCTACCTAACTTCCAGTTTTATTACTGGGCAGCAAATATACAGGCGATAAGAACCTGGACACAAATAGAAGAACATACACAGGCTTGGACCGCAATAGAAGTAAAATCCTGCAGTACTTCTTTGTATTCCTTGTTCTGTGCTCCAATCAACACACGTTATCGGCAATACACTAATAACCCAATTGTGCTCCACTCACTTAAAATCTGGAACCAATGTAGAAAGCATTTTAAGACGGAGAAGCTTCTATCTGTGGCACCCCTGCAAGAGAACCACCTCTTTCAACCTTCACAAACATATGCAGTTTTTAATATCTGGAAAAAATAGGAATTAACTTGCTTAGAGATCTTTATATAGACGTCTTTGCATCCTATGAACAATTACATTCCAAATTTCATCCTCATCCACGCTGGAAAAAATATTGCTCAATCTCAAGGACTTAGACTCCATCTCTACAATATATAAAATCATTTTACAATCCCTTCCTTTCAAAGATCCAAGAGGACACTGGGAAAAAGATCTCTCAATTAATATATCAGAAAAGGAGTGGAAAGTAGCAATGCAGAGAATTCACTCGAGCTCCATATGCGCAAAGCATACAATTATACAACTCAAAATTATATATCGAGCACATCTGTCTCGACTAAAACTCTCCAAAATGTTTCCAGGGTATGATCCAACCTGCGAACGTTGCAACCAAGTCCCAGCCTCACTAGGTCACATGTTCTGGGCCTGCACCAAATTAACATTATTCTGGACAAAAATTTTTAATTACCTCTCAGACAGCCTTGGACTCACAATCCCTCCTAACCCATAAACAGTTGTGTTTGGTGTTCTTCCAGAGGGGCTTAAAGTGGAGAAAGACAAACAAATTGTGATTGCATTCACTACGCTGTTGGCACGCAGACTCATTCTGATAAACTGGAAGAACCCAAACTCTCCTCTTTTAAGTCAGTGGGAAACTGATGTGTTATACTATTTAAAATTGGAAAAAATCAAATACTCAGTTAGAGGATCTGTACAGACTTTTTTCAAAACATGGCAGGATCTAATCAGTAATATTTTAAAATAAGTTTATAAAGCACAGAGAATTTATTAATTTAGGTATGTTTACAAGCCTTAAATTTTACACTGTTTGGCTTGCTCTCTCTCTCAGGGGTGGGGATCGGTTCTTAACATAATTCTTTTTTTTGTAAAAACTTGATTGCTATGTATGGATTGTAATAAAATTAATAAAAAAAAAAAAAAAAATTGATGTCCTCAAAGTGGTGGCCATCATTAGCGATACACTCTTTGAGACGATTTCTGAGCACTCGCATGATTCGTTCAGCCATTTAATTTCGTAGAGAATAGAGTCCTTAAGGGCTTCAGAGTTTTGAGGTCGGTGTGTGTATACTTTCAAATTGAGATAGCCCCACAAGAAGAAATCGCACAGAGTGAGATCAGGCGAATCTGAAGGCCACCCAACATCACCGTGGAGGGAGATCAGCTCCCCTGGAAACATCTCCTGCAAAGCTTGCATAGATCTCTGCGCCATATGAGCTGTTGCTCCATCCTGTTGAAACCAGGCATCCACCACATCCATTTCTTCAAGCTGTGGCCACACAAAGTTCTCTAGGATATCATTGTAACATTCTAAAGTGACAGTGACCGTTTCTCCTCCCACCTCAAAAAAGTGAGGGCCTACAATGCCAAATTCTGGCAGATGGCAGAAGCATGTTTGTGCGCTGAACGTCTAGGAGACTGCAGAATTGATGCCCTTACAGCTTTGATGTTTTCAGGCATTTGTACAGTCCAAGGATGACCTTGAGATTTTCTTTTCAATGTTGTAAATGTTATCCAAATTTAGCCACCTACTGAAGAATTGTTTTCCAATTTGGGACGTCACTGTTAGGAGAAATGCTGAAGCGCGTTGCGTAGTTAAAATGGATTTGTTGTTTTTGAAGAATGCTTTAACAGCAAAAGCACGGTGCACACCAGACCAAGGCATGTTGCTGACTAAAAACTACAAGGGATCGCTTATCAAAGGACCCCCACCCCAACCCACTTGGCTGCCTCTACCTCATGCAATGACCTTGCGAAATGTGGTACTTCATTTTGTCTCACCTTATATATTCACAGGCGAGTGTCTTTCCAATCAATATAACTTTTCCGCAGGTGGACTCCAGGCAAGTTCTCGACACATCTCAAAGATAATTAAAGCAAACAGGACACACGTGACCACAGCAAAGGGTCTGCTCAGGTGGATAATTAAGATGAAAATTGAAGTTCTTGCTGTTAGTATCTGCATCATCTGTGACGGACCCTCACATGCTTCAGAGCTGTCAGCAGTAGGTATCAGGGACAGCACAAAAACATCTGTTATGAAGATAGAATGCTTCCTGAGACAGGCAGCTGGCGCTCACACGCATATGGACATCCATCATGACATGTGTGGGTGAAAGTTCTCATTGATGGAAGCAGAAATCAGCACTGGGTCTGACGTGAAAAGTTCTTCATATCCTCACAAACTGATTTAGCTGTGCTGGCTCCAGTAGCAACAAATCTTTGACAGCAGGGAAAAGAGCCCAGATTGGTGATGCTGTCCTTTGTGATTTACTTTTCAAGGTAAAATCATTTTTGTGCGCTTTGTCGTATTAATCACACAAGAAAGGAGCATCCAGAAACAAAGTCAAGCACTTTGTCAGCACATGCCAGTTCTGTGTCCTTCATTTGATAAGAAAATTTTTGTGCTCAAAGAGGCAAGAATTGTCACTCAGCTGGTCATCTCCAGACTTTAAAAAATAAAACCTATAACGAAAAGGACACAAGACTAGACTGGGAGCCAGTCCACCAAAGGACAGACCACCATATCAGTCAGAAGTGGACTGTAACACTGAAAAAATAAAGCACATGGGAAATCAAGTGAGGCGCCAGCTCTGACAGCTGTATTAAGTTCCAATAAAAGGACAAATCATTTCAGCTAATATTTAATATAAAAAGTATAGGGCTAAAATGTGATGAATGTAAAAATTAAAGCGTGTGTTCTTGCTTAAATAAGATTAAAATCTTTAATTATAAGCAGTTATTGAGAAAGGCAGTGTGAAGCTGGCTGGCTTTTAATTGTAGGTCTTAATATCCTAAATAATGTCCTGTCGACTTTTGAGTTATGATCAAAATGAAAGAAACTCTTTTTTAATATATTTTGTTGATTCTGAAAGCAGCAAGGTTTACTACTTCCGAAATCCAGCATCCTGGGTTCAAAATCCTAACCCTAGTATATGTAAAGTTTGCATGTTCTTCCTAGAAAAAAAAAAAAACTCCAGACAACTGGAGAAAAAAATAAAATCTGCAGGGGTTCCAAGGCCACAAGACCACCCAGCCCCCTCAAGGCATTCTACCTAACATAAATGACCTCAATCAGTCATCATTGTATTCAGGGTTCACATGGAAGAACTAGATGATGACGGTCATGTGGACTTCTGGCCTTTAATCCATCAATGTAGGGACATCATGCTGCTTTGATCAGGTGGTGGTGGTGCAGATCATTACCACAGAAAACCGAAAAAGAACGGAAGAGAAAGTAGAGGTTAGTACGGATTTTACAGCCACCATGAATAATAATGATAATTAATTGAATATACAATAAATATATAAAGCCTGCTTCTCAAACTCTATTCATTTTGAAGTAGAGTTTGCTAGCCTCCAATGGCAGACATGCCCACATTACCCAGTGTGAAAACGTTACTTGTATTCTTATGAACAGTCCCTGTGTTTGAAGGTGGCTCTCAGCATTCCTCTTACAGCTTTCCTCAGTATCTTTGTGTATGTCAACTGCTGATGTCTGGTGCAGAAATGACCAATCAGATTGTTCAGAGGGACCAGACACACACAGACAGTATTATACAGTAGAAGTTATACAGTAGAAGGTGTAGATGTTCTTATAGTAGGAAATCCAGGTGTTCTTAATAAGATTATACTACATTTGGCTGGTTTAACCGTAGCTTCTATGTCGTGTCACCCAAAAAGTAATTAAATAAACTAAACTTTTAATATACAAGTTGAGACCATCTGTAGCACTGCCACATTGAGGTCTACATGTTTATGAATTTAGCTGCTTACTTCTCTTTGTCCTGTGTGTTTTTAAAGAATATGAGTTTGCATCTGAAGACTTTATCAGCAATGGATTTTGCTGGTGACAGAACTTCGGGCATGACTCTGGACCACTGGATAAATTATGCTAAAGAATGCTGTTAATCAATGTGAAAGAGGAGCTTAAATAGAGACTATTCATTTATTTCATCCCATATGTTTGGTAAGGCAAAGAGTAAACTGGACTTATGGGCAGCAGCATCTTGACCAGGCCTTGGGACAATTTCTGTGTTGTTCCAACTCTTCATCACAGACTCTGAAGTGGAGGATAGCTACAGCTCTGTGGTTGAGCACGTTTCAATTTTAGTACAGAACTGTTAATTTATCTCTTTATCCATTCTTCAAAGTTCACAATGTTCTTGTTATGATTTATCTCACAAGTAGCCAAGGTGTCTAGAATCCCACCAGCTTGCTAAGAGGAGGTGCATCAAAAGGCAGACTATCTTCCATTTCAGTGGCTGGCACCGACCTGCACTGGGCAGAAATACACTTAACTCTCAAAGTTCAAAAATACATCATGTAGGCAACCCTATCTCGTTCACACCTTGAATGTGTCACTCTTGTGTGACTCTTGGGAATATTTGTGATAACACTAGGCTCTGGACCTTCTAGTCACTGAGGTTCATTTATAATCATTCTTCCTCAAGTTGGAATCGGCTGTGTTTTCTGTAAACCAGAATGTCATATTTTCTGTAACTGTTGAATTCTGCTCTGTACTTGTAATATTTCTATTGCACTATTGTATTGAGGATTACTTGTGTCCTGTTTTGTTCTGTGTATTGTATTGTATTTAACCCCCTTTTTTTGACACCCACTGCATGCCCAACCTACCTGGAAAGGGGTCTTTTTTTGAACTGCCTTTCTCAAGATTTCTTCCATTTTTTCCCTACATGGATTTTTCTTTGTCGTCTTAGAGAGTCAAGGCTGGGGGGCTGTCAAGAAGCAGGGCCTGTTAAAGCCCATTGCGGCACTTCTTGTATGATTTTGGGCTATACAAAAATAAATTGTATTGTATAGTATATTTTCACTCTCGTTTCTGTGCCCACCTATAATTTTAGTACTTATATAATTGTCTACTAATAAAAAAGGGGAATTCTCAAATATTGTTGCTACCGGCAGACAAAAGATGGGATGAAGCCAAAGCAGAAAAGTGGGAAATGAAGAACTTAAAGATGAAATTGGGCCAGCAGCTTCTAAACGATGACAGTTAACCTTCTGCAGAGCAGTTTACCAAGGTTGCACTCTCTGCTACTTGGGCAATTTAAAAATGATTAGCACAATTACAGCAGTCCAGCATTCTGCGTGATGAGGCCCCTTGGAGGATGGACAAAGCTGGCAGAGATGCATAGAGGTCAAGGAGGCGGCATGGGTCAGAAGTTTTGAGAAGTCACGTGCTATAGACGGAATTACAAAGAACCATTTGTAAGTCTGCCAACCTTTAACTGATTGTGATGTATAATCATGAGAAGTGCATTTTAAGAGGGGAAAAGCAAGGTAAGCTATAACTTACCATGGGGTCTAAGTGTATATTAGTTGTTTTGGAGACATTCTCTAAAGCCCTTAAATTAACAGCAGGGATGTTTGCTTAGATAGGTTGGGATTTAACATATTCAGTAAAACAGTAAATGTTGCAATTTATTTTATGGCTTGAACTGCTTATTCCATATGTTGTCTCCATCTCCTCTGTCTTGATTCTCATTACAGTGTCATATTGCTAACCAGATTCTAGGGCCATTGTGGGTCACAATGAAAACAGCCCCTCCATGAACACGAGGGCACATACGCACTACCAAATTTTAGTGTTTACCAATGTTACTTCATAGTCCCAGGTGACTGGGCACAATTTGCAGGTTCTACCATCATGAATATATGGGTGTTCACCAGTACATAAAGAGTTGCCTGTATATAATTATGACACAAGGGCCAACATAAATTGCCTAAATCTCCAGCGTACTGACCATTCTCCTCTTGAATGTGTGGAGTTTCCTCCTGATACTTAAGTTTTCGTCCTGCATCCCTAAGTTGTGCAGATTACGTTAATTGGCAACTCTGAATTGGCCGAGTAAGAGTGAGTGTGGCCTCCCTGCAATAGACTGACACCCTAACCAGAGCTGGTTTCTGTCTGCTGCCCAAGACTGCTGGTATAGCTACCAGTGTTCTGTCACATTTCTCTGCCATCATCAAATAATCTGCACTTTCATTTTCCTACATTTCTCTGTTTTCTGATTTTAAAGTGCAGCACGCTAAAACACATCAGTACTTTTCACTTTCATTTTCAGATTCAGCTGCACTTTTTGATGGAGGAATTTGAGGACTTTATGCAGCATTTCTAGTCCATTTGCATACTAATTTTCTATTCTGTACAGTCATTTGCTATATACAAGTTACTACTTTGAGCCTTTCCAATTTTAATTTGCAACATTTTACAGTTGTGATTTTCTTATTTGCTCTTTTTCCATTTGTGCTTGTTGGTTCATTTGAATGTTTTAATTATGCAGCACAAATTTGCAGTGTTTTCTCTTTGTAATTTAAATGATTGCGGTTTTCTTTTTTTTTTCTGCATGGAGAAAACATTTAACTCAAAATTTTCAAATGTAATTTTGAAATTGTCTTTTATCAGTAATGATATTAATTCCAAATACCACACCATACTATTTTCTAAGCACATTTAAACTTGAGCAGAGTTGTGGTGTAATTCCAAATATGACCTTCAAATCAATTTGTCTATTTGGAGTTCTTTCCATACACATGTCCTACTACTGACTGAAACAAGGAGCATGAAATGTCAGCATGGACCATGGAAGGCGTTTATAATGGTTGGGGGCAGGCAGGGATGTCAGCACACATAGCTGTATTGTTAATGTTACTAAGAAGATTCAAATGCGATTATTGTCAGATTGCTAAAACTCACAAGGCTGTATTGGAATCAAATTCTAAAGACGGATCTGCTTGATCATAAAACAGATTTGAAAAAATGTCTAATAACGAGAAGCAGTGAACATTACACATTACTTTTACTCTCTCAAACAAGATGTCCTTAGTCATTTCTCTTTCTACCATCTTCGGAACAAAATCGAGTGGGCATGAGTTATAAAAAAAATGTACTTCATTCGGTTTCATTATGGCTTGGTTAAAACACGTATTTTGCCTTTTTTCCCCAATTTCCTTAGTACTTTTCTTATCATGCCTGTAGACAACATGCCATAAAAAGCACAAAAGGTAGAGTCACTTTGGAAATTGTGAATCTGCAGTGTTTGATAAGCAGGTATGCATCACCACTGTCTTTTTAAGAAATGTAAGGCATTGCTTTGATTAAAAAAAAAAAAAAGATTGTGTCCTCAATTCATTTCAGATTGGTTTTCTTGTGTACATAGCACAATGATATTCCTATTTGCCTACAAGAACAACAAATACCATCATGCCACCACTTTCCTTGTCCAACGTCTGGAATCTCGCTCCATAGGTTATGTAAAATACAGTATAGCATCACAAACTATGGTAACACAACTGACAAGTTGTATCAGCCTGGCAATGAGTGACCAGCTGAATGAGTTGGCATTCCTTCGTTCAAATGAGCGGCGTCAGAATTCATCCATTTTCTAACCCGCTGAATCCGAATACAGGGTCACGGGGGCCTGCTGGAGCCAATCCCAGCCAACACAGGGCACAAGGCAGGAACCAATCCTGGGCAGGGTGCCAACCCACACAAACACACCAAGCACACACTAGGGCCAATTTAGAATCACCCGGGTCTCCTAACTGCGAGGCAGCAGCGCTACCACTGCGCCACCGTGCCGCCCGTCAGAATTAATGGCACCGATAAAAACGGCAAACCTTCTAAAGAATTATAACTTATACAGCAACAGAGAGCAGTGCTTTTAAGGCCAGCAAACTACCTAAAGGAGAGACGTAAAGAGCAAGAATCCATTGACACCTGGCATCTCAAACATTGCCACTGCTACAATATAATGGAAAGCAAGGAGCAAAAGTTTCCCTCTGCTTGCAGTTGACATTTTTTCTCATTCTATATAAAACTTTATGTAGGCTTCTTTGGAGGGAAAAGAAAGAAACCTGGCTCTATAAGAGTTTAGCAATAGTTTCATTCTCTAGAAAAATCTTAATGGTGTCTGTTCAGTGTTCTTAGCTTTTAACCACTTCATAATGATTTTCTGTAATCCAAATGGCCATTGCAATAATGACACCATAATACATTTACAAAACAATGTAAATTATATACAAAATTCTAACAGCGTTCATATTTTATTTCATTTAATAATTATTTTGTTTGTTTTATAAAAGATACTTGCATTACTTGAATTGTCACAAATTACATAAATTTACAATTTTAACTTTCTCGTATGCGAAGTATAGGTAAAGTATTGTAATCGTCCAAAGATTCGACGTCGAGCTTTTAATATATCTTGACGTTTTAGACATCCCTGAATTTCTCATATATGAAGTATAGGGAAAGTATTGGAATCCTCCAAAAATTCCATTTTGAGATTTTGATGAATCTCCATATTTTGGACCTCCCTGAGTCCAAAAATGCCATTTGTGGAATTATGTCTGTGTGTCTGAATGTTTGTCTGTGTGTATGTAAACACGATAACTGGAGTACGTTTTCACTTAGGTCAACGAACGTTTGCATGCAAGTATTACGTACAAAACGTAGATTTCTATCAACTTTCGGGCTATTTCCGTTAACCAGACGTGGTACTTTACCTTTTATTTATGCAGCTGCAGAGTTCGATTTCTTCAACTTTACTTATATGATAATTGTTCAATATATTATTAATTTGATTTGTTGTTCATTGTAAAAGAATGTACATAATATAAAAATATAATCATTGTCTTTCAGTTTACTCCTCAAATATCCATCCCCATGTCTGAGCATATGAGCATAAGTCGAGGGGAGACCATTACCAATCTTTTTTTTTTTCGGCACTTGCACTTTTATGTTATGGCAGTCCTTTAATGAGCATTACATCTTAACAAGTACATCACTTACTGTGAAGGATATAGAATGTAATAAACTGAATGACATGTGTCAGAATTAATGTCTCATGCAATTCCTTTTTTAGTATTTGTTAATTTTCTGACATGTGTCATAACAATGTCATTTTTAGAGATAATTTTACATTCATAGTTTTTACTTGTAATGTCGATTACAGATAAAGTGGGGATGATAGGCTGATCTGAAGAGAACAAGACCAACAAATCAATCTTTTAATCGTACACATTTTATTTAATACCAGTATCGCCGCACTGCACGATTAAATACAGTGAATACACTTGACTTGAGTATTCCTAGTTTTCATCCTCTTTCTCTGCACATTTACCATTCGTTTGCTCAGAGGTTGATGCGCTTGCGACTTCCTGAGCAGCTCTTCTTTTCTCCACCCTAGTGGCCCGCTTCTTCTCTTCTTTCATTGGCATCTTTTTGCATTAAAACTGATCAGGTCAGTGTTTGTGTTGCAAGTACGTTTTCCTTAATTTTTCACTTTAGCTGGTACTTAAGTGTTCAATCTGCCTCAAGAATGATTTAATATATGAAGAGGTAAGAGAAGTGACGGTGAAGGTGTTAGGGATGAGAACGGCGCCCATATGCATGCGCTGCATGGCCACCCTGCTGGACACTGCCGAGAGTTGATTCTACAATAAAATAAAATAAAAATAAAATGAGGAATAACCTTGGAGGTCAATCATCACCCCAAAAGCGGATAGCAGAGGTCACATAGTATATGTGTACCAAATTTCAGGTGAATAGTTCAAATGGTTTGCGAGCTACAGGTGATTTAAAATCCTGGACAGACAAATGAACAGCCACGGTAGCGTATTATATAAGAAGATTACATCTTGACAAAGTAACACCCTTTGAGACTACTTATTATAGTACAATTTGTTTATACTTCTGTTTTGATTGTAATTTACTCAATAGAGTCAATCTAGGGAGGATACCTACCACAGAGACCCAGGGGCCCTAGCACCGTACATCCCACACGCACATGCGCTCACTGTCACTCAAAACAGGTGGATAAGCAGATGGAATGAAGGAGGAAACCTAAAGAGAACATGGAAACCAAAATACACCAGCAAGGCACATGTCATAAATCAAAGAGTGTGTCTCTAAACAATAGAATATCAACTACATGAGCACAGGAAGGGCGTGACAACACCTTACAGAAGAGTGGATTACAAGTGATAAAGGAAAGCTCCCTTAACTGGGAGAGGAGAACTAAACTGAATCCAAACCTTACTTTTTTCCTACTCTTGATCCCTCTCCCTCTCTTAATTTTTCTCTTTTTATCATTTACACTTTTTAGCTCATTATTCACTCACCCCTTCTGTTGTTGTCATGTCTGTCCGTCCACAATAAACAACTTGGCTCCCAGTAGACCTTATTTGGCACGTTTATTCTTCAAGGAATTGTGTTAGAAGTGTTAATTCTAAGTGTGATTTCTCAAACAGATTCTGCTACACAAAGTTGTCAAACTTCAAAAACTCCCATTGCAAGCACTGGCAAAATGTTAAACTTGTCTATCTTAAAGATGACTTTAATTAGTTTAGTATTATAAATTTATGCTGGAAGAGGTAACTTTAAGTTGGATGTTTTATAGATTTGCTCTTTTGTCCATCCTAGAGCCCCTCCTGATGGAAAAATGTTTAACACCTGCAGAATTGTGTGTGCGTGGCAACGACTTCTGTCTGATGCTGCCTGTAAGAGTGGCAGCAGTGGCTTATGTGATACCTCTGCCATACCATCTCCTTCTCCTACTGCCTAAAATCATAGCCAGTAACTTGCATTATCTTTATGACTGCAAAAGTAAAACTTGCAACCAGCTTAACTTATCTAGAAATAAGCTTGTCATAACTGACTGTTTTTGTTAAATTTGTATTTGTTTGCTGTGACCTTTGTCGACAATGTTTATATTCATTTTCGGATATTTTACAAAAGAGAAGTAATTGTTGATGTAATTTTATTATCATATTTCTCCATTTAAAAGCCATTATTGTGTAACTACATCTTTGTTATTTGTTGGCAGCACTATTCTTGAGCTTTAGCGTGCTCAGTTGCTACAGCAAAGTCCCTGTAATCCTCTGGGAGTGCATGGCCTCTGACATACTGTATCAGCATAACGGTACTTAAACTATTACACATAGACCTGATTTATTTGAGGTTGGATTAAAAAACCTCAGGGGCAATTCGTTTTGCTTTGATGTTTTTCTGGTTATTTTGACTCGCAGCCTTGTTTCTAGAATTTGATTTTCAAATTATGTTATGGATAGACATAGAGGAGAGCTGAAGAGTAGTCTTTTTTTACAGTGAATGTTCTGGGTTCATCTAGTGCCGTCTAATGTTTTGCGAGGCCGGTGTGACATCACATACCCAATTTTAGCCATGCTGAATGGGAATGTCACTTCACGACCAGCACTGCATGTCTCATTTGTGCCTCACGTGCATATTATAACTGGACTCCACCTCACTTTACGGCACTGCTCGATCTGCTTTGCAATGTGTGAATAATTTATGGCATAGACACATATGCATGATGTCACTCCTCCAGCCAGATTTGGCTGCATGCATTAAAAAAAGGAGTACAGTACTTTAATTTGAGGAGTACATTAGCTGACCATAATGAGAATGTTATAACAATTCTTTGCCATTCTACATAAGTTCTTTGTATATGGTGTCTTCACTGCTGGATTAAGCATTTTATGCTCCTCACTATGTAATAGTGATGCGAGTAAGGAGTATATAACACTGATTCCTTGCATCACAGGCTCTGTGGGTGTTACTTAGTTGTAGTGATAGCAGCATGAGATGCAGAGAGAGATAAAGAACAGAGTATTGTGGACTAAGTGTAGAACTTTATCTCTGGGAGGCACAGTGGTGAAGTGGTTAGAACTGCTGCAACACAGCTCGGATCACATTTTGTTTAAACAATAATTGGGCCAACATAGTTGTCAGATGCTTCCCTAGCTCCCAGGAACACTTAAAATACTACTGCATCATTATAATCAACTCAAAACTAGTCCAGTTTCTCCTTTTCCATTCACTTTAATGCATTTCTCTGAGTGTACTGGAATTTTCACACATTTACGCATTCGGCACAAAAAGGAACAATTTCAGCATTATTCTTATGTATATGCTTATACATGTCAAGCTCTATGTGGCAGTTCTTCATATTTGTCTTCCAACTACTTCTCCTTAGGTTAATTTTCCTGGTGTGACGGACGACTGGGGAACCTGCCCAGCCAGAACGCCTGAAGGGACCAGGAGAGGAGCAATAGCTTCCCCGGGCCACAAGAGGGCAGCCACCCTGGTCTGCGTGGGGACCACGGGAACAGAGCTTGGAAGCCCATACAATACAATACAATACAGTTTATTTTTGTATAGCCCAAAATCACACAGGAAATGCCGCAATGGGCTTTAACAGGCCCTGTCTTTTGACAGCCCCCCAGCCTTGACTCTCTGAGAAGACAAGGAAAAACTCCCAAAAAACCTTGTAGGGAAAATGGAGGAAACCTTGGGAAAGGCAGTTCAAAGAGAGACCCCTTTCCAGGTAGGTTGGGCGTGCAGTGGATGTCAAAAGAAGGGGGTCAATACAATACAATACACAGAACAGAACAAATCCTCAATACAGCATAAAAATACAAATTTTAGAAGTACAGAGCAGAATTTAACAGTAGATGATATCATATAATAAGATTTGGATATTTTTAGAGTCCTGGAGACCTCATCCATCAAGCTGCCTCCCCCATTTGGCCAATCCATGGCTAAAAACAGTGCTGGGCCAGCCAATCCGATGAAAGGACCCCTCTTTCCCATGATTCCTGCGATCCTCCATCAGGGATGACTTTACCTTAGGCAGGCAAAACAACTTGGCAGGTGGGTCGTGGCACCAAGTGTCACATTTGAGCACCGAGAACAGAAACAGAATAGGTGAGGGTTAGTAACAAATTAAACCTGTCATGTTACTTATGTTTTAGTGGTAATGACTAACAACAGAGATGCAGTCTGTACAGTTAATCAGCAGCTCTAGTCAGGGTATGCTAAACTGAAGTAGTGAGTCTTCTGCCGGGATTTAAATGCTGAGACTGAGGGGGCACCTCTTATAGTAGCAGGCAGACCATTCCACAGTTTAGGGGCCCTGTAACTAAAAGCTCGACCTCCCACTGTTATTTTATTAATCCTTGGAATCATAAGCAGACCGGCATCTTGAGATCTTAATGTGCTCAGGTTTGTAAGTCATGATAAGTTCAGACAAGTAAGCCGGACCTTGGCCATTTAATGCTTTATATGTTAAAAGGAGGACTTTGAAATCTGCCCTAAACTGAACCGGGAGCCAATGTAAAGATTTAAGAACTGGGGTTATGTGTTCGTATTTTCTTGTTCTTGTAATAATTCTTGCAGCCACATTTTGGATTAACTGGAGGCTGTATAGAGAACAGTTTGAACAGCCAGTGAACACCGCATTGCAGTATTCAATCCTACTAGAGATAAATGCATGAATTCATTTCTCAGAATCCTGTTTATTTAGAAAGCGCCTTAATTTCCTAACATTTTTAAGATGGAAGAAACATGTTTTGGACAACTTTGTAATATGTGCTTTAAATGACATGCTAGAGTCAAAAATAACTCCTAGATTGCGGGCTGATTCAGTAAAATTAATTGGGATTCCAACTGAGTTAAATGACAAAATATTGCTGTGATCAGCGTCATTCCCTCCAACAATTAACATCTCTGTTTTATCTGTATTTAAAGACAAGTAGTTATCATTCATCCACTCCTTTAATTCGCTAACACAACTAATTAAAGACAACATCGGAGAAACTTCATTTGATTTAAATGAAAGGTATAACTAGGTGTCATCTGCATACAAGTGAAAATTAACATTCTGTTTCCTAATGAGAGATCGCAGTGGAAGCATGTAAAGTGAAAACAGTAAAGGTCCCAGTACTAAACCAAGTGAGCACGGTGCCTGTAAGCCCAACATCATTTTCTAGTCTGTGCAGTAAAATACGTAGAATGGTCAATGGTGTCAAATGCTGCACTTAAGTCCAACAACATAATTACAGTGGAGTTTCCTTCATCAGAGGATATCAAAATGTCATTTACAACCCTTGTTAGTGCCGTTTTCTGTACTATGACCAGTGCAAAAACCAGACTGGAATTTTTCAAATAAATTGTAATGCATAAGGTGTGACTGAAGCTGACTGGCGACTACTTTTTCTCATCCCTGTTGGGGCCCATGGTCACCGTCAGGGGGTGCCCAGACAATTATGGAGCCCTGGAAGGCAGCACTTCCGCCACACCAGGAAGTGCTGCTGGAAGAAGATCAGGAAGCACCTGGAGCACATCTGGGTGACTTATAAAAGAGGTCGATCACTCCATTCGGAAGCAGGAGTCGGGTGGAAGAGGACAGAGCTTGCGAGTGAGGTGTTGGAGGTGGCAGAGAGAAGAAGGAAGTCTAAAGGACTGTGTTATTAGTGATTGATGCACTGGGTTTGTATTGTGCAGAAGAGCAGAGAATAAATGTGTGTGTTTTGGGACATTCTACGTCTGCCTGTCTTTGTCCGGTACTGAAATCTCCACACAGGTTAAAACGATGTACAGTAATCCCTCCTCGATCGCAGGGGTTGCGTTCCAGAACCCGATAGATGAAAATCTGCGAAGTAGAAACCATATGTTTGTATGGTTATTTTTATATATTTTAAGCCCTTAGAAACTCTCCCACACCCCACACTGTTAACATTATTAGAGCCCTCTAGACATGAAATAACACCCTTTAGTCAAAAGTTTAAACTGTGCTCCATGACAAGACAGAGATGACAGTTCTTTCTCACAATTAAAAGAATGCAAATATATCTTCTTCTCTTCAGGAGCAGAGAATTTCAGAGAGAGAGAGAGAGCGCTCGCAAAGAAAAGCAAACAATCAAAAAATCAATACGTGTGCTTTTAAGTTTGCCGTGGCATTTTTTAGAGGAGTGTCAGTATCTTCTAAGCAAACAGCCCCTCTGCTCACATCTCGTCCATCAGGTGCAGAGAACGTCCGAGAAGAGAGAGAGCGAGATTAAAGCAAACAATCAAAAAATCAATAAGTGTGTTTTTGGAAGCACCGCGATAAAGCGGCCGGCATTTCTTAGAGGTGTGTTCGTATCTAATAGGCAAACAGCTTCTGTGCAAACAGCACCTCTGCTCACACCCCCTCCGTCAGGCGCAGAGAATGTCAGAGAGGGTGAGAGAGAGGCAGAGACAAGCAAACAATGGAGCACCGCACGGGAAGCATATCTTATAGCATTGAGGATTTTTAGTTAATATGTAATACATGCTCTGATTGGGTAGCTTCTAAGCCATCCGCCAATAGCGTCCCTTGTATAAAATCAACTGTGCAAACAAACTGAGGAAGCGTGTAGCATAAATTAAAAGACCCATTGTCCGCAGAAATCCACGAACCAGCGAAAAATCCGTGATATATATTTAGATATGCTTACATTTAAAATCCGCGGTAGAGTGAAGCCACGAAAGTCGAAACGCGATATAGCAAGGGATTACTGTAAAGCGTCTGTCCACAGCTGGACAGTATAAGAGAAGTAAAAGCAGATTGTGAGCAAGATATGAGAAAAGAATACAAAAAGACAAAATCCAGAAAGCCTAGAGAATAAGCATTCCAAAAAAAAGAGTCCCACAAAATATACAGTCAGTGACCAAGCTGCACTGGGTTTTCTCAAGATAAAAACATAACAACATAAGAAATTTGACAAACAAGAAGAGACCATTCAGTCCACCCGGCAGGTTTGTTTAGCTAACAGCTAAGCTGTCCCAATATCTGATCCAGATATTTTTATTCTTATTCTCCTCAAAAGGCTGTTTGTGTGATAACAGTAGGAGATGCAGAAGTGACAACCAAGCCACAGTGAAGTATGAATAGTCTCTCGAACTAAAGGAATGTTCATTCAGTTCTTTTAGGATAGCTGCATGTATTTATGTACTTCAGAACAGAGCCCATGATGCAATGAGAATGCATGTTTATGTCCTGGTGAGGAAGAAAAGTAGTTGGAGGTGGCTGTGACAGAATAAAAAAAAATGAGAGATGTCTGAAATTTTGTCCTTGGAAGTTTGAAATGAAACATAGAAGGGTGTTGGCAGGGCTTGGTGCGAGCCACCCACAAAAGACAGATACAGTGGAACCTTGGGTCACGACTGTAATTCGTTCCAAAACTCTGGTCGCAACCCGATTTGGTTGTGACCCGAAGTAATTTCCCCCATAGGATTGTATGTAAATACAATTAATCCGTTCTGGACCATACAAGCTGTATGTAAATATATATATTTTTTTAAAGGTTTTTAAATACAAAAATAGTTAATTATACCATAGAATGCACAGTGTAATAGTAAACTAAATGTTTACTTACTTCTTCTGGTCACTCCAGCTCCTTGATAGCTCAGCTGGAGCGACTGCTTCTTTCTGCCCCACCAAGTGTCAGCCAAAACAGCCCTGCTTGGGCTCTCTCTCTCTCTCTCTCTCTCTCTCTCTCTCGCTCGCGTTCTCGCGCTCTCTTTCTTGCTCACTCGCTGCACAGGGAATGCACAGGGAGAGACTGAACACGTGCAGAAATCATCGGCCCATACAAACCGGAAGGGAAACAGGCTTGTTCATCACCCGAGTGTGTGGTCATGAACAGATGCAAAAGTTTGCCGAACTTTTTGGTCGCAACCCGATTTGTACGTGGTTCGAGACATTCGTGACCCGAGGTTCCACTGTATGTCACCTGGCCTGCATTCACAAGCATGAATAGGTTCAGGGACTTAGTCTTCCTTTACTTCAAAAGGATTATCACTGGTGATGAGCAAAACAGGTGTGATTCAAGTTGCAGTTAAATTTATTGCTTCACACACAAAATTAGTGAAATAGGGTTTTGCTTACAGAGTTTGGCAAAAGTGCTCTGTTGGTGCCGATCCGACACAGACTGACAACGGAGGCGCAGGTGAAAATGAAAATAAAAGATTTATTTGTATTCTTCAGCTGTGGGGCACGTCTTCCCCATGTCCCACAGGCCCTACACATTCCCCAAAACACACAGAAAAGAAATAACACCCAAAAAACACACTCTTCTTCTTCCTCCTCCACTCCTCCCAGGCAGCTTTGTTGTTGTCGCCGCCGCCGCCGCCGCCGCCGCCGCCGCCGCCGCCGCCGCCGCGCCGCCGCCGCCGCCGCCGCCGCCGCCGCCGCCGTCGCCGCCGCCGCCGCCGCCGTCCTCCTCCTCCTCCTCCTCCTCCTCCTGACTCTGGCGCACTGAGTAGTGGCTGCAGGCTCCTTTTACAGCCCATTCTGGAAGTGCTCCAGGTGGTAATTGGTCTAATTAGGCTGCACTTCCGGGTGTGGCTGCATTCCAGCCCACATGGGCTCGTTAACCAGTGCAGCTCCTCCGGGTGGTGGCCATGGAGCCCAACAGGTCTCAGCCCTGAAGTCCCACGCCTGTGGCCCCGATGTAACCCAGGGGGGCTGCCACCACACGTTCCGGGGGACGTAGTGTTCATCTAATGGCTGCTCCCCCGGTCCCGGCCATCCACCACAAGAGAAATTTGTGCCATTCACACAAGAAGGCGGCTGTGTAGTTACTACATGGAAGCGTTTTCATGTATTAATTCCGCATGCGTATGCCTGTTATTTAGTATTTGAAAAAAGATCTCACTAGTGGGAAAAAAATATCACCAGATGTGTGCATATTCTCAGCTAGGATAAGGCGGTACTAGGTAATGGTGCTTGACGTCAGAGACTTTCTTTGCGATTAGTTTTCCTGCGAAGAGTACATAGTAATGTGCATTATGGTGTGCATTAGTATAGAAAAAATGCAGCATGTCATGTTTGAAAAAAATGCTGTGTACTCCACGGTGATGGGCATGAGAGATACAAATTGAACTGATTTTACTGGTGTGATAGGGATTACATGCTTTACGCAGCTGCAAAAACAAAAAGAAAATCACAGAGTGTACAAGAAGTTTGAACAGGATCTTAGGAAGCAGTATTCCTTGTTTTCTATCCAAAAAGCACATTAAAACCACCCCAGATCTTTTTTTAGTTAATTACTTGTTGCACAGTTGCTACAATCACTTTACAATCACTGAAGTTAAGTGTAAGTTTGGTGAAACTGTATGCAAATTAAAATTTGCCTGTTTCTCTCATCACTAGTGCCACCAAAATCATGTTGTCACATAGGCGGCACGGTGGCACAGTGGTAGCGCTGCTGCCTCGCAGTACGGGGACCCGGGTTCGCTTCCTGGGTCCTCCCTGCATGAAGTTTGCATGTTCTCCCTGTGACTGCGTGGGTTTCCTCCGGGTGCTCCGGTTTCTTCCCACAGTCCAAAGACATGCAGGTTAGGTGGATTGGCGATTCTAAATTGTCCCTACTGTGTGCTTGGTATGTGTGTGTCCTGTGGTGGGTTGGCACCCTGCCTGGGATTGGTTCTTGCCTTTGTGCCCTGTGTTGGCTGGGATTGGCTCCAGCAGACCCCCGTGACCCTGTGTTTGGATTCAGCGGGTTGGAAAATGGATGGATGTTGTCACATTTCACTCCAGTACAGTAAGTCCCCTACATACGAACCTTCAAGTTACAAACCTTCAAAGATGCAAATGTGCATATCCAATAAATTAAAAATAATTAAAATAAGTGAAAAATTTAAAATTGCACCCTAACTTCAAATTTCAAGGCAGCACGTAAGTTAGTTTGCATGTTTGCCGCTAGGCAGAGTGTAAAACTCACACTATTATTGCTTACATTTTCACTCACGTGCGTGCATCCTCTACAAGTAGTTGTGCTTTTGGTTGTATGTCTGTTTACGTTGAGTTAACACACTTTACTTCAAGGCCAAGATGTCTGGAATTAAGTGTAAAAACAGCAGTGATGTACTGCTAAGAAGCAACAGGTGATAACAATGGAAACAAAAGTGAAAATAATTGAGAGTGTAGAGCGAGGCGAAAAAATGGTCAGCGTCGCTTGTTTGTGTAACATGAACCGTTTAACCATCGGCATGGTTCTAAAGGACAAGGACAAGATCATGGAACGTATTTTTACTACGTATCCTAGCTCATTAGCTGTAAGTGAGTCTTCTAAGATCAGCTGACTGAAAACATGAACAAAAAGAACTTGCTTGTTTGTTGTTAAAATGCACTCAAAATCAACACAAAAATACTGTATGCAAATAATACGTGGGTCACAGACTTGCACAAGAGAGAAGAAGTTGCATTGTCATGTCAAGGTTATCCAAATGGGAGCCATCTCTTCAGCTCTTTCAGAAACAGCTGCATGCACACAGTGATCCTGTCGTCATCTTGCAGTTGCTCCCTTCTCAGATTAAAAGAGTAGCCAGAGAGCAAGAGAACACAGAGCCAAGTCAGCGGCTGGTTTTAAATGTTCCCCATATCAACCAGCAGGTGCCAGACATGTTATGCAGTGTTTTCCTTTAGGGGGCGCTAGCTCCCTGGTTGGAATAAGTTCTTTTTTAATTGTGGTGTCTTAAGTAACCTGAAGCTAAATAGATATATTATAAAGAGGCGATATCCCTCCCATAGTGATACGGTGGTAAGAAATCACATAAGAAAAAAGAACTTAGCTTTCTAAAATGACGATTTATGTGGCATAACAGACGGGAAGCCATGACAAGACCTTTGTGAAGAGTCTGCCATTTTCGTTGCTACGCTCGAAGGATTTTCAGGATCGGATGACGTTATCTCCCATACGTCCATCGGCTTCAAAGGTGTTCCAGGCAATGTTCCAAGGCTTTATACTCTTTCTCCATGTGCAGACCCCTGCTTAGGTAAATCATGCCATTCCGAGCAAGGAAAAGAAGATCCAATATCATGCTGACTCGGTCATACAGAAATAGTACAATGTCCATTTTCATAGTTGTCTTTTCTTGTCTTCTAATGCTAGCCTAGCAGTTATAAATGATGAGCCCCTGTGTGCTAAATCTGGTCTTGTGTTAGCTGTACATGTGAGTGGATTTATAAAATATTTGCACAGAGCACAGTGACATATTAAACTTATATTCTGATTACATGCAGTTGAACTTGCACTTGTACCAGAGGTGGACAAGCAATCCCTACCTGCGTTTAACAGAGTTTCGTCGCATAGTGCATTTGGAGGGTTGTCAGGGTCTCAAAACTCTCACAGTAAAAATATTAACTTTAAAAGTTATTTGTACTGTACGTACAGTACAAATAACATGTTTTTGATAAGAGTCGAGGGGAGAGAGAGGTATGCTAGGTCTGCATACATAGGCTCATTTGCTAGCGGTAAGTGAGTCTACTGTACCGAAATCACCAGATGGAAATCAATGGGATTAAAAATAACTTTCAGATGCACTAGAAATATATAACAAGAAATATTAACTTTTAAAAGCAATTTATTATGTACAGATAGCTGTACATGTACATACTTTCTATAAGAGTTGAAGACTGTGGGTTGCATTGTGTTTGTTGGGTGCCTAGACTAACTTTGCTGGACCTGGAAACAAATTGGACTTGCAAAAGTGCTCTCGGAATTGAACTGATTTATATGTAGGGGACTTACTGCATTCCAAAATGAAGCATGCTTTAATTTAAATGTTAAATGTGAGTAAGCCAATGAATGAGACAAGCCTTAATGAACTGTTTAACTTGGGGTGACACGATGAGCTGATTCCCACCAACAAAAATATTCAACGTACTTCAATTCTGTATTCATGAGTTATGTATGTCTGTATACACCTGTGCCTGTCTGCGGGCTTTTTATAGCACTGATTTCGTTCGGTGTTTCCTAAATGAATTCCCATATCACAGGTGTTTCTGTAAATATTATGTAATCTGAATCATTTTAAAGGGTCACTCTTCATGCTTCTAAAGTACTTAGTCCAACTGGTTTGAAATCGAAGCACAGAACCTATTTTGGTAACATTAAGTACAAGCTAGAATCTCAATCTGAGTAGGACTCTAAAATATGAGCCAACATATTACATGGTATAAAACAAAAATCTCCAAAAACTACAGCAGATATTAGCACGAAAGAACATAAATCTCTCGGTAGCAAAGGCTTAATTACTATATCTGACAAGTTGTTTAAAGAAGAGCCTATTTTCTTTTTACTAAAGCATAGGTGAGAGGAGAATTATTTCTTCTGTGAACAAAGCTTTAATTTTCCCTTATACCCAAACCTAATAAAAAACACCTCTTATTAGAGTACAGGAGACCAATTACTTTGATAAATAATGATGCAAATCTGCTGGCACCAGTATTTACTAATAGATTAAATAAGGAATTGAATGAAATCATTAACAATCCCTAGATTGACTCTGTGTAGTGCAGATAAATGTGTAGCAACAATAATAACTGGCAATTTGATTTTACTTTCTACAATGCCCTTAATTTATTTTTGAAAAGCACTTTACATTGAGTTTGGATTTACAAACAATCTTCAGTTTTGTCAAACAATGTCAGCCTACACCATCTGGAATTGATGCAATTGCCCCCCATACTATTTAATGGACATTGCAGTAATGCAATAATGTATGTCTAGCTTCAGATATTAGAAATTATGAGTGCTTATTATTTTAAGGAGATGTTGTGCCTTTCATTTATATTAAGATTTCCCAAAGTGGTCGATTTGAACTTTCTAAGGGTCGATAGTTTCAATAAAAAAATTTGGGGGTCGATGACAGCAAAAATAGACCCCTTTACTACTGCTATTAGTTTGTTACTTCAAAATATCTATGATTCCAATAGGTACCTAATTAAGAAGTAAAATAATTTAAAAAAACTTTTTTCATAAAAACACATTACACATCAAACTTACGAACAAAAAGGTAAAATGAGTCATTAAAAGAGTCACATGTAAGAATGCATGAAAATACATGTAGCACAAACATGTCTGTGCATTGTCTTATCGAACGTATCAAAGCAAGTGCGGACATGAAAAACCGTTGCATGTCTGCAGTTGCTCGCAGTGGGATAACACGACGGATATTCGATATTAGCAAAATCTATCAGTCTTGTATGGTCATGCTTTCATAAAACACTAGAAATTGGTTTGTTTGATGTGACGCACTTATTTGTAATTTGAACTTTGAATATAATTATTTATTGAGGAGCAGTACTACGAAAAAGAAAATCAGAGGACACAGTTTATTTATTCGAGTTTGAACGTGTTTCTAAAGTACATGCTGTATTGTTTTTTTCATCATAGTTTGTTAATAAAAGTTTTTATTTCTTCAGATAATAATATGCGTGAACCAAAAAAGAAATGCACACAGTACAGCTTGGTCTAATTGTACTTATTTTGAATTTACATATTTATTTTATAAATGTCAAAAATGTAAAAAAACTCAAAAAACTTTTTTTTTTTTGCTCCTATTTTTTTTTTTGCTTTAATTTTCGTTAGTGCAGGTTTCGATATTAAATGTTGCACAAGATAATGCCATATTCCGTAGTCCTAATCTTTTTCAATTATTAATTACAAGCGATTAAAATGAAAAGTTTGATATCTAATGAAATATTTAATATTGAGTACTATACACATTTATTAATTTGAGTAAGTAAATGACTAAGGGGTCGACGGTTTTAAAATTTTTTGGTAAAAAAGGCCGGAAAAAGTGGTAAGCGCTACTATGCTAGAAGGTCATCACGCAATCAGTAAATGTGACGTGGCCAGTGATTTTCAGTTGGGTAAATTGATATGCTCCAGTGACAAGATCAACAAATTTAGTCAGCAAGTTTGGTATACCCAATAACAAGAAATTGAGTAATGTGAAATCAGTTTTAGTCACCAGCTGCTTTGAAGCCAGATCTCCATTTTATTGTGATGTGTAAAGGGAATGAAATCTAACAAAAAAATCGAGAGTGGTCACCCCTAGACTTTCTCGTATACTCAGATATAGGGATGGATATTTGAGGAGTAAACTGCAAGACAATGATTATATTTTTACATTAAAGAACCATCAACAACGAATCAAATCATATTATTAATGTATTGAACAATTATTACTAAAGTAAAATTGAATAAATTGAACTCTGCAGCTGCATGAATAAAAGGTAAAGTACCACTTCCGGTTAGCGGAAATAGCCCAAAAGTTGACAGAAATCTATGTTTTGTACCTAATACTTGTATGCAGAATTTGATTGACCTAAGTGAAAGCGTACTCTAGTTATCGTGTTTACATACGCTGAGACATGCACAGACACACAGACAGACAGAAACACAGACAGAACTCCAAAAATGGTATTTTAGGACTCAGGGAGGTCTAAAACATTAAGATTCATCAAAATCTCAAAAATGGAATTTTGGAGGATTCCAATATTTTCCCAATACTTCGTATACGAGAAAGTAAAAAGAGGAATGGCCAGACCAATGACCCTGCTATAGTGCCACTCCCAGTTATGCCCTAATCTGCGAAATATTGAAGAGGAAACCCCTTTCTCAATACTCCAAGAAAAAGGCAGTTGGCTAAGACAAGAAAAAAGGCGGAAAGAGCTGCAAGATTTAAAGAGGATTTTTCCCCATATGCCACACCAGGTATAGTTTTAATTTTTTTCAATTTTTGATACAGTCACATCCATTCTTA
Organism: Polypterus senegalus; assembly: GCF_016835505.1. Lineage (NCBI taxonomy): Eukaryota > Metazoa > Chordata > Cladistia > Polypteriformes > Polypteridae > Polypterus > Polypterus senegalus. Next base: position 31,145,488 of record NC_053168.1, on the reverse strand, counting down.
ATTATAATAAATTTATGCCCAAGTTATTCATAAAATGTTAAAGAGGGTACCCTCTTCCTCCCATCCCTGTACAAATCACTAAATGACCAAGGAGAAAAGAAATAAAAGAATAAAAGATTTTAAAGCAGATTCAGCTGCTTCAGAAATAATTTGAAGCTTGACCCCATTGTAAATTATAATATATTCAGACTCGTCATCTTTACCATATCTCAGATGTGTATCTTTTTTCCTTAACACTGCACCAGTTGCCATCTGGATAAGGGAAGAAATTAACAAAATGGTATTTTCTGTTATAAAAAATATCACCCCATATGCCACATCATTAATCTAATATTCTCAAAACCTGCATGATCCAGAAAACCAGAAACCTCGTAGAAAAGGTTCTGCAGACACAGAAAGAATATGAAAACCCAAGACAGACAATATCTGGCCTAAATTTTGGATCTGTACTAGAGCCACTTCCCACCTCTACTATCCCTTTACCACAAAGATTTTACGTGAAATGATCAAGATAAAAGATGTAGTTCAAAAACGAACCAATGGTTAAAACTAGAAGTCAAAAGCATGGCTATCAATGCCACTAACCCTAACCAAAAAAATCAGTCAAAAAAACAAGCAGAGAATCTCGTACCAAAAAATATCAAAGAAAGTTGAATGCAGTCACTAAGGTTTTTCATTCAATCTCGGATCATTTGGAACGGAGTGAAGTAACCTTTATAGAGTCACTATGGTGATATTGTTGCACCGACCTGGTGCATTGTGGGATGCATCACTACGGCAATGGGGTAATTTGAAACTCTCAAAATGATGGCACCATTGTTAAAACAAAATGGTGTCAAAAATAATGTGAAAAAGTTACACATTCTTAAGTTTACTCTCCAATTGAAAAAGAGATACCAAAAATGGAGTCTGTGGGCTAGTAAACCCTAGAAAAGCTCATTTTACTGCTTAAGGAGAACCTAAGGAAAATGATTATGAAGGCCAGTCATAACAGTATAGTTAACATTTTCTTATTTTCTGAAGGTTACACTGATCCCTCATTATCATTCAATGATATCTGGTATCATAATACCCAGCTTCTTGGCAATATACCATCTTCCCCCTATTGTATCTAAATGGGAAAGGTACAAAAAAAAAAGCATTGGTAGATTTCAAAGAAGAACCACCAACATTAGGAATAGTCTTATTACAATTTTAGTAAGATTAAATCTAAGCTTAATTATAATGTACTGTATTTATATCCAGCTTCTATACAACATTGAGCTTCTTTATCAAATCTGCACCAATTGCTGGATGGATACAGAAAAAAAATATTGAAAGAGTCTTGGATTTTTTGAGAAGAATCATTTCCCTCAGGTATAGTTTTAATTTTCTTAATTTCCCCCCAAAAGTCACACTTATTCTTAATTATAAGACACTCACAACAAAATTCAAATGGGAATCCTTGCTCACCAAATCTGAATCAAGGTTAAAAAAATTCATGTCAAAGTCGCTTTCCTCTTGGTAGTGCACATTCAAAAGAAAAGCAAGCTTTTCTTAATTACAAAGTTACACCCGTTCTGACTCTATAGTTCCGAAGGGGTCTCTCACCTGTCCCTCGGTGTTTTGACTTGAAGACCTGTAAAGTGTATTTTGACAAATTGAACTTGCAGCGAAAGTAATACTTTCAAACAAATAGAATGTCTATCATAGAATCATGTAGGCACTGATAAGAAACATTGTGATATTCTGTCAATGTAAAACATGAACACTGGAATTTTATAATACAGAGCCTTAAAAGCAGACAATTAGAAATTTGTTCAAGAGGAAAGCAGCATCACGGGTATGTCCTGTACTATTTGATGTAAAACTATAGGTACAGTGATGTGATTTGGTTTCTTATTTGTCAATTTCTGACCTTGTTTTATGTTCTTTTTCTTTGTATTTGGAGTTCAAACATTATCATTCCAATTCTAATATGGGTATTTTGGCTTACTTATTGTTTTAATAACTTTGAATCATCTTTCTACAGCACCGTTAGTGTTTATGGTACTGTAGACACTGCCATATGTTGATGTTTTGTTAATGACTGATATGTTAATATTTCCCAGAGAAAACCAGGAGTGAGGAGCATGTGAAATCATCAGCCCAGCCACACGCACACGTGTAGCAACTGAGATTACGGACAACAACTTTGTTTGTGGTGTGCAGATTTTTAGTGTTTTTTTTTTTTTTTATTAATTTTAATTTTAGTAAATGACTACAATTCTGGGACACTGTTCAGAGCTTTGTAGAAGGATCAAACAAAGTTATGTGTTTTTTGTTTTGTTATCGACAATGGCTCATTTCCTGGACCCTTTTCAATAAAAATCATTTGGTGCCTCTCGCATATATAAGGAAACCATTTCTCAGGCTGTGTCATTGTTAACAATTTGTTTATTTATATATATATATATATATACTGCTCAAAAAAATTAAAGGAACCCTTTTTAATGAGAGTATAGCATCAAGTCAATGAAACTTATGGGATATTAATCTGGTCAGTTAAGTAGCAGAGGGGGTTGTTACTCAGTTTCAGCTGCTTTGGTGTTCGTGAAATTAACAACAGATGCACTAGAGGGGCAACAATGAGACGACCCCCAAAACAGGTTTAAAGGTTTAACAGGTGGAGGCCACTGACATTTTTCCCTCCTCATCTGCTTTTTCACTAGTTTTGCATTTGTCTACAGTCAGTGTCACTACTGGTAACATGAGGTGATACCTGGAAACTACAGAGTTTGGTTGCCTGTTATTGCCAGAAGGTTTGCTGTGTCTCCCAGCACAGTCTCAAGGGCATGGAGGAGATTCTATGAGACAGGTAGTTACTCTAAGAGAGCTGGACAGGGCCGTAGAAGGTCCTTAACCCATCAGCAGGACTGGTATCTGCTCCTTTGGGCTAGGAACGAATAGGATGAGCACTGCCAGAGCCTACAAAATGACCTCCAGCAGGCCACTGGTGTGAATGTCTCTGACCAAACAACCAGAAACAGACTTCATGAGGGTGACCTGAGGGCCCAACGTCCTCTAGTGGGTCCTGTACTCACTTCCCGGCACCGTGGAGCTCGATTGGCATTTGCCATAGAATACCAGAACTGACAGGTCCACCACTAGCGCCCTGTGCTTTTCACAGGTGAGAGCAGGTTCACCGTGAGCACATGTGACAGACGTGAAAGAGTCTACAGAAGCCATGGAGAAAGTTATGCTGCCTGTAACATCATTCAGCATGACTGGTTTGGTGGTGGGTCAGTGATGGTCTGGGGAGGCACATCCATGGAGGGACAGACCTCTACAGGCTAGACAATAGCACCTTGATTGCCATTAGGTATCGGAAATGAAATCCCTTTGTCAGACCCTATGCTGGTGCAGTGGGTCCTGGGTTCCTCCTGGTGCACGACAATGCCCGGCCTCATGTGGTGAGAGTATGCAAGCAGTTCCTGAAGGATGAAGGAATTGATACCATTGGCTGGCCTCCACGCTCACTCGCCTGACCTCAGTCCAATAGAACACCTCTGGGACATTATGTTTCAGTCCATCCAGCACCGCCAAGTTGCACCTCAGACTGCCCAGAAGCTCAGTGATGCCCTGGTCCAGATCTGGGAGGAGATTCCTCAGGACACCATCAGTCATGACCCTGATGTTGTCAGGCATGCATACTATATATATATATATATATAGTGAACGAGACCCAGACACAGACAAGCAGACATGTTGTAATCCACCACCACATGTTTATTTACAATACTATTTACGAAGTCCAGTGCACACAAACCCCTTCAAGTCCCCCAAAGTCCAAGCCTCTCTCACACGCTGCCTTTCTTCGGGCCGCCTCCACACTCTCTTCTCCTGCTTAGTCCTTCTTCCACCCGACTCCAGCCCCGAAAGAAGGGAGGGGGCCCCTTTTATCCTCACCCGGATGTGCTCCAGGTGCTCCCCGGCAATCACCCGCCGACATGCCCCTGTGTGGCGGAAGTGCCGGCTGTACTCCCGGAATAAACTACAGTTAATGAAAGAGTTACATGATTTCATCATTTCCACGGTAGATGTGCTGGAATTAATAGGCACCTGAAGTCTTAGTTGCACAGAAAAAATCTCTTTACAGAAGCAGTCATATTTTAATAAAACAAATATGCAGAAATTAAGAAAGGGTGAGCTGTCAATTCTATTTTATGGTGGCTTCAGCAGAGTGTAATGCAAATACTAATACTCAGATACAATATAGTAAGACATTTCTTTGATAAATAAGATGGTTTGACAGGATGGTGCCCATGCTGTGACATAGTTTGGCAAAAAAATGGATTATGTAAATGAATAGTAGGTGCTTTTAAATTCTAAATTGGTTTAAGTACATCATAGAATAACACAAGTGAATGAATTTAACATTAGTTTGCTCAGCATGTGCACACTTTGGGAACCATGGGTTTACGTAATTATACAAATATCTGCCACTGATCTCAGATGTAATCAAAAAACATTATAATCATAGTATCCGTTAATAAAATGTTGATCAGTACTTGAAAATATAGCGCTCCTACACTAAAAGGAGCATTGACTGGAATCAGGGGTGCAGATAGGGGTATGCAGAGTATGCGTTGGGGCACAGATACAGTTTTGGACTCCTAAGAATATTTTGCTTTATAAAATGTGTAATCAACAAATCTTGCATACCTCCTCAAAACAGCCTGTTGCTCCTTGACTGGGATGAATTTAAACCAGGTCTGTAGTGCTATGAGATCGTGCACTATAATTATTATACATTATTTTATTACTGTTACTTCTAAAATTCATTGTTTAATCACACATATTTAAACTTATTCCATTACAAAATTACTGTGGCTGGAGCCTGTATAGGGAGAATCCATAACTGGATGGTCCATAATATGGCAAACACAATGCATAGTTTTAAATCAATGTGACCTACATCTCATTCAGATGTGGGAGTAAAACTTGAGTATTCTGAAAAAAATCTACAGTATCTGGGAATGGGAAGAACATATGCACTCCACATGAGCAGTGAGTGGACTGGAATTTGTACTACAGACTAAACACTGCACCACCATGCTGCCTTTTAATGGTCACTCAGTGCATTGGAACCATTCTGCATTTCTGTAATGTTTAAAAGAAGATTTATCCTTTGTATTTATCCAGCTGGATCACTTAGAGTTTAAATGACCTGCTTATGGTCACACAGGGAGTTGGAATGGACTTTGCAAAAAGGTGCTATATGAGACAAAGATTAATCGAGTGTTATCTCCTGCTGTTTAGCCCGTTAGACTCCTGTTGTCTCCGTCAGCATGATTGGGCTGCTTTGCTTTCCCTAGAAACAAGTGTCCAAGGTGCCCCTGTTCACTTTGAAAAGAGGCTGAGAAGACGTAATTGGAAACCCAATGTTTGAGCTTTCTGAAATATTTGTCTTCCCAAGCACTATTTCATCAAAAGCTTCTAAAAGCAATATTTTCATGCACAGGTTGATTAGAGCCACTGAATGAACCACTCTCGTTGATCATTTCGCTTTCATCAGCCCTCCACACACCGCATATTATTTGCAAGCTCGGCTCCCTTGAGGAAATGGCAAAGTCACCTAAGCGCTTTGCTTGATAGCTGGAGTGTATTGCAGCTGTAATAATCATCTGTTACCTATAATCACTCATCTGCTATAATCACTCGAGTACCAGTACAACACGGCATGCGTGCAAACACAAACACAGAGCTGCTTGTATCACAGCATGACTGATTAACACTTTTTTTGTCTCGGTGTTGAGAAAGAGATGAGTAAAATTCCTTGAAATGCTCTTAATGTAATCATGACTATGCATTTCAGCTGAATCTCTCAGTGAAGACAAAATATGCATACAGGTTGGCGTCAGCATCATAGAAATGTGACTGTGGGAACAACATGAAGTACTACCTCAAATGATTGTACCAAAACAACATACAACAATTGAAAGAGGCATTAACCTAGCAGGCAACATCATGCTGTGAACTTTAAATCCAGAAAACAGCTGGCATCTGATTCAAAGTGTGACCCTAAGCAGGCTATTTAGCCAGCTTGTGATGGAAATCACAATAACTTCTTAATCACCTTGGATGAAGGCCTCAGGTATTATTTAATCCAATTATCCTGTACAGTAACACCAGGAGGAAGGTAGGATTTAACTCTAAACAGGGTGGTTCACGCACTCACTCTCGTTCATACGCCTCCAGTTGGCCTTTCACTTGTTTTGTAGAAGTGGGAAGAAAATTTCAACTGTGAGAAAAGCTCATGTGGACAATAACTAGCCCAAGACTTGAAAATGAAGATGTGAGGCAGCAGTGCTAATAATAATAATAATAATAATCATAAGCGTTATAAAAATTCCAAGAATCAAGAGACTCGACATAAAGCGCATTCACTTCTCAATCATGAATTTCTCCCTGGGGATCAAAATTGCTTTTCCACCTATTTTACTAACCTGCTGTCTCTATAACATGGTCATAGGGAGTTGAATGCCATCCCATCAGCATTCGGTGTAAGGAAACCAACTCTGAATATGACGTCTGTCCATCACATCACCTCTACACTTACTCATAATGGGAAAGGGAGACCTAGAAGACGGAGTGAATAAAAGGAGCGCTTGGACAAAAACAAGCCTCTCAACTCTGTATGCAAGTTTTCAAAAATATGATCAAGTCGAGATTTGAATATACCGAACATTTTGCAAAGCTTATCAATTTACAGCTCTTTCTGTGAACAATGACTTGTAACTAGACACTAGCAAGGCACACTAAGAAAGGGAGAGGTGAATGAATGTTTCCACCCAAAGCACTTGAAGGAAGAACACGAGTCCTCCAAAAGTTGGCAAAAAGTTGCAACACATCATAACCAAGGCAGGACAGAATTAAGAATCTGGTACAACATTTCCTTTTCCTTTAGAATGATTTTGAGCAAAATTAATTATTTATAAGGCTGTTGTGTTTCAATGTTAATTTTAATTTTGTAGCTCTTCTCCATTGACAAGTCCAATAAACTACAAAGATCCAGTAACTGTTATGATTTGATTTTGTTATAATTTACTTCTTCATTATCTTCGTCCTCTTGATCCTGACGTGCCTGATCAACCTCTTACCTCCAGCTCGGTCCTGCACCTTCTCACCAGTCAAATTCTTTTCCTTCAAATCTTCTTTTACTTTAACCATCCACCTCCACTTTGGCCACTATTGCTTTCTCTTCTCCAACACTTGCATTTCCATTACCTTTTTTTGTCTCTCCTCTTTACATGTCCATACCACTTCAGTCTGCATTCTGAACTTTCTTAGATATCTCTCCCACTTTTGTTGTAACTCTGATTGCCTCATTTTTAATTCTGCCCCCTTCTTTGTAACTCCACAAATCCACCTCAACATTATCATTTCTGCCACATCTGACTTTTTCTTCTGCACTCCCTTTACTGCCCATGTCTCAGCTCCACACATAATTGTTGGCCTTAGTACTGTCTTACAAAACTTTACCTTTAAGCTTCACATTAATTCTTCAATCATACAACACTTCTAAACACTGACAGTTTAATACTTGCTGAGGCCCTAAGTTAAATTAAAGGTTGGAGGCAACATGTTAACAAGTTACACTTAAAGATGTCACAAACAAATGGTGTGACTTGGAAAAAGAAATAAGGTTGGGGAATACCCTCTTGGAGAAAACTCCATGATCGAACAGCAAGGGGGTGTGTTCCTCTTTGGAGTGTTGAACACGATTATTTGCCCAACGTGCATTGGAATTGAGATGATGTTCACCCACGGTGCAGATCGAGGGATTTTATTATCTGTCACACACGGAATTTGTTTCTCAATCACAAGAGAATTTAATCCTCTTTTTTAAGGTGATCAAGACAAGAGACTGAACAAGAAAGACAGAGATAAAGGGGCCCTGAGGCTGAACCAAGTGATAGGACTGATTTGAATGACTGGTACTTGAGTGAACTCAGTCCTATACAAACTTATACTTTGCATAGTTATTTATCCCAAGCTCTGATAAATGGGGAGGGTTACATCAGGAAGGGCATCCGGTGTAAAATTTTGCCAGATCAATATGCCGACAACAATACAGATTTCCATACCAGATCGGTCAAGGACTGGGGTTAACAAAAGCTACCATCATTAGCCAACAGGGTGTTGCCGGACAAATTGGGCTACTGTTGGCTAAAGAAGGAGAAGATGAGGGAGAAGGTGTGTCCAGAGGCAGGAGGAAAGGAGGAAGGTAAAGAGAGTAGAAGTGAGGACAGGAACTTTGAATGTTGGCAGTATGACTGGTAAGGGGAAAGAGTTAGCTGATGTGATGGAGAGAATGAAGGTTGATATATTGTGCTTGCAAGAGACTAAATGAAAGGGAAGTAAGGCCAGGTGGATCATAGGTGGGTTCAAATTGTTCTACCATGGTGTGGATGGTAGGAGAAATGGGGTATCTTGAAGGAGCATTATGTCAAGAGTGTATTGGAGGTGAAAAAGAGTCAGGCAGAGTAATGATTATGAAGCTGGAAATTGGAGATGCGATGATGAATGTTGTTAGTGCATATGCCCCACAGGTTGGGTGTGCAATGGATGAGAAAAAAGATTTCTGGAGTGAGTTGGATGAAGTGATGAACAATGTTCAAAAGAGAGAGAAAGTGGTGATAGGACCAGATTTCAATGGACATGTTGGTGAAGGGAACAGAAAAGACAAGGAGGTGATGGGTAAGTTTGGTGTCAAGGAGAGGAATGAAATAGGTCAGATGATAGTGGATTTTGAAAAAACGGATGGACATGGATGTGGTGAATACGTATTTTAAGAAGAGGGAGGAACATAGGGTGACATACAAGAGTGGAGGAAGATGCACATAAATAGATTATATCCTATGTAGGATGGTCAGTCTAAAGGAGATTAAAACGGAAGATTGCAAGGCTGAGTTTAGGGAGGAGGTAAGACAGGCACTGGGTGGCAGTGAAAAGTTACCCAACAGCTGTGGAACTACCACAGAAGTAGTAAGGGTTACAGCAAGAAGCGTGTTTGGTGTGACATCTGGACAGAGGAAACCTGGTGGTGGAATGGGGAAGTGCAGGAGAATATACAGAGGAAGAGGTTGGCGAAGAAGAAGTGGGATAGCCAGAGAAATGCAGAAAGTAGACAGGAGTACAAGGAGATAAGGCTCAAGGTGACGAGAGAGGTAGCTAAAGGCTAAAGAAAATGCATATGATGGGTTGTATGAGAGGTTGGACACTAAGGAGGGAGAAAAGGACCTGTACTGATTGGCTAGACTGAGGAACCGAGCTGGGGAAGATGTGCAGCAGGTTAGGAAGATAAAGAATAAAGATGGAAACGTACTCACAAGTGAGGAGAGTGTGTTGAGCAGATGGAAAGAGTACTTTGAGAGGCTGATGAATGAAGAGAATGAGAGAGAGAAGAGGTTTGATGATGTGAAGATAGTGAATCAGGAAGTGCAATGGATTAGCAAGGAGGAAGTAAGGACAGCTATGAAGAAGATGAAGAATGGACAGCCATTGGTCCAGATGCCATACAGTACCTGTGGAAGCATGGAGGTGTTTAGAAGAGATGGCACTGGAGTTTTTAACCAGATTGTTTGATGGAATCTTGGAAAGTGAGAGGATGCCTGAGGAGTGGAGAAGAAATGTGTGCCAATTTTTAAGAACAAAGGGGGATGTGCAGAGCTGTAGTAACTACAGAGGGATAAAATTGATGAGCTAGATCATTAAGTTATGGGAAAGAGTAGTGGAAGCTAGGTTAAGAAGGGAAATGAAAATTAGCTAGCAACAGTATGGTTTCATGCCAGGAAAAAGCACCACAGATGCGATGCTTGCCCTAAGGGTGTTGATGGAGAAGTACAGAGAAGGCCAGAAGGAGTTGCATTGCATCTTTGTGGACCTGGAGAAAGCATATGACAGGGTGCCTCGAGAGGAGCTGTGGTATTGTATGAGGAAGTCGGCAGTGGCAGAGAAGTATGTAAGAGTTGTACAGGATATGTACAAGGGAAGTGTGATCATGGTGAGGTCTACGGTAGGAGTGACAGATGCATTCAAAGTGGAGGTGGGATTATATCAAGGATTTGCTCTGAGCCTTTTCTTATTTCCAATGGTGACAGACAAGATTAGACAGGAGTGCCTGTAGACTAGGATATTTGCTGATGACATTGTGATCTGTAGTGAGAGTAGGGACCAGAGATATGCTCTAGAGAGGAGAGGAATGAAGGTCAGTAGGAACAAAAAAGATTACATGTGTGTGAATGAGAGGGAGTTCAGAGGAATGGTGAGGATGCAGGGAGTAGAGTTGGTGAATGTGGATGAGTTTAAATACTTGGGATCAACAGTACAGAGTAACGTGGAGTGTGGAAGAGAGTCAGGGTGGAGTGGTTGGAGAAGAGTGTTAGGAGTGATTTGTGAAAGACAGGTATCAGCAGGAGTGAAAGGGAAGGTCTACAGGATGGCAGTGAGACCACCTATATTATATGAGTTGGAGACAGTGGCACTGACTAAAAAACAGTAGAGCTGGAGGTGCCAGAGATAAAGATGCTAAGATTTGCATTAGTTGTGACGAGGATGGACAGGATTAGAAATGAGTACGTTAGAGGGTCAGCTCAGGTTGAATTGTCAGAGGGGCGAGATTGCGTTGGAGAGATGCTGGATATAATGGAAAAGGATGCTAAGAATGGAGCTGTCAGGTAAGAGGAAAAGAGGAAGGCCTAAAAGGAGGTCTATGGATGTAGTGAGAAAAAACATGCAGGTGATGGGTGTAACAGAACAAGAGGCTCTGGTGACCCCTAACGGGAGCAGCTGACATTTTTATACTGAGATTTCCTAAATACTGGCAAAAATGTATCCCATAATGCACAGAATTTCCTGTCGTTAGATCGTTCCCATATCAGATCGCATTCATACTTCACGTCAACCACTTCAGGGTTCGCTTGGTAACCATACCAAGACTACTGTTTCTAAAGGGTCTCAGTCCAGTTGCTTTGGTCTGTCCTTGACTGAGTTTGGTGTGTTCACATGTAACTAAATTATAGAAACAATTGGGAAATCAGAGTTTGAAAAAAACACTTCGAACAAACTAAGTGTGAAAACACCTTTATATACCATTTATCCCAAAAATGCATGATACTGAAACTATTTATCACTGCAGTGAATTGACAAAATAATGACTCCTAAGGTTACTGTAGCTGTTCAGTTTTGGAAATTGCTTTTTGGACTTTGTGTAAATTTTTACGTTATTTGTATAATTATTGATGATAATTTATTACACTAATGGCATCATTTTGTATTCTGCTTGTTTAATGGTCACATTCATTTTGTGGCTATTACTGAATAGTTATAGTTTTTGCGATTGCTATTGTTGTGGAGAAAAGCTCTCTCTCTCTCTCTCTGTAACGAAGGCAGCCTTGGCGTCCAGATGGGAATGCAGAAAAACAATCTTTATTACACAGCAAAGAGACGTACCTCTGGTGCAAGTGCTTAAACTAGGAAGTGCACCGATTTATATTACATTTCTTATCATATATGCAAAATATTCTCCTCCTTCTAGGTCTTACAATTACCTAATTTCCAAGCCCGCCACTTGCTAATGCACATCACCTGGCCTTATGTCCACATCTGTCTGAAACTTGCCAAGACTACTCCTTACCCTGTGCAGCTGACTGAGACTTATTGATCAGTTCCCACTGCTACATTGGAACCAGAAGGACCCACACATAAGAAACTGGGCTGCTCAAATGAATGGCTTCTTATTGCACAAGCATCAAGGCTACAGGTTTAGGCAGATGCATTTCTTAAGACAATAGTGCTAAGTTTGCTTATAGTACACACGATCCTTGGCTCGTCATCACCTTATGCTACTGTCTGTGCAGGCAGACAGCCTGGCAGGTAGAGGCCTGAGCCAGCAGGAAAAGTGCAGCAAGTGAAAGCAAGTGGCCTTGAATTGATAAGCACAGACAGCTTTCCAGCTGTTTTAAAGGAATAAAAAATACAGACAGAAGCTTTTAACTTGTATTTTCTCTTATATAACTAATTATAACACATTTTACATTAAGATGATGAAAAAGCTTTAATACGTATGCAAAAAGCATTAATACGTATATTTAGATTTGCTTTATATATTCCTGTTGTGACCTGTCTCACTCAACGTTTCTGTTTTCGTTTCTCATTTCCTAGTATTTCAGTACTCACAATAATTCTCGAGCATTTTAATGTGTCTTTTTAAGAGACCACACTGCAGCTTGTGTCATCATGTCCGGTCTACAGAAAATTGTGGTATAGTGATCCCTCCTCGATCGTGGGGGTTGTGTTCCAGAACCCCCCACGAAAGCTGAAAATCCCTTATAAACTCTCCCACACTCTTATAAACATTTCCTGCACAGTTATACAGCATAAACCCTTTATATTCTCTTAGATATTAGGTAAGATTCATTGAAATTAAGTATGTAAGCACACTGTTTATATACAGTAAAACCTAAATGTTATTTTAAAGATATCAAGCATCTCTGATATCACATATGTTACGACCATTACAATAGACAGGCCACCAGCAATAAACTCGTACAATACAAGAAAAATTGTATACAGTAAAATGTGTGTACAGTTACACTAAACGTACGTACATGTACTAAGTACGTAGAAAATTTGTTATGAGTACTCACCAAAAATGACATGACGACTTGTCCAATAACGATGAGTTTAATTTTAACAAAGCAGAGCATTACAGCTCCAAGGGGATGTTCTTCTTCCAGCAGTCTTCAATCCAAATCCCTAAAGCAGATTCCATCCGGACTACCGTCTTATTATGTTCACTTACAACTTGTATCGCACCCTGGTTAAAGGACACTGCGGCCGTAGATCTTATATTCTTTTCCTCCTTTTTAATATAATGAACTGTGGACGCATTGATACCATAATGGCATCCTACAGCAGCGTAGCTGTTCCCTTCCTTCAACATATACAAAACTTTTACCTTTTCGGCAACCGTTAGCATCTTCCGTTGGCACTTCGGCACTACAGAGCACAAAAGTTAACTCTTTACACAGCAAAACACGTTGATGCTGAATGAACGAGAAGAGGTTTCCTGGTTAACGCAAAGCGGATTTGAATTCTGCGCTCCGTTGCTGAGCCAATCAGCACCCAGGAGCTTAACTGCGTGCTCTGATTGGGTAGCTTCTCAGCCATCCGCCAATAGCGTCACTTGTAAGAAATCAACTGGGACCAACCGAGGAAGCATGTACCAGAAATAAAAACACCCATTGTCCGCAGAAACTCGCGAACCAGCGAAAAATCTGTGATATATATTTAGATACGCTTACATATAAAATCCGCGATAGAGTGAAGCCGCGAAAGTTGAAGTGCGATATAGCGAGGGATTACTGTACACTGTTACTTGTAATTGACTGTTAGTTTAAAGAAATGTGTTTTTTTTTGTGTCTAGAATATGTTTTATAATAGGCTTAGATGTTTTGGATAATGTTTTAAAATTTTGGTGATTTTTTTTTATAGTATTTGTTTTTTTTGTCTTTGACCCCTGCCTGTTCTACAACTGTTCCTTCTCTGTCCCTTTCTAAAATTATTAATTTCTGCATCCATCTAATCTTATCACATTTCTGCTATTTTTTAATCCTATAGTCAGAAGAGGCAGCTAACCAAATCATTATAAATATCTGTAATACCAAAAGAACTGATCAAAGTAATTGATATTAATAAAATAATTAAAGAAATTGAATTAATGCAGAGTATACAGGTGCAGTGCATTACCATAATGCAGTGATCCACTTCATTGTATGTGAAATGCTGCATCATGACGCCTGAGTTGTCATTCTTCATTCCACATTCATTTAGAGGTGTCCCTTAGTAGCTTTCACCCTTATAAAATTTTCAGGTCTATTTCTAGAGAAAATTAGAGCCTAATGAGCTGTGGTCTGCTGTGATAAGCAAAACTTCACATACAATACTAGTCTGCAGGAAAAAAGACTATCAAAGTGCTTACTTCAAGAAGTTGAATTACAAAAGACCAACAAAATGACTACAGAATATTTGGTAGACAGCATTACACACAATAACTTAGTAGAACAGGGGACCTAAATATTTTTGGTTCTAAAAATGCATCTTGATAAATTACTTTAGTCCATTAAAATATAAAAACATAAGAGTATTCTTAGGAACCTGAAACAGAGTGGGCTGCATGGCTGAACTGTGTATAATGCTGTTGCTGCCTCACAGCTCCCAAGGTCTGGATTTGAATCCCAGCCTAGCTGCAGTCTGTGCAGGGTTTTTATCATCCTCACAGTCTTTACAAAGTTCTCCTTGAAGTACTCTGGCTTCACTCCAAAGGTGCACGTATTTATCTGGTATCTCTAAGTCCTGTCTAAAGTTGGTGTCTTGTGCCTGTTTTGCTAGCTGAGCTCCCACCAGTCTCCTACTGGAAAAGGCAGGTTGATCAAATGAGTCACTTTTTGCAGTTCTACTCTAGTCTGTCCTTCTGAATTTTCTATCTTGTTTGGAAAATTAAAGCTACAACATTCTGAAAAGCCTACGAGCAAAGCCCTTTCAATGAGAAATTCACTTGAACGCAGAAACATTCTGCCCCTATTTTAATTTGTTATGACAAATGTTGTCACTTTGCCATTTAAATGGAAGGTGACAGCATGGAATAAATAAATTTGTGAACATAGCAAAGCCCAAGTTGCTACAAAACAGAGTGAAGCATACAGCAATGTCATCACAGGCTTACCGGTATATCAGGGTTAATTCATATTTTGAACACATGCCCATGGTTTATTAAATAACTTTTCATAGCAGCCTGTTTGCACAGACTGATAAATGGTGACCAGATTTTCCCTAAACTCTGAAGTGCAATTTGGGTACTCATTTGTGTGTCAGGTATGTGGAAGTGATGATGACTATGTTGGCTTATAATAATTCATATGTGCAATGGGTCTCTGTATAAATATGTACCAATGACTAAAGCCTGGATATGAAACACTCCTAACACTTAGATCTGGCCCTATGCACCTCAGCAGTCAATAAACCCATACCTTTACTGACTAAGCGTGAGACAGTATGTATTTAGTGAACAGGAACAGGAGATAAATGTATTTAAAACAGGCCAAGGTCAAAGTCAGAAAATCAAACCAATCAGAAGGACTAAGTTGAAGAAAAGAAGCTAAAGACTTGGAAGAGAGACAAAGGATTTTTCACGCACATGTACTAAGGTTTCTATCTCTTAGTCTTGCATACAGAATAAATGTCTGTGCCCCTCTAAATATAGTGGTGCTGATAACGTCACGGGCAGCACAGTGGTGCGGTGGTAGAGCTGCTGCCTTGCAGTAAGGTGACCTGGGTTTGCTTCCCGGGTCCTCCCTGTGTGGACTTTGCATGTTCTCCCCATGTCTGCTTGGGTTTCCTCCGGGTGCTCCGGTTTCCTCCCACAGTCCAAAAACATGCAGGTTAGGTGCACTGGCGATTCTAGATTGTGCCTAGTGTGTGGGCCCAGCGGTGGGCTGGCGCCCTGCCTGGGAAATTGTTCCTGCCTTGTGCCCTATGTTGACTGGGATTGGCTCCAGCAGACCCCCATGACCCTGTGTTAGGATATAGTAGGTTGGGTGATGACTGACTCACTGATAACGTCACATATGTCTCATTTCCTGGAGAATTCAAGAACACCCAATACTGGAGCTCCAGAAAGATGGTGCCTAAAATAAACTAATGACAACATTGAAACATTATGGTACAAATTTTCATCTTTTTTAGAATTCCTCTAAAAAATAAATATACAATTTGCCTACACATGCTCAAGAAAAACCACAAAAAAAAAAACAAAGATCATAAAAATCCCCTGACGAATATCTTTGCATGCTGTGAAGCTGATATGAGGTTAAGCCATAGCTGTTAAGAAAGGCAGGCCTGCTCAGCTGTAAAGGGGTTTCTTTCAGCTTTTATGAATCTTGTATTATGTTTGACACTTTTCTTTAGTACTTTACTCTTATCCACAACAAACCAAAGATACAATAAAATGCACTGTATATACAGTGACTATAAAAAGTATCACCCCCTTGGAGGTTTTCATATTTAATTGATATTCAACATTGCATCAGTGTGGATTTCATTTGACCCTTTTGATGCTTATTAACAGAAAAACACTATTTAATGTGAAAGTAACAACAGATCTCTGACAAGTGGGCTAAATTAATTACGAATATAAAACACAAAATAATTAATGACATAAATATTCACCCTCTTTATGTTAGTATTTAGTACATGCAGCTTTGGCTGTGTCACAGATGTCTGGGGTTCTTACCTGGCTGGGACCGGAAAGAGTTATTAAGAGCTTGAGGGGGCAACCACCCTGGAGCAGGAGAGGACCACGGGAGAGGAGGAGAGACTTTCCAACTCATTGGGACCGGTGGCCACCTAGAACCCGAGAGAACTTTACTTACAAGATGGTGGAGGAACCTGCCAGGGACGCCCAGAGTGCTTCCGGTGCAAAGGGCAGCATTTCCGCCACACCAGGAAGTGCTACCGGAAGTTCATCACCAGCCACATGGAGCACATCCGGGCGGGAATAAAAGGCGCCACCTCCTAACAGTCGGGGAGCTAGAGTCGGGAGCAGGAGCAGGACGAAGCTCCCACGAGGAGATTAGATGGCAAAAGACTGACGAAGAGAAGGTTTATAGGGGAGATTAATTGCTGTGTGCATTGTGTGCTGTTTGGGACTTTATTCTTGTGATTATTTGTGGTGAATAAACGTGTGACTTTTGATAAAGATGTGGTTTCCGACTGGTGGTGTCCGGGAGAGTCTCACAGCTGTTAGGACAGCCATGAGTCTCTGTACTTAGGTTTCTATCAGCTTTGCACATCTGGGGCCTCATGTATAACGCCGTGCGTAGAACTTGCACTATAACATGGCGTAAGCACAAAAGCCGAAATGTGTTTACGCACAGAAAAATCCAGATGCAGGAATCTGTGCGTACTCCAACTTCCACGTCCTTCCGTTACATAAATCCCAATCAGCGTGAAAACTAACGCTCGTGCACGCGCATTATGTAATGCCCCAAATCCTCCCAGAATTACGCCTATTTGAATATGCAAATCAATATAAATCGCCCTTAAGCGCAGCCTTCTGTGAAAAGACAATGGGAAAAGCACGGGGAAAATATAAGAATTTCAGCGAATACCAAGTGGAGGCAAAGGAAAAACATACTATTTGTTCAAATAAACCGTGGTATAATCAACAAAAGGAAGTTGATCGAGTGACATAGCGTGTTGGAGAAACTTGAAAGCTCACATTCACAAAATCGCACAGTGCCGGAAATAAAAAAGAAGTCACATATCAAAGTTGCCGTGAAAAACCGAGTTGTAAGCCCACTGTCTGAGTGTCATATGAAAGCTTATTAGGGTACAGAGAAAAAAAAGGCACACGGTGGGGAAAAAGCACAAAATGTCAACTTTAATCTCAAATTTTCCACTTTAATCACGTAGTTTATTTTGTCATTTAGTAGAACATTATAAACTTCATCTTAAAATCGTTTAATTAACCAGTTTCTCAAATCACATCGTAATTAAAGTAGCACGTTAAATGCTTTGTTTTGTATTTGATCTTCTACTGTATGTGATCTATGTGTGTGAATCACTACTTGCTTCTTAAACTGGCTCTCTTCCTCCAACTGGACACAGAGTCCATTACATTTGTGATATTACAGCTCTCTGAATAACTAAAATACTGAGATGTATACGTGATGTCATTTTCATGATGATAGGAGCTAAAGCACATTATTAAACATGTGTTTCATGAGCCTCGTGCTCATGACAAGCATTTATCTTTTGTGAAATTTGTGCTGCGTTTTTAGCTGTGTTGTTATTTTCTCTTTCTGTTTTATATTCAATATATATTGCGTAGCGCCCAAGAGTCCTTGCTTTTCTTTCCCCAAGTAACCGATCGCCATACAATCAGCTCTGTAATAGGCGTTAAGCCATCTGTAAGCTTAGCGCCGATTCTTCAAAGCGTTTAAAGAACATTGAAATATCTTACGTAGTACATGTTTAATTATTCTATCCTTCACGACACTCCCAGTGAAGAATATAGATTATTTAAATGAAGTTAAAGTTTTATGTGTATAATTTAACAAACATATTTTGCTGCATTTCACCTTAAAAATGATATAGTCATCATATGTAAATCGCGCTTTATAAAGTGGCCCAGGTTGTGAGATATTATAACTGTAGTGCAAGTTTACAGTGGGGTGATTGTACTTATAAGTACAAACCGTTCTACAAGGAGCAATTGATTGAGTGCATTTAAAGATCTTGGGATTAAACTGTTTCTGAACCGCGAGGTCCCTACAGGAAAGGTTATAAAACATTTTGCAGTGGCTGAGACAGCGTGTTCTTAAAGCTGTATACCGATAATTCTCTTTCCGATCAGCTGCTGCTGTGATTCACACTCAGATACAGTGATATAAATACTCTGAGTGGTGCAGTGAGAGTAATATGGAAAAAGATGATCCGCTGTGGCAACTCCTAACGGGAGGAGCTGAAAGAAGAAGAAGAAGTGAGAGTAACAACGCTAAAGCAGTTATGGTATTTGGAATACTATGGCTGTTCCCTGGACCATTATATTGTTACGAGTTAATTACAATCAGATGCATTACACTAATAAACAATATGCGGTTAGTTTCTGTGTATTTATAAAGCCGCGTCATGAAAATAATGAGTAATCACACAAGAACAGTACCATTGCTTTGGCGCTGGGTGCGCCAGTTTGCAAAACCGGCGGAGAACTTGCGTACGACAAGGCATGAGGTACCGTGGAAAAGTGTGTGGCTTTACACCAAGTGTAGGTTTTATACATCACGATTTGAACGTGGAAAAGTTCTTACGCAACATTTCTGTGTGTACGCACCGTTTATACATGAGGCCCCTGGACACTACCATTGTCTCCATTCTTCTCTAGGAAAAAGCTCGAGTTCTGCCAGGCTGCACGGGGATTGTGAGTTAGCAGCCTTTGACAAGTCCAGACACAAATTCTCAATTGCATCGAAATCTACACTCCGACTTGGCCACTCAAGGTTATTAACATTGTTGTTTTTAAATCATTGCTTTGGCTTTATGCTTGAAGTCGTCTTGCTAGAAAACAAATTTTCCTCCAAGGCGTAAGTTTCTTGCAGACTGCACCATCTTTTCCACCTGGTCTTCTTTGTATTTTACTGCTTTTATTTTACTCTCCAACCTCACAAGCCTTCCCGGGGCCTACAGCAGAGAAGCACCTCCATAATATAAGACTGCCACCACCAGCCTTTATGGTAGGGATGGTTTATTTTTTGATAATGTTCAGCATTTACTCAAAAAGCTCAATTTCATCAGAGCGCTGAACCTTCTTCCCGATGACTTCAGAGTCTCCCATGTGTCTTTTGCCAATGTGTCATTTGTTTTTGATTTTTTAGTTTTTCTCTTTGCCTCTCTGCCATAAAACTAAGGCTGGTGAAGAACCCAGGCAACGGTTATTGTCTGCACATCGTCTCCAATCTCAATCACTGTATCTTGTCACTCCTTCAGAGTTCTCATCGGTCTCTTGGTGACCTCCCTCACTAGTCTAGTCCTTGCTCGATCACTCGACCTGCTGCAGGCAGATTTATGGCTGTGCCTTACTCTGTCCATTTCTTAACGATTGATTTAACTGAACTCCAAGTGATATTCAATGCCTTGGATATTTTCTTGTCTCCGTCCCCTGACACATGCTTTTCTATTCCCTTTTCAAGGAGTTTCTTGGAGTGTTGTTTTGTATTCACTGTGCAGTTCAGGCCACCACGCTGACTCACCTCAAGTTGGATCTTCCAGATAAGTTGCATTTAAAATTTATTCAGCTGAAACCCCCAGACAGGTGATCTCCATTGAACTAATCATATGACTTCTCCAATTGGCTACTCCAGTGATGATTTAGGTGTGTCATACCAATTTTACATTTGTAATTAATTTAGCTCACTTTCCAGAGACCTGTTTTCACTTTGAGATTAAAGAGTCTTTTTACATTGATCAGTGTCAAAAACAGCAAATTAAATCCACTGTGATTCAATGTTATACAAAAATAAAATACTAAAACTTCCAAGGGGATGAGTACTTTTTATAGGCACTGCAGTTAAGGGCAAGACTGTGGAAGGAAGGAAGAAGATGGACAAGTGTCCAACAACCCTATGATATTAATTCAACTGAACTTAATATTTTAATTGTGATATTTGGGATGGATTCAAAAACACTATCAAAATGGTGAAACGTCTGTCCTCTGCACCACTGTCTCCCATGTTTCTTTGGCATTTAACTTTTTTCCCATGCTTGAGTGTGGGTTACCTTTGAATCTTTCTGTTTTTTGTGTCTTAGACTGACTGGCTTCCCCAAGCTGGTGTTCCTTTCAATGGCCTGTACTTCCGTTTAGGGTTGTCATTGCTTTGTACTCGATGTTGCCTGACCTGACTCTAATGCCGAGTGACTTTGATAACAATCAGATGTTATTCAAGAGTTTTATATTCTTAGAATTTAATACACGGGTACCACCATATACTTTATCTCTTCTTTACACAGAGAACCACAGACACGTGGAATAAATTGCTGAGTAGTGTGGTAGACACTAGGACTTTAAGGACCTTCAGGTCTTAACTCAATGCTGCTCTGGAGAAATAAGCTGAATAGGATTGGTAAACTTTGGTGGACAAAGGGGCATGTTCTCATCAACATTTTTCAAATTTTCTAACATCCTGACATCACTGACATATTAAAAATACAATAAGCATAATAATGGTAAGGTGCAAACCAAATCAATGATGCAGGTCATCCTGCAGGAGTCTTATCCAATGGGATGTTTTGTGACCATCCTCTAATACCAAAAAACAAAAAAAGATCATGAATTGATGGTTTGTTTGTAGAATGAGAATAAAGCAAATATGTTATCCTCACTTTTCACTAGCAAGGTCTCTGTTCTGAGCACAGAAACAAAAAATGTCAAAGAGTGTACTTATTTACTGTATGTAGGCCCATCACACCGCCTGGAGCACAGGCATAGTCCTCCGTCCTTAACCAGTTTTTGAAGCTGTCTCTAGGTGGAGCCCATCTACTCGGTGTGAACGTCACGCTCCCATTGTCAGGTGTTTTTTGGGCTGCTTCTCTTCATTTTGGCCATAACTTATGATGTCTTTCCGCTTTCATACATGGCCTTCATTTTCCATATTACAGTGGTAATGGTCTTGGATGACAGAAGCTTAATCAGTCCTGTGGGGTTCCTAACTTAACATTTGGCTTTCACCACATGGCTTCATACAGCTTCTAGATCAGTGATTCTTAGACTTATTTTGTGACCCGGTTTTGCCTTTTTTGTGTCCTGAAGACCCAGAATCGATGCCAACAATTATCCCTGGTCCCCCTTGGAGAATTGCAAATGCAGGTCTCACCAGAGAATTGGTGTTTCCTTTAATTTCCCACAGCAATCCATCGTAAGACACACCGCATACTGTAAGCAACCGTTTCCCGTTGATTACAATTGCGAATCACAACTCTGTGCAACCCAAAAATAAGACAACACAGAGAAAGTCCTTCTTTCCTGAAGAATGAGGTCTTTTGAGCTTCTTTTGCACTGTTTTTTTTTTTACAGAATAGGTTTGCTAGCCCAATGCCCAAACTTCCTGCTTTCACATCCAGATTTGGGACCATCCATGGCAGAATTAAAGGGGTGGGGTCCCCAAAATAAACTAAAAGACCAGGCCAGGACCTTACCAGTATGCCCCCAAACAGTCCAGACCTCAGGCAGGCAGACTCCAACTCAAGGGGCAAGCCTTTTTGGCCTGCACGGGCCCAAAATAGGGCACTGGCTTTAAAGGTGCAGAAATACTTTTAAATTTCCCAAACAGAGAAAAATACCCTTCAAGGGAAAGGGTATACAGTAAAACCTATGACTTGAGAAGACAAGACAGAAGATGAATCTAAAGGAAGATATTTGTTATATTAAAACAAAGAAGCACAAGATGGCAAAACAGGAACAAAAACTGAAAAAATGTGACAAATGGTTATGCATAAAAAGGCAACTCAAGACTAACAAATCAAAAAAATACAAACCAGTAATCAGAATCCCAATAGCCAAAAAGCAGATAGCCAAATAAATAAGATTCAAAAACCAAACTCACAAACAAAGCAAAACCTCAAACAATCTAACAATGATGCTCACCTTGACCGATAAAGATGGTCCCGTCACAGAACACAAGGAGCATAGTCAAGGGAAGAACCTTACACAATGCAGAGACTTTTTAGATTGAAGATCCATGTCTCCTCCTGATTCATTGGTGAAGAGTCCTGTATTCAATTCATCAATTCAAAAAGGCACTCCCATGAGGTTTCAGGTTTCCTGCTTATGATTTGTGCTGATAATTCTGGAGGTACATATTTAACAATATTTTAAACATTTTATTTTAAAATGTTTTCTTGGTCATCACTACAAATTATGAGTAACATATAAGAAAAAATTTCATTTTTAGGTGGCGTATACTCAGTGGCGTGGCGTGGGTGTCAGCCGCCCGGAGCGGAGGAAAATTTCGCCACCCCCTTATTTAGGTATTTCAATTTTAATTATTATTTATTGTGAAATTTTGCCGCCCCCTAAAAGTGCCACCCCACTACGCTACGCCACTGCGTATACTTCAATTGTCGATTGAAAATTTGCCAAGTGTAGCCGTGAGTGCATGTGTGAGTGTGTCCTTCATATCTCTCCCTATCTGAACATTTGTTTTTGTTTTTTTTGTGGGGGTACTCTGGTTGCCTTTCCATATCTTGGCTAATCCACAAAGTAAGTTAACCTGATGCATTCAGGAGAGTATATACACCCCATAATGGTACTGTTGCTTATTGTTATACTGAGCATAGAAGATGTATTCTTTGAAAATGAATAAATGGATGGATGCAAGTTGAACATGTGAAATGCACATGAGCCTTACAAGGTATGTACTGTACAAAAAAGTCAGGAAGAATGATTTCGGAAAAGGTTGTCCGCAGGACAGGACAGAACAGGAAAGATCCACAGATAACACTTGTTGTGGGTCACAGGGTTGCATTGCTGTTAGAGAGAAATACATTCACTTACAAACAAACTGTATAGATATCTCTCAGACTTTATAGGGCAATCAATAAAATGCATTTGAGTGGAGTAAATATTATTAGGTCCTTACCATGCTCTTAAACAGTTAGGGCACCACAGCAGACTTTCTATCTAAAGACAGAGATATTAAGATGAATGAGAAGCGTATCCAGTAAAGAAAATGCACTGTGTGCTCACGTATTTCATGATAATAACAGATCTTATTCATTTCATAAATTATGCTTGTTTGTAAAAAGCAGTGTTCACTTGTTTCCAGATCAGTAATTTAGATGAAATGACCGCATCCTGTAGGCTTCTGAATTATTTTAGGCATATGGTGCCTATCATAATTTATTCAAAAAAGCACAGAGAACTGCTTTGTTCGGTAAATCGTGACAATTATGAGTGTGCTTTTGAACTTACAAGCTAATGATAAATCCACAAGGCAATTCTTTAAAATCAGCAGGCAATAATTGAGAGAAAAAAATGGCTTTGGAGTCAGTATGTTAACGTGTTGTCGGTTTTCAATAAATGTTTATTTCATACAGCATCATTCATTATCACATGCAAGAATCTCAGCATTCTGCTGGTTTATTGCATAAAAATTAAAGTGTGTTGATTACAAAAATATTTTTATGTAAAACAAAAAATAAGCTTTATATGAAATACATAAACTCCAAATATTATTTCATACTTCTGTTTGCTTTGTATGGCAGTGTCCTGAACAGAAAGTAATGGAACTCTGTATTCCATTTGAATTAAACTGATAGGTGTGGTTATATCTTATGTTACATCCAGGGGTTGTTCCCTGAGTTATTTTTGTTTTCCTTTTTTATTCTTTCTTTGTTCAAAGGATTATTTTCCATGTGTCTGTTGTAATTATGTATTTTTGTTAATACTGATCTATTTATTTATTATTTAGTTTCTGTTAATTTTTGCTTCTCTGTTCTTCTTGCGTTCCCTGTGCTTTATGGGTTGAACCCCAAGAGGCGGGGCCACCCTGATGTCACCGCTAAAGGACCGCCCTCAGTCTTTATATTCTGAAGCTGGGAGCAGCTCCTTCAGTGGTTTATTGTCATGTGCAGTGTGTTTTGTTTCTTATGAGCATTGTTTTTTTTTTTTCTGGCTTCAAGGATTATTTCTTCTTTTCTTGGATTTTGCTCTTGCTTTAAGGATTTTAACTAATTTGTTGTGTGTTACTTTTTAGGCAAAACCTTTTTCATCTTATCTTGTATTTTACACCACTATTGGGTCCCATTGTTATGCACTTTCTCCATTAAAACATGAAACTAAAGATTTTTCTTGGCCACCACCATCCAATACATAAGGTAAGTAAGAAACAAAAAGTGGAGCATTCCTTTAAAGGTCAACAAATTATCTTTATGAATGAAGAATTTATTGACAAAAGTTCCAAAGAAAGAACAAAAACAGAAAAAGGCAAAATAATGTCAAGAAGGATTTGAATAAAAAGGCAATGTAAAGCAAACAAATCCAAATATGAAATCCAGAGCCTAAATCCAAAGAGAGAACCAAGAAAATTACAAAAAAGTCAAAACAATAATCACAACAAAATTTTCTCTACCAAAGAAATGAATCTCTCAGGAAGCTCAATACCTCCCCCTTAATATAAAGGCAGAGGGCGTCCCCTCAATGGTAATGTCATAGATGTCTTGCCCCCTTAAATTCATTTTTAAGGGAACAGGACATACATCTAAACATAATAAGAACACAACAAATAAACAAAATAATATTCAACACATACACACAAAAACATAAATAATATCAAATTCACATCTAACAGAGCATGAACATAGCACATAAAATACAATTTTACATGAGCCGGGGATAAAGCTGTAGCAGTGCTACTGGGGAATAAAACTTCAACTCCCAGCAGTCCCTGCGGTGGCTCTGATTGGTCATCTGCTGAGGGTGCAGGGGCTGCTGGGCACAAGGAGGCCGGCGTGACATTTAAAAGGGGACCAGTTCTGCAGAGAAAAAAAAAGGTCTTTTCTATTTCGTGCCTGGAGTTGACCGTTTGTTTGCCTTCCAATTTTGCTACCTGTACATTCTTGTTTTGTCCTGGATCACCTCCTGTTTTGGGTGGATGGATTGTCTGGTGTCTTCCTGCTGCATGAGGACTGTCTGAGAGATTTGTTGTCGCTCTGTGAAGAAAGCAGTGCTTGCTGATCCCATTCACACATCATCAGCTCATCAGGAAATACTGGTAGGCTAGCTTTACATTCATATACAGCGTGCTGATCTCTGGACTATCTACCTCTATCACATCATTTGCCGTTTTTCATGAATTTCATCGTGTGTGGTTTTTGTTAGTAATTTGTAGTTGATTTTGAATTTGTGTTTATTGCATAAGGGGACGGCACGGTGGCACAGTGGTAGCGCTGGTTTCTCACAGTAAGGAGACCTGGGTTCGCTTCCCGGGTCCTCCCTGCGTGGAGTTTGCATGGTCTCCCCATGTCTGCGTGGGTTTGCTCCGGTTTCTTCCCACAGTCCAAAGACATGCAGGCTAGGTGCATTGGCAATCCTAAATTGTCCCTTTGTGTGTGTGTGCCCTGCAGTAGACTGGCACCCTGCCCAGGTTTTGTTTCCTGCCTTGCGCCCTGTGTTGGCTGGGATTGGCTCCAGCAGACCCCCATGATCCTGTAGTTAGGATATAGTGGGTTGGATAATGAATGGATGGATGTTTATTGTATAATCTCTGGAAAGGGAACTGGGGTGGAAATGTTGTAGTTTGTGTAGTTATTGTTTGTTGTTTATTGATTATTACTTTCTGCCATTTCTGTTTTACTACTGTTTGCTTAATGTCTCTGTGAACAAGTGTGTGTGAGTCGGGCCAAGGCTGGCTGCGTTCCCTGGGATCCCCACTGAAAAAAAAATAAACCACCATTATATTGATGGTGTGAATCTTAGCTGGGTTTTTTAGTCCGCTACAAAGCCCTGGCTAAACCATAAAACAACGGGCATAAAGCATGCAATGACCTTACATTGGGCACCCCTACATACACATAGAGGGCCAGTTAATTTGCTAAATACAAGTTTAGGGTATTAAGTGGCAAGACCATCACTGGGCCCCATAGTACAAAAAGATACAGAGGAGAATTTGAAATATTTCAAGTTTACAATTAGCTTGTAAAATGTCTACACATAAACTCAGCTATATATTTTATGGACAATTCTTTTTATTTTCTTCTCCACGCAGGACCAAATATATGATAGCAACATTTCAGCTGTGCCATGTGGTAGTCTGATGCCCTATCCAGTGCCCCATGACCCATTCCTCCAGGATGGATTCTACAATTTACTTAACTCAGTAAGAAAATAGATGGCTTGATGAATATTGGGTGTTTGTCTAATGAAAAGCTACATGTCACAACTATTAGAGTATTAGTTATTTATATAAAGCTATGAAACTTTATTTTGATTGTAAAGTATGAATATTATGACAGCCCAGACGGCTGAAGTCAAAATGCCCAGTATGCAGTTCTTTCAGGAAAAATATTTAATGAGGCGCATACTTTTGATCAAACAACATCCCTACAGTGTGAATTTCCTCGATAAAGCCGTCTCCTTTTATGTGGTCTAGGCATAATGGATGTTAAACAAGGCTTAAATACACTACTTTACGGGAGCATGAATTTCCTGCCCAACTCTTTTTCTACAGCCCTCTTGCATACAACAGAGAAGAAATTGACTGCCAGCGGGAGAGCGCATCTGATCATTCAGAAATATCATTTTTCAGAAATAATACCCACCAGCAATATTTAAATACGCACGTCGCACTCCAGCTCTTTATTATATAACAAGAAGCACTTTCACTTAATGACGCCTGCCACACTAACGTCTCGAATACAAACCTTAAAATGTGCTGATTTCCTGGATATCAGTCACATGTAGAACTGAGGTCATTTACTTCACTGCTGAGGTTAATGGATGCTTCTCCTAGGGAAGTACAAATCAGAAACAGTTTCGTTACAAGCAGCAAGATGTCAGTTGTTTGGAAAATGCACTCGACAGAGCGAAGCTTTAAAAGTAAGAATAGCTGCCAGAGGAAGTTTGTAGAGAGTGTAGGCACAGAGAACAGAGCCTATTGTGAAAGATCTTCACTTGACATCTACTGTACACTGATGATTTGAATTTTTATTTAAGGTTTGTCTTGTGTTTGAACTAAGATGATTGATATCTTAAATATAAATAAGTCACGTGGGAAAAGACTGCTAGTAATTTTGTAATTTAATACTTAAAATGAGAAGAGTGGCCAAAAAACATTTGTTCATATTTTTTATATTTTTTTACAGTCATTTTAAAAGTGAAATAACTGGCAAAAATGTGGCAGTACAAGATAGAGAAGATTTTAGAATTACAGTAATCCCCTCTCGATCACTGGGGTTGCGTTCCAGAACCCCCCGCGATAGATGAAAATCCGCGAAGTAGAAACCATATGTTTGTATGGTTGTTTTTATATATTTTAAGCCTTGATAAACTCTCCCACACTGTTAACATTATTAGAGCCCTCTAGACATGAAATAACACCCTTTAGTCAAAAGTTTAAAATCCGCGAACCAGCGAAAAATCCGTGATATATATTTAGGTATGCTGACATTTAAAATCCGTTATGGAGTGAAGCAGCGAAAGTCGAAGCGCGATATAGCGAGGGATCACTGTAAAACAAAAACATATATATATATATATACTAGGGGGCTTCGCCCCCTGCTCGCTTTGCTCGCCAACCCCCGTGTTTGGATATCCGGATGCACACTTTTAAGATTTTTTTTTTTCTTTGAATTGTTGCTATTTCATTAGTTTCACTTTTATTTCAGAACTTCTGTAAAAACAATATTTGGAATCTTTGGAGTCCCAATGTGATGGATCTTTTAAATGAGGTCAGTGAGACATGTTTAATGACATTGTACCATAATTCAGGATAGGTTTCTCTGTTTGGAATTTCAGCACAGACAAAATGATCTACATCATCAGCAGTTAATCATTTTTTTTTCAAAGTAATCAATAATGCATGTGAGGTAAACTCCGTTTTTGAAATTCTCTGACTTAAACTTCAAAGCCTTACAATATTTACATACTTCTGACATATCACATGTTTCCATATATTCGATCTCTATTCGCCTTTTCATTACTTCTCCGAGTAATAATTTCTCTTTTTTTTGCACTAATAAGATGTTTACTTTATTTTTTTGACACTGTCGTTTTTGTCTGCTTTCTTATTCTGTATCTTGCTCTGCATGTGTTTCGCGCCTATGTTTTTTTTTTTGAGTCTTTTGAATCCCAGTTTTCATTATCTCTGACCTCTGCATGCGTTTGGCCCCCTTGTTTTTTAAACTCTTTATGACATTTTACTTTGTTTTCTACTCTGTCTTTTATTTCTGACCTGACTTTGTCCTGCTTTTTTTTTAATGCCACCTGGTCCGTGTTGATTACTTTCCCTTTCCCGAGTAATAATTTCCATTTGTTTGCACTACTGCGATCTTTACTTTCTTTTTTTTATACTTTCTGATTTTCCTACTTTCATATTCTTTAACTTTCTCCACATGTGTATCGCACCAACATTTTTTTTTTGAGCCTTTCAAATTCCATTGTTTTCATAATCTTTAACCTGCTCCGCATGTGTATAGCGCCAACATTTGTTAATGTCTTTATGAAGTTCTACTTTGTCTTTTACTCTCTCTCTTTTAATTCTGAGCCCGAACGGATGTGCTTTTTTTCAGTTCCACTTGTTCCGGGCTGACAATTACTTTCCTTATTTTCTGAATTTGCACCTAAATTATTCTTTTTCTTTTTTGCTCTTTTTCTCTCCAACACTTTTGAGTCTCTTTTCTCCACGCTGCTTTCTTCTTCGTTTAGTTGTCGACGTTTCATTTATATAACGTATTTTCCTTATACACTTTATATGTGCTGAGAGCCCTGGATCTGTGTGTACTCAAAGCCTTACACTCATACAACTGAGTGTTTTGCTACCCGTTGTCTTATTTGATATTGGTTGTAAGTAGGGCATGTCTTGCAAGAATCTCATGTTCTGCGTCATTGCGAGACGGTCCTGGGTCAGTCTC
The DNA here is from genome assembly GCF_016835505.1 of Polypterus senegalus. Taxonomy (NCBI): domain Eukaryota; kingdom Metazoa; phylum Chordata; class Cladistia; order Polypteriformes; family Polypteridae; genus Polypterus; species Polypterus senegalus. The sequence goes on along the minus strand of NC_053168.1, from coordinate 31,116,283 downwards.
TTGGCACAAAGTCTCATGTTTAAGGTCCCCGTGAGATGCTCTGTGGCCAATCTCTTTCATCTCGTGGGTCTTTTAAATCTCTTCCGTGATCTTAACATGAAGATCACATCTCATCTCCCGTCTTTCTCTCCCAGAATTTTTTTTTATAATAGAGAGATATATATGTTTATATATATATTTTGAAGTCAAGGACAAACGAAGAAAGGAGCCACAAAAAGTTTTGGGGCAGCCACCCATATATTGTTCCTGGCTGCAAAATGGAGATAATTGATATGTACAGGTTGGAGTCCAAAACAGAACTGATTTGCTGGCACAAAGATAGCGGGTTTAAGGGAGAGCGGAGGAAGTGACATCATCAGTAGGGCCGGAACCAGAAGTGATGTTATTCGGCCCGGGACCGGAAGTGCCGTCATCAGTATGGCCGGAACTGGAAGTGGTGTCACTGGGGCCAGGTGGAATCTCCCATAACTATTCTGCAGAGAAGTGAGAGTCATATATATATAGTTTATATACTGTATATTGTATGAAACCAGAAATCCAACCCTTTAAAAAACACATTCAGACACCAGGCCAGTTACAGCTGCCAATAAGACAGAAGAAATATGTAAACGCTACACAGAGACTGCCCAGAGTTAGAGAAAGACCGGGACTTTTAAGTTATGAGGCCATCTCACTAACCATCATGCTGCCCAAGGCCACAGCACTACAAATCTCATCTTATAAAACAACATGTTCCCATTTTAGACCTCTTTGAGACTCCTCAATTTGGGCGATGGCTACAGTTGATGCAGAAAGTTTTCAGACCCTTACACTTTTTTCACATTTTTTATGTTGTACTCTCGTGATAATTTTTTTAAAATTCTTCTTTAACCCCTGAATCAAACAATGCTGAATACAATACAATGACAAAGTGAAATCAGAATTTGAACATTTTTGCAAATTTATTAAAAATCAAAACCAGAAATTTCCCATTGACACAAGTATTAAGACCCTGCTATGATTTTTGAAACTTGTCTCACATGCATCCCATTCTATTGATCACCACCAAGATGCTTCTACATCTTGTTTGGGACCCACCTGTGTTCAATTCAATTCATTGGACATGATTAGGAAAGACACACACTTGTATGCGGAAGGCCCAAAGTTGAGTAAACACCAAGCCATGAGTTTGAAGCAACTGTATGCAGAGCTTAGAAACAGGATTATGTTGAGGCACAGATTTAGCCTCCGTAATTCTTAAATGAAAGAAGTTTAGGACAACAATGACTCATCCTAGAGCTCGCCGTCCTGCCAAACTGAGCTATCATGGCAGAGGGGCCATGGTGAAAAGGGAGACCTAGAAACCGATGGTCACTCTGACTGAGCTTCAAATAATCTGTGAGGAGAAGGTAGAAACTTCCAGAATGACAACCATCACTACAATACTCCAGAAATCTGGGCTTTTTGTCAGAGTGACCAGTCAGAAGCCTCTCCTCAGTCAAAGACACATGGAAGCCCACTTGGATTTTGGGAAATAGGAACCTAAAGGAAATAGCATTCTCTGGTCTGTTGAAAACAAGATTAGCATCATGTCTGGAGGAAAACCAAGTGCCGCTCATCACCTGTGCATTTTCATTCCAATAGTTCAGCATGATGGTGCAGCATCATTCTTTGGGGTTTTCTTTTAGCGGCAAGGACTGGGAGACCAGACGGGGTTGAGAGACAGATGAAAGGAACAAATTACAGAGGTGTCCTTAAGGCAAACCTGCTCTAGAGTACTCTGGGCCTCAGACTGGCTTAAAGGTTCACCTTCCAACAGGACAATGACCCTAAGCACAAACCAAAGACAAACAGAAGTGGCTTAGGAACATCTCTGGGGATGTCCTTGATGTGGCCCAACCAGACCCCAGACTAGAACCAAGTCAAGCATCTCACTCAGATACTTGAAAACAGCTGTCCGCTGATGGTCTCCATCCAGCCTGAGAGCATCTGCAGAGAAAAGTGGCATAAAAATCCCCAAATCCACATAGCAATGTTTGGTTGCATGTGACTTGAGAAGACGCCAGGCAGTAATGGCTGCCAAAGGGGCTTCAATTAAGTACTGAGTGAAGGGTCTGAACACTTTGTCAATGTGTTATTTCAGGTTTTACTTTTACCAAATTTGTAAAAAAAACTCTAAAATCCTGTTTCTGCTTTGTCATCCTAGGGTATTGAGTTTTGTTTGATGTGGAGATAATGAATTTAAATGATTTTAGGCTGAAACATAACAAAACATAAAAAAGGTGAAGAAGTCTGAATACTTTCTCAATCCATCCATCCATCCATTTTCCAACCCGCTGAATCCGAATACAGGGTCACGGGGGTCTGCTGGAGCCAATCCCAGCCAACACAGGGCACAAGGCAGGAACCAATCCTGGGCAGGGTGCCAACCCACCACAGGACACACACACAAACACACCAAGCCCAATTTAGAACGCCAATCCACCTAACCTGCATGTCTTTGGATTACGGGAGGAAACCGGAGCGCCCGGAGGAAACCCACGCAGACACGGGGAGAACATGCAAACTCCACGCAGGGAGGACCCGGGAAGCGAACCCGGGTCTCCTAACTGCGAGGCAGCAGCGCTACCACTGCGCCACCGTGCCGCCCCTTTCTCAATCCACTGTATCTTATCTACAAACACATCTAAATAGGTTTGGTGAAGCTTTGTGGTGAAGGTGCTTCACTGTAAAACCTAATGTTGCCTTTGTCATATTATGTGACCCTGCATGAGTCACATACTGTATACTTACTAGTAAAGCAACATTGGGATGGTGTTTAAGATTCAAAGTGGCTGTAGGTAACAAAAGCTGAAGGCCCTCGATAACCTTCTTGATCTATACAGCATACATTATAGCTTTGATTTATCGATGAAATTGACTGTTATAAGATGAATAACTCCTACTCAAATGATATGAAACACCACCAAAACAAATGAACAAGAGAGAGGTCTCTGAATATCACTTCATACATCAAATCAGCTGATATAAAAGTAATCAAAGGAGGACGTTGAATTTTAGGCAGTGCAAAGTGGTTAGAACTGCTGTATTTTAGCTCTATGTTTCTGGGTTCAAATCCTGGCCTGGTTTGCATATGTCTGGCGGTCCTCCTACATCCCATAGACACGCAGGGCAAATTGACTGAAAACACTACACTGATGAGAATTGGTTTGATTGTGATGACCTGACAGCCCACCCATGGTCACTTAATGCATTGAGCTCAATACTGCAAGGATAGGCTCAAGATTCTGTGGCGCTCCTCTATACTAATTAGCAGGTTGTGAAAATAAATGAACTTATATATTAATCAATATGCAGAACTTTAGGATTTATAACAGGAATAGCAACTATTTTTATTGTGCTTCAGGACGATTGAGTGAGTGCGTGCGTGCGCGCGTGCTGCCTCTCCGGTCTGAGGTTTCCTTCTGATTTACACTTGAAGCAACCACTACACTAGGCTATACTGAAATAATAAAATGGATGACCTGCTACTGTTACAAATACCAGAATGTATTTTAAACACAAGAAAATGGAAGATTGAAAAAGAGCAAGCAGACCACAGTCAAAAAGAACGCTAGTGTTAGATACCAAAGAAAGGAGATGAAACCAACAGACAAAGCTAAAGCAGTAAACAAATATACTCAGCAAAAAAAGAAATGTCCCTTTTTCAGGTCTGTGTATTTCAACAACAATGTTTTAAAAATCCAAATAACTTTACAGATCTTCATTGTAAAGGGTTTAAACAATGTTTTCCATGCATGTTCAATTAACCATAATCAATTAATTAACATGCACCTGTGGAATGGTCGTTAAGACCTTAACAGCTTACAGAAAGTAGGCATTTAAGGTCACAGTTCTAAAAAAGCAGGACACTAAAGAGACTTGTCTACCGACTGTGAAAAACACCCAAAGAAAGATGCCCAGGGTCCCTGCTCATCTGCGTGAACGTGCATTAGGCATGCTGCAGGGAGGCATGAGGACTGCTGATGTGGGGGCAGTAAATTGCCATGTCCGCACTGTGAGACGCCTAAGACAGCGCTACAGGGAGACAAGAAGGACAGCTGATCATCCTCGCAGTGGAAGACCACGTGTAACAACACCTGCACAGGATCGGTACATCCGAATATCACACCTGCGTGACAGGTACAGGATGCCCACAACAACTGCCCGAGTCACACCAGGAACACACAATCCCTCCATCAGTGCTCAGACTGTCCGCAATAGGCTGAGAGAGGCTGGACTGAGGGCTTGTAGGCCTGTTGTAAGGCAGGTCTTTACCAGACATCACCAGCAACAACGCCACCTATGGGCACAAACCCACCTTTGCTGGACCAGACAGGAGTAGCAAAAAGTGCTCTTCACTGATGAGTCACGGTTTTGTCTCACCAGGAGTGATGGACGGATTCGTGTTTATCGTCGCAGGAATGAGCGTTACACCGAGGCCTGTACCCTGGAGCGGGATCGATTTGGATCGATGGCTAGGGCCATTCCCCCCAGAAATGTCCAGGAACTTGCAGGTGCCTTGGTGGAAGAGTGGGGTAACATCTCACAGCAAGAACTGACAAATCTGGTCCAGTTCATGAGGAGGAGATGCACTGCAGTACTTCAAGCAGCTGATGGCCACACCAGATACTGACTGGTACTTTTGATTTTGAGCCTCCCTTCATTCAGGGACACATTGTGAAACATTTTTAGTTTATGTCTTATGGTGTTGACTCTTTTAGTGTTCATACAAATATTTACACATTAAGTTTACTGAAAGTAAAAACAGTTGAAAGTCAGAGGACGTTTCTTTTTTTGCTGAGTATACAATACACTCATAAAGGATTCATACCCCTTCATTTTCTAAATACTTCAACGAGGGAGAGATTTCAGTTTTTAGTTTTAATATATTCACGTTTTCTCTTTGTCTTTATGTGTTATTGAGTGTACATTGAGGTCCAAAAAATGATAGATTTATACATTTAGAATAAATCTACAACTTGATAAAGTGTACAGAAAGAGAAGGGGTCTAAACAATCACTGAATCTGCTGTAAACATTGAAACAATCCTTAATTTATCTTGGGTTTCTTTCCCATAATTTTCACTAATAATTCCCTTTGTTTAAGAATTGTACCCAATGCTCAAATAAAGGAACCACCTTCTTAAATAGGCAGAGAAGCTGAATTATTCAGATACAAAACACTGGCATCGTAACTTAAAAAAAAATCTTCACAAACACCGGTGAAAAACCACATTCCAAAATGGCATCACAAGGAAGATGTTAAAATAAATAAACAACATGATTAAAACATTGAAAATGAAAAACAAATTAAATATCCAGGTTCCTTAGGTACTATAATTAAAATCCATGGCAGGTAAAGGCCAGACCACTCATATGCTGGTCATCCCAATCAACTCACTTTAGTGTCTTTGCTTCACTTTCCCACCATTTTTAATGAACCATCTCCTAATTTCAATGTATTTTTTGTAAAGCTCTTTTCAGTGAGTAGAAAATGTGTACAAATCCAGTACTACAAAAGATCTGCAGCATATTGCTGAAGCATACAATATTCCCATTTAATACATGAAAACGCACACCACGATAAACACACAATAAAACAGAGCAAGTTCATTAACATAAAGTTCATTAACGTACTAATCATTTGTGCAACTGCCCTCCCTCATTCAAGCCATTAGTTTGCAAGTGGCCTGAAAACATATTTATTAAAGATAATATTTTCATACGTCATTTTCATGTGCTCCAATTTCCTTCCATGCAGCAGACAAAAACAACATATTTAAAAGATAAATTATTCATGACATTCATGAGAAGATAATGAAACCATTGAATATTGCGCCTAACTGAAAAACTCGCTATCGCAAATAAACAGCATAATTAGTAAGTATGATTACAACAGAATTTATAACTCATAACAAAATCTTATTAAAAAGCTAATATTGGAAAGTTTATCACATTACAAAAGCAATATTGTTTCAACTTGCACGCCAGTGTACGTCATCAAAATAAAGATTTCCACTCATTTTGAAAAGATTTGCCAGGAAGAGAGGATCGCAAGTCATGTGTGGCTGAATTGCCCACAATTACGAATCCTATTCGTACCTTAAAGTGATGAATTAAAGACACTCTATATCTTAAAAAAATCAAAGTAAATGATTGATTTTAGAATGTGCTTGAAATCAAGGCCGCCACTTTAAATAATGACACCTTTTTTAAGTTAAACTGTAGTTAAACTTTACTTAAATTAACTAAAACTGTCAGAGACCAACTTCATTAAGTTGGCCCTGAGAGCATTCCTGAGTGGCTGCAGCTCCAGTTTAAGTAACTATTGGTGATGTTTCCATAAATTTTGAGATTACACTATGTCTGTCAAAACTTTAAATCTCTGACGTGATGAGTATATTTTTAATAGGATTCTGGAAAATCCCAATTTTGAACTGCTTACTGTGCCATTCTCACCCACCACTGTGCTCCATTGAGAGTGGAGTTTTATGTAGTGATGGCCGATTTGCGAATGACTCTTTTCAGTAAATCATGGGAATCAATTGACAAGCACAAACAAATCGGTTCAGTAGAACTCAACGGGAGTGCTAAAACACACGTTTGATGCCGTCAGCCTCTTCTCCTTCATTTAGATGTTTAAAGCACAAGTGCCAGCATTGACGGTCTGATTTATAATTCTCGTTTGATTCAATTATGATTCTTTCTAGTTAATCAGCGAATGAGAACTCAGTGTCATTGAGCATTCTCTCGTTAATTATACAAGTACAATAATGTAACAAAACATTTATATTAGAATGTTTTAATTGTTTTATACAGTATATTATTTGAATTATTTTAAACAGAATATATAAATAGAATATTAAACTAATACATTTATCCCTCTGTACATTCAACAAATTAATATTACAAACCTAAACAATTAAAATATTATTCTAATTTCTAGCAATTATTTGCATTCAACTTTAATTTGTGCATGTTATGGCTAATTGATGCACTGAGCATACAGTATATCATTCACTAATTCTTTCAAATCTGAACTGAATCATTACCTGAGAACAAGCCACATGATTCTTGTTCATTTAAGACATGGACTGAATCATAGAATCATTACCCAAGAACGAGTCACGCAATTTGTTCACTTATGTTCTAGAACTTAGTGTCTTATTTTAATTTGGTATTTTCATTATATTGTCATGCTTTAAGGTTTCAAAGGACATTAATATTCTACAATATCAATTACCAGGATGTTTTAATATATAATTTAATACCGTGACTCCTGATACAACAGTCACAGAGCCTGAGCTCAGCACACAACACCCGCTTATTAAGCGTGGGAAACATTTTTCCCTCGTTTCCCACCACTCCAGCACAGTACCAACAAGCACCAATACACAGTCCTTTTCTTCTTCTTGTCTCTTTTCATTCTGCCTCCACTCCTCCTGGCAAGGATTGTCCTCCACCTCTAAACTCTGGATCCTGCAGTAGTGGCGGCTGGCTCCTTTCATAGGGCACCCAGAAGTGCTCCAGGTGCTCGACAACCTTCTTCTGGCAGCACTTCCGAGTGTGGTGGAAGTGCTGTCACACAGGGCTCAACGGTACCTGCAGCACCCCCTGGTGGCACCCATGCAAAGGCCCTTAACCTACAATTGCTGAGCACTTTGAGTAGTGAGAAAAGCGCTATATAAATGCAAAGAATTGTAAAGAATTATTTATAGAACCCAACAGAGCTGCACCAAACTCCAACTCCCATGGAGCCATGTGGAAGTCAGAGGCACCACTGCAACCCAGGGGGGCTGCCATCTATCACTCTGGTGTGGTAATGCTCTGAATATACTCTTTCCCCCGGTCCTTCCTGTATAGAGGTATAGAGGCATCCCGGGTGGGTAAGGTGCCCCGGCTATCCGCTACAATACATATGATTTATATAGTAAAATTAAATAAATAATAAATTATTTGTGATTTATTCAAGAGGGACCTAACTCTGAAAACGTTTTGTTTTTTATTATTGATGAATCAAACAAATAAATCAAATGAATAAATTCATTTAACCCACAAAGCAAATGGAAATACCCATCATTAGTTTTACTGCCCTGCCATCCAGGTTTTGTTTGCCCTTGTCTCTCATATGGTTTGTGATGAAGAAGTGAATGAGCCACCCCTTCACTCCAGTCACCTGCTGGCTTTCTCATCAACTCCACTTTTATTTCTCCTCCAGCACTGAGCTTTGCCCTGACTACTCGCCTCTCGACTCTCAACTCTACAAGCAATGTTATGGCACAACTGTTTTACCCAGATGAAGGGTTAATTTCTATGGCAACCTTGGGCCCCCTGCTATGGTCACATGTTGCCCTATAACATCTGTCTTAGTGCCCACTGGTAACATATGCTTCCTCTTTAGCCCTGAACCCAACTGTTTATTTAAATGGGCAGACACACCAAATCGCCTGTTGGCTCCCTGCCCTGTGCTGTAAGGAAGTGGACCCTGTCGGTTTCATTTTAAGCTCATTTGGGGGAATCTGATTGGCCTCTTGACAGCCTTTTCTTAAAATGTTCCCTTAAACACCTTCTGTGTGCGCTTTATATGTGCCCATGTGAGTTGCCTCCCATACCCCAAAGATATCATGTCAAGTTAACTGCCGAGTCTGAGTTGATCTGACATGAGTGTAAGCTTGTGTGCCACTCTCTCTGATCCTGAGATAGAATAAGAGGGTGTAGCCAGAGGTTGGAAGTATGTCACTGTGATCTGTAAAGTTGAGTTGATTGTATCTGATACTCACACAAAAGGCCATGAATTGGTGCAGCAGCAATCATCCACACTAGACAAAGGCAGCTGACTGAGAGAGAGAAAACTGATATCGCCAGAGAAGCAGTCTGACAAAACAGATGAACAACAAACAAATGGTCACAGCTCAGGCGGGCTATTAAAGAAGAGGAAGGATGTATGGGGATACTGGTCAATTCATGGTCTGGAAGTAACCGTGTGCTATTCTCCCCATGCTATGTCAGCACTTCAACTGTATCCATATTTGCAGCTTACACACACGTGTTTCTGACTCTTGATCTGTAGAGAATGTATAAAAAGCTTAGACATTGCCTTGAACACTTAAGCTCATCTATGGACAGATGGACGACGACGTCACCTTTACCTGAATGCCTTCCTCGCTGCCAAAGATAATGATGAACACTATTTTCTGGATTCCTCCTCCAGTTCTGGGCTTTGTCAAGAGCTTCTTTCAAGTTATTATTATTTGCAGTGTAAGCCAACATTAAACAAAAGCTAAGCATCTCTCCAACGTGTTTCTATGTGTTTAACATCACTGCCGTAGCGCTGAGGAGGGATACTGTCATTTATTTTATATCTATATAGATTATTGTCAAATAACACGCTGCAGTCACTAACAAACTTATTTCCAGGGAGCAAGTGCCCCCCGCTGAACACAGGGCGGTAAAAAAAATGGAAGGATGGTTCCAGTTAAACTTCCATGTTCCAGTAGAAAAACAGAATAATAACAACAATTGGATATGCTTTAAATTCAATCTAACTTTTGAAAATGTGTTAATACTCATGATGTACATGGTGAAAAACTAAATGAGTGCTACATTTCCAAAAGATAAAAAGAAAAGAAAAAAAAATGTTGATAAAACCAGAGAATCTGATTGGTTACAAAGCATTGGCCTATAAATAGCATAAAACATTCGCTGGAGTGAAAAGAGGGAGCAGGCGTAAGGGTGAAAAGCTTGTTGTAAATACTAAAAAAAATATGAAAGGTGCCTGCCAAGTTGAACAGAATGTATCTGCGTGACCTTGAGCTACCAAGATCATCTTCTCCACCAGTATCTGTACAGAGCGGGTAGCTGGCTTCCAGCTGAACAAAATTAGATGTCTGGCAACTAACGTCATGAACATCAGGGACTCTGACTGCAGTTAGGTCAAAGTGAAATGACTGGGCACAGAATCAGAGCCTACTAAAGATGGAATTTGTTCAGTGTTTGACTGCATTACTCTACAAAGACATCTTACATGTGACATTGTGTTCATTAGTGACTCTAAATTAACCTGTATGAGTGATGGTGTTTGTGCCCACTCCAGGCTGATCTCTCACTTTCACACCATGCTTTGGCATCCTGTAATCCCTATATTGGGAATTTTATTTTCAGAAAGTGGATGGATGAGACCAAAACAACACATCAGGATGGTCTTCAGCTCTCAGCACAGGCTGTCCACCAACTAAGGTCAAACATCAGCATTCAGACTCACAGTTTGGTCAATTATAGACTGGAAGCACGGAGAATGTAAAGAGGTCTAAGTCTGTAGAGAATTGTTGTCATCAACTAGGCATCACAGCGCCATACCAGACATCCTGATCAAACACTCCTACGCTGCGTACAGGTATACACCATACAGTACATAAAAGTGATGTAGGAAATTTGCTCACTAACTACAAATTTCAGGGACCTGCCTGGCATTAACAGGATTGAATGAGGGCAGTTAAAATTTTAGTGCACTCTTCAGTTCATAAACTATATTCAGGTTCTTACTTTTTAAGAAAGAAATGAAGCACAAACATTGCAATATGTCTTAACTTTTCTCAGATCGAGCAATTTGGTACACACTAACAACTCTCAGACTGTCATTGTCACTGTAATAAAGAGCTTAGTTTCTGTGTATGACTGACAGATTATAAGGGCCATAGAAACACACATTTATGATCTGCACACACTCATACCACACACCTGCAGTCACTCACATTTTGCCAATTTACAGTCAAACTAACACAGTCTGTTTGGACTAGGGGTACCATGATACCAGAATTTCTGGGCATTATTTCAAGGCTAAAATGATTTAAGCAATATCATGCTGGGACGAGAGGGCACACTAACGCTCACAGTTTCTTCTCTTTCAGATTTGAGAAGATGCCCTGCGAGGACACCCAGGCCAACCTACAACATTTTGGACAAGCTCTGCCTCTTATGGACCCGGTCAAATAAAACAGGATGGCCCTCAGAAAATGGCATCTCATTTTGACCTTGCTTCCAAAACTGCATATTTGTAGCCAACATTTTTGTTGTGCCACAGGGCACTCATTATTTTCTTTATATTGTTTCATTAAAAGAAAATATTTGGGATTAAATCACTAAAAGATCTGTAAATAGACAATTACTTTGCATCCTACAAACAATTACACCCCAAATTTAACTTTCCAGCAACACATTTCTTTCACTACCTTCAAATTAGAAACTTTGTTAAACAAAGCCTGCCCAATTTTCCTCACCTCCCAACTACCTTGATGCCGGGAAAAATATTGATTAGTCTTGATAGGGTTACCAGAAGTCAATTATATATGGGACATGTCCCATATTTGAACATTTTGTCCCCTGTCCCATACTGACCTTTCAGGGACACCCAAATGTCCCGTATTCAGTTCATTTTCAAATTTCATAATAAAAATATATTTTTACAACCTTCTTATGGTACTTAGTTGTAACTTTATAAGTAATTATACTTTCTTTTCTCACATTCTCTTGATGAAAATAACCCAAATGTACCAAGGAATATGGCTGGCTGAGGATGGCGACACTCTCCAGCCGCGCTGCTGTGCAATTCTGTATCGGCATTGCAACATACAGTGACTGTCAACAAAGTGTGTTGTTACTACGTGCCACAGCCCCCTTTTTTCTAACTGCCTGTATTAAATAATAATAATATTTCTCTGTTGTCTGTATTAAATAAATATTGTCAAATGATGTCACTTTTACAGATTTTTTTTAGCTTGTATTAAATTATTTTCAAATGATTTTACTTTTGTTTTCCTCATAATCCATTAAAATCCTTGCTTTATGTTTTTAACTTATGTCTCTATTTTTATATAATATATTGGTCCGAGTGTATAGGGGCATGTATAAATTTATATATCTATACTAATAAAAGGCAAAGCCCTCATTCACTCACTCACTCACTCACTCACTCACTCACTCACTCACTCACTCACTCACTGACTCATCACTAATTCTCCAACTTCCCGTGTAGGTAGAAGGCTGAAATTTGGCAGGCTTATTCCTTACAGCTTACTTACAAAAGTTAAGCAGGTTTCATTTCGAAATTCTACACGTAACGGTCACAACGATCGATAACGGTTGGCGTCCGCCATGTTGAACTTTCTTATTTATGGCCCCATCTTCACGAAATTTGGTAGGCGGCTTCCCTGTGCTAACCGAAACCGATGTACGTACTTATTTTGATGGTATGACGCCACTGTCAGCCGCCATATTGAACTTTCCAACGTCAGTAATTCTCCAACTTCCCGAGTAGGTAGAAGGCTGAAATTTGGCAGGCTCATTCCTTACAGCTTACTTACAAAGGTTAAGCAGGTTTCATTTCGAAATTCTACGCATAACGGTCGACATCGTACGCCATGTCGAACTTTCTTATTTATGGCCCCATCTTCACGAAATTTGGTAGGCGGCTTCCCTGAGCTAACCGAAACCAATATACGTACTTATTTCGGTGGTATAATGCCACTGTCGGCCGCCAATATTGAACTTTTCAACGGTCTTTGTTACTTATGGGTCCATCTTCAAGAAATTTGGTACGCGGGTTCCCAACTCTAACTGAATCCTACTTACGTACATATATATGTCCATAGCCTGCAGCTCAGTCACCGTGTGAGGTGGTGTTGGGTCCCCCATCCCAACGCCTCCAACGTTGTTGGCTGCCTGCCTATATAAGGCCGTCCGTCGCTCCAGTCTCTACATTACCTTCCTTGCTTCGCCACGGGATTCACGTCTCCCTGCTGATAACTACAGCCTTTTTATTTAATCCACGTCTTCTCCGCTGTTTTATTGTTCATTTATTACGATTATAGTTAGTGTGTAGATATTTTAGACTTACTTTACTTTGTTCAGGTACACATTTCCTTTATCATTCCAACCGTACCCCCATTAACATGTCTATCGAGGTGATCACCATCGATCAAAGAACTGTCACTTACCGAGTGGTTTCCATGCCCGGAGATACCACCTACCTTTTCCATTCTCTTTGTTATATATTGCACGGACATATCAGGCTCACTCTTGATATATGGAGGAACATTGTGTCTTATGTATTGAATGACTGGGACAGGTTCAAGGTGTGGACTGATGACGGTACAGGAGATAATTATACTACACAGGAGCACTAGAAGAGTGAAATGCTTAAGCCCTTCACCTATGTATCTGCATGTGAGTTGCTGGCTGCCGCTGAATTGTTCGGTTGTCGCTTTCAAGTGTACCGAAATGGCCAAATATTTTACACCTTTCAACAACCGCCAATGCCTCTTAAACATCTTAGATTGACAGGTGACGATTTCAGTAGTGGACACTTTGATGTTTATGAATGTTTAAACTCTCAAAAACTGGATGTGAAGTTATCGATGAAAACGGTTGTATACTTACAACGCTTGACAGATGCCGAATGTCACTTCAACACAAGTCCTACAAATACTGTCGTAATTGAAACAAACCATTAAACTCAAACAGCAGCAATCCAAGCTGTGAGATTTGAAACAAGATTACTGTTCACATGGCCAACTGTAAGTTGCATGCTTAAGAGTAAGCTTAGTGCACAGCTTGGTCATATTACAACCGGAGGGCCAAACTCACAATGTGGTATACAAAGAGATCCTTAACAAATAATTATTGGTATATTTTTCCTCAGTTTAAAAAGGTTTAATTTTCTTTTTAATAAAAATTTTAAGGCAGTACTTCGCCGCTGCAAAGCGCGGGTATTTTGCTAGTCTATACTAATAAAAGGCAAAGCCCTCACTCACTCACTCACTCACTCACTCATTCACTCACTCACTCACTCACTCACTCATCACTAATTCTCCAACTTCCCGTGTAGGTAGAAGGCTGAAATTTGGCAGGCTCATTCCTTACAGCTTACTTACAAAAGTTGGGCAGGTTTCATTTCGAAATTCTACGCCTAATGGTCATAACTGGAAGGTATTTTTCTCCATTAACTGTAATGGAGTTGAGCTGGCAATGACGTGGGGGGCGGAGTTTGTGTGACATCATTCACGCCTCTCACGTAATCACGTGAACTGACTGTCAACGCAGTGCGTAGAAAACCATGAAGACCACCAAAAAAGCCCTTAAGAAAACATGCATTATATAATTGAGAAGGCAGCGAAACAATAAGAAGCGAGCGAGTGACATATACTACCATATTCATGACTGCTGCTACCTCGGAAAGAAAGCAAGGTGTAAACCTAAACTTTAAATTAAGTTCATAGACAGGCTACCGCTGGCGTTTCACATGCCCACAGGTAATGCGGGATACAAGTTTAATGAGAGGGCGCTTGGGATATAAGCGAGAGTTTTGATCACTTTATAACTAAGTTAAAATTGTAGGTGAAGGGGTGTGCTTATGCAAATTCGAGAGACTGTGTTTGTGGGGATTGACAGTTAAAGGCGGGTGGGGAGTCACGTCATCATCTCCCTCCCATTCATCTCATTTGGCTCTGAGCTGAGCTCTACAGCTAACGCCGTCTTCCGAAGCAACTTGGTCAGACTGCCACCAAATACTCACAGAAAAATCCACAAGTTAATACACACGCTGTCTCTATAGAGTTTCTCCACACTGAATCCTCCAGGCACTACTTACAAAAGGTCACATTGACAATCGTGTTACGTTATTTTTAAAATCTTTCCTTTTCTTAGCACAAGCACAGCTGAGAAGCTTCGATGCATGTGCTCCATAACGCGTTAAAAAAAATGCATTTAATCACACTTTGCATTACAAGCACAGGGAGCTTTTGTCAATGCATGATTTCCTGGTACACCGATTACTTTGATCAGCGCATTCCGATTCATTTTACCCTCGCACCACCTTAGTTTGAGAAGAAGTATGAAAAATATGAGGTTAACACAGAAAAACATCACCAATTCAAGCTTTATGAATAATCGATTCGCCATCAATAATTGTTTTGGTAAAGCCATCCTCCTTCCATTTTATAATTTTTCCGCCACTAGCCGTGATTAAATGAACGGTAAATAAAGTAAGAGCAAAGCGAGGGTGACTTATTTAGGCAGGCATATATATGACAGCAACACTCATGACAATGTCAATCATGTTACGTTATTATTAAAATGTTTCCTTTTCTTTTCATTACTTCTTTAACACACTACTTCTCGCTGCGAGGCGGGTATTTTGATATATATATATATATATATATATATATATATATATATATATATATATATATATATATATATATATATATATATATACATATATATCATATAATATATGAATGACCTCCAAAGAGCGCTGAGACTTTTGATATCATGAACGTGTCTGCAAAAACTGTGGTCTCCTGCCCTGCAAAAGTCGAGCAGCCAGCGCGCGTGCATAGCTGTGCCGGCCTTTGAGACGCTGACTGCGCTTCTGCCTTAAGTCAAAGTGAGCACTTTTAATTTTTTTCATCCTCCCCTTGCGCTATAGCCCAGACAAGTGCAAACACGGGACCCCTTTTCTACACCACGGCAAAATAATATTAAGGCGATTCACACTTTCTTTTGCACGTATACGATTATGAGGTTCTCACCCCGGATTATGAAGACACGCACAGGAGTGGAGGACTGACAGTGCCATCACAGCCGATTAATGGCGAGGACGTCTCACCAGTCTACACAAGACCCACCGCGACTGTCGTCAAAAGGCGATCATAACGTCAGCGAACACATCTCTCTATACTATATAAAAGAAAAAGGCAACTTTCCTTTCTTTACAACTTTTTTCCTTTTGTTCCAAACTAAAGCCTTTCTCGCTTAACACTGCAGAGGACACAAAACTAATTTTCTTTAAATGCCGGTAAGGCACATTACCAGAGGCACAAATTTGAACGTTCACATAGAAAATGTAATTTCTATACCACAGCCGTCGTGTAGCGCCTTTCAAAAGGGATCTACTACCGAGAGATGATCCATATATATTTTAGCTGCTGTTAGTTACTTACCTGTTGTGTTACACAGTCTTTAAAATGTAGTTTACCCGCAACCACTCCAGTAGTGCTCAATGTACCTGTACTTCTTAAAACGTTAATGTTTTACTGTTTAATAACTTATAGACTATATTTTATTATTTCTCCCTTGCACTCAGTGA
Source organism: Polypterus senegalus (assembly GCF_016835505.1). Classification (NCBI taxonomy): domain Eukaryota; kingdom Metazoa; phylum Chordata; class Cladistia; order Polypteriformes; family Polypteridae; genus Polypterus; species Polypterus senegalus. Next base: position 31,100,119 of record NC_053168.1, on the reverse strand, counting down.
CCAAAGCTATACACACACATATATAAAAGCTATACACACAAGTATATGTATGTGTATATATATGTATGTATGTGTGTATATATATATATATATATATATATACACACACACATCTACATTATATATATATATATATATATATATATATATATATATATATATCTATATATATATATATATATATATATATATATATATATAGATATATATATATATATATATATATATACACACACACACACACACATACATACATACATACACACATATATATAATTTGTGTGTGTGTATGTATGTATGTGTGTATATATATGTAGATAGATATGTATATATATATATGTGTGTATATGTAGATATGTATATAGATATGTAGATATGAAGATATGTATGTGTATATATGTGTATATATATGTATGTATGTATGTATGTGTGTGTGTGTGTGTATATATATATATATATATGACAGCAGCAATCCAAGCTGTGAGAAAACAGTAAAACGGAGGCGTGTCAGACGTCGTGGTACATTTTCTGATGCAGCTAGACGAAAAAACTTTGTGGCGCTGCGCCAAATACACAAAACAATTACTTTGACAATCATGTTATATTAATTTTAAAATGTTTCCTTTTCTTTTCATAACTTCTTTAACACACTACTTCTCTCGCTGCCAAGCGGGTATATATATATATATATATATATATATATATATATATATATATATATATATATATATAGATAGAGATATATATATATAGATAGATATGAGAACAACATATATATATATATATATATATATATATATATATATATATATATAGATATATATATATATATATAGATAGAGAGATGAGAACAACACTCATATCAATGACAAAACAATTACATTAACAATCATGTTACGTTATTTTTAAAATTTTTCCTTTTCTTTTTCGTACCTTCTTTAACACACTACTTCTCCGCTGCGAAGCGCAGGTATTCTGCTAGTGTATGTATATATGTGTGTGTGTATATATGTGTATATGTATAGATATGTATATATATATATATGTTTATGTGTGTGTGTGCAAATATATATATGTATTTATATATATATATGTATTTATATATATATATATATATGACAGCAACACTCATCACTCACAACAGTGACAAAACAATTAAACAATTACATTGACAATCATGTTACGTATTTTCAAAATGTTTCCTTTTCTTTTCATTGCTTCTTTAACACACTACTTCTCCGCTGCGAAGCGCGGGTATTTTGCTAGTATATAATAATATAGAGAGAGATTTTAAGAGTGTCCCATATTTCTAAATGTCTAATCTGGCAACCCTAGTCTTGAGGACTGAGACAGCATTATTATTGTTAATAATATATTAATATAATATAATAATATTAATATATAAAACCATTTTACAGTCCCTCCCTTTCAAAGATACAAAAGGACAGTGGGAAAAGGATCTCTTACTCAAATTTCAGAAAAGGAGTGGAAAGTAGCAATGCACAGAATTCACTCGAGCTCCATATACACAAAGCATAGAATTATTCAACTCATAATTATATATCGAGCACATCGCTCTTGTTTGAAATTGTCTGAAATGTTTCCAGGGCGAGATTCAACCTGCAAATGCTGCAATCGAGCTCCAGCCTCACTAAGCCACATGTTTTGGGCCTGCACCAAATTAACATCATTCTGGACCAAAATCGTTAAATGTGTTTCAGACAGCCATGGTGTCACAATCCCTCCTAATCTACTAACAGCTGTGATTGGTGGACTCCTCCCAGAGGGGCTTAAAGTGGAGGAGGACAAACAAACTGTGATCGCCTTTATTTCACTCTTAGCACGTAGGCTTATCTTGGTCAATCCTAACTCTCCTCTTCTAAGTCAGCGGGTAACTGATGTTATATACTATTTGAAACTGGAAAAAATCTAATTTGCATTTAGAGGATCTGTACAAAACTCTTTCAAAACCTGGCAGGATCTAATCAATAAATATTTTAGAATAAGCATTTCAATTGAGGAAGCAGGTTCTCTCTCCACTGTTTTACTCCATTTATCTTTATTCATGTATTAATTTATCTATTTACTTATTTTTACTAACTTTAAGTTTTACTCTGCTGGCCCAGCTCTCTTTCTCAGGGCTGGGGGTTGCTTTGTTTCAAAACTTTTTTTTGTAAAAGTTGAGTTATTTGTATGGAATGCTGTTTGATTTTAATAAAATCAATACAATAAATAAAATAATAAATAAATAAAAGAGGTGCCCCAACTCTCTCTTAGGGAATCCTGGTGGTCTGTCGCTTGATTACAGATAAGAAGACCAGTGAAATATTATGATCCTCAATACCACAGCAAAAATACCAATCCCGTTCATTGGCTTTTTATTAAAGTACTTCCATTATTTAAGTGAATCTTGTTCCTTTTTCTGTAATAGAATATAAAATATTTAAAAACTAACAGTAATGCCAGCTTTAGAACAGTGGTATATTCAACAAGTCTCATTTAAGTAAACTAATATTGGCATTCATAAATTAAAAAATAGAAAATGTAACGAAGGGCTTGAATTTTAACGTGTGATAGACATGGGGGATTCCCCAAGTGTAACAACAAACTGCGGGATGTTAGAATCTTGGGAGGGTTTTCAGCATAGGGTTTATAAAAATGGAGTGCCTGATTTATCTTACTGTGTGCAAATACTACAATAATTCTCTGACATTTTCTCTCCAGTGACTGAAGAATACAGTTTAAAATCAACACTAAAAATAAAAATTCAAACATTATTATAATTATAGATTTTGTAACTTTTGCTATTGTAAGGTTTATATTTGCATCATTAGCTGGTTAAAAACATACTTCATAATGAGTCATATTTAATGGATGAGTACAGAATAAATCAGATTTCAAATGTCATAAACTCCTGGTGCTCCATGTTTATTACATTTGCCCAAATTTTGCCTCTTCAAACTTGTTCATTTTTATATTACTCAGATATTTCAGAACTCTTGTAAAAGAGCCTTTGTTGTGCTGTTTTCACTTCATTGCACTCTTAAAGCATGTATGAATCTATTTCTGAACTCCATAATAAGATAGAAGTGACAATAATGAAAGCCTTAGTGTGTGTGTGTGTGTCTGTTTTGGGCTTTTCTTCAATAACAACTACAATCCCTGTAATTGTGTATTAAAATTCTCCTGCTTTGAACACAAAGCCTTTTCCGACCTGACTTGTGCTCTTTTCTTTTCTGACATGTGTTGGTGCAGACCTTTTATATTGTAGCACCCCGAGGTCCAGTCCTGAAGAGGAACTCGTACTTTGGGTCACCGAGGAAATTCCCAGAGACTGAGGGGATACTTGGATAAGCCGGGTAAAGCACCAGAACCTGAGGAGCGTGTGGCTGCTGGTGAGCTTTGGATGTGGACCCTGGCCTTAGGTTGGCTCATGGAGCCAGGGGATAGTGTGGCAGATGAGCTGCCTCTGGGTGAGTGAAGTGTGGCATAACTGGATGGCATGTATGTGCGGGCAAAATGGATGAAATAGTTGAGAGTGCATGGAATTGTATAAGATCAGAGCAGTGTGGGAGAGTGCCGGTCAAAGAATCCAACAGATATTTTAATGGTCACTTGCCATCAGTCTGGCATAAAGTGTTCATTTCATTGCTCTGTCTGCCTGGATTGTTACACTATGTAGGTTTTATTTGCATTTTTCTCACATATTATTGGATTTTCCTATGTAATTCTGCCTCTCATAGTCACATACAAGTGCGGTACCAACTTTCATTCGGTACTACCGATAATATAAAAAAGCTGGTACTGTTACAATTTTGGGATTTTGATATTGAATTGGTACTGAAGTTAGCAGCACTTGTGACATCCCTAGTCTGGACCATGGAATAAAACTGCAGAACTCAGAAGCATAGTTGTTATTCTGATTTCAGATGTGGGGTTGGGTCAAATCAGATTATGAAGGCTGCTTCGTATGTATAATTTAAAAATGTGGGAGTGACCATTTTGGACAGAAAATGGGAGGGGATTTTTATGCTAATTATGCATTGTGCCTTCTTTACTTATTGTTTAAAACAGATGCTTAAACAAAGAGCCCAAGAGCATGCTTCACTCTCATGGAATGCTTGAGAAGGGTACCAATCTGGATTTCGATGAGAAGATTCTGGTAGGCTTCGGCTTCGGTACAGGGCTGAGGTTAGGGTTGGGGATTGTTTTAGACTGTCATTTTTAATCATTTTCTGTCTCTTTGTAGCGTAGAGGAGCCTATAAGGTGCTTCCATGATAACTGAATGAGTAGAATTTGTTTCAATTTTATTGACAAAGATTCTCAATTGTGCTTTTCCTCTTACATTCAGGTCTCTTTGGTTTCTCCTTGTTTGGAGCTATGCTTGTTTCCTACTTAAGGTTCTCTCTGTGCCATCTTTGCACTTCATCTCCTGGACTTTCCTATTCTATTCTTTTCACAGTGTTTTCCATTGTCCTTAATATTTTAACAGCATTCACAGATGAAATAAAGCACTGAAGAGTCTATGGTTAGTAATTAACAGACAAAAATCAGTTTTTCTAACATAGATTTACTTTCTTCCTTCTTCTGTGCATTCTACAATATCATAACTATGTACTAAAATCCCCAAGTATATGACATCTACAAGGGGAAAACCAAAAATACCTGGAATTGGTCAATAGTGTGGGAATAGAGTGAAGTTCTCAAATACTAATATGCCTCTAAGTAGAATAACCACAGTCTGGTTAATCAGTCTGTCAAGTGGCATCATGCTGAGCTGATTTGGTTCATATTTCTGACATGTCATGCACAAGTTTTGGGTAATTTTTTTTTGTCCAAGCCACCATGACAGATTTTCACTTGACAATGATGATTGCCTTTTTTTCAAAATCTACGGACTTGTTCATAAAATGTTTGTCCCCCGTAGACAGACTGTTAATACCCTGGCTTGGCACGAAAAAAATCATTCATTTTTTAAGATGAACCTGGAGATACATGCAAAAGGCGAACCAAATGAGAGACAAGAATCAAATTCAGAACTCAAGCAAGAAGTCAAAACCAGGCAAGCCACGAATATCAATAGCAAAAAGAGTATTCCTTTTTTATGTGTAAAACATTTATCAGCAGATCAGATAAAGTTTGTTGCAAACGCTGACCTCTTATGCTGTTGTGCTGATGAATTTGAGGTCACGACCACAGAGAGCACACCCCTGAAAGGACTAGACCCTAGTTACGGTTATTAAAAATGATGTCTAATATAGAAAAAGCCATAATACCCTAAAATTCAGCCCTGATCAATCAGCAACATTACACTGAGCTGCTGAGTCATGAATGGGAAAACATCAGGAAGAAACGTCCAGAGAAGCGGCACACCCAGAGTTGGATTTGCACCATGACAATACATCTCCACACACAGTGTTGTCAAACAAAGAGTATTTGAGTAAAAACAATGTGACTGTTACCTCATATTTCACATATTCACCTGATCTCACTCCCCGTGACTTCTTTTTGTTCCCAAAATTAAAATTGAGACTGAAGAGAATAAGATTTTGCTAACATGGAAGAATTCCAGGAAAAAATGCAGAAGGCTGTAGACATGGTAACAAAAGATGAGTACAGGAAATGTTTTGTGGAATGGGGGAAGCGCTGGGACAAGTGTATTGTATTTCAAGGAGAGGATTTTGAAGGTGACTTAAAGGGAATTGCCATAAGTTTTATAATAAAAGCTTTTTTTATTAACAAGTCGGGGAATGTTAGGGTTCTCCCTCATATACCTGGACTGAGCCCACACTAACACAGAATGTATGCAAACTCAATAAAGCAGAAAGCATAATATTACATTCATTCCTATTATTTCAGTTATTTTTTTGTTTTTTCATACAGCACCCTTCACACTGACTCCCTCAGAGCATTGTACAAATTAAAACCCAACAATGATGTAAACAAAGAAAACTACAGTGAACATTAAGCACTGTGGCGGACAGCCGGGTCCCATGCCCAGCAGAGATGCCCCTGCTGCTTCTGTTCTGGGGGAGCAACCATGGGCAGCTTAATACCTCCCCCGGGACGCTTGGTGGCAGCCTCCTTGGCGGACAGTGATCCCCCAGCCTGTCGCATGGCTCCACGGGAGATGGAGTCCTCCACAGCCTGGCTGGGGGCTCAGATGGCCACTAGGGGGAGCTGCATGGAATCAGCAGCATGACTGGACGAATCTTCAGCCCCACCCGGTGGTCAAGCACCTGAAACGCTTCTGGGTGGGCTTTAAAAACGGCCAGCCACCACCACTCTAGGGGGACAGCGTTGGGAGGAGGAGGACTAAGCTTCAGGAGGAGTGGTGGTAGAGGAGAGAAAAAGATTATTTTGGTGTTGCAGGTGTGTTTTAGGACTGTGTATTGCTTGTGGGTCACGGGGAAGACGTGCGCCCACGGGTGAAGAAAAATAAAAGTTTGTTTATTTTTATATGTGCCTCCGTGTCCGTCTGTGTCAGGTTAGGCGCCTATATAGCACCTTTGTTACAGCACATAATAACATATTTCACATATTTACCATGTATAAATGGTGCAGCGGTTTGGGTTGCTGCAGCTCCCAGGTTCAAATCCCAGCTGTTGTCTGCTGATTTTTGTTTTTTAGTTTTCTCCCACATCTGACAGATGACCAGGCTACACTAGTGTTAATAAGTGTGTTCAGTGACTACCTTCACCCAGTGCAGATCTGAATCCCATCTTAAATTTAATGACGCTCTTTAACCCTGCATAAGACTAATTGTGTTTTAGAAATAATGAATAAATGGCTTAAGGCCTGTTAATAATGAAGCTGTTTGCTTGTCTTGTCTTTTCCAGCTATGCTTAGGGTAGATTTCAAAATCATTATTTCACCATATAAAACCTTAAATGGCCAAAGTTCTGCTTAGTTACAGTGGTATGAAAAACTATTTGCCCCCTTCCTGATTTCTTATTCTTTTGCATGTTTGTCACACAAAATGTTTCTGATCATCAAACACATTTAACCATTAGTCAAATATAACACAAGTAAACACAAAATGCAGTTTTTAAATGATGGTTTTTATTATTTAGGGAGAAAAAAAAATTCAAACCTACATGGCCCTGTGTGAAAAAGTAATTGCCCCCTGAACCTAATAACTGGTTGGGCCACCCTTAGCAGCAATAACTGCAATCAAGCGTTTGCGATAACTTGCAAGGAGTCTTTTACAGCGCTCTGGAGGAATTTTGGCCCACTCATCTTTGCAGAATTGTTGTAATTCAGCTTTATTTGAGGGTTTTCTAGCATGAAGCGCCTTTTTAAGGTCATGCCATAGCATCTCAATTGGATTCAGGTCAGGACTTTGACTAGGCCACTCCAAAGTCTTCATTTTGTTTTTCTTCAGCCATTCACAGGTGGATTTGCTGGTGTGTTTTGGGTCATTGTCCTGTTGCAGCACCCAAGATCACTTGAGCTTGAGTTGATGAACAGATGGCCGGACATTCTCCTTCAGGATTTTTTGGTAGAAAGTAGAATTCATGGTTCCATCTATCACAGCAAGCCTTCCAGGTCATGAAGCAGCAAAACAACCCCAGACCATCACACTACCACCACCATATTTTACTGTTGGTATGATGTTCTTTTTCTGAAATGCTGTGTTCCTTTTACGCCAGATGTAACGGACATTTGCCTTCCAAGAAGTTCAACTTTTGTCTCATCAGTCCACAAGGTATTTTCCCAAAAGTCTTGGCAATCATTGAGATGTTTCTTATCAAAATTGAGATGAGCCCTAATGTTCTTTTTGCTTAACAGTGGTTTGCGTCTTGGAAATCTGCCATGCAGGCCGTTTTTGCCCAGTCTCTTTCTTATGGTGGAGTCGTGAACACTGACCTTAATTGAGGCAAGTGAGGCCTGCAGTTCTTTAGACGTTGTCCTGGGGTCTTTGTGACCTCTCGGATGAGTCGCCTCTGCGCTCTTGGGGTAATTTTGGTCGGCCGGCCACTCCTGGGAAGGTTCACCACTGTTCCATGTTTTTGCCATTTGTGGATAATGGCTCTCACTGTGGTTCGCTGGAGTCCCAAAGCTTTAGAAATGGCTTTATAACCTTTACCAGACTGATAGATCTCAATGACTTCTGTTCTCATTTGTTCCTGAATTTCTTTGGATCTTGGCATGATGTCTAACTTTTGAGGTGCTTTTGGTCTACTTCTCTGTGTCAGGCAGCTCCTATTGAAGTGATTTCTTGATTGAAACAGGTGTGGCAGTAATCAGGCCTGAGGGTGGCTACGGAAATTGAACTCAGGTGTGATACACCACAGTTAGGTTATTTTTGAACAAGGGGGCAATTACTTTTTCACACAGGGCCATGTAGGTTTGGATTTTTTTCTCCTAAATAATAAAAACCATCATTTAAAAACTGCATTTTGTGTTTACTTGTGTTATATTTGACTAATGGTTAAATGTGTTTAATGATCAGAAACATTTTGTGTGACAAACATGCAAAAGAATAAGAAATCAGGAAGGGGGCAAATAGTTTGTCACACCGCTGTATCTAAATTTTTCATTACTTGCAAACTTAAGTGCGCATTAAGATCTCAAGATGCCGGTCTACTTATGATTCTAGTTATTAATAAAATAACGTTGGGAGCTCAAGTTTTTATATACAGGGCCCTGAAACTGTGGAATGGCCTGCCTGCCACTATAAGCGGAAGTTTAAATCAAGGCTGAAGACTATTTCAGTTTAACAAACCATGACTAGAGCTGCTGATTAGCTGTGCATAATGCATCTCTGTTGTTAGTCATTAGCTCTATAATAGAAGTAAGTCAATATTTATAGACTGTTACTAACCCTCAGCTATTCAGTTTCACTTCTTTATATCCTCATGTGATACTTGGTGCTACTGCTCTACTGAAAAGTTGTTTGCCTGCCATTAAAGTCATCTCAGATAAAGGAGCACAGAAATCATCGGGGCGAAGGGTCCTTTCATCTGAACTGTAGAATGGCCAGTAAGGGGAAGGCAGCTCGATGGCCAAGGTCTCCAGGACTCTGACTGTGTCTGGCTTGTCTCTGACTCCTGTTCTGCAATCTGGCAGCGTTTCTAAAATGACACAATGGGCAGATATAATTTTTAGTTTTGTTAATTAGGTTCTTCGTTGTATATGGTGTATTTGAACAAATCTGTATCCTTATATATGACATTTCTGTGTTTGGTGAGTGGTATAATCTATTCTTGCATTTTGCATTGACAGTTGTCCCGGTCCCAGGTGTCCTACACTTGGTAAAGAGTGCTGTACAAGAACTGGTTTGTACTGTTGTATTTCTGAGGTGGCCATGACAGATTGGCCATCTAACTATGTGAAGAGGATTACTTGGGTTCTGTTTTGTGATTTATATTTACCCTGTTTTTTGACACCCATTGCACACCCAACCTACATGGAAGGGGGGTCTCTGTAGGAAGTGTCTTTCCCAAGATTTCGTCCACTTTTTTCCCTACAAGTTTTTTTTTTTGTGGGGAGTTTTTTCTTGTCTTCTTAAAGGGTGTGACAGTGAGGCTCTTCTCCACCTCTCCAACCCTCAGGTACGACTCCAGACACTGGATAAAAGTCCAAGACTTTTTATTAATTAAGAATAATGTGCACAAAGCATCCTCCACACTACTCATAAATTAAATAAACAACAACACTATTTTCTCTCCTCCTCGCCCAGACACTTCGCCACTCTACCTCCCAGCTCAGCTCAGTCTCAGGGCTTCCCCACAATCCTTTTATACACCCTGACCCGGAGGTGTTCCTGCCCAATCAGTCCACAGTTCCTTATTCCTTCCAGGTCAGGGTAAACAGTCCTTTTCTTCAACCCGGGATCACGTCGTTCCTTCCTGTCACGTGACCGTGACATACTCCTGGGTTATAGGGAACATAAGAGCCCACGAGCCCCCCTACAGCGACTCCCGGTGGCCCCCAAGGTATCCAGCAGGGCTGTGTATAAACACTACATAGTCCATGAGGCCCTGCTGGAACTCGGGGCATGATCCTGCTGTCGGGAGAGCTAATCCTGGCGGCCTGGGGGTGAGGGCCGGAGCACGAAGCCGGCAGTCCTCCACAGGGGTATCAAAAAACAGGGCCTGTTAAAGGCCATTGAAACATTCAGTGTGTGATTTGGGGCTATAGAAGAAATACATTGTTATTGTTGTCCTCTGTAGCTCACTGTAGAGTGGTCAGATTTGATCATGAAATGAATTATAAGAGCAGGTGGATATGATGTTATAAGTTGAGGTGATGAGTTGCATGTTGGTGGTCAAAAGACAGAGCAAAAAATTCTGGTTCATCAGCTGGCGGTTTCATTGTGATTGGTGCCATCCTCAATAGTATATAGTAGTTATAGGCCTTTCATATCAGGTATCTGTTTCTAGAAGATTTCTTTATGTAAAACAAACCTTTCTTTGTAATGATTTGGTATCTCTTTGTCTTAAAGTCAGTTAATGCCTGACAGCCTCCCTTACTCCAATAAACAGTGTACAAAATATAAAGACTGGCTTTCAGGGTTTCCTGCAGAGTGAAAATTCTGATCCTGCGTCTATAAAAGAGATAATAAACCAAAATCTGAAAAATACTCTTCATTATACTGAGTAGGTGTGGTTAATTGTATATGTTCATCATTTTTAGATATTGTATGTAAGATGGTGAATGTTTAATGTTAACAAAGAAGATGGAGAGAGACAGGCAATGTGCAGACATTTTTCACTAATTCTAAGCAGTAAGCTGGTTAATGTAATTTTCAGTTTATTCAATTTAATTTAAAATATATAACATATTTTCCTATTAGTCCTATCCAATTAATTCCTCCATAATACCATCAAGACATGTTTTGAAAGTCCCTAAAGTCTTACTGTCTACCAGACTACATGGTGGCTTATTCCAAGTGTCTATTGTTCTCTATGTAAAGAAAAACATTCTAATGTTTCAGCAAAATTTACCCTTAACAAGTTATGAAACTGTGTCCTCAACTTTAAAAGCAACTGTCTCAATCCACTGGACTAATACCCGTCATAATTTTAAACACTTCAGTCATTTCACATCTTAATCTTTTTTGCTTAAACTGAAAAGGCTCAGCTCTTTTAATCTTTCTTCATAATTCATCCCCTGTAGCCCTGGAATCAGCCTAGTTACTCTTCTCTGGACTTCATCTACTGCTGTTATGTCCATTTTGTAGCCTGGAGACCAAAACTGTACGCAATACTCCACAAGAGGTCTCACCAGTGTGTTATAAAGCTTCAACAGAAGATCTTGGACTTGTACTCCACACATCAAGGCACTACATAACCTCACATTCTGTTAGCTTTCTTAATGGCTTCTGAACACTGTCTGGTAATTGATAGTGTCAAGTCTACTGCAACTCCTAAGTCCTTCTCATAAGATGTGCTTTCAGTTTTCAGAACTTCTATTGTTTATTCAGACCTAATATTTTTACTTCCTCCGTATAATACTTTACATTTGCTGACATTAAATTTCATTTGCCACAAATCTACCCAACCGTGTTCTTGCCATGTATTGCTCATTCTTACCCTTAATAATTCCTTCCATTAACATACCTGAGAGATTCATGTTAGGCCTACTGGCCTATAGTTACGCTGATCTGCCTGATCACCCTTTTTATATATTTGCCATTTTTCAGGACTGTGTTAGAATATGGAAGCTTCTTTCACTTTACTTTCCTTCTACTCTGATGGTCCTGGTGAGGGTGTTGGTGACAACAAGCCAAGTTGAATATGAACTCAATGGTTTCAATTTTTGCTGCATTTGTTTGTTTTTGCATTCAACAATACATGTAAATCTGTATAAACACAATTCAACTCATCCTTCTAAGTTAATTATAAATGAATAACAAACATTAAGGATTCAATAAGTAGCGCCCATGACTTTTTTCTGGCTCACCTATTGGTGATTATGATGTCACAAAATGTCTATAATGGAGTCAGCCAGTGTGCATTCAGTTTTTGAGATTCTCTACAAAGTCCTACAGTAAGCAGAATGCATATGAAAAACTCCATTACTGTTATAGTGGGGTGCAAATTGGCAAACAAATAAACAATGGAAAATGAAGGCTTTCTGTTAGAGAAGAATGAACAACAAAGGTTTAAAAAGGCACTGGTCAATACACAAATAAATTGTGAGGGAACCAATCACCAGAATTTCAAAATGAGAGGCAAAAGTTTAATTTAAAATGTCCAAAGCAAAGATTGTAATACTAGGCTTATAATTTTAAGTGTAAATTTAAATTCAAGCTTATATTTCCTATGCAGCTGGATCCTGGACTTCTTGACAGAGAGACCCCAGGCAGTTTGCAGAAACACCACCTCCGGCACCATTACATGGAATACTGGTGCCCCCCAGGGCTGCATACTGAGCCCACTATACTGAGCCCACAACTGCATGGCTAAATAAAGCTCTAACACCATCATTAAAATTGCTGATGGCACAACGGTGGGTTGGGTTGTATCAGCAATAGTGATGAGTCAGTTTACAGAATGGAGATACGACAACTGGCAGATGCAAGTGCAACAATCTTTCTCTTAATATGGAGAAGACGAAACTGATGATCATTGACTTCAGTAGGGCTCATGCTGTCCACATGCCACTGCACATCGAGGGCTCAGTGGTAAAATCAGTCAAGAGCACCAATGTTATGTTTCAGGCAGGATTCCCTTCCCTTGGCTGGAGTTCAAAGTCTTCTTTAATGACTGTGTTGTTCATTTTTGATTATTTTATTTATGTTAAAAGTTACTTTTGTGAATTATTTACATTATTCTTTGTATTTGATTTTGTCTGTTAGCCTTTGTTAGGTGCCCTGTCTTTTGTGAATGGTTCCCCTGGAGGCGGGACCCCCTGCCCACAGTTTCCTGACGGTTCATTAGAATGTGCTTGGGAAATGTGGAGTGTTTATTGTGTCTTTTGCTTGTGCTTATAGTGATTACTGGATTTTTGACCCTCTCATGTTTTTTTTTTTTTTATTGTTATTTTACCATTGGATTATTGTTGTGGGACTTTGCTTTGTTTCAGGAAACTTTTGTGCTCTTTTGTTACCGAACATTTTTGTATTAATAAATCTTTGTATTTTTAAAGACTCTACATGGCCCTTTGTGTTACTAGCCAGGGTTTTTTGGCTGTGTTTTCCCCCCTCTAGTGGCAATTTTTGGAAGTGTTTGGTGCTTATATGCTTTGGGACTATTGAGTACATAGCAAGCAAATTCCTTGGTGTGCCACCTGTATGTGGAAGGGCCAACTTGTGATGAGTCAGTAGGGCGGTCTAACCTACACAATGGAGACAAAAAGAACACTCCAAGCAACTCGGTGAAAAGGGGATTGAAAAGCACAAGTCAGGGGATGGAGATGAGAAAATATCCAAGTCAGTGAATATCCATTGGAGTCCAGTTAAATCAATCATTAAGAAATAAAACGTGCATGGCACAGCTGTAACTCTGCCTAGAGCAGGCCGTCGACAAAAGCTGTGTGATCCTGCAAGAAGAAGACACGTGAAGAAGACCACCAAGAGACCTTTGAGAACCATGAAGGAGATTATAAGTCAAGGGGGATGAGATTGGAAAGGCTGTGCAGACAGCAACTGTTGCTTCGCCAGTCACTGCCTTATGAGAGAGTGGCAAAGAGAAAGCCACTGTTAAAAAATAAGCCCATGAGATCTTGGCTAGAATTTGCCAGAAGGCACGAGAGTCTCTGAAATCAGCTGGAAAACGGTTTTTAGTTCTGATGAGACTACAACCAAGTTTTTTGGCCATCAGGCTAAATGCTATATCAAATACTGCACCTTGTCAACAGGACATCACATTGAGGGAAATGCTTGGCAATGGAAGGCTTGTGAGAGTAGAAGGGAAAAAGAATACAGTAAAACAACAGAGAAATCCTGGAGGAAAACCTGATGCACTCCTCAACAACCCTGTATTATCGTGATATTCTCCTCTGATTACCCTTGTTTCCTTTTCCTAGGAATTATATAATTTTACCAGGTTCAGATTGGTCTACTCTCACACTTTAGAATTAATATACACATACTGTACATAGATATATACACATACGCACAGACCCTAACCACACAAGTACCTATAAATAATGTATACACAGCCAGTTATTTGCTAGCACTTTAACCCACGCAAGTGCTGTATGAATTACACGTACGCTGTCTTTCTCTAGTACTTCAAGAGACTTACTTGAAGGCATGAACAACGTACAGTATCTTAGATATATCTCAGACCTAAACATTACTTTTGGTCTCCAAGAATATATTCAAAAATACAAAGGCTCAACATCCTTGGCTATAGGCCGTTTATCAACCAATGAATGTCTTACTTTAATGCATTCTTCATTATTGGACAGAGCTCTATGTCCTTAGCTGATAAACCTTGCAGTCTGGATCATATGGCACTTCTGTACTGCTCCTCGTGACCTAAATATATTTACCTTATTACTTCAATCACTTTACATATAAAGACAAAGTACAGAACATTAAAAGCAATGTTGTATTTATTACATGAATAATAATAAACCAAATAGAACAAGGAATAATAGAAAATAAGATTGATCATAAAGTCTGGATATATACACTTAAAAAAGCCTACTGCCAAGGATGAATGTTCCAGGGCAGTTTTTTAATTCAGCAATTAATGTTCATGAAATGATTTAGCTAACGATCAGATGAAACTGGTCACACGTGTTTTTGTTTCTTCTTCTGATTAAGCTGAAATCAAACAAATCACCAAGACCAGATAATATTTACCCTTGAGTTCTTAAGGAGACTAGTGAGTACATATATAAACCCTTGACACATATTACTGCGCACTGGAGAGATTCCGAGGGACTGGAAAATGGCAAATATCATCCCATTATATAAAAAGGGTGACAGGGCAGATCCAAGCAACTATAGGCCAGTAAGCTTAACATGCATCACAGGAAAATGAATGGAAGGAATTATTAAGGATAAGATTGAGCAACACATGGCAAGGACAGGAGTTATTCTGAACAGTCAGCATGGGTTCAGAAGAGGGAGGTCGTGTTTTACTAACATGCTGGAATTCTATGAGGAGGCAACAAAAGGATACGATCAAAGTGAAGCATATGATATTATTTATCTGGACTTTCAGAAAGCATTTGATAAGGTGCCACATGAGAGGTTGGGCATCAAACTAAAAGAAGTGGGAGTTCAGGGTGATGTTTTCAGATGGGTGCAGAATTGGCTCAGACACAGGAAGCAGAGGGTGATGGCGTAAGGAACCTCATCAGAACTGGCCGATGTAAAGAGTGATGATCCATAGGGGTCAGTGATAGGGCCACTGCTATTTTTAATATATATATATATATATATATATATATATATATATATATATATATATCTATATAATAAAAGGCAAAGCCCTCACTCACTCACTCACTCACTGACTCATCACTAATTCTCCAACTTCCCGTGTAGGTAGAAGGCTGAAATTTGGCAGGCTCATTCCTTACAGCTTACTTACAAAAGTTGGGCAGGTTTCATTTCGAAATTCTACGCCTAATGGTCATAACTGGAAGGTATTTTTCTCCATTAACTGTAATGGAGTTGAGCTGGAATGACGTGGGGGGGCGGAGGTTCGTGTGACATCATCACGCCTCCCACGTAATCACGTGAACTGACTGTCAACGCAGTGCGTAGAAAACCAGGAAGACCTCCAAAAAGCGCTTAAGAAAACATGCATTATATAATTGAGAAGACAGCGAAAAACAATAAGAAGCGAGCGATTGACATATACTACCATATTCATGAGTGCTGCTACCTCGGAAAGAAAGCAAGGTGCAAACCTAAACTTTAAATTAAGTTCATAGACAGGCTACGCTGGCGTTTCTCATGCCCACAGGTAATGCGGGATACAAGTTTAATGAGAGGGCGCAGGATATAAACGAGAGTTTTGATCACTTTGTAACTAAGTTAAAATTGTAGGTGAAGGGGTGTGCTTATGCAAATTCCGAGAGACTGTGTTTGTGGGGGATTGACGGATAAGGCGGGGTGGGGAGTCACGTCATCATCTCCCCTCCCATTCATCCCATTTCACTCTGAGTTGAGCTCTGCGCCGCCGTCTTCCGAAGCAACTTCATCAGACTGCCACCAAATACTCCCAGAAAAATCCACAAGTTAATACACACGCTGTCTCTCGAGTTTCTCCACACTGAATCCTCCAGACACTACTTACAAAAGGTTACATTGACAATCGTGTTACGTTATTTTTAAAATCTTTCCTTTTCTTAGCACAAGCACAGCTGAGAAGCTTCGATGCATGTGCTCCATAACGCGTTAAAAAATAATGCATTTAATCACACTTTGCATTACAAGCAAAGGGAGCTTTGTCAATGCATGATTTCCTGGTACACGATTACATTGATCAGCGCATCCCGATTCCTTTTACCCTCGCACCACCTTAGTTTGAGAAGACGTATGAAAAAATATGAGGTTAACACAGAAAAACAGATCACCAATTCAAGCTTTATGAATAATCGATTCGCCATCAATAATTGTTTTGGTAAAGCCATCCTCCTTCCATTTTATAATTTTTCCGCCACTAGCCATGATTAAATGAACGGTAAATAAAGTAAGAGCAAAGCGAGGGCGACTTATTTAGGCAGGCATATATATGATAGCAACACTCATGACAATGTCAAAAATGTTACGTTATTATTAAAATGTTTCCTTTTCTTTTTCATTACTTCTTTAACACACTACTTCTCGCTGGTAGCGGGTATTTTGCTATATATATAATATATGAATGACCTCCAAAGAGCGCTGAGACTTTTGATATCATGAACGTGTCTGCAAAACTGGGGTCTCCTGCCCAGCAAAAGTCGAGCAGCCAGCGCGTGCATAGCTGTGCCGGCCTTTGAGACGCTGACTGCGCTTCTGCCTTAAGTCAAAGTGAGCACTTTTAATTTTTTTCATCCTCCCCCTGCGCTATAGCCCAGACAAGTGCAAACACGGGACCCCTTTTCTACACCACGGCAAACTAATATTAAGGCGATTCACACTTTCTTTTGCACGTATACGATTATGAGGTTGTCAGCTTGGATTATGAAGACACGCACACGAGTGGAGGACTGACAGTGCCATCACAGCCGATTAATGGCGGGGCGTCTCACCAGTCTACACAAGACCCACGCGACTGTCCCCAAAAAGCGATCATAACGTCAGCGAACACATCTCTCTATACTATATAAAACAAAAAGGCAACTTTCCTTTCTTTACACCTTTTTTCCTTTTATCCCAAACCAAAGCCTTTCTCTCTTAACACTGCAGAGGACACAAAACTAATTTTCTTTAAATGCCGGTAAGGCACATTACCAGAGGCACAAATTTGAATGTTCACATAGAAAATGTAATTTCTATACCACAGCCGTCGTGTAGCGCCTTTCAAAAGGGATCTACTACCGAGAGATGATCCATATACATTTTAGCTGCTGTTAGTTACTTACCTGTTGTGTTACACAGTCTTTAAAATGTAGTTTACCATAACCACTCCAGTAGTGCTCAATGTACCTGTACTTCTTAAAACGTTAATTTTTACTGTTTAATAACTTATAGACTATATTTCATTATTTTTCCCTTGCACTCGGTGACCAAAGCTATACACACACATATAGACACATACAAACATACACACAAGTATATGTATGTGTATATATATGTATGTATGTGTATATATATATATATATATATATATACAAACACACACCCCATCTACATTTTATATATATATACACACACACACATACATACATACACACATATATATAATTTGTGTGTGTGTATGTATGTGTGTGTATATATGATGTAGATAGGTATGTATATATATAAGTGTATATGTAGATATGTATATAGATATGAAGATATGTATGTGTATATATATATGTATATATATATGTGTGTGTGTGTGTGTGTGTGTGTGTATATATATGTGTATATATATATGTATGTATGTGTGTGTGTGTGTGTGTGTGTGTGTGTATATATATGACAGAAGCAATCCAAGCTGTGAGAAAACACTAAACAGGAGGCGTGTCAGACGTCGTGGTACATTTTCTGATGCAGCTACGAAAACAACTTTGTGGCGCTGCGCCAAATACACAAAACAATTACTTTGACAATCATGTTACATTATTTTTAAAATGTTTCTTTTCTTTCTCTTTCCTTCTTTAACACACTACTTCTCGCTGCCAAGCTGGTATATATATATATATATATATATATTGTCACACACTGCGCATGGGAGGCAGCTAAAGGGCTCAGTGAAGGCAGTTCTGAGCCATGCGGGATGTGGCAGAGCGCACTAACTCTCTTTCTCACTTCCCTGTAGACCTAACCGGGAGGTTCCACCTGTCTCTCTGGACGTCACTTCTGGGACCGAGCCAATGGAGACAGACCTTGCCAGCTCCGGCCCCCCTGATGTCACATCCGGGACTAAACCAATGAACAATGAACACGTGCCCGACCCTTATGACCTCACTTCCTGTCTCCCCCTTTAAAAGCCTTCCCTTTTCCCTTCTGTGTCAGTCTTGTTTTGGACTCTGTTGTAAGCACTTCAGTGCTGGTATTTGAAAGAAAAAGAAGTTGCAGCCAGGATACCAAATTACATGGGTGGCTGCCCCAAACCTTTTCTGTCTTTGACTCGTTTTGTGACAGTGGCGTAGTCGGCAGGATGGAGAAGTCCCAGAAGAGAAGGGGACAGGACCTGCAAAACACCCAGGTGGGAGCGTACGGGGCGAGTATTCAGGCGGGGAGGGTGCCCGTGGTTGGCGAGACCGGTGCGGGCTCCGCTCCCAGCACGCAGAACTAGGCCATCTAGAGGCCAGGGAGTGTGCGGGTGGGGCTCACCGGGTGGGCTGCCCTGGAGGGAGACAAGAGGGACTCAGTATGCTCTCTTGGGGAGAGTGCCTGCCCCCAGTGAAACCACAGCCCCTTTACCACCTTGGGGTGCCCCAGACTGGCAGGTGAGTAAAATAACGAAGTGGAGGTTGGACCCTGAGAGGCCGACCAGTAAACAAGCCTGGTCCTTATGGGCAAAAGTATGGCAGTGGCTACGGCCCTTGGAAAACAAGCCCCACCAGGTCATTGAGCAGGTAGCGTGCTATCTGCTCCTGAAAGCACTTCCCAGGGCTTCACCCAGCCGGTCTGGGGCGTGCAGTTTAAGAACATGTCTGAGCTCATAGAGCTTCTGGAAACACAGAGGCGGCCTCACACTCTGGGAGAGCAGAACCGTCCTTCTGCCAAACTCAGCCGGGTATGTCCCAAGACCTAGCCCCTCCCTGTATAACCCGAGCTTGCATGGCGTCCGCGGCGGCTGGCACGCAAAACCGCTTGGAGGCGAGGAGGAATGCAGGTGGAGGGAGGAGGGCTTGGTGTGCTCTGACAAACCCGTTGGCGGTCCCGCATACAGGCGTGGTGATCGTTAACGGGTTTAAAACTCGCTCTGCTCGATTCCGGCAGCAACATTTCCATTGTTGCCCGCCGTTTTGTGCTACGCGACAATGGCTAAAATTCAAGACCAGTATAACCTGTGTCCACGGGAAACCCGCTGGTACAGCACCGCCGCTGTGTCATTAGCTCGGAGGATCAGTCCAGAAAGTAACCGTGGCAATCCTTCCTGATCCTCCGCACCCGGTGATACTAGGCGGGACTGGTCTGACATTAAAAGCGGTGAGACACATACCACTCCGGGGTTAAGTTGGGCCTCGTTATGGGCGGAGATGAACCGTCTCAAGCTGCCTCCACGCCGTGTAATCAGCCGGCAGAGAGGTGAAGCAGCCGTCCTGGCTGGCGTGGCAACTCCGGCCGTCGCAGGCTGACCGTCATCCACCAGCGCCGGCGGGCGGGAGGAAACCACGCCCATTGAGGTCGGCGCTGACCCTCTCTCCGTGTTGCGGTTTCAATTTAAAAGACGCCGGCTTCTTTCAAAGGGAGCAATGGAATGACGACTCCCTGAAGTTTGTAAAAATGCAGTGGTCCTTGTCAATGGCCAGCGCACTAGTCAGTCGATGCCACAGGGCCCCTACTTTGTGTTAGATAATGACCTCCTTTACCGTGTAGCAATGCATGACGGGCAGGAGACGAGGCTGCTGCTAGTGCAGCGTACCTTCCGGCGGCAGGTCTGCGAGCTAGCACACGCCCACCTCCTAGGTGGCCACCTGGGCACCGAAAAAACTCTGGAGCGGATCAAGCTCCGGTTTTACTGGCCAGGAATTAATGAGGAGGTTAGTCGCTTTTGCACTTCCTGCCCGGAGTGTCAACTGCGACAGATTCCTAGGAGGGACCGTGCTCCTCTTGTTCCTATTCCCTTGATTGGCGTTCCCTTCCACAGAATCGGGTCGACCTGGTGGGACCTCTAGAGCCCTCAGCCGAGGACACAAGTACATTTTAGTCCTCGTGGATTATGCTACACGATACCCGAAGCTGTTCCGTTGCTCAGCTACCTCTAAAGCCATCGACGGGAATTACTAGGGGTATTGGCGTGGGGATCCCCAAAGAAGTCTTGACAGACCAGGGGACCCCCTTCACCTCGGAGACGTTCAAGGAGACTGCCAGATTACTGAAAATAAAGCATTTAAAACCTCGTGTATCATCCTCAAACCGACGGATTAGTAGAGAGGTTTAATCAAACTCTCAAGCAAATGCTACGTAAGGTGGTCAGCGAGGATGGAAGGAACTGGGATCAGCTCCTCCCCTCGTCCTTTTGCCTATCGGAAGTCCCACAAGCCTCCACGGGTT
This sequence comes from Polypterus senegalus, assembly GCF_016835505.1. Taxonomy (NCBI): domain Eukaryota; kingdom Metazoa; phylum Chordata; class Cladistia; order Polypteriformes; family Polypteridae; genus Polypterus; species Polypterus senegalus. The sequence continues at coordinate 31,079,348 of NC_053168.1, read as the reverse complement.
CTCCCCTTTGAACTACTGTATGGGCGACAACCTCGGGGCATATTGGATATTTTGAAAGAAGGCTGGGAAGAAGAGGCTCTTCCCACCACTAACATACTGGAGTATATCGGCGCAGTTCTGCGATAGATTTGGAAAGATTCGCCTGTCCTTAAAAGTCACATGGAGGAGGCTCAAGCAGCACAGGTTCGCTACTACAACGCTGCACGTCTCTTGGGAGTTCCACCCGGAGATCGGGTCATGGTCCTAGTGCCTACCTCCCACTCTAAGTTGCTTGCCCACTGGCAGGGCCCCTCTGAAGTTAAGGAGAGGAAGGGACTGGTCGACTATTTGGTGAGTCAACCCAATCGCGGCCAAAGGAGCGGTATATCATGTGAACCTGCTGAAACCGTGGAAGGACAGGGACCCTGATCCCTCCTCCGGCCAGCCCGCTCACTCTTCGGCTCACACACACGACCTTAACTTTGGCGCAGACTTGAGACCCAGGCAGCGGCAGGAGCTGGAAACAGTTATCCGGACCGTTCGAGAGGTAGTCAGTGAACACCCGGAAGGACCTCTCTGATTGAGCACAACATTGTGACAGAGCCGGGGTTGTTGTCCGAGAACGCCGTACGCCTTCCCGAGGCAAAAAGGCTGAAGTGGAACTGAGATCAAGCGCATGCTGGAACTAGGTGTAATTGAGGAGAGTTATAGTCCCTGGTCCAGCCCCATTGTGCTCGTCGGTAAGCCTGGCGGAGTTGGAGGTTCTGCAATGACTTCCGGCAACCAAGTCTCCCAATTTGATGCCTATCCAATGCCACGCTGGGCGACCTCCTCGAGAGGCTTGGACAGGCTCAATACCTGACCACACTTGACATGACAAAGGGTACTGGCAGGTTCCTTTAACGGACTCCGAAGGAAAAACGCGTTTAGTACCCCTAGCGGACACTGGCAGTATCGTGTCCTTCCATTTGGGTTACGGGGCTCCAGCAACCTTTCAGCGTCTGGTGGACAAAGTGCTTCGCCTCATAACTCATACAGTGCTGCCTACCTAGATGGCGTGGTCATCTATTCCAGCACATGGAAGGAACACCTACAGCATGTCCAAGCGGTATTACGGACACTTGGTGAGGCGGGCTCGGATTAATCCCAAGAAATGTTTCTTTGGATTAAGCGAGGCCAAATATTTAGGCTACCTGGTGGGTGGGGTACCGTAAGGCCACAGTGCTCCAAAATTGATGCCATTCTGAAATGGCCCGTCCATGAACCAAGCGGCAGGTCCAAGCCTTTCGGGTTAGCGGGTACTACCGCCGGTTTGTACCCGGTTTTGGAGAAAGCGGCGCCTTGACTGATTTAACAAAGAAGAGGGCCCGAACATTGTGGTATGGACTGCAAAACAGACGCTGCATTTGGTGACTTGAAGAAGGCCCTTACGTCCGCACCTATTTTGATGGCACCTAACTTTTCTTTGCCTTTCATCCTCCAGGCGGACGCCGGACACAGGCCTGGGAGCCGTGCTGAGCCAAAGTGTCGATGGTGTGAACACCCGTCATGTTCCTGAGCGGAAACTGTTGGACCGGGAGACCAGGTATGCGGGCGGTGGAGAGGGAGGCTCTGGCGATTAAATGGCGATCACTCAGCTGAGGTACTACCTGTTGGGCGTGAGTTCACCCTTGTCACGGACCATGCACCTCTACAGTGGATGGCCCTGCACAAGGAGTCGAATCCGCGGGTCACCCGGTGGTTTCTTGACCTGCAGCCGTACAAGTTTTCGCTCGTTCATCGTCGGGGGGCTCTCCATGCCAACGCCGATGCTCTCTCGGGTTTACGACCTCTCGGTTAAGGTCGCCCGACCCGACGGGTCTGGGCTGAGGGGGCCTTGTCACACACGCGCATGGGAGGCAGCTAAAGGGCTCGAGTGAAGGCAGTTCTGAGCCATGCGGGATGTGGCAGAGCGCACTAACTCTCTTTCTCACTTCCCTGTAGACCTAACCCGGGAGGTTCCACCTGTCTCTCTGGACGTCACTTCTGGGACCGAGCCAATGGAGACAGACCTTGCCAGCTCCGGCCCCCCTGATGTCACATCCGGGACTAAACCAATGAACAATGAACACGTGCCGACCCTTATGACCTCACTTCCTGTCTCCCCCTTTAAAAGCCTTCCCTTTTCCCTTCTGTGTCAGTCTTGTTTTGGACTCTGTTGTAAGCACTTCAGTGCTGGTATTTGAAAAGAAAACGAAGTTGCAGCCAGGATACCAAATTACATGGGTGGCTGCCCCAAACCTTTTCTGTCTTTGACTCGTTTTGTGACAATATATATATATATATATATATATATATATATATATAATAATATATATATATATATAGATATATATATTGTAAAGGACGAGGAGACAGCAATAAGGGTTGGGGTTTCCGGCCCGTATATTGTAGAGAAACTTTACAGAAAAAAAAAGGTCAAAAGCATAAACTAAAGAGTTCATAGCGCCGACTCCTGGCGTCGCGGCCATTTTATTGGGGGGAGCCGAAGTGGAGGAGCTGGGAAGGACCGCAAGGGAGGATGGGAAGGATGGCGTCAGGGCAAGATGGCGGAGGAAGGGCGGAAGTACGACTGCGGTCAATCCAGGCCTATGGTGCAGGAAGGTCTTTCTTTCTATGAGGAAGCAGAGGGAGAAAGTTAATACCCGCCATTCCCTGGCGAATGGTTTCCCAGGTGCTATCGAATCAATCCGCGGCCTCCTACTGGCGTGCGTGACCACGATCCCCTTAGCCCAGGACCGTCAGGTCGGGCGGACCTAACCGAGAGGTCGTGAATACGAGAGAGGGCATCGGCATTGGACTGAAGGGTGCCCGCCGATAAGTGACAGTGAACTTATACGGCTGTAAGTCCAGGAACCACCTGGTGACCCGCGGATTCGACTCTTTGTGTAGGGACATCCACTGAAGTGCAGCGTGATCAGTCACCAGAGCGAATTCGCGACCCAGCAGGTAGTAACGGAGGTGGGTCACTGCCCACTTAATGGCCAAGGCCTCCCTCTCCACTGCCGCGTGCGGGTCTCCCGGTCCATCAGTTTCGGCTAAGGTACATCACAGGGTGCTCGACACCATCGGCGCTTTGGCTCAGCACGGCACCCAGGCCTGTGTCCGGCGTCGGTCTGGAGAATAAGCGGGAGCCCAAAATCGGGCGTCCGTAACACAGGTGCCGGCGTTAGGGCCTTCTTTAGGTCACTGAGCGCGTGTTCTGCTTTGTCGGTCCACACCACGTATAGGGCGCCCTTTTTGTCAGGTCAGTCAAGGGTGCTGCTCTTTGGAGAAGCGGGAACAAACCGGTAGTAACCCGCAAGCCCCAAGAAAGCCTGCACCTGTTTCTTGGTATTCGGACGGGCCATTCTAAGATGTCTTTAACTTTGGAGCTCTGTGGCGCACCTGTCCTTGTCCCACGAGGTAGCCTAAATATTTGGCCTCCTTTAATCCAAAAACACTTCCGGGGTTTATGCGGAGGCGGCTTTAGCCAGTGTTAGGAGGACAGCTGCGACCTGCAGTAGATGCTCCTCCCAGGTGCGGAATAGATGACAAGCGTCATCCAGGTAAGCGGCACTATAGGACTGGTGGGGCTTCAGCACTCTATCTACCAGGCGTTGGAAGGTCGCCGGGCCCGTGCAGCCCAAATGGGAGGACCTTGTACTGCCAGTGCCCGCTAGGGGTGCTAAAGGCCGTTTTCCTTTGCGGATGCCGTTAAAGGAATTTGCCAATACCCTTTTGTCATGTCAAGGGTAGTCAGATATCGAGCCGTACCCAGCCGCTCAAGGAGGTCGCCAATGCGGGGCATGGGGTAGGCATCGAACTTGGAGATCTGATTCAGGCGTCTAAAGTCATTACAGAACCTCCAGGAGCCGTCTGGCTTGGAGGCGAGGACAATAGGGCTGGACCAGGGACTATGGCTCTCTTCAATTATGTCCATGTCCAACATACGTTTCACCTCCAGTTCGACCTCTGCGCGTTTTGCCTCCGGAGTCGGTAGGGCCTCTCGGACGATTACCCGGGCTCCGTGACTATATCGTGCAATCAGCGCGGTCCGCCGGGTGACTCGCTCACTACCTCGGGGATGGCTCGGAGTGTTTGGGCTAACTCCTGCCGCTGCTTGGGGTCAGCTCTTCGCCGAGGTTAAGGGCAGTTGTGCTTGCGAAAGGGAGAGTGACCTATGGGAGCTGGGAGCTCCTCTCTATCTCTCAGGGCTTTAACAGGTTGACATGATAGATCCTCTCACTTTCGGTCGACGCGATTGGGCTGTTTCACCAAATAGTCGGCGAGTCCTTTCTCTCCTTAACCTCGTAAGGCCCTTGCCAGTGGCGAGCAGCTTCGAGTGGGAGGTCGGGGCGAGCACCATAACTTCGGTCCCCGGGCGGAACTCCCTGAGGGCGGAGTTGCGGTTGTAACACCGGCCTGCGCTGCTTGCGCGACGCGTGCTCTTTTAGGAGGGGCCTGATCTTTGTGAGTCGGTCGGCGCAGTTGCGCACGTCTCAAAATGTTAGAGGAGGGAAGAGCCTCGGCCTCCCAGCCTTCTTTTAGGATGTCGAGGATTCCCGGGGTTGTCGCCCGTATAGTAATTCAAATGGGGAGAAGCCTGTAGAGGCCTGGGGTACCTCCGGTAGGCAAAAGCACGGCGGGAGGAGCTGGTCCCAGTTCCTGCCGTCGCGCTGACTACCTTGCGGAGCATCTGCTTAAGCGTCTGATTAAACGTTCGACCAACCCGTCAGTTTGCGGGTGATAGACTGGCGCTTTCAGGTGCTTTATCTGCAGTAATTTGGCTACCTCCTTGAGCGTATCCGAAGTGAAGGGCGTACCCTGGTCGTGAGGACCTCCTTGGGTATGCCCACGCGTGAAAACAAATTAACCAGTTCCGTGCGATGCTTTTAGTATTAGCGGGCGCAGGGGAACCGCCTCTGGGTACCGGGTGGCATAGTCCACCATGACTAGGATATACTTGTGGCCACGGGTTGAGGGCTCCAGGGTCCCACCAAATCGACCCCTATCCTTTCAAAGGGATGTCCACGAGGGGAATAGGGACTAGAGGAGCACGGTCCCTCCTAGGAATCTGGCGGGTCTGGCACTCGGACAGGATTGACAGAACCGCGGACCTCCTCATTGATCCCAGGCCAGTAAAAGCGGGCTTAATCCTCTCCAGTGTTTTTCGGCCCGAGGTGGGCCTAGGAGGTGAGCATGTGCCAACTTCGCATATCTCCGCCCGGAAGGTGCAGCGGAATTAGCAACAACTTCCGCACCTCGCCCTCATGGGTAGCCACTTTCGGTACAACAGATCATTCTCAAGGACAAAGAAGGGTTCCCGCGGTGTGGATCCGTCCGCTGTTGAGCTGTTAGGCAGAACGACGCATTCGGGCAAAGCGCGGGAGTCATCATTCCACTGCTCCCTCTTAAAGGAGGCGGCGTGGACGAAATTGATGGTCCAGGCGCCGAGAGGGTCTTGGGGCCTGGGCCGGGAAGAGTTCCTGGCTAGTCCCTTCTCCGGCGGAATCTTCGGGTCAAGGTCCGTAGCCACGGAAGGTCCCCGAGACACCAGCGCCCATAGGGCCTGCCCTTGTGCACGGCGTGGAGGCCGCGGGAGGGTGCCTTTTCCCCTCATAACAAGATCCAACGAGGCCCGGGGGCGGCGAATGGCTTACCGCTGATTCTTTTAGACCAGTCTTGTCCCAAAATCACTGGGAAGGGGGTCAGGTAACACAGCGACCGTCATTTGGATTGGTTCCCCTTCCAGGTGACATAGCAGTGAGCGAGCGATATGACCTAGTCCCCCATGCACACAAGTGACCAACAAATGCTGTTTTAACCACTGTTGCGGTAAGACAAAGCGGCGAGCAACAATGGTAATGTTGCTGCGGAATCAAACAAAGCCACCACGGCGTGCCCATTTAGCAACACCACTCCCGTGTTGGACTCGCCAAGGGATGCGGCGGGTACAATACCTCTCCGGCGATGTCCAGCTGCAGTCCATAGGCTCCGGGCGTGTGATGGGGCAGTTTGGCAGCAGGTGACGGTCTCGCCACACTTGAAACAGCGGCGGTCCCGCCTCTCTCTGGCTCTGGCGCTTCTGCAGCGTCGAGGGCTCGGGTGGCCGCCCGTCCCTGCGGTTCCCGAGCAGGCTTTTCTGACCCCCAAGTCGGAGGACCGCCAACTGGCGCTCCAGGGCGTCGAGGAGGCCCGACATGTTTTGATAAGCGTGCCCCGGACCTGCTGGGCGAGGGAACTGGGCATTGCATTGACCAGGCCTTCACAGGCCACCCGCTCGACCACTTTCCGCCCGTCGGGTCCCTCTGGCCGTAGCCAGCGCCCATCTTGCCCCAGAACTTCGAGCGCCTGGGCGGCGGGGCTTTTCAGGGTCAAAGACCCAGTTCCGCCATTCGGCCGCCTGCTGGCCCGGGCTAATGCCGTAGCGGGCCAGTATTTCGGGCTTGAGGAGGTCGTAGTAGCGGCCTCCTCCTCAGGGAGGTCATAATAGGCCCAGCGCGTCCCTTCAGGATATGGCGCCAAGATGGGCGCCCACGGACCGCTGCCACTTTCGTTCGGGTGGCGTCCTCTCAAACATGCCCAGGTAGCGTCGGCGTCCTCGAAGGGCCCATCGGACTAAAGGAGGCGGCTGCCTGGGCGGTCTGGTCTCGCCCGTTGGGCTTCCACTAACCTGGCCTTCGTGGCCTCCAGCTCCCGGGTGGTGGCGGCTTGCGCGCTGCAGCGCCTGGAGCTGGTCATTCATGCCTGCAGCACCGTGTTGAGGTCCTGTCCCTCCGTCATTCGGGATCTCTGTATCCTGCCGACTCGCCACTTGTAAAGGACCGAGGAGACAGCAATAAGGGTTGGGGTTTCCGGCCCGTATATTGTAAACTTTGCACAGAAAAAAAAGTGGTCAAAAGCAAACTAAACAGTTCATAGCGCGCGCCGACTCCTGGCGTCGCGCCATTATTGGGGTGGAGCGGAAGTGGAGGATGCTGGGAAGGACCGCAAGGGAGGATGGGAAGGATGGCGTCAGGGCAAGATGGCGGAGGAAGGCGGAAGTACGCACTGCGGTCAATCCAGCCTATGGTGCAGGAAGGTCTTTCTTTCTATGAGGAAGCAGAGGGAGAAAGTTAATACCCGCCATTCCCTGGCGAATGGTTTCCCAGGTGCTATCGAATCAATCCATGCGGCCTCCTACTGGCGTGCGTGACAATATATATATATATATAATAGATAGATAGATAGATAGATAGATATGAGAACAACACTCATATCAATGACAAAACAATTACATTAACAATCATGTTACGTTATTTTTAAAATTTTTCCTTTTCTTTTTAGTACCTTCTTTAACACACTACTTCTCCGCTTTGAAGCCTTGGTATTCTCTTAGTATATATATATATATATATATATATATATAAATGATTTGTATAGGATTATAAGTAACAAGCTGGTTAAGTTTGCAGATGATACCAAGATGGGCAGATTTGCAGATAATTTGGAATCCGTTATATCATTACAGAAGGACTTGGATAGCATACGGGCTTGGGCAGATTTGAAGCAGATGAAATTTAATGTTAGTAAAAGTAAAGTATGACACATAGGAAGTAACAATGTTAGGTTTGAATACACAATGGATGGTCAGAAAATCAAGAGTACACCTTATGAGAAGGATTTAGGAGTCATAGTGGACTCCAAGCTATCGACTTCCCAACAGTGTTCAGAAGCCATTAAGAAGGCTAACAGAATGTTAGGTTATATAGCACGATCTGTGGAGTACAAGTCCAAGGAGGTTATGCTTAAGCTTTATAACACACTGGTGAGGCCTCATCTTGAGTCCTGTGTGCAGTTTTGGTCTCCAGGCTACAAAAAGGAGATAACAGAGCTAGAAAAGGTCCAGAGAACAGTGAATAGTCTGATTCCAGGGCTACAGGGATGAATTATGAGGAAAGATTAAAAGAACTGAGCCTTTACACTTTAAGCAAAAAAAGATTAAGAGAAGAATGATTGAAGTGTTTAAAATTCTGAAGAGAATTTATCCAGTGGATCGAGACTGTTATTTTAAAATGAGTTCTTCAAGAACACGGGGACACAGTTGGAAACTTGTTAAGGGTAAATTTTGCACAAGTATTAGGCAATTTTTCTTTACTCAAAGAACGATAGACACTTGGAATAAGCTACCAAGTAGTGTGGTAGACATTAAGACTTTAGGGACTTTCAAAACTCGACTTGATGTTTTTGTGGAAGAAATAAGTGGATAGGACTGGAGAGCTTTGTTGGGCCGAATGGCCTGTTCTCATCTAGTGTGTTCTAATGTTCTAATGATGTCGCCCTTCTGTCATCGCTGTTTCCTCTTCTGACGTCACTTTCAGACAAGGCATATTTATTATAAAATTTGTCCTTTCATGTGTTTCGCAACACATAATTATTGTTAAATACACCTGATTGGCTGGCTGTCAATATGATGGATGAATTCGATCAGACTCTTTAATGTGTTTGAGTATGTCCGTTTTCTCAAACAGTAAAGTTTTTGATGTTTTAAGAATCTCTTGTCTCAAGATGTAAATTAGTTTGACAATTTCTGGTCTCACGGCATCTCCTTCTGTTTGCAGGTTGTAAAGTTTAAACAGATGTTACTTTGATTGATACTGGTAAAATTTAGGAAAGTAGAATGTTTTGATGTTAAACTGCCCATGCAAGTGTCCTGTATTTAAGTACACCTTGTTTTGTCTCGAGCAAAATATAATAAACGTCTCGGCAAAAATGTGCACATTTTGCACACCAAAACAAACCCCGAATGAAAAACCAAAGCTACGCAAGAATGGCTTAAAACAATAAAGTGAATGTCCTGAAGTGGCAAAGTGAGAGTCCAGATCTGTCCTATTGCAAATTTGTGGCTGAACTTCACATAGGCTGTTCACTCACAATCTCCATGCAACTCGACTGAGTTTGAGAAGTGTTGCAAAGAAGAATGAGGGAAAATGGCAGCGGCCAGATATACAAAGCTGATGGAGACCTGTGCACACGGATTCAGGACTGTGATGGCTGCCAAAGATGTGTCTACTAAATACCTACTTGAATTGAATGAATACTTATGTAAATGATTAATATGTGTTTTATATTTGCTATTAATTTAGAGGTCTGTTTTCCATTTCACATTGAGTGTGTTTTTTTCTGTTGATCAGTGTCAAGACTAATGTATTAAATCTTTGAGATTTATAACTGTACAACAGAAAAATCTGACAACTTCCAAGGAGGTGAATACTTTTCATAGGCACTGTAATTCTTTCAAAATGATTTTTCTTAAGTACGTCTCATTTTTGTATTTTAAGAGGTGGGCACTAAAATATATTTATTCATCCACTGCTTTCCTGGGCCCAAGTTCTCTATTACCAGATCACAAAGCTAATCCTGGCACCATCAAGTCCATTTGAAGTGTCAACAATGGATGGGACACCAGCTTGATAGACTGTGTGTGTAGGACTGAGTATGCCCTGAAATGGATTAATGATATGATCTAAAAGTGTTCAGATTATTTCAACCAAGAAATTGGATTGAACAGATTCTGGAAATGGAAAATTAAATGTAAATATATGAATCAGTGCGCAATACAAAGACTATGAACCCGTCACCACACTGTATTTGTAAGTGACCTAAAACATATGGAAACATAACAGCAGTAGAAATGATAATAAACCCAGGTAAGGACTTACTAAATGCTCATTAAGACATTTTTGTCTAACATTTTAACTGGTTTTATAATACTGAACAGAATGGCAAGACCTCTGGGATTTTATTTCAGCTAAAGGTCTTGTGGGATTGAAAAGGTGGAAAATGAATGTCATATTTTGTGAGGCTGCTGATCCATCTGAGATTCTGCCCCTAATTATGCCTGTTAATAAATGAGCCGTCTGACCCTTAACATCTAATCTCTCTCTGTAAATATTCTTATTGCCTTTCACACTTTAATTTGTGAAATACTGTATATACACATAGCCTGCCATATATTTTTGACTGACATTTTAATCTGATCAAAATAGTTACTTTTTTCATATATATTAACAAACTTAAATATTAGATAAAATTAAAACAGGGCACATTTCTTCATTGTATACACAACACTCACATCACTGGCTCACTGGATTATGAAGCCACAAACGATACAGTCGGTAGTATGAGAAGATGAAAGCATCAGGACCTCCTGAATAGTAATCAAAAATGGGTGCATCTGCTCAATGATCTACAGCATGGAGTATCGAGTACCAGTTTTTACTTGAAATGTGAACAAACTAGGAACTCTTTCAGTAAGTTGAGTGCGCCACTACAGTATTTGAATCTGTACATTCAACAAAAAATTTTGCTCTGGATGATCAGGTTTAGAAAATGGACAGATGGATAGTGCAGTGGGAACAAGATACCTGGTAATGAAATGTTTTTTGGAGTTGTTCATGTTTATTTGAGATGGCTGATGCTAATGCAGTGCAGTGGTTGGCACTACATATTCACGGCTCGACATGTTTGCTTTCCATCCTGAATATGCAGTGCACACTCTCCCTAGCATCTTTTATTTATTTATTTTTAAATAGGTATTCTGGTTTCCTTCTGCATTGCAAAAATGAGTAAACAGGACCAATTAGTCAAGTATGAGTAGGATTGATTGGCACCCTTGATCAGGATTAGTTCCAGCTTTGTGCCCACTGCTTGGCACTGTATGACATGGCATTGGAATAAACAAAGTCAGACAATAAACTAAAACGTAACATTATCAGATCCGTCTAATCAAATTCAAGGTTGTATATTATATTATATTATATTATATTATATTATATTATATTATATTATATTATATTATATTATATTATATTATATTATATTATATTTTTCATCCATCCTTTATCCAACCCGCTATATCCTAACTACAGGGTCACAGGGGTCTGCTGGAGCCAATCCCAGCCAACAAAGGCCGCAAGGCAGGAAACAAACCCCGGGCAGGATGCCAGTCCACTGTAGATATTATATTATATTATATTATATTATATTATATTATATTATATTATATTATATTATATTATATTATATTACACTAATAATGGCGCACTACACAATAACGTACAGTAAATCCACTTGACTTGAGCATTCCTAGTTTTCATCCTCTCTCTTTGTATGTTTAGCATTCGTTTGCTCAGAGGTTGATGCGTCTGCTGCTTCCTGAGCTTCTCTTCTATTCTCCACCCTAGCGGCCTGGCATCTTTTCCTGTTAAAACTGATTAAGTCAGTGTTTGTGTTGCAATTACTTAGTATGTTTTCTTTAACTTTTCACTTAAGTTGCCACTGAAGTCTTCAATCTGCCTCAAGAATGATTTAAGTTATGAAGAGGTAGGGGAAGTGACAGCGAAGGTGGTCGGGATGAGAACGGCGCCCATATGCATGTGCCGCACGGCCACCCTGCTGGCCACTGCTGAGAGCTAATTCTACTATAAAATAAAATAAAAATAAAAAGAGGAATAACCTTGAAGGTCAATCATCACTTACGAAAGCAGATAGCAGACGTCACGTAGTATATGTGTACCAAATTTCAGGTCAATTGGTCAAACGGTTTGCGAGCTACAGGTAATTTAAAATCCAGGACAGATAAACGGACACCCAGAGTAGCGTATTAAATTATACTATATATTATATTATATTATATTATGGATTAAGGGTAGCAGGAAGTAACAAAGAAGGGAAAGAAGGGTTGAAGAGGATGGTTGTGTAAACTGTGGCACTTTCAGTTCAGAGAGGAATGAAAGAGAGGGTGCCCTAAACCTAAGCAGGTTAGCAGAGTCTGGATCGCAAGGTGCCACAGTAAGAGTAACAATTATATTCTTAATCACAGTTTCCTTACAAGCTGCTAAAGTACATGGACAAATTAGCACAAGGATTATAATGAAAAGTCCTATCAAGTGACTTAAATGTATTTCAGTAAATAGGAAATGAATGCCAACAAGGAGATGAGCCAGTGGTCACCACCCTCTCAGTTGAAGATCAGGGTTTCAGAAAGCTCCTCTGTGCATTTGGAGAGTTCCATTAAGTTAGAAGAAGTATCAGGAATGTAATTGTCACATTGACAACCTATCATGATGCACTCTTTGGTTCCTATATCACATCCAGACGCAGGCAGCTCTCAAGAACAACAGGAATTAGTTTAGCATTGATCTCATCAATAGCAATGGAGCTTCAATCAACCACAGTTTGCATGCCCAGGGAAAGTTCATTATTAAGCCAACCATAAGCTAACAAAATGGCACAATGGTAGACAACCCCAATACTTCTAACTCATTGAGGTATTGATTAGATACTAGGGAAAGCCAGATTGGTTGCCCTTTTTGTTTTGGAATGGGATAGTTAATAGGTTTTAGAAAGTGCAGATTTGATAAAGAAATTACCCCAGCCAATAATCAAATCAGCCTCCTCAGATATTACTGTCTCATTAGCAAATGGTGTAAGAGTGAAAAGAAAAATGTAGGACACCGTCACATACACTGAGCCGATTTAAAACTGCCTTTCAACTTGATAGCTTGTCTTTAAATTGTAAGAACATGCAGATGTGATACGCAGTTTGGAGTCAAGAAGGTCCAAGTGTTGTTTGCTTGTCATCCACTTTATCAAAAACCATAAATTAAATGATCCTGCTGCTGCTTTGTGATCCCCTGCAGCTGTGTCTACCTGACCCTTTCACTTCTGTGTTTTTTGAATTCTAAGTGTCTGTCTGTTTCACTTGTGGTTCAAGATAAACCGAGTGATTGAAAAGAAGAAAAAAAAACACCTTAAGCCTATTAGTACATCATGGACACGTAATTTAAGTCAGCTATAAGTCTGTCTTCACATTTAAATTCCATCTGTCCTAAACTTTAATAATTATTCATCTCTTTGTGCAAATTATGAAATTATTGCTGAAAATGGAGTAGAAACATGATTGTTAAAATGTTACAAGAAACAAAGCATTTATTGATTGAACCCACTTCTTCTGTAATATCTGGAACTCTTAAAGGCAACAGTGGGCAACGGAATCCGTCCTGCTCAGGCCGTTAGTAAACTGCCAGGCACACTCATGCGCCCACATCACAATATCCAGAGTAGATTCCGCAATTAATATGACAGACAGGAAGGAAGTACTGTATGTATACATATTACATTGTGCCTGTCATATCCATCTATCTGTCTTTCTTATATAGTACTTTTCCTATGAATCTTTTATAAAGTGCATTAACTAATTATCTATCTACCCTTCCATCTATCCGTCTTATATGCAGTAGTGCCCTTCTTATCCATTTGGTTATTATATAGTGTTTTTCAATCTATTATAAACCGACTTGATAGATAGATAGATAGATAGATAGATAGATAGATAGATAGATAGATAGATAGATAGATAGATAGATAGATAGATAGATAGATAAGAAGAGCACTATCTAAGACAGACAGAAAGATTGATAGTGAAGGTTGTATTTATTATGGATAGATAGACAGGAAGGACACTAAATAAGACAAACTGAAAGTTTTCATCATATATAGCACCTTTCCTATGTAGCTGTCCTATAGAGTGCACTAGCAGCAGCACCCAGCATTGCCTGGGTAAGTAATTTTAAGCTCTGGTCCTTTTGTCTACTAGTCTGGTTTCAGTTGGTTCTGCTGTTTCTCTTTCTCTGGATATCACTGACACCAGTGAGACATCAGGTGGCGCTGTCCTTAAAAGTCCACCAAAGGTACCCCCATGTGGAATATACCTTTAAAGTTTTGTTAAGGTTGGACCAAGGGTGTGGAAATGTACAAGGAACAAACAAACAAACACATACACACACAGAGAGAGCTTTATACTCTATATATTCGATTTCTTATCCATCTATAATACAGTGTTTTTCGTATATACTGCATCTTTTATAAAGTGCCTTTTATATCTATTTCTGTGTCAGATAGATAGATAGATAGATAGATAGATAGATAGATAGATAGATAGATAGATAGATAGATAGATAGATAGATAGACCTTATTTGTCCACAAGGGGTAATTTATCCATTTTACATACTACAGTACCATTACTTGCAATCTCCCTCTGTCTCTCTCCACCTACAGTATGCAGCATTATGTCCTTCCTGTCCAATATAGTGTCTTTTCTCTCCAACTATCTGTGTTATATGGCACTCCTCCTCTCCACCCAGTGTATATAATGCCCATGCTATCTCTCCCTCATATAGTGACTTTGCCATGTGTCTGTCTGTCTACTTTGAAGTGCCTTACCTGTCCATCTCTCTCTCTCTATCATATATAGTGCGGTTGTTAACTATTATATGGCACCATTTGTGACGATGCGTGTTCTGCTCCATGCTCTCATCCGCTGTTCGGGAGCCCTTGAACCCAACACCGTCGGTATTGTTACCGATGAGCTACACAGTGATGCAATAACAACAGAGCAAGAGGATGGTGTATAAAAACTTTTATTTAAAACAGTCAACAAACAAAAACAGTGTTTCCAAAATAAAGTGCAGTGATTCTCAAGTTCAAAAGTCTTCATCAATTAAATAAATAATCCAATGAAACAGTGACAATGGTGGAGGTTAAAATCAATAAATAGAAAACAATCCTTTAAAACGAGGTTAAAACGTTGATCAAGAAGCAGTCTTTTAAAAGCCAATGTCAAGCCCCGTGCTTCTTCTAAACTAGCGTCACCCACTAATCCCGTTAGGGCCCTGCAGCCGGTGAGACACTCTCTCTCTCTGCAGCTGACCTTCTTTATTCCTACTTCTGCTACTGCCAGTTGCCTTACCGATCCTTGGCTCCGGTCGGCTCCCCCGACAGTGACTTGGGAATTCCCCCGCGACCAAGGGTCTCACATAGGGGACACCACGTCCCAAGTCGCGACTCCCGCTACCTTCCACGGAGAGTACTACACCTTCCGGTCACTCCCGTCCTTCAAAACAAACTCTGCAGGAGTGACCACAACCACTACTTCTCCCCGGTGTTGGCCAAACACCCAGGCTGCCTACTCTGCGAGTTTGCTCTCGTTCGCTTCCTGCTGCACCGACTTGCTCGCTCTCTCTCTCTCTCTCTCCTCACTGCTTCCTCCTGCAACCTCCGTTTCCTTCTCTTTTTCTGTTTTGATCTTCTTTTCCTTCTAACTGACTCGTGCTTCTATATATTGAGGGGCCATAGCAGCTGCAGAACATTAACAGTCTCAGGAACAATCACGGATGTGGGTAGTAACCCACCAGTGCACTAGGTGAGAAACGGCAACACCGCAGATCGCCCCGAGATCCACTACAGCCACCACGTCCCCTCACTAAGCCGCGAGCACGGTGATTATTTATTTAAAACAAAAACGGCCTTTGCTGGACACATATCACCACACCATTCCTGTCTATCAATTGTAAAGTGCCTTTTGTAGCTATAAAAGACAGACATACAGACAGATCACAGTACTTTATTGTTTGCAACAGCAACTTGATACGTAAAAACAAAGTGCAAAACAGTAAAAAAAAGGGCAGACTATTTCCTAAGTAAAACACACAGAATTAAACATAGAGCATAAATTATAATGATATACAGTAATAGTACAAAGAAAACTGTCCCTTTGCAAACCTGATTACTGTAAGTGAACATGCGGAGAACAGAGAAAATCTGCACAGACTGTGAGCGGGCCCACTACTGTGAATACACAACTATTTTTGTGCTGTGCGCGTTGTGCAGCAGTCACTCAAATGCTGACAGTTCAGGCACAAAGGAATGAATTAGAGGTAAACAGGAGCTTTGTGTTATCAATTAGATACTCACGAGGATGGTACACATGTAGAAAATGAGCCAGAAATAACTAAATAAAATGGAAAGGCAATCCACTGCATTGGCTAATGCCCTCCTGCCAGGGAAGCGTAATGAATTCATCCCACAATATTGCACGCGGCTGTTACAAAGCAGAGTTGAGTCACTTGGCACGTAAAGGGCAGCAGGCCCAGCAGAGCTCCCGGATATTTCCTTTCACTCACTTGACAAGTCCTGCCCCAGCTGTTCAGCCCTGATTGACTGTCTCCCTCTAACTTGTCTGTGCAGGTCATTCCAGACAAGGTCAGTGGACAGCAGACTGGGATGCCCAGTTCATACATTTTAAAACACCTTTCATTTCCATCGTCCGGATGAGTGCTTTGGGAAATTGCCCTGTATGATGAATTTGACTCCAATTAAAACTGACCAGATGGCAAGACGCATCTTAACAGAATCCTGAGATCACATTGTTTGGCTAGGGTGCCAGTAATTTACGCCGAGTGCCAACTATTGTTACCAAATACCAGACTTTACACATTTGAAGAGGACGCAGTGCACACACCTCAAGTAGGCCCCACTTGAAACAGATTTAGAAGGCAATCCTACATAAAATCATAGAGGACATTAATACAGAGCAGATTTCAGTGCACATTTAAACAGATTACCCTCCTACACAATTTAATTGCATGCAGAAACTTGCAAACAATGTTATCTGTTCCAAAATATGTATTATTTGTATATTATGTTTTATAACTTATAAAACAACAAGTGTAATTCAGTTCTACACCAAAAAAAAAAATAAAAAGTTCCCATGCTGCCAAGTCGAATGTATGTATGAAGACTATCTGTATTCAAAAAATAACAAATTAAATGGCAAAAAGCCTCTCTTAATGTTTTGTGCTATTAGAAGAGCCCAAAAAATGTATCTGGATGTGTTTCTCTCAGACATTTAAACTTCTCTCAGACCCTTTTATTTGCGAAAACTGCTTCATTCCAATATATGAAGATAAGAAATTTGACAAATGGGAGGAGACCATTCAGTCCATCAGTCTTGTTTGTTTAGCTAATAGCTAAGCTGTCCCAAAATCTCATCTAGATTCTTCTTCAATGTTCTTAGGGTTTCTGCTTCAACTACAAATTTACGGGGTTTGTTCCAGATTCCCACAATTCTTTGCATAAAGAAGCAATTCCTGGCTTCAGTCCCCACACAGTCTCCTACGGCTGCAACTAAACAGGCTTATTTCTTGGATTCTGTCACAGTTGGACACGTCCTTAAGTCCTGGGATGCACTTGGTTGCTCTCCTTTGCACAGCTTTAGGTACTGCTCAGTCTTTTTTGTAGTGTGGTGACCAGAACCACACGCAATACTCCAGATTTGGTCTTATTACTGCCAGATTATAGTCTGAGCATAACGTCACTCGATTTATATTCAACTTTTTGTGATATAAGCTATTATTTACCTTTTTAATTGCTTCTGAGTATTGCTTAGATAATGGAAACATGCCAGCATAAACCCCCAAATCCTTTTCAAAGGTTTCTTCTTGTGGAACAGTGTCTCCCATCTTGTATTTTTAACTGATTTTCCTTTTGAGCAATATGTAGGGCTTTGCACTTTTTTTTAACATGAAACTGTGTTTTCTATGCGTTTTCCCAGTTCTGAAGCTTATCTTGTTCCTCCAGTTTTAGAGTCATCAGAGAATTTCACAAGTTTAATAACTATACTGAAATCAGTATATTGTTGTTGCCCAAGTTGCCCCAAATTTAGACACCAGTAAGAAGTGGTCACCAGCAGAAGCAACCAAGCTTGCAAAGGCAGCACTCATGCACAGGGACATTGTGGGTCGGGTCCAGCAAGCGTGATAAGATATAATGATAAGATATGATAAGGTCCAGCAAGGAAGGGGGGGTCTTGGACTTGAGGCTAGTACACCATCTTGGAACAAGGCCACACTGTCTCAGAGATGCAGACTTGTGGTGCAGGAGATTCGCCAGCAGGAGGAGGCAACTAGGCAGGCAAAGGGCATTGCACAGGCTAAGCAAGGGCAATGGCTGAGATGGGAGGGAGCAGAGAAGAGGAAGTTCTCTTGAAAAGATCTGTGGGAGATGGAGGCATTTAGAGCAAGTTTCACCATCAAGGCTGCCTATGATTTCCAGCCGTCTCCAAAAAATCTAAGCCAGTGGTATGGAGAAGATCCCACATGCACGCTCTGCCTGTCACCAGAAACATTAAAACACATCTTGGTGGGGTGTCAGACCAACCTCCCTCAAGGCAGCTACACCTGGTGGCACAACCAGGTGCTACAGTGCTTGGCAGGAATACTGAAGAAGCAATGGATGAGTGTTAACACCCTCCCTCCCCCTTTATTCCATCGGCTGGCAACATTTGTCCGGGAAGGAGAAAGTCCAGACGGACAAGCCACTCCAGGACCACACTCCGGGCAGCTGGGAGGTGCGTGAGATTGGAAGCTGTTGGTAGGCCTAGGTCAAAAACTCTGCTCACCAGCTGAGACTGCATCTACCAACCTCAGACCTGACCTTGTGAATGACTCTAGCTCGTCTATATCATTGAGCTTACTGTACCATGGGAGGATGCAGTGGAAGAGGCCTATGAGCACAAGAAGCTGAGATACGAAGATCTTGCAACCAATGTGCAACAACGCGGCTGGAAAGCTAAGGTCCAACCAGTCAAGGTAGGCTGCAGAGGGTTTATTGCCACCTCAACATCAAGGCTACTCCCGGAGTTGGGAGTGCGGGGACAGGCTCACTGGCATGCATTGAAGGACCTCTCCAGAGCTGCTGAAAAGGGCAGTCAGTGGCTCTGGCTCAAGAGGAAGAACTCCAGCTGGGCCTCAACTGGGTAGATGGTGTCTTGGGGGTGAGCCTGGGATGCTGGGATTCACTGCTGAAGCCTCTGGAGACGTCGTGGGCCTATCAGTGAAATTCTGAGGAAGGGGGGCACCCACTTGATAACCCAGAAAGGTACCATCACTCATTTCACTGAATATAAGCTGATGGTCTCATGTTGTGCAATTAGGGATGTAAACACCTAGTCCTATGAAAAAGAATAGAAATCAATATATGGAAGGGCAAAGAGGATGTGCCCAAATGCAAAAGCTATCACCCGATTCGCCTGTTTAGCCATGGCATGAAGATATTTGAATGTGTCTTTACGCAAGCGTTGAAATCATGGCGAACCAATGTAGGTTCATCAAAAGCAGCAGCACAACGGATGCCATACACGCTGCCCATCTGCTGACTGAATGCCATCGAGAGAAGAGCCTGTCCCTTCACCTTGCCTTCACTGATCTGGAAAAAGGCCTTTGACTGCATGCCACGTGAGCTTATTTGGCACTCATTATGCTCTCATGGTGTCCCAGAAGCCTACGTCCAGTGGGTCAAGCTGCTCTATGTCGATGTCTCGAGCACTATCCACTGCCCACTTCTCCACTCTTCAACATAAACGCTCACGTGCACCAGGGATCAGCCCTGTCATCGCTCCTCTTCATTGTGTGTGTGAATAACATCATGGTCAATGTCAAACGCCCCCACCCCTGGAACCTCCTGTACGCCGATAATGTATTTCTTGCCAATGAGGCTCATGCTGCCTTGAAGACCAAATGCAGTGGTGGGCAGCAGAACACACTACCAACAGAATGCACCTAAACCTTCAGAAGATGGAGTACTTGAATGTAGTGAACAGACAGATGGCAACATCTGAGTCGATGGCCACGACATTAAGAAGACTAAGCAAATTCGATACCTTGGCACAGTCCTGTCAGACGGTGATACTCTACCCAACACTCAAACCTGTGTCAATGTGGCCTGGTTGAAATGGAGGCAAATCACAGGCGTCCTTTGTGACTGGAAAATGCCCATCTAATTGAAGGCGAAAACCTATAAAGTGATGGTTCACCCAGTCGCCCTTTCTGGATAAGAATGCCGGCCAGCAAATGTGAAACACAATGCGCTCCTCAAAAAAATGGCAATGAAGATGCTCCGATGGTCAACTAGGGTGAGCCTGACTTGACCATGTCATAAACGAGGACGTCCAACAGATGATGCACATTGTGGCATCCATAGTGCCAATGACTCAGGAGGGCAAACTGCGCTTTATCTCAGCCCACTCGGTTGGCGACCATGAGGCCAACTGAAGCGGCAGTGGATGGATCAAATTAAGGATGATTTGATGCACACCAATGATGTCCCCGAGGATGCTCTCAACCATGCCAAGGGGAGACATGCATGCTGGATAGTGATCCCTGTGCTGACACGGGACAGTCACTAGGATGAAGAAGAAGACTAACTATACTGAAATTAGTGGTGTTAATAATAAATCAGAAAAAGTAGCAGGCTAAGGATATGCCCTTGAGGGACTAAACTGATGACCTCACTCCACGTAAAGTAATCTCTTATCTGTACTCTTTAATAATAACTCTTTACATGTATATAGCTCTTCTTCTCACAACTCAAAGAGCACACAGTGAGTGGGCTGCCACTTCAACCACCACTAATGGGTAGCATCCACCAGGATGATGCAATGGCAGCCATTTTTGCACTAGTACACTCACCACACATTAGCTATTCAGTGGTGAAGTACGGAGAGATAGCCAACTAAAGACAGGGATGATTAGGGCTTCAAAATGATGAGGCCATGTAGGGCAATTTAGCCTGGACATTGTGACACACCCTACTCTTTACGAAGGATGCCAAGAGATCTTTTATGACCACAGAGAACCAAGGCCTCATCCGATGGACAGCACCATTTTTACAACACAGTGTCATTCCCTATCACTGGACTGGGACATTGGGATCCACATTCAGGTCTTACCAAAACCTCTTCCAGCAGCAACCCAAGCTTCTCCTAGATGGTCTCCCATCCAAGTACTGGCCAGGCCTGAGCATGCTTAGCTTCAGGTGGATGACCTCTTCTGAGGCATTTAGCATTGCATCTTGCTGGCTAACGAACTTAAGATCCGCTGAGTTATGGTTTTAAAGTATCAGAAGAAGCGTACAAACCAGGACTGGAGGGGGCTTCTTGCTGGGCACATGTAATCTTGGTAAGCCCTGCTACTGTCTGTGCTGCCCTTTCCTTCCTGCAGTCCTCTGGACCAGTTCAGAGAGACTGAGGAGGATCTTCTATCCACAGTAAACAGTTACACATCCTAGAAGAGGGCAGTGCCTAGAGCTACAAGATGCCTTATTGATAATTCACTTATATTAAGTTATTTATTATTTATTCATTTGTGAGACCCGGGCACCCAAAATTGCTCTGTGTACTAGAGACTCTGTTGAAACAGGCAGGAGTTGGTTGTACGCTACCGGGTCAGCAACAAGTTCATAGGCTTACTGCTTAACATGTCTATCGCACAATGGCTGACTCGGGGAACATTTAAAACCGGCCGTTGAGCTGGCCTTGTGCTCACTTATAGCCTTCTCTGCAAGGAAAGCTATCTGTTCTTTTAATCTGTGGAAGGAAGCTAATGCATAACGATGCTGGCGTCACTGCTTGCTTGCTGTGTTTTGTGTATGCTGAGGTGAGTTTTTGATCGTTCCCATCTTCTCAACAATAAAGCTGACTTTTTTGGAAACCTGAAGTCACCTCCTTCTCTCTTGTACAAGTCTGTGACCCACACATCACAACTATTAACTTATTTATTACATATTTTTATAACACTATAATGTAAATAATGGCTGTCATTTAATAATCATTTTAATTGATATTTATAAAGTTATGTATTAATGTTTATTATCCTTTTATATTCTACTGGACTTTAACAGTTAAGCATTTCACCACGTATCGTACTGTGTGTATAACTGTATGTGGCAAATCATATTTGATTTGATTTTTTTGATTTGGATTAGAACCTCATCTCCTTGAGCAGTGAGGCAGCAGCATTAACCACTGTGCCACCTGGCCACCCCCTTAATGGAAATGCTATTGCACACTGTCACATATAACCTAATTAGCCTGAGACTGCTGCATTGGTGCTAAAATGAAATACATTTTTCAAAATGAATCCAAAGACTCTGATCGCAAATATGCCAGGGTCTACTTGTCACAGCAGTAATAGCAAACCTCCTAAATCGCCTCTGACAACTTTACTGCTATTGCACAGTAGCACAGCTTCGGCTTGATTTGTCAAAGGCTGTTGACTTGCTGGATCAGAGGTTATTTCTCCTTAAATTAGCTGAGACCTGGGTCAGCGGCTCTGCACTAAATTGGCTGGAGTCCCGCTTAAATAGACAGAATTCAGAATGCTGGTCTAGGTGGCGACATTCGGATCCAATTTTCCTTTCTTGCTGGGTTCCCAAGAGTCAAAGGCCAAACAGTTTCTCACTATTGTTTTCTTTAGATTGTTCTTCCACCTTTATTGATTTATTTCTAAATAATTTTCAGTTGAATTCACAGAGTAGTTATGATATATAATGTATTTATCCATGTATTTCCTGAACCTGTTTAAACTCAATATAGAGTCATAGAGACCTGGAGTCTAATAATGTTGAGAGAAAATTAATAGCCAGGATGACTGTCAGGGAAAAAGGAAAATATGGCAGGCCACCATGGAGGAAACAAAAAATGGGCTTGTGCTCCCCATTCAAAATGATTACAGGTCAGGTCAGGCTGGGGAGCATGGTACAGCAAGATCCTGGGTGGCAAACCCCAGGCAGACACGCGGTCCAGTCCCACCCCCCTGGAAATGACCATCTATCTGCCGTAGCCAGGTGTTACGTGGGCGTCCCCTTGGTTTGCTCCAGCCACTTGTGTTCTCAGCAATGAGGATCCTGTGAGTTGGATCACCCTCGGGGAATCGCGCCACATGGCTGCAGTTAAGTAACTGACACTCCCCCACAATGCAGGTAATGTGCCTCAATTAGGACTCCATGAGCAACCGCTCAATCGAGACAAAGCCAAACCAGCGGTACCCAACGATCATCTAGAGAGAAACAGTACCAAAGGAGTCCAGTCTTCATCTCTGGATAGCGTCCATGTCTCACAACCATATAGCAAGACAGGAAGCACCAGGACTCTAAAGATTTGGACCTTCGTCCTTTTGCATAGACATTGGGAGCGCCACACACCCCTTCCCAGTGACCTCATGACCCCCCCATTCTCTCCCAATCCGTCTACTGACTTCACAGGAAGAGTCACCAGAGACATGACTGTCACTGCTGACGTAAGTAAACCTCTTGACGCAGTCGACACTCTCTCATGAAATGCTTGCTTGCATGTGCCCATGCAGACAGTGAACATAGACAAAAAAAACACACACACCATAAATAAATGAAAAAAAATAAGTAAATAAATAAAACCAGAATCCTAGGAATAAATAGAGACAGTGGCAGAAGTATATGTGCAGGTAGCAGTGGAGGTGACACAAGGTTACAGATTGTTCATGAGTCTGATTGCAGTTGGGTAGAAACTGTTCCTGAACCTGGAGGTGTGCGTCCAAATGGACTTTTGTCACTTCCCAGATGGGAGGAGGGTGAAAAGTGACAGTGTAGGGTGGCTGGGGTCTCGCCTGATACGGTTCACTTTCCTGAGACAGCATGTAGTGTGGATGTCATGGATCGCAGGGAGCTGTGTGCCCGTGATCTGCTCTGCTGTGTTCACCACATGCTGCAGAGCTCTGCAGTCCTGAACTGATCAGTTGCTGTACCAGGATGTGATGCATCCTGTCAGGATGGATTCCACAGTACACCTGTACAATCTGCACAGGGTTGTGGGGGACATCTGGGCTTTACTCAGTCTCTTGAGGAAGTAGAGGCGTTGCTGGGCTTTCTTAACTAACTGCCACAGTGTGACTTGACCAGATTGGACAGATGAAACTCTCAGATATGCTAAAAATATCCATAAAGACAGCAGCTAGCTGGTCGCAAAATGTTTTTAAACGTGACCTGAGACTCCGTCTGGGCTGGGTGCTTTGCGGATGCTAAGTCAGGAAAAAGTCTTCCTCATGTCATCCTTGGAGAGCCTCAGGCTGGAGTCTTGAGGCACTGCAGGGGTCACACGGGCCTGTCCATTCAACTCATCCGGGACTGAAGTGGCAGTAGCTGTGGCCGCGTGGGTCCGGGGTTTGTAGTCTGTGATCAGCTGATTACCCTGCCACATCTGACGAGCGTCTGCTGTGCTGTTAAACTGAGAGTCCAGTTTGTGGGCGTACTGGCGCTTTGTGTATTTAATGGCTTTTCAGAGATCATACCTGCTCTTTTTGTATGCCTGTGTATCTCCAGAGTGAAACACAATACTGCGCTCATGGATCCGCCAGCGTACTTCAGCACGCATCCAGGGCTTCTGGTTGGAAAATACGTGTACAGACTTTGTGGGTACACAGTCATCCACACATTTCCCGTTGAAGCCTGAGACAACTGTGGCATACTGGTCCAGATTTTCAGAGGACTCTTTGAAAACATCCCAATCCACAGATTCAAAGCAGTCCCTAAGTTGCTCCTCCGCTTCCGAGATCCAACAGCGTACCTCTCGCAAGACCGGCTCTGCGCGCTTTAACTGCTGCTTGTAAACAGGGAGGAGCAGCACAGAGCGGTAGTCTGACTGCCCAAGGTTCGGCCGCTGAGGGGGGAGCGATACGCGTTTTTCTGTGCGTTGTAACAGTGGTCCAATGTATTAGCACCCCTGGTGGGACAGGAGATGTGCTGGTAGTATTTGGGGTAAACAGACCTGAAGCTTGCTTTGTTGAAGTCCCTGGCGAAGATAACCAGACCTTCATGGGTGTTTTCACAGTCTGTAATGAGGCCGTACAGTTCCTTAAGTGCAGTGCGGTTGTTTGCTTGCGGGGGAATGTAAACAGCTGCCATGTGTACAGCTGTAAACTCACTAGGCAGGTAAAGTGGCAGGCACTTGAAGATCAGACACTCCAGGTCTGGTGAACAGCTTTGTGAAATGACCTCCACATCCGTACACCATGCGTTGTTGATGAGGAAGCATACCCCGCCGCCTCTCTTTTTCCTGGAGGAGACTGAGGCCGATCAGCACGGTGGATAGAGAAGCTATCTGGCTGAACAGTCGAATCCGGTGTGCAGGTGGTGAGCCATGTTTCTGTGAGACAGAAAACACGACAGTCACGCAGATCTCGCTGAAAACAAAGTCTACCACAGAGATCGTCTACTTTGTTGTCCAGAGACTGGCATTGGCCAGGAAAATGCTAGGCAGTGGAAGTCGCAGTCCTCGGCATTTCGTCCTCGCTTGGATCCTGGCATGGCGGCCACGTCTTCTCCTCCGGTTTCCTCTGGGCGGGGCCGGGTGGGTCGCGTCCTCTGGGCGGGGTCAGGTGGGTCGCGTCCGCCACCTTGGTCTCGAGTTATTGTGGCGAGCAGCCCCTGGTCGATAACTTCAAAAGTAGCACCTTGTGCCTTTGTTGCTCCGATGTTTACCGGTGTTGTACGGTCGTACATAATAAAACCGCGAACAGGCAGTGCAAACAGCGACAATAACAAAAATACAGACACAAAAACAAGGAGTAGCATGTAACACGTCACCTCTCTCTGGCGCCATGTTGGGGTATTGCTGATGCACATTGCTGATGGCTGTGCTTAAGAGGTCATTAAAGGCCTGGATCTTGGTTTTTATCCAAGACACTCACAAGCCCAGACACTCAGACTCCTCACTCAGTCTCTTGAAGAAGATCTGAAGGAATAGGACCTGACTGGTGAGGAGGTGCAGGACCGAGCTGTTTGGAGAAGGCTGATCAAGCACATTAGCCACACATAGGAGTGGGAAAAGAAAAGAGGAAGAAGAAATAGATGAAGACGACCCTCAGATCTTTAAAGAACATGTCACATTTTTTGAGGGAAGCATAACATTTTGTTTGTTGACTAGTGTTGTTTGTATAACACCATAACATTTTTTAATTATATTTCCGGGGTGCAAACCCTCCACCACCTTAGCACAGTTTTGATTTTCAGGGTATAATGGTGTCCAAAGACTTATTTTAAGTCCTTGTATCTTGATTCTAACCAACAAATTGAAAAATGTGCAATAATGCTATAAAAAATCAACCCAACTCAAATACTTTTTCACAGCACTGCTAAAACCAGATGTTTCGAGAAGAGGTTGTGCACCTATAATAAGCATGCATACAGAACATGAATGAGAAGCTGAGAAGTGAAGGCCCAGGCAGCTCTGCCCGTTTCTGTGACTTTCCTCCCAACAAAAACAAATCACTTCACCGTCTGAAACAACCGTGCAATCCCTTAGTCCAGAATCTAAATATTATGAGTAAGCATTCTTCCAAATTAAACATGTAATTTTCAGTCGATTTCAAAAACAAGATTTGACTCTGCAGCCTACTACTACAGTAGCAGGTTGTTATCGTATTAAAACCGGGGTTTCAAAAGCCCAAGAAAGCAGCTCATTAATTAACTAATCAACACTTGCAGCTCGGAGACAGAATTAAGCATATGGAAATCTGTTAGCCTGGAAACGGAAAAAGAGAGAGTTCTATGAAATTGTAAAAAAAAAAATGGCTATGCCTGTACAGTATGTAAGAAATATGTTACAAAAAGAATAGATGATGGAAGGAGGAATGTTACACTCAAATGAAAAATAACGAGAACGTAACAAGTAACTTTGAATGGGGGAAGTCAGGCAGTCTGCGGAAATATCTTCATTAATTTATTACAGCATTTTAGAACAAGGTAAGAGGAAACTCACTTTTAAAAATTGACTTATGTATTTTCAATATCACAATAGCGCCCCCATATGTATAATTTGTGCAATACTCGGTACCTTATTATTATAAGGTAATTATAATGTGCTTAAATTATACCGATTTATGAAAGCCAAAGTGAAGCAGAGGAGATATGCTGGGTGTAATTGGGAGAACATGGGAAAGGCGCTATATAAATAAAATGTATTATTACTGTTATTATTAAGGATGCTAAGGATAGAGCTGCTAGGCAAGAGGAAAAGAGGAAGACCTAAGAGGAGGTTTATGGATGTGGTGAGAGAAGACATGCAAGTGATGAGTGTAACAGAACAAGATGCAGAGGACAGAAAGATATGGAAGAAGATGATCTGCTGTGGGGACCACTAACAGGACCAGCCAAAAGAAGAAGAAGAAAGTGAAGCCTCACTGTCATGATGGTTTCCATCTTATAACAGTTTTGATGAGGGTGTGAAGCGGACAACTGGCAAATAAAAGGCACCATGAACATTTTTTTTTAACTTTATTGATTTTATTTGAAGAAAACATTCCATACGATATAGAATTCAACCCCCATTCGTTCTGTTAAGCCAGAAGTTCCCAAGCTTTTGTGGTTTGTGACCCCATTTTGAAATCTGAGCTTTTTGACCTGTTTGAAATATTGACATTCACTTCTTACTCAGTACATTGCTTTTCTATTTTTTAATATTTTCTCATTAGCATATCAGGTGACCCCACTTGTGGTCTTGACCCCAAGGTTGTGAGATGCTGTGTTAAGCTGTGCAGCCAATGCACCTTCATGAGCACTAAGGATTTTCTAAAAGTTACACTTATTAAGCCCCATAGCCCTAATTTTGATTAAGTGGGGCAGAGAATGCATACATGTGCACTTACTTGAAGAGTTTGTGTGACAGTTAATTTCAAAAATGCTGAATTGTTGATTTTTTAAAAATTCTTTTAAGGGTTTTAACTTTGAAGGAAAATGTCTACACATTTTCGGTATGAAAGCGTTAGAGAGCTCACTTAAATAACTGGAGGGTAATAAAGGGCCTGCAAAGAACCGCTTATTAATGTTGGAGGGCCGCAGTGGCTGCAGGTTTTCATTCTGACCCTTTTCCTAATCATTTTTCATCGCTAATTAACTCATTTTAATAGCCCTGTTTTGAAGGATTCAGTCCTCTGAATTTATTCTTTTCTTCATTAAATGACAGCCAAACAGAAATGAGATGTGAAACGAGTCAACAGATGACCAGCTAAACTGGGATTTCAAACTCCAACCAATTGCACTCCAACCGATCTCTTAATGAGAAACTAATTCTTGTTGGTAAGTAAGCCCATTATTTAATTCCATGGCTTGTTGTTTCTCTCATTCTGCCACAACAGACATTTCCAAAACCGTCAAACCGTCAAAATGTTTTGGTGACCTGAGAGATCAGCCTTTAGTTTCAGATATTGAGTGATGGGCACAGGTGAGCTGGTCATCTGGCGGCTAGTTTTGTGTCTCATTATTGTTTGGCTCCTAATTAAGGAAAAAGGAACAAGTGAGGGGCCTGAGTCACACCATTTAAAACTAAGGCAAATGAAGTTAATCAGCAGCAAAGCTGAAGAAGATGGTTAGAATGAAAACCTGCAGCCACTGCGGCCTTCCAGGACCGGAGTTCAACACCTGTGCTTTAGGGGGTCCATACATTCAGTAATTAATCACAGCCATCGGGTCCGTATTTAGTGGATGCACAGGCATTTAGGTGGACCTGACATCCAAAGCACTTACACCGATCATCACTTAACATTATGACCACCCACCTGATATTGAGTAGGTCCCCTTTTTGCCATCGAGACATGGACTCCACTAGACCTCGGAAGGTATGCTGTGGTATCCGGCGGCAAGCCGTCAGTAGCAGATCCTTGAAGTCCTGTAAGTTGCAAGGTGGGCCTCCAGCACATCCCACAGATGCTTGTTTGGACTGACATCTGGAGAATATGGAGGCCAAGTCAACACCTCAGACTCGTTGTTGTGTTCCTCTAACCATCCTGGAACCATTTTTGCAGTGTGGCAGGGCACATTATACTGCTGCAAGAGGCCACTGCCATCAAGAAATACTGTTTCCATCAAGGCGTAAACATATTCAGCAACAACGTTTAGGTAGGTGGTACATGTCCAAGTAATATCCACATGAATGCCAGGGCCAAAGGTTTCCCAGCAGAGCATTGCCCACAGAATCACACTGCATTTACTGGACTGACTTCTTCCCATAGTGCATCCTGGTGATGTGTCTTTCCCAGTTAAGCAATACAAAGGTACCCAGCTATCCGCATGATCTAAAGGAAACACGGTTCATTAGACCAGGCTACCTTCTTGCATTGCTTTGTAGTGGTGCTACATGAATGGGAACGTCTTAATGTGTTTTGTGCCGAGTTGCGTCTTTCGTTGTGTTGTCCTGTTTTTTAGCCTATGGTGCGTCTGTGTAAATGTTGTCCCCCTGGAAACAATGGGGTAAGGAGAACACTGCAGGACCGTGATCCCTCAAGGTAATTTTTCTGTCCACCCATCAAGTCCATCCGGATTATTTCTTATTTAAATGAGAGGAGGGAAATAAGGAGTGGAGGAGGAGAAGGAAAATAAACAGAACACAACATCGAACACAATACAAGAGACAGAGAAATGTCGATCCAGGTTGTCACATACCTATCCACAGCTTGCTGCTCTCAATGCCGGACCTGTAACGATCTCGCCATTCTCACAAAACCCTGGGGTTCAGTAGTATAAGGAAAAGCCAAGGACCATATGGTGAGGAGCAAACAATTAAGTGCTTCCATATTGCAGTTACTGCTGGACAGTTTCTAACCGGTTCACAGTCATTTCCATTATTCGTTCTCTGGATAAATTCCTGGACTTTACGTGTGACACGTGTTTCTTGTGCGTCATATCTGTTTTATGTTCAGTGTTGGGTCAATGGAGGGTTTGCAGTGTATTTTTTATTGCTGCACTGTTTATTATGATATTCCGCCGTTCACTTGTGAGGTTGGGGGTGTTAGGGGAGGGGAGAGCTGAGATGTTTATACTGTTTTGCATTTTGTTTCACTTCTTTTTCATTAATATATATATTCACATTATTATTTTACATACTATTTGTCCTTTTCTTATTTTTGATCGCCGATTGAGGAAGTTATTGGAAGAAGTACAATTTGTCTAAGTCTGATGACCCTCAGGTTGCCAGGCCACAGGTCTTGGCAGTGTAGTTGCCAGTCTGGACAATTGGGCCAGCCATTACATCTTCATGGTCCAGTTCTGATGCTCACGTGCCCATTGTAGGCACTTTTGGTGGTGGACAGTGGTTAGCATGGGCACCCTGACCAGTCTGCGGATATGCAGCCCCATACGCAACAAACTGTAATGTATTATATGTTCTGACACCTTTCTAGCGTTTTCAGCAATTTGAGCTACAGTAGCACTTTTATTAGATTGGACAACATATGTCAGCCTTCAGTCCACGTGAATTAATGAGCCTTGGAAATCCATGACCTTGTCACCAGTTCTCCTTCCTTGGATCACTTTTGGTACATCCTGACCACTACAGACCCGGAACATTGCACAAGAATTGTAGTTTTGGAGAAACTCCGACCCAATCGTCTAGCCATCACAATTTAGCTTCTGCCAAAGTCGCTCAGATCCTTATGCTTGCCCGTTTTTTATGTTTCTAACACATCAGCTTCAAGGACAATATATTCACTTGCTGAATAATATATCCCACTCACTTCCAGGTGCCATTGTAACTGGATAATCAATGTTATTCACTTCACCTGTCAGTGGTCATAACGTTATGGCTGATCGGCGTATATGAAGGAGAGATTTCAGTTTTTTGATTTTTAAGAAATTTGCAAAACTTTCTGAAAACATGTTGTCACACACGTCCGCATGGGAGGCAGCTAAAGGGCTTGTATGAGGGTAATTCAGAGCCAGACCGGGATGTAGAAGAGTGCACTGACTCTTTTTCTTGCTTTTCTAAAGACTGTTCATGGGAAATCCCGCCTGTTCCTGATGACGTCAAGCCTACTTTCGACCCCTTTGACGTCACTTCTGGGTCCGAGCCTTTGGATGAAGACCCTTCCGGGTCCGGTCCCGCTAATGTCATTTCCAGTCTTGAGCCTATGAAGGAAGATCCTTCCGGTTCCGACCCCCTGATGTCATTTTCTGTATTGGCCTTTAAAAGCTGCCACTTTTCCCCTATCCCTTCAGTTCTATTTTGGACTCTGAATCTTGCACTACAGTGCTATCAGTTTTGCAATTTTGCATCCAGGAAACAATATACAGGTGGCTGCCCCAAACCTTGCTATGGCTCTTAGTCGAATTTGTGACAATATTTTCATTTTGTCATTATGAGTTATTGAGTGTAGACTGAAGGATGAAAATGACAAGATTAGATTAGATTAGATGCATTTTATTAATCCCATGGGTAAATTCAAATGCATACAGCAGCAGAAACATAAAACACAAAAATACATACTCACAGGGCAGTTAATACAACCGATCAATCAATCGATAAATAAATCAACAAATAACAATAAACTTAACAAGTATATCAAGTGGAAGCATTGAATTGCCTGATAGCAGTGGGCAGAAAAGACCCCCTAGAGGTGCTCCTTAGCACACCATGGTGGAATGAGCCTGTGGCTAAAACAGCTCCAAGACAGCACCTCCTGGAAGGGCTTTTTCATGATGGCATCCAATTTTGCTACCATCCTCTTTTATAAAAACAGCTTCCAGTGGGCCCAGGGTTCACTCTGTGATGGATCAGGCTTTCCTGATACGTTTGTTCAGTCATTGAGCTTCTTTTGTGCTCAGACTGCTTCCCCAGGTGACTGTAGTGTAGTAAACACGCTGGCTACTATGAACTGGTCGAACATTTCCATCAGCTTGCTGCAAACATCAAAAGACCTGAGACTCCATAGGGTGTACAGTCTGCTCTGGCCCTTCTTGTACGACGCCACTTTGTTGTTAGGCCATTCCAGTTTGTTCTTTGTGTAAAGCCCAAGGGACTTGTAGCTCTGCACCACTTCCATATCCCCTCCATCTTAACGGTGACTGCTCTCAAAGGCTTCTTGGCACGTCCACCACCAGTTCTTTTGTCTTGCAAGTTTATTAACTTAAAATTAAATCTACAACACAATAAATTGCACAGAAAGTGAAGTGGTCTCAAAACTTTCTGAATCCACTGTATATGCATATTGTCATATGCGTGGTGGGGGCAACTTCAGGGCTCATCTGATGGAAATTTAACTCTAAGAGTGGCATCGAAAAACTACTAACATCACTTCCTGGCACCGCCCTCTTCTGTTTACTCAGCCTCATAACCGGCTACGCTGCCATCTGGAGGCAGTCGGTTGAAGACTCGCATCAGAGAAGATGCTCTACATAACTGCATGCCAATTGTGCAATTCTTTTTTATCATTAAATATTGTGAGGTTTCTGAATTATTTTAGGACTGTCCCCGACCCAATGGGACAGCAACAACAACATTTATTTATATAGCACATTTTCATACAAACAGTAGCTCAAAGTGCTTTACATATTAAAGAATAGAAAAATGAAAGACACAATTATAAAACAAAATAAATCAACATTAACATCGAATAAGAGTAAGGTTCAATGGCCAGGGGGGACAGAAAAAACAAAAAAAACTCCAAACGGCTGGAGAAAAAAATAAACAGCATGGCGAAGCACAACTGTTGCGTCTGTGGATGACTGCTTGTCCATTGCAAGGCAACCACAGGTTCTCAGGGCAGCAGCACAACGCCGCAGAAACAACTATGAGCCGATCGAGATCACACTATATGCGCCTTTCACTGATGGCTATAATGCAAGGGACATTATAAATGCAGGGAACAGTATAACTTGGCCACTAATCTGGCCCAGACTATGCCTGTTTGCTGTGTCTGTGTTCAGGAGAGTGATATCTCCCACTGCCATAAATAACCATGCTGTTCTTGTTTCAAGCTGAATAAAGCTGATTTTACTAAAGTACCAAGTCCCTGCCTCGTGTTTTAGGGTGCAAGACAGGGACTCACACATCACAATATACTGCAGTGCCCCAATGCTTTACAAGCTCTCTTGTCTTACTTCTACAATATATTCTGAATTTTTTGAAAGTATCCTCCTAAACATTAATGTGATTATAACATTCCCTGTACTTCAAAGTGAAACAAAGGCTCCTCATTAATTTTGAGGATCAGTAAGACTTTGGCCCTTGAACTGCACTGGAGAATCAGATAAGCATTAAACTTTTTCAGACCACTTAAATCTAAGAAGAAATTCTTGTTATCTATACTTAATAAAAGTGAACAGAAGGCTATCCAATGGGTATGGCTATGTAGTTATTTTACCTGCAAGAATTTAGTACAATTATTACAATGGTGCTGAACAGTACAATTATTTTCACTCCAGGCACAAATGTTCAATTTTAGCAGAGTATGATCATTTTAACCAGCCCATTAGAATTTTAAATAAAATGCATTAGAACATTTTCACTCCAGAAAGTCAACAGGATGCTCCTTCAAAACATACAGGATGTGATATTTATAGAGCATGTGTCATTACGAGCTCTCAGGCGGATGACACATTAGGTTTATGGTAATCTCCAGGCACCGGTCTGATCCACAGGTACGCTATTTCCAGTTCGGTGTTGTAGCTACATGTTCTAGTGTAACAGTTTTTCGTTTACCTCCATGTTGAAATTTGACTACATTTCTAATTAATTATTAAGTACATGCTTCAACTTGAGGATCTGCATATAAGCAGTCCCACAGTGGAGGCTTATTATCTCAGCAAAGGGTTAAACCGAGATATGTGCAATTTTAAAATATTTCGGTGGTGCTGGAGATCATCATAGCTCTCTTATCTTTTTTTTCACAAACTGGTAAATATTGATCTCGAGAATGCCAGTCTCCTTCATATCCTACAGGGTGAACAGTTGCCTTGATTCTGTAAGACATTCCCTAGCATGCAGACTTTAGAATTCAACACAAAAATACAAAGCAATTAAGGTCACAATTTAAAGGATAAGTAGTGTATAACATGAAAGAAATTTAAACACCAAAAGACATCACAAAACCCTGGAACACCACCATTTCTCTAGACTAAGCGCCCCAGTACAAAAAAACAAAACCTGCAAAGCATTGCTGCCTTTTGCAACCCCGCCAGTGCCAAGATACCAGCTGCAGGGTCATCCTGCCACCCATCAAAGTCAAGTAAAAGTGAACTTTATTGTCATCTCAACCACATACAAGTATACAGATAGACGAAATTGAGAAGCTCAGGGTCCACAGTGTAACAACCTGAAGTGCAAATAAAAAAATGAAAATTAAATTATTTAAAAAATAATTAACTAAAGATTTAAAATTAAAATGAAAACACAAACAAGACATTGTGCAAAGACAAAGAAGTAGCAGCAATCACGCATTTCACTCCTTTAAGTCAGAAATGTTCCGTGATTGTGGGGCTGTGGTCATGGAGGTCTCCTTGCAACTACCTAGAGCTGGATTTAGACCCTCAGGAACTTCCTTAACTAACTGGTATCTTAAATCCCCCCAACTCTCGTCTTTCCTTTCTCAAGATCTTTCATCTGTAGCTTTTTTTTATTAAAAAGCTCACAAAGCCATGGCAGTCGATACCCCCTGGGTAGGTTATAAATATCCAACCCATATCTCTACATTCTGCCACCACCTTGCCATATGATGTCTTCTTCCTTTCATAGGCTTTCTGGATGCCCTCTCCCCAGGGAACTGCCAGTTCATCCAACAATACATGCTTCTGAGTCATCAACCACATGACGATGATGGGTCTCAATGAGGTGATGGTGATCTGAGTAGGGAACTTTAGCTGCTTAGTTATGTCTGCTTTCATGACCCAGCCTGCCCCTTGGTCCAAGGATGATGCCCTTTCTTGTGATGGCTTGCCTGGACTTTCATGGACTCTGCATGTTCCACCGTCTATAGCAACCTTGGCCTTAAGTGATTGTTTTGTCAGCGAACTGGCAGATAAATGTTGTTAATATAACATAAGATGTGCATAAAAGACAAAACAAAAAAGGAGGTATAAAGTGAAATGAAACCGAAGTCCAATACAAGAGACAAGAGGGTCGAGAACAAAAGTACATGCGAGAAAAGAGCACAATGATAAATATTGAACACTTAAGAGATTTGGTATCCACCGATCAGATAAGGATTTGCACTCACGGCCATCCTCTTATCCCGTTGTGTCGATTATAAATGTTTTCCGACCTCAGAGGCCACGCCCTTAGCAACACTGGCGGTGGACCTAACGACAGAAATAAAGACTGCTGCCAACTGAGGACCCAAAGTCCTACCAATTCACAACAGTAATGTTACAGCCACATAAGACACATGGATCATAACTAATTTGACCCAAGGGTGGAAGATTAACTTTTTGAAGAAGCTCAGGTCAAGCTAATTCTCCATAAGAACTTGGCATTTAGCTCATGAAAGGTAATTTGCTGATTTTAACGAGAAATGAAAACTACTATCCTTCATGAAAACTACTATCCTTCAGAGCCCAACTGTTATCAAACCCTCTTAATATAGTTCAATGTTGTGGTTTTGGGCAAACATAACGGACGAACTAAATGTGGACAGGGAACCAATCCGTTGCAGGGCTACCAATATTATATCTTATTCACGAAACTGGTTATGGATTCTTTTTATTCACAACTTCAGTTTTCCTGATTTGTTTTTGATGTATCGGTTAGACGCACACCATAAGGATATAATGTGAAAAGCACCTGCTGTCACCATCACGTCTGTGTGGGTCTCTGTCTGTCTGCCTGTCTCTCTGTATGCATGAAACGACTTGGCTAGCAGTGGACTAATATTGTTGAAAATGAACACACTTATTCACAAAGAAATGGGTTGAGAAAGTTTGATTTCCATGTAGATATCTTAAACACAGCACACAATGAGTATGTTTTACATATTCACACATAACCTGGTTAAGGTCAGTCAGTCATTATCCAACCCGCTATATCCTAACACAGGGTCACGGGGGTCTGCTGGAGCCAATCCCAGCCAACACAGGGCAGGAACGATTCCCGGGCAGGGCAGCACACACACCAAGGACAATTTAGGATTGTCAATGCGCCTAACCTGCAGGTCTTTGGAGGAAACCAGAGCACCCTGAGGAAACCCACGCAGACCATGCAAACTCCACGCAGGAAGGACCTGGGAAGCGAACCCAGGTCTCCTTACTGCAAGGCAGCAGCGCTACCACTGCGCCACCATGTCGCCCCAGGTTAAGGTGAATAACCAAATTAAGGCAAAAACCTGATGTCCTCAGAATCCGCATTTAACTTCGCAAGTAATCTTCTGGAGATCTTCTTTGGTAAAACAAAAAAACATCATCATCAGGTTGAAAAATAAGCATGATGCCTGTGATTGTTTTCTTGACTTTTTATAAATATGTTAAGTCAAAATGACATGTTATTTCTAGGTTTCCAGTACCGGATTTTGCACAGCAGACTCTTTTCTGCTTGTCTGTGCGATTAAGACTTGCAAAAGACCGGCGGTACGTGTGCTTCTTGTCTTACCCCCAGTGCTTCTTCAATAATAATAATAACGCAGGTATA
This sequence comes from Polypterus senegalus, assembly GCF_016835505.1. Taxonomy (NCBI): domain Eukaryota; kingdom Metazoa; phylum Chordata; class Cladistia; order Polypteriformes; family Polypteridae; genus Polypterus; species Polypterus senegalus. Next base: position 31,043,271 of record NC_053168.1, on the reverse strand, counting down.
TTTATTTCAGTAAGATATACGTCAGGTTACTTGTTACTATAAAAAAAATAATCAGTTTACTTAGCAGACATGTGCTACTTTTAACATGTTACCCTACTGCTCTTGAGATTGTGCTGCTAAGTTTAGCTTTGTATGTTCAGCTCATCAACATAATTTAGCAAATTCTGAAATTCTGAGACTGATTATTTCAGCCAGGAGAAAGAATAACACGATCGCCCAAATATTTGCCTTTAGTAAAGTATTTTGTGGACGCTTCTACCCATGCCTGCTGATTAAACTGTGTGTGCACAAAGCAAAAACATGAACAGGCTGACAGAGTGCAACGGACCACAAAATCCTTAAGAGTAACCCTTTGATTGGTTTCTGTGGCCACGTGATTGGATTATTTGCAGAGAGATCTACCTCTGTTAATCAGGTTTCTCAGAGCCCAATCACTCAATTTCTTTAACCAGAATAAGGGTTAATGTGGTGTGACAGATAGGGGGCACTCTCGCTCCCTTGAACCCCTGTCCACGACTCCAAACACCAGGTAAAAGTCCTCAAATTGACTTTATTCAATCGCCACAGTGCACAAAGAACACTCTCCACCACAATGCTCATATAAATTAACAATACACAATCAATAAGCAGTCCTCCAGCTCCCAGACGTGTTGGCACCCTTCCACCCACCTCAGCTCGCCGTCTGGGAGCTCCCACAGTGATTTTATATCTCCTGGCCCGGAAGTGTTCCTAATCCCCAGTCCATGTGACTCTCAATCACTTCTGGGTCAGGTACAAGTTCTTTTCTTCCTCTTGTCCACGTGTGCTTCCGGGGCGTAGGGAAAATAGCCATTATTCCTCCCTGTAGCATCCCCTAGTGGCCCCCACGGCATCCAGCAGGACTGTGTATAAAAACTACAATGTCCGTGATGCCCTGCTGGTCTTCTGGGGACCTCCATACTGCAAGGAGGGCTCCACCTTGCGGCTTGGGGGTATTGGCCGGGATAAAGAGCCGGCCATTCACCACAGTGGCATTTTAGAAACCAGGCTTCTATGACTAACTAGGTTATTAAGGCGATAATATCCAGCTGCAGAGTCAGAGCACCATACATCACCACAGGTCTACACCAGCAGTTCTAGTGCTGAAGCTAAGGTTAGGGGTTAGTGTGGTTAGTATTTAGGATAAATGGTTAAGGTTAGGAGTTTGTTAGTTTTAGGGGTTAGATTTGTTAAGGTTAGGGTTTGGTGTAGTTAGCATGTCAATCAGTTTGATTTGTGACAAGCAATATGAAAGGCCTTCTCAATTGGATTCAAATTGGGTGGCTAGCTTGGTCATTCAAGAATTTTCCATTTTTTTAGCTTTGAACAGCTCCTTTATTGCCTCAGCAGTGTGTTTGGATCTTTATCTTGTAGTAGGATGAAGTGCCATCCATTACGTTTGGAGGCATTTACTGGAACTTGAGCAGATATGATGTTTCTATACACCCCAAAATTTATTGTGCGACTGCTGTCAGCAGTTCCATAATCCTTGAAGCCAATTGTGCCAGGACCTGTGGCAGCTATACATGCCCACGCCATAACACCACCACTATGTTTAATAGATGAGGTAGTATGCTTTGAATCTTGGGTAGTTCCTTTTCATCTCCACAATTTGCTCTTGACATCACTCTGATCAGGTTCGTCTTTGTCTCATTTGTTTACAAGACTGGTTTTCCAGAATTCTCAGGCTCTTTTAAGTTATCTTTCTCAAACTGTAACCTGGCCATCCTGTTTAAGTGGCCAACTAGTGGTTTGCATCATGCAGTGTGGCCTCTGTATTTCTGTTCATGGGGTCTTCTGTAGACAGTCGTCTCCTGAAGACTATTTCTGATCTGTCAGGCATTGGGGGCTTTTTCCTTTACCATAGTGAGGATTCTTCTGTTGTCAGCAGTGGAAGTCTTCCTTGGCCTACCAGTCCCTTTGTGATTACTGAGCCCACCAGTGCATTCTTTCTTCATAATGATATTCCACACAGTTGATTTTGGTAATCCAAGGTTTTACTGATGTACCTAATGGTTTTATTCTTGATCCTCAACCTCATAATGACTTTCATTGGCAAAGCTCTTGTCCTCATATCGAACAAGAGAGAATCTTTCCTTTAAAACCAATCAAGGCACAGTGCTTCTTTCTTAAACCAGTTGTGTACTGTGCTTATCCTGGATGGGACCTTGCAGCAAGAGTAGACATCCGTGCGACAGGCACAGTCACCCTTCAAATCCTGATGGGGTCCCTATCCGCCAGTCTTTCAGTTTCTCTTGGTCTTTGGCGAGAGCCCACTCGCAATGTTTGATCGTTTCTGCTCTGTGGCGTGTTCAAGAGAAGCAACCCCTCTGGAGGGCTGTCTTAACGTATGGACAAAATGGGCACTGGCCGGGGGCCCCAGGAGCATAGGAGCCCACAATGTTCCGGATGCCCATGTATGTTTTTGTTCTGCTATCAAAACAGGGTGCCCAGTGCACTACTTTGCCCATGGGCCTGTGATGCTGATAAGACAGCTCTGCCCCTCTGCCCCACACTCCTCTTCCGGGGCTCGCTTTCATGACTGCTTGCCTACTCTTCTACCACACCTGCTCCACCATGATTCCACCGTCTTCCTCTTTCCTTTCCTTTAACCTCATGTTCACTTCTTTCGTCTCTACATTAAATATCCTGATTTATCGCTGTCCAGGCTCCGTTTATAGCACCGATTGGGTGCTGGTGCTGTCATTACCTACTCTGAGGTGTGAATGAAGCACTTGACCAATCTGCTCACATTTACACTTGAATGTGCGGTCAGCCAAGCACTCCAATAAACCAGGGAACATGGCATGTTCTTGTACCCACCTGCAGCCTGCATGCTCCAGGACTCCCAATTACTTATTTACATGCACATCGCCACAAACCTCTCTCGTCACACTTTATTGTGTAGGTTAGGTTTTTGGAGAATGTCCATGTTCCCAAAAGTTCTTCCGCAATAGACTACCATACCATCTCCTACAAATTTGGACCTTCCAGAAATGGAAGTGCCATTTAGACTACAATCAACTGAAACCCTAAACTAGTGGTCTCTATTGAACTAATTCTGGGACTGGCAGGAGTGTTACCCAGGCAATGGTGCAGACTTGTCTTTTCATAGCCTCATAATGGCGTCCCACAAGAAACCAGTCCAGGTGTTGCATGCTTTTGACAGAGATATAAGCAGTGATGATGAAGTGAATCTGTCTTCAGGCAGTGAAATTAAAATGGAAAGTGAAATCGAACGCGATTCTGGTGAATCTGAAAGTGACGCTTGTGTCAATCGCACATGTGCAGTGGGCTGTTCAAAAGCTGATCATTTTGGAATGAAAGTCTGCATGGGATCACACTACTATTGTCCTGACTGTAATCTTGGATTGTGCATTTCCCCGTGCTTCAAGATATACCACAAATGACACATTTTGACAGTATATACGGTATTAGCATTGTTTTTATTATTCATGATTGTTTGCATCGTTATACTTTCTGCACTTCTGACTTTGTACTTTTAGTGTATTACAGTAGAAAGATCAGATTTAATAAATATGTAATTTTTCAAGCCAAAAACTGCAGTCCCTCACCTCGGCTTCTTATTCCAACCTAATATGCTGCATTTATTTGCTTTTAGGAAGTGCATGGGAAAATAAATGACAATCTCAGGCAGGTGCAAACAAATGTGTGGCTGGAAGTTTAGCTTTATAAATTGCTATACCATGCCAGGAAGAGGAAAAAAATCTATAAGATTACACGGATGTTTAAATTGTAATACAACATGTTGCAGGGGAAAAAAGTAAAGATAGATGGCATAAAGACTTGGGGCAATATAACAGGAACTCCGTGTATTCAATGACAACAAAATGATCGATAGCAAAAGGGACATCTTTCCAGACACAAGTCAAAAATCAGACGTCTCCAAGGTGGCGGTAGAACCCTGATGATGAAGTAGCTAAGGAGGAAGAGGCGGGCTCAGGAGGCCAGGACCCAGAAGTGATGTCACTGCTGGTCATCAAATATTTTAAAGAGCACGGAGGAGGCAACGGCACCAACCCTCAACTCGGGGTGGAATTACCATTCGATGAGTCTGTATGTTGTCAGCACGTGTGTGAGACAGTGTTAGAATTTCACAAATACTAATTCAATGAAGTTATTTTTTTCCTATAGCCTTTTGATAAAACTATAGCCTCTTTTTAATTTTGCGAATTTTCTCATATGTTTAATGCTAGTTAATGTTTATAACTTCTTTAAGAAAATATATTAAAAAAGCCTTAATGGCAGCACTAGAACCGTTAAACCAAAACTTTAACAGGTTAGCGTTCTAAAACATAGCCTGACGATTCATGTTGGTAGCGATGAAATGCTGTGAACCTTGTATGTTGTGTGCTTTCAATCATCATAGTAAATAATTACAGGTAGAGGAGTGTAGAGTCAGCGGTACCAGAAATTGAGGAGTTGAAGTCAAAGTTGGAGTTGAAGGTTTTGTGTTTTGACTCCACAGCCCTCCACACTTGGGTATTTTTATTTTGTATGTCACATTTCTACAGCGAACATCACACTAAAGGTGTGCAACAATAGAAACACAGTGCCATTGCAGGTTTAGTGACTTGTTCTTGGTGACACAGTGGATGAGAAAGATCGAACCAGGAGCCTTAGCAGTTCATAGATCAATGCCATAGCCACCAGACTATCCTGTGTGTAATAAGTTGCCTCAAGTATTTGCTCTCACATATAAAAATTACTCTGAACTGTTATGCTGACCTTAAAAGCTAAATTACTTGTGACTTTACACTGTATATACTCAACTGCAACTCATTTGCAACAGGCTGGCATATTCCTCACAACGGGTTTGCAGGCTTTTGTCAACCCTTGTTAAATTTCATAGTTTATTTATGAATAATCTGGAACTCCAAAAGGATAAAAGAAGACCACAATAAATTAATGAAAGCTTTGCATTCATTCTCATAGATAGATAGATAGATAGATAGATAGATAGATAGATAGATAGATCTAATGCTTTATTTGACTTTGGGGGGACTTTGGCTTTTTATCAAAGCTCTTTAAATAAATACATACATACACAGGTAGATAAATAAGTAAATAAATAAATATACACACACATTGGTTTGAACACACACTGGAGTTACCATAAAGCAGAAAAAGCTTCAAAAGAAAAAAAAAGTCTGACTTTATAGTCCCGGTCACAGTGAGGCTTTATGCAGGTGTATTGCTGTTGTTATAAAGGAGTCCCCTTAACGTTTCTTCGCACAATTCTGCTGAATGAGTCATCGGCTGAAAGTCCTCATTGTTGATGTGTCATAGAGAGGATGTGCAGCATTGTTCAGAATGACACTAAGTTTTGTTTTAATACTCTCCTTTGCTACGACCTGCAGGGTGTCCAGAGTGTGTTCTATAACTGAGTCTGCTCTCTATACTTAGTCTGTCGATTTGGTGGACCTCTCTTGAGGTGATGTTACTGGACTAGCACACCATAGCATAGAAAGTCAAACTGGCTATCACAGAGATGTAGAAGATGTGAAGGATGTCACTTCCCACATTAAAGGAGCACTGTCTCCTGAGGAAAAAGAGACTGCTCTGCCCTTTCTTATACAGTTCCTCTATGCTCTGAAACCAGTCCAACCTGTCATTAATGTGGACTCCCAAGTACCTGTAGGAGTAGACCACCTCTACATCCATTGCTTGAATAGTGACTGGACTATAATAATAATATATTAATTTGATATAATTTGATTTTATTTATTATTTAATATATTAATATAATACATAATGATCTGCACCACCACCACCTCAAAGCACCACGTAGGACTTACATTCATGGATTAAAGGCCAGAGGTCCACATGAACATCATCATCTAATTCTTCCACATGAAGCCTGAAAACCATGAGAACTGATTGAGATCATTGATGTTAGGTAGAATGCCCAGTGGGGTTGTTGTTGTTGTTGGACATAGAGACTTTTTGGTGCAGTGAAAGTCAATAAGTAGTTCCTTGGTTTTACTGATGTTAAGATACAGACATTTTTTCTTTGCACCAAGAAACAAACTTTTCCAACTGAATCCTCTCCTCTGTCTCATCCCCTTTATCAATTCACCCCATAAGTGCAGAATCTCCCGATAATTTCTACAAGTGACATGGCCTGCTGTTAGATTCATAGTCAGAGTTGTACAGAGTGAAGAGAAAAGGAGACAGGCCTGACAGTTCCTTGTGGTACTGCAGTGTTGCTCAATTACTATAGAGAGGGAATCATACTGAAGTAAAAAGTAAGTCATATTTGATTTGACAAGTTACAGGATTTTGTCACAATTCCAAAGTATTAAACTCTTAATATTGATCACAAAAATACAGTTGACAGCAGATCTGAATCTTCACCCTCTGCTGCCCCAAAACAAACAAATGCATTATTAAGTTATGTTCAGCTGCAATGCAAACAGTAAAGAAGTGATGAAGTGGAATAGTACTAAAATAGAGAGAAAATGAGAATAAAACTGAAGAATCGACTTGTTACAAGGAAAATGCATTACCATTATGGTCACAACACAGCATCTGAATGTTCCTCAGCTTATACAAAGTTTTAATGCAAGTGCAATCCTACCAGTTAAGAAAGGCAAGGTTTTCATTTTCTTTAGTACTGCACTTTTAGTTTTACAGTGCCTATAAAATGTTTTCAACCATCTTAGAAGTTTTCACATTTTATTATCATACAACACTGAATCACAGTGGATTTAATTGGGCATTTTTGATATTGATCAATAGAAAAGACCCCTTATTTGTGAAAGAGAAAAAAGATCTTACAAATATTAAATGCAAATTAATTGATTGCAAAGTACTCACCCCCTCCAAATCTGTTATTTAGTTGATGTGCCTTTGACAAGCCTCTGCCTCTTCAAATATCCGAGGACAGCTTGCATTTCTCCATCTGTCCTCATGAACTTCTGCCGGTGCACAGTGGAGGCCATCCTCACTGACCACATCATGTTCTGGTGTACCACCCTCCCACCTCAAGAGCATAAAACACTGAAAAAGCTGGTGAAAGCAGCACAGAGCATTACCAGCACCCAGCTGCCATCTGCTCAGGACACACTTGCGGTCTTGAACAAGGCAAACAGGATAATTCCTGAACCGTCGCTTTAAATACTTCTCCCTTCTGAAAAACGGTACAGGACCACTGGCACTTGCACCAGGAGATTCTGGGACAGTTTCTAGCCACAGGTCATATAGTTACTGAGAAGTCAACCATAAAAACAAATATTATAACAAACAGAATGCATGTTTAAATGCATATACAGTAAAATATACTAGCGGTGTCACCCCACTTCACCTGGGAAATTTCATAAGACAATGGGTCTCACTACAGTACTGCTGGTAAATGTGATCACATCTCTTTTTCCTGTCCAGGACACCGCTCCTTCTTCAGTTGTCTGTCCACCCTAGTAGTTAGTGGTGTTTTTTTGGTATTTTGTGCATTGCTTACGTATTGTTCTTCATTTGAATAACGCACACTCTTAGTGCAGTGCACAGCATATACATTAGCATAAAATTAGTAAATATCAACAGATAAAAAATTTATTTACCAAAAAAAAAAAAAAAACTACTTTCAATGAAATCAGTCAAAGCATTTTGCAGATTTTAGGGGTATTTAGTATATTAAGAATTCTCCACTCCAGCAATTCAATGAACCGTGAGGAATCATGGGGAGGTCCTCCATTACATAGGGTGGAGGGCTGTTCCTAGCGGTGATAGGCAGGTGGCCCCCACCCCTTGTGGGACCACCGACAAAGCGCAAGGGGCATAACTAAGGCCCTTTTTCTAATATACACACAAAAATATACATAGCAAAATAAACATTAATATAATTAAATAATACAAAATTAAACAAGACAGACATGAAACAACTGTGAACAACAGCCAAGGGGAAAATTGTGGCTGAAACATAACAAGCACATATTATTTGTGGATCACCTAGAATTGCGAAGGGTTATTAAAAGGTTTTGTGCCTGATCTGGAATTCAGGTACTCTTTAGTGATGGTTTTGTCAGTAGCCTAAGACTGGCTGTTGTGTCCTAAAGTATGTGAGGTACATATTTGCAGCATTTGTGGTTTACTATGAAGGTTTCTTGTTTCAGAATGAAGTCGACACAGATGCCTAAAAATTGCAAAACCAAGTACTGTGCCATGTAAAATTTTTAATTCTAGAGAACAAAATGCCTTGAGAGATTCATTCTCACTAAGTCAATGGGCATCAGAACCACAGTCAAGAATTCAGTTGTGCCAGGATGCCTCTTGAAGATGACCCCAGGGTCTGGTTGGCCTTCAACATCAATGACATTAAGTGTCGCAGTGGAGCAAATCATGTTGGAGAAGAGAAGAGTGACGGTGCCTTAGATGACAGACACAATATGGATGAGTTCTGGTTCAGTTTAATCCATTCTTCACAAAATATTAAACATGACCAAAGTCTGTGCACATTTGATGCCTGGAATGTTAACTCCTCAAATGTTCCATGGGTTATCTCAAACTTTAAAAAGTGTTTCACAATTGGAGATGGCGCTTGGGTGCTTCACTATGTCAAAGTGGGTTTAAAGGTGGAGTGGAGGCTCTGAGGCTAAGAGGTCTGAACTGATATCTGGAAGGTTTCCGATTTAAATCCTGTTACCGCCAGAAGGGATCCTGCCCCGTTGGGCCCTTGAACAAGGAACCTTAACTGGGAAATTGCTTCAGGTAGGCTGTACAATGGCTGACCCGGTGCTCTGACTAAACCCGCCCAACCCCGTCCCCACAAGGGCATGCAAATAGCCAATTTCCCACTCGGGGGTAGTAACATACAGTTAGGTCCATAAATATTTGGACAGAGACAACTTTTTTCTAATTTTGTTCTGTACATTACCACAGTGAATTTTAAATGAAACAACTCAGATGCAGTTGAAGTGCAGACTTTCAGCTTTAATTCAGTTGTGAGAACTAAACGATTGCATAAAAATGTGAGGCAACTAAAGCATTTTTTTAACACAATCCCTTCATTTCAGGGGCTCAAAAGTAATTGGACAATTGACTCAAAGGCTATTTCAAGGGCAGGTGTGTTCAAGTCCGTCGATATGTCTTATCAATTAAGCAGATAAAAGGCCTGGAGTTGATTTGAGGTGTGGTGCTTGCATGTGGAAGATTTTGCTGTGAACAGACAACATGCGGTCAAAGGAGCTCTCCATGCAGGTGAAAGAAGCCATCCTTAAGCTGCGAAAACAGAAAAACCCATCCGAGAAATTGCTACAATATTACAAGTGGCAAAATCTACAGTTTGGTACATCCTGAGAAAGAAAGCAAGCACTGGTGAACTCAGCAACGCAAAAAGACTTGGGGCCTCATGCATAAACGGTGCGTACGCACAGAAATGTTGCACGTTCAAATCGTGATGTATAAAACCTACACTTGGTGTCAAGCCATGCACTTTTCCACAGTACCTCATACCCTGTCGTACGCAAGTTCTCCACTCAGTTTTGCAGACTGGCGGCACCCAGCGTCAAAGCAGTGCTACTGTTCCTGTGTGGTTACCCTTTATTTCTTAGAACCACATTTCTGACGCGACTTTATAAATACACTGAAACTAACTGCATACTGTTTACTAGTGTAATGCATCTGATTTCATCTGCTCCCTTTAAGGGTTGCCACAGCGGATCATCTTTTTCCATATTACTCTCACTGCACCACTCGGAGTATTTATATCACTGTATCTGAGTGGGGAATCACAGCAGCAGCCGATCAGAAAGAGAATTATCGGTATACAGCATCAAGTACACACTTGCCATTCAGCCACGGCAAAACGTTTCAAAGCCTTTCCTGTACGGACTTCGCAGTTCAGAAACAGTTTCATCCCAAGAACTATAAACGCACTCAAACAATTGCTCCTTGTAGAAATGTCTGTACTTATAAGTACAATTACCTCACTGTAAACTTGCACTACAGTTATAATATTGCACAACCTGAGCCACTTTATAAAGCATGTATTTACATATGATGACGGTATCATTTGCAAGATGAAATGCAGCAAAATATGTTGATTATATTATACAGATAAAACATTAACTTCATTTAAATAATCTGTATTGTTAGTAATTAAACATGTGAGGACACGGTGCAGCAGCGCTGGAAAGTCCATGTATTGTTCCTGCCTTGCGCGCTGTATATTTGCTGAGGCTGGCACGACACTGGAAGGATAGATGGATAGAATAATTAAACACGTACTATGAAGATATTTCAATGTTCCTTAAAAGTTTTGAGCTTACAGATGGCTTAACGTCTATTACAGAGCTGATTGTGTGGCGATTGGGTATTTGGGGAAAGAAAAGTAAGGACAGGAATTGGAGATTAGTACATTTGAAAGAGACAGTACTGCTACAATAAAGTATTTCATCGAAGGTCACACATGGCACAAGAGTATCTTGTGTGAGACATGAACAATCACTGCACCATCGTTTAATAACATGCTTTCATTCCAATCATCATTAAAATGATATCACGTATACATCTCAGTATTTTAATTATTCAGAGAGCTGTAATATCACGAATGTAATGGATTCTGTGTCCTGTCGGAGAAAGAGAAAGAACGGAAGCACTTGATGATTCACACACATAGAGCACTTTGAAGATCAAATACAAAACAAAGCATTTAACATGCTACTTTAGTTACGATGGGATTTGAGAAACTAGTAAATTAAATGAATTTAAGATGAAGTTTATGATGTTCTACTTTAATGACAAAATAAAACTATGTGATTAAAGTGGAAATTTTGAGATTAAAGTTGACATTTCGTGCTGTTTTCCCAATGTGTGCCTATTTTTTTTGTCTGTACCCTAATTATCTCAGACGGTGGGCTACAACTCGCCCTTTCACGGCGACTTTGATATGTGACTTTTTTATTTCCGGCACTGTGTGACTTTGTGAACTTGAGCTTTCGAGTTTCTCCGACACGCTATGTCACTCAATCAACTTCCTTTTGTTGATTATATCACTGTTTAAATCAACAAATAGTGTGTTTTTCCTTTGCCTCCACTTGGTATTCACTGAAATTCTTATATTTTTCCCCGTGCTTTTCCCATTGTCTTTTCACAGAACGCTGAGCTTAAGGGCCATTTATTTTGATTTGCATATTCAAGGAGGCGTAATTCTGGGAGAAATTGAGAGAACAGTACACACATGCACGAGTGTTACTTTTCACGCTGACCGGGATTTATGGAGCAGAAGAACGCGGAAGTTGGAGTACACACAGATTCCTGCATCTAGATTTTTCTGTGCGTAAGCACATTTCGGCTTTTGTGCTTATGTCATGTTATAGTGCAAATTCTACACACGGCGTTATGGATGAGGCCCCTGGACGTCCTCGGAAAACAACAGTGGTGGATGATCGCAGAATCATTTCCATGGTGAAGAGAAACCCCATCACAACAGCCAACCAAGTGAACAACACTCTCCAGGGGGTCGGTGTATCGATATTCAAGTCTACCATAAAGAGAAGACCACATGAAAGTAAATACAGAGGGTGCACTGCAAGGTGCAAGACACTCATAAGCCTCAAGAATAGAAAGGCTAGATTGGACTTTGCTAAAAAACATCTAAAAAAGTCAGCACAGTTCTGGAAAAACATTCTTTGGACAGATGAAACCAAGATCAACCTCAACCAGAATGATGGCAAGAAAAAAGTATGGAGAAGGCGTGGAACAGCTCATTATCCAAAGCATACCACATCATCTGTAAAACACGGTGGAGTCAGGCAGTGTGATGGCTTGGGCGTGCATGGCTGCCAGTGGCACTGGGACACTAGTGTTTATTGATGATGTGACACAGGACAGAAGCAGCCGAATGAATTCTGAGGTGTTCAGAGACATACTGTCTGCTCAAATCCAGCTAAATGCAGTCAAATTGATTGGGCGGCGTTTCATGATACAGATGGACAATGACCCAAAACATACAGCCAAAGCAACCCAGGAGTTTATTAAAGCAAAGAAGTGCAAAATTCTTGAATAGCCAAGTCAGTCACCTGATCTTAACCCAATTGAACAGGCATTTCACTTGTTGAAGACTAAACTTCAGACAGAAAGGCCCACAAACAAACAGCAACTGAAAGCCGCTGCAGTAAAGGCCTGGCAGAGCATTAAAAAGGAGGAAACCCAGCATCTGGTGATGTCCATGAGTTCAAGACTTCAGGCTGTCATTGCCAGCAACGGGTTTTCAACCAAGTATTAGAAATCAACATTTTATTTCCAGTTATTTAATTTGTTCAATTACTTTTGAGCCCCTGAAATGAAGGGATTGTGTTAAAAAAATACTTTAGTTGCCTCATTTTTATGCAATCGTTTTGTGCAACCCACTGAATTAAAGCTGAAAGTCGGCACTTCAACCAAATCTGAGTTGTTTCATTTAAAATTCATTGTGGTAATGTACAGAACCAAAATTAGAAAAAAGTTGTCTCTGTCCAAATATTTATGGACCTAACTGTATATCGAATCAAAAAGAAAAAAACAATCTAAACAATAATACGTAATAATTCATTATAGTTAATTAGCACTTTTCCCGCTACTGAAAGAGCTACGGTGTGTGGGAAGCCACTTCAACCCCCTCTAATGTCCAGCATTCACCTGGATGATGCGGCGGCAGCCATTTTTGCCACAGTACGCTCACCTCACTTTAGCTGTTAAATAGTGAAGTGGTGAGAAGAGAGAAAGCCAATTAGACACAGGGGGTGATTAGGGGGCCACAATGACTAGGTCATGGTGGGCAGTTTTAGCCTGATATACCCTACTCTTTACAAAGGATGCACAGGGATATGTTAAGACCAGAGAGAGACAGGACCTCAGTTTTAAATATCATCTGAAGCATGACACCATTTTTACAGCACATTGTCCCCATCACTGCATTGGGATCCACATTCAGAGCACAGGGTAAGGCTGACATCCCTCAGACCTTTTCCACCGAAAACCAAAGCTTTTCCTGGTTGGTCTCCCATCCAAGTACTGGTTGAGCCCAAACATGCTTAGCTTCAGGTGGATGACCTGTTCTAAAGTGCATGTGGCATGGTTGCCAACAATGTCAGTATGGCGATTCTTTAATACCAAAGAATTTCAAAGCAGTAGCCTTCTCCTGCAAGGTCACGTTCAGACGTTTTTATGAGACAGGTGTGGCATTTTATGGATTTACAGGTGTCATGACCAGTCACTGTTACACCAATTTGTTTTGATATTTTTGGTGATCAATCAGGGAAAAAGGGTGACGAAAGCTGTCAGCCATTCCCCTTCTGCTTTCCAACAATGTCACCTGCTCACACTGCAAAAAAACAAACTTTAGATTAGGGTGTAGGATCTTCTTGAATCTCAACACCTGGCCCACCATGGCTATTTTGTATTCCCAGATTTAAAGGAAATAAGCAAAATGAAACACTAGGTCTAGGTTTGCTAAACAGTACTGTAATGGTGAATCCTCAAAAACAAATAAGATTTTTTTAAGCTTTTCTAGTAGCAACTTTCACGTCAATCAGACCTAAGGCATAACATTTTATTCATCATTGTACTTTGCAGCAACAGACGCTTTCCTTTTAAACATCTCCCTTTCTGCCCTGATATCAGGCTATTTCTTCATGGCTGCCTATTACTGACACCTTCTGGTATAATCAAACAATTCAAGCTGCACCGTGCTGTGCATCAAGTGAATATTAATTCTTTTGTCCTTGCAGCGTGCACAACATTAATCACCGCAGAGGGGAAACAAAAACTTTTATCTAGTGCATTCTCCTCTGCTGGAGTATAAGGAGAGTAGACTGCAGAATAAAGATGACATTACTAGGCAAGAGTCCCAGCTTGTCATCTGTGGTCAAGGTAAAATGTTTTAAAAACGTGTCATTTCAAAACAGGTTGTTTGTGCTTCTGACCTCAAATATCTGAACTGATCCTTAGAAGATGGATGTTATATTAACGTGATACTTGAAGCACATTAGCACAAGTTTTTCTTTTTTTCTGCTCTCGAATGCAGTAAACGCTAGTCTTTGTTAAAGTCTGTGAGGTCTACCACCACATTTAATAAAATGCAACAGTCCAAAGCAAACAATAATCCAGGTTATTCCACTCTAATGTGTCACCATTAACAGGACAGGAGCTTTGGGGTGCAATAACTGAGAAAGCCGGGCACAGCAAGGGCCAACAGACTTCAGCAATTCTGAAGAAATACAGTGACGGGCAAAAGAATTCAATCTCCTTGAAAGTCATCATAATTTTCTGCATGACAAATGATTTGTACCCATATTTATCCATTCAGTATTTTTAATGTGATATCTTGTGCTGTAACAATATATTTACAAAGTGAAAATAAACCATTTTCTGCAGATATTTAACTGAAACTCCAAAGTTAGGGTTTGCAGAAGTCTTCAAGGCCTGCACATTAATACTTTGTAGGGAACCTTTTTTCTTCAATAGGAGCCTTAATTCTTTTGGGGTAATTATATTACAATTTTGCACATTGTTCAGGAGTGATTCTTTCCCATGGAAGTGTTTAGGAGAGATGGCAGTGGAGTTTTTAACCAGATTGTTTAATGGAATCTTGGAAAGTGAGAGGATGCCTGAGGAGTGGAGAAGAAGTGTACTGGTGCCGATATTTAAGAATAAGGGGGATGTGTAGGACTGCAGTAACTACAGGGGAATAAAATTGATGAGCCACAGCATGAAGTTATGGGAAAGAGTAGTGGAAGCTAGGTTAAGAGGTGAGGTGATGATTGGTGAGCAGCAGTATGGTGTCATGCCAAGAAAGAGCACCACAGATGCAATGTTTGCTCTGAGGATGTTGATGGAGAAGTTTAGAGAAGGCCAGAAGGAGTTGCATTGCGTCTTCGTGGACCTGGAGAAAGCGTATGACAGGTTGCCTCGAGAGGAGCTGTGGTATTGTATGAGGAAGTCGGGAGTGGCAGAGAAGTATGTGAGAGTTGTACAGGATATGTACGAGGGAAGTGTGACAGTGGTGAGGTCTGCGGTAGGAGTGACGGATGCATTCAAGTTGGAGGTGGGATTACATCAGGGATTGGCTCTGAGCCCTTTCTTATTTGCAATGGTGATGGACAGGTTGACAGACGAGATTAGACAGGAGTCCCCATGGACTATGATGCTTGCTGATGTCATTGTGATCTTATGCTCAAGACAGGAGAGGAATGAAGGTCAGTAGGAACAAGACAGAATGCATGTGTGTAAATGAGAGGGAGGTCAGTGGATTGGTGAGGATGTAAGGAGTAGATTTGCCGAATGTGGATGAGTTTAAATACTTGGGATCAACAGTACAGAGTAATGGGGATTGTGGAAGAGAAGTGAAAAAGAGAGCACAGGCAGGGTGGAATGGGTGGAGAAGAGTGTCAGGAGTAATTTGTGACAGACTGGTATCAGCAAGAGTGAAAGGGAAAGTCTACAGGACGGTAGTGAGACCAGCTATGTTATATGGGTTTGAGACAGTGGCACTAATCAGAAAGCAGGAGACAGAGCTGGTGGTAGCAGAGTTAAAGATGTTAAGATTTGCACTGGGTGTGACGAGGATGAACAGGGTTAGAAATGAGGACATTAGAGGGTCAGCTCAAGTTGGACGGTTGGGAGACAAAGTCACAGAGACAAGATTGCATTGGTTTGGACATGTGCAGAGGAGAGATGCTGGGTATATTGGGAGAAGGATGCTAAGGATAGAGCTGCCAGGGAAGAGGAAAAGAGGAAGGCCTAAGCGAAGGTTTATGGATGTGGTGAGAGAGGACATGCAGGTGATGGGTGTAACAGAACAAGATGCAGAGGACAGAAAGGTATGGAAGAAGATGATCCGCTGTGGTGACCCGCAGCCGAAAGAAGAAGAGTTATTGGCTGAATTTCTAGGTTGGTGGGATGGCACCTCTGGACAGCACTTTTCAAATAGTGTCATAGATTCTTGATTTGGTTAAGATTATGGCTTTGACTTGGCCATTCCAAAACATTCACCTTTCTGTTTTAGGGCCATTCAAGTGTCATTTTGGTCTTATGCTTAGGGTCCTTGTCATGTTGATAGATGAATCTTCTCCCGAGCTGTAGGCTCACAGCAGACTAGAGGAAGTTTTCCTGCAGTATTATGTAGTATTTGAGTCTATCCATTATCCCTCAACTCTGAGATGATTCCCAGTCCCCGCACATGAAAAGCATCCCCATAGCATTATGCTGCCACCACCATATTCCACTGTAGGTATGGAGTTTCTTGTGGAATGGGCAGTGTTAATTTTACACCACACATACCTCTTTGAAGTCTGGACATAAAGTTCTATTTTGGTCTAATCTGACCATAAAACCTTCTCCCACACTGGGTCATTCTCATGCTTTGAAGCAAATGCCATATGTGCTTTTTTGTGGACCTTCTTAAGGAATGGCTTCTTTCTTGCTACCCTCTTGTAGAGGCCTGTTTTATGGAGAGCTCGAATTTCTAGACCCCTGTACCTTCACTTCAGTTTCAGCTGAAGAGCATTGCAGACTTCAGAGAGTGATGGTTGGATTTTTAGTTGCCTCTCACACCAGTTGACGTCCTGCTCTGATGTTTAGTTTTGAGGGATGGCCTATTCTAGTAACAGTCTGGGTGCTGTGATGAGCCTTCCACTTTCTAACAGTGCTTAACCAAACTCTTCGATATTTTTGTAGCCATTTCCTGCTCTGTGCATTTTAATGATTTTTTTTTTCACATCATTTTTGCAGTGATTATCTAACAAAGACTATGGTCCTTACAAAGGGGGCTTTTATATCCAGAGAGATATAAAGGACTCACAAATAGTACCCAATTATGCTTGAATATGACAATCACCTTTGTGTCATTTGTGTAAACCTGGAGTTTTAAATACTTAAGCAAACAGTCAGTCATTCTCCAGCCCGCTATATTCTAACACAGGGTCACGGGGGTCTGCTAGAGCCAATCCCAGCCAACACAGGGCACAAGGCAGGAACAAACCTCTGGGCAGGATGCCAGTCAAACGCAGGGCCCACACCCATACCGCACAAACTATGGACAATTTAGGATCGCCAATGCACCTAACCTGCATGTCTTTGGACTGTGGGAAGAAACCGGAGCACCCGGAGGAAACCCACGTCGACACGGGGAGAACATGTAAACTCCACATAGGGAGGACCTGGGAAGCGAACCCAGGTCTTCTGTCAGGCAGCAGCACTACCATTGAGTCACTATGCTGCCCTCTTAAGTAAACACTTCATAATTTTCCTCCTTCTGTTAAATATCTACATAAAATGGGTTATTTTGACTTTGGAAATGTATTGTTACAGAATAAGAAGAGTTCACATTAAACACACTGGATGAATAATATGTATACAAATCTTTTGTCGTGCAGAAAATTATGATGACTTTCAAGGGGAGTGAATACTTTTGCATGTCACTATAGTTATGGTATATTGCATAAGCAATCTATGTATATTTTATGCAGTGGTTAAGAATCCATTCATTTATTCTTCTATAATAAAAGAATGTGTATCAAAACAACCCACAATAATTCCAATAATGATAACACATTTTAGTTAAGAAAGAGATAACCAAAGACTTGCCGGTCGGAAACCGATCTCGCCATCATGCAAGCAAGTACACCGCTCCCGATCGTCCCAATGAAGCTGTGGTGGTGGATACAGGGAGTCATCACACCTTAATACGGTCTAGTATTTGGAAGAAGATTAGCCGACCATCAGACAACTTAACATCTGCCCCCTCTGTCCGATTTGTATTGGCAGATGGGAGTGAACACAGGGCCCTGGGCAAAGTCCCCTTGAGGTACAGTGTACTCTCCACCACCTGGGAAATGGATACATATGTCCTGGATGACCGGCACCTGTTCGTCCCGTTACTCCTTGGGCTGGACTCCTTGACCACCATGAAGATGACCATCTATCTCAGTCCCAGGGGGTATACGGTGTCGGGGGAAGAGGTATGCAAATTTATTTATAAATCCAAAGATCTGGGCTCAAAATTTATTGGTTTCTACGCAGCAGTGAGGAGTGATGCAAGAAACTCAGTGGCAGCCCCTGTGGAGAAACAGCCCAAATAGGTGAGGCCGGTGGTGAAGAAATGGGCCGAGGAGTGGACTGAAAAATTAGGAGTCGCCCGTGGGGTTACCCATGTGATCCACACTTCGGACGAAATTCCAGTAAGGCACCGCACTTACCGCGTTTCTCCACTAAAGAAGGGAATAATTAAAGAACATCTTAATCGAATGCTCGCCGAGGGAATAATCGAACCATCTTCCTCCTCCACTTATGTAACGGCTGACCTCTTTCCCAGCCAGCAGCTACACCTCCAAGGCCATTGATTAGACTTCAGGTTTGCCACCTCCTGACTCCAGTTAGCATTTGTTGAAGTTATCCTGGGGGTTTGCAGACATTTTCCAACCTGCACCTGTGAATATTTGAATGATGTATTCAAAATGTACAAGAATAATACAATAATTTGTCTATTATTGGTTAAGACAGATGATGTTCATACATCTTTGTAACTCAGATGAAGATCAGAGCATATTTTAAGACAGTTTTCTATACATAAATATAGTTATTTCCAAAGGGTTCACATGCTGTTTGTTCTTGTCGCTCTATTTGTAAATGATAAAAAATTTTTAGTTGGTGCATGACCGAGCTCTATTCCTTTTCAGAAATTTTGATTATGAGTTCCCTTTCCTGTCATTCCCTAGGATCAATAAAGGGTAAATTCCTTCAAATATTTTTGTATAAAGATAGTAGATACTGAGTGGGGCAATTGGTACGGAAAATTGAGTAGGTTGCTTTTAACAAACTTTCTAATTCATACATACGAAAAAAATGTGTAGCTGGAAGATTCAATGTAGAGTGTAATTATTTAACAGATACAAATAAATTATCAATACAGAGATCTCTAAGTGTTGCAATCCCAAGTAACTGTACAGAGAAGGCTGAAAAAGGTGATTATGATATATCTCTCTCTATAAAAATATATATATATATATATATATATATATATATATATATATATATATATATATATATATATATATGAAATCCAACATGTCTGTCCACTTTTCACGAGAGAACGACTTAATGGATTTAGATTGGGTTTTTTTCTATAATTTGCTTGAACATTCTGGTTGTTTTTACGCTTCTCTCATCGCGCTAAATATCATAGTTTGCTTGCAATACGGATTTATTTTCATGAATCAGAGAGCTGCAGTGGACCAAGGGGAGGGGGCAGAGCCCTCCTCACTCACACTCCAGCCTCCTCATTCACACGCTGGCCTCCATTCGAGTCGCTCTTCCTCTTGCCATGTTTTGGAGCGTACCTTGCCTCTGCTTAGCTAGCGATACTTGGTTGTTTATTAATTTTTAAAGTTTGTCCCGGAACCGCGGGGACAGCTAGTATTGTATATACACAATGGATACAGGAAGTTTCAGACCTTCATTTTTTTCACATTTTGCAACCTTATGCTAAAATTTTTAAACTAATATTTTGCCCACATCAGGAAACACTCAATATGCCAGCATGACAAAGTGAAAACAAGATTTTTTTTTCAAAATTTATCAATAATAAATAACTGAAATATCACACTGATACAAGCATTCAGACCCTTTGCTATGACAGTGAAATATAGCTCAGGCACATCCCGTTCTATTGATCATCATTGAGATCTTTCTACAACTTTTGTGGAGTCCACTTGTGGTCAATTCAATAGCCCGGACATAATTAGGAAAGGCATACACCTGGCTACAGAAGGTTCCGCAGCTTACAATGTGTGCAAGAGCGAAAAAACCAAGCCATGACGTCAAAGGAAGTGCCTGCAGAGCTTAGTGATAGAGGACTGTGTTGAGTCACAGGTTTGAAGAAGGCTGCAAAAAAAATTCTGTAATATTGGAGGCTTCCAAGAGCACAGTGGTCTCTATAAATGTTAAATAGAAGAAGTATGGAATAACCATGACTCATTGTAGAGTTGGCCGCCCAGCCAAATTGAGCAAATGGGTGAGAAGAAGAGATGAACAAGTAAGATGTTCATAAAGGCTGAGGTCCAGAGAACATCTGTGGAAAAGAGAGAAAGTTACAGGAGAACAACCATCAGTGCAACACACCATGAATCTGGGCTTTATGGTAGAGTAGTCAGACAAAAGCCCCTCCTTAGTAATAAGACACATGAAAGTGAATTTGTAATTCACAAAAAGACACCTAAAGGGCCCTCAAACTGTGAGAAACAAGATTCTCTAGTCTAATGAAATCTAAGATTAGCGTCATACTGGAAGAAATGAATTGCTCATCTCTGCACAATACAATTCCAATGGTGAAGCAAGGTGATGGCAGCATTAAGCTCTGGGCTTTGTTTTTCAGCAACAGGGACTGGGAGACTAGTGAGGTTTGAGGGAACGCTAAATGGACAAAAGTATACAAATACCCTTAATAATAACCTGCTCCAGAGCACTATGGACCTGACATAGGGTTCATCTTCCAATAATACAGGGTGAGTCAATGGAGCACTATTGGATTATTTTTATCTCGACCACACCTTTCCAGATCGATTGACAGGTCTTGGTGGACCATTGTCATGGCCTCCACACTCCCCTGATTTGACACCATGTGATTTCTGTTTTTTGGGGTATGGTGAAGGAGCGCATGTATAGCAAGAAAGTTTGTGGTATCAATGACCTGAAGGAAAGAATATGGACTGTGGTATCATCTATTCCCAATGAAATATGTGTCCGGTCTTTAAATGGTACTGTTTCTCTTTGGTTTTTGTGTGTTGAACATGATGGCAAACAGGTTGAGGCATTCCTGTAAACCACCTTGCACATATGAAGTATGCTTTGTGAATAAATTGTTTCCGCCATTCAAATGTTAACATAATTTTGACTCACCCTGTATAGTGACCAGAGCACAAAGCAAAGACAACACAGGAGTGGCTTAGAAACAATTCTGGGAAATGTCCCTAAGCAGGTCAGCCAGAGCCTGGACTTGACCCCAAAAGAACATTTCTGGAAAATCCTGAAAAAAAAAACTGTACAATCATGGTCTCAATCTAATCTGACAGAGCTTGAGAGGATCTGCAGAGAAGTTTTCCAGAAAACACCCAAATCCAGAAGTGTGAAGTTTGTCACGTCATACCCAAGACAACCCAGAATGGAATCACCGTCAAAAGGGCTTCAACAAAATACTGAGTAAAGGGTCTAAATGCTTGTGTGAATGTCATATGTCAGTTTTCCATTTTAATAAATTTGTCAAAAATTCTAAAATCGTGTTTTTGCTTTGTCATTCTGGGTATGAAGTGTTGCCTGATATGAGAAAGAAAAATACTTTAAATGATTTGAGCTTTGGGCCGCAGCAAAGATAAATCTGAAAAAAGAGAAGGGGTCTGAATACTTTCTAAAAGCATGGTAAAATCTAACAACTAATGCGTAGAGAAGTTTAAAAAGAACAAAATATGGAGAAACTGCACTTGACATTGATCTTGGTAAGTAGTTTTTATAGTTCTTCCTTAGAGATTGCAATTACTCAGATGTACAAATGAACCATACTGGAACTGATTATTCAAATTAGCCTAAAAACAGAACAGATGGGTCTCCTTCACTAGCTCACCCAATAAAGGCATTGTATCACAAACTTAAAAAAATTCACACACTCATGGCCTGAAGTCTTATTTGTACATCTTTATATACTTCATCTATACATCCTTGATGTCTGTAATCTAGCCAAGAGTATCAAACTGGGAAGAAGTAAGCAGTAAGTAAGAAGAACAGCAGCCATTACCCACTAGTAATACAACATAATCTGCTTAACAGCTCCGTGTGAGTTTTTTTTTTCTTTTAGTAAATATGCTTAGTTCACTATACAGTTTTTACCCAAGTGTACATTTAATCAGTATGACAATAATTAAAAACATCACCAACTGAAAAATGCCTTGAAATCGGTGGTTACAGCAATATGCTGGACTTTCTAAAAGTTTTTTTCCGTACTCTACACACGCTGAACTGTATTTTATTCAACTCCAAAGTTCCTTAAGCCAATCAACACAAGCTTAATTTAAAATCAAAGGTCCCTCCAGTGCTTATTCACACATCATTTGGATTTATTATTGTGCTCTGTTACACAAGTTGAAAAGTTGGCAATACAAAATGCTGCGACGTTATGATAAAATATGAATTTTAGATTATATTGATTTTACTGTAAATATAAAAACCATCACTTCAAATATATATTTGTGTCATGCTACTGTTTTCACAAAAGTAAATGCAGCCGTCTTATAAATAGGGAAGAAAACATCATGCTGAAAAATCATCATGCCAGTGTTTAACACACATTGTATTTTTACAAAAACACCGGATGTTTTTGTTATATGTAAACTAAACCTAAAAACATCTAAAACATGGCACTACACAAAAGTCAACCATATTACATATGCATTCCAATACTTAGATCCACATAGTTAAATTATATGGACTACAAATGTGTGAATTATTGCACTGCAAAAAGGGTGTAGAATTTAAGCCATAAACATAAAGCAAAGGCAAAATGTAGTTTAAAAAATGCATCAATTTGCCATATTCTTTAACATTTACAAAGGCGGGGAAATTATGACCATCATTGATAATAATAATAATAATAATAATAATGAGGTCACAGATACCTTTTCAGTGTACTGGCTATCTTGCCAAACCTTCCATCTTTTTAATTTTCGCAAGTTTTACATGATCATTTTACCTGAAATGGCAAAAGCTTTAGAGATTCATAAAACCTGCTGATAAAGAGGCAGCAAAATATAATTGTTAAAGAAAAATTCACAGGAAAATTATCGTGATATTTAATACAATTAAATTATATTCTGAATAAAGATATGAAAAAGTGCTCAAACTCAAAAATAAAAATTCTGACATAGTACATTCCTTGCTGATTTATTTTGACAATGGTACCTACTGTCAGAATCTCTCTTTCACACAGGCCAAATGTCGTAATGGGCTGTAACTTTCTTTTTTGGAGGTGACGCATGAAAAAAACATAGATTATGATACAGTGCATTTTACTTGCATAAAAAATATTTCTAATTTTATTAAAATCAAGACCAAAACAATAATCAGACATCCTAAACCATAGTTTAATCAAAAAAGATTAAGCTTGAATATGTACCAAAGGCTACAAAAGCAATATGACATTCAATATCATACTTTCAGCAGCATTATAAAGGCAGTATGTGAAAAAGATTAAACTGCTGCATTACTATTAACTATTATTATTGTAATTCTTTTCATGCAGAAAAATCTGCACAATTACACAAGTGGAAAGACATCAAAATATATTATTCTGTTTAGTTTATACTTTTTCTTGTAGACATAATATTTGTTTAAAGTACAGTCAAAAGAAAGTGGTGTCGTTTACTACAGAGGTGGTCAGTTTACAACACCCATAATGGGTGGTACATCATTGTGCAATAACAACCTTTTACTTCAGGATGAGTGACTGACAATCTAGCATAGTGAAAACCTTATTCATTTGAACCGAATCACTACTGCTGTGCATTCTCCATGCGTAGAGCTTAGACAAAAAGGTTTACTAGGTCTCACAAAAACACCCATAAAATGACAACAATATTAAAAATAATACTACCTGAAAAAATATTGCACTTTATCTCTCAAAAATCATGCTTATTTTTTAAAACAGTTGTAGAAGGAACTCTGGGGCCCAGTCTAAAGCAGTCTGTGCAACAGCCAATGCCGTAGCCCCCAATGTCGCAGATATGGCCCACACTGCCATTTTTACAATTTGGCTCGTTCCTTGTGCAACCGATTCATCAAAAGCTGCAACATCTGACGGGATTTTTTCTCGAGTTTGACGTTGAAGTATAGCATCCGGACGTTGTTGTAACGTAGCCATCTGAAAGTCTCCAAAGGAACTCATTGTGATGCTAGAAAAATGTTAAAGCAGAAAAATATTTAATATCCTATGCACCGCTTATCACAATCTTATACTTTCACCATAATTACACAGATAATACAGACTCCCTAATTAATGGCATCACTCTAATAGTGCTGACCTAATGAAAAAACATATATTTAATTCTTATCAATAAACTCATGAGCACTTCAGGCTTATCTGTAATGTGAATGATCATAAGATAAAAAAAAAAAAAAACAGGTACAGACAAATTTTAGTTGTCACATTAAGTCCGTCTCAAAGGCAGGCCTAAGCATGTGTGTAATCTGATTAAGAGCCTGTCCCTCAAAAAACAAACAAACAAAAACTAAAAGCAGGAATTAGGGTCTGATTCCAAGCCCTATTACTAATAATAATGTAACTGAAATTGGACGGTTCTGATTTGTCTTTTTATCTTTTTAATTTTTTTTTAAACATTAAGCTTCTACATAACCAGTCATTTAAAAGCCCATTTTAAAGTAGTATTTTGATAATTTGACTAGATACCACAGGTGTTACCTGTTAATTGTTTTAATAACAATCAAATTCTATATGCTTATTGTTCAATGACCACAAAAATACTAATGACCATAAACAATACTAATCAATTAATAAAATCCCTTTAAAACATACTAACATACAAACTAATAAAATATATACAAAATATGTATCCTATAATACACATGCAATAAAGAAAATACAAATTTTTGTGGTAGCTATAGGCAACCACATAGCTATGGCCTGTTCTTGTCCAGATTGTTCTAATAAAAATGTTCATGTTCATCAAGAAGATATGGGGCAAACATACTTAACACATTTACACATAAAATCGACACATTTGGCTCTTGAGCCAATAAAACAACTGTTTACTGAGCAGCAGAGGCAATTTCTTCTTTATTTGTTGTTTTTCTAATTAAGTTGTAAGCATATTAATATTTTTTAAGTGCAGTTTACTTTTGGACAGACTTAATACTTTATGTAAAGGAGCATTACAACTAAATTACCACAAAGCTTAGAAAAGCAGATTATGAAATATCACTTTTTTTTGATTGGCTAATTTACTAAGTACTGATCGAGTCATTTGAGGTAAAAACAGCACCCAATCAATCGTAACATCGCAGCTTATTACTGGTTTCTTGTAGTTCCCCCTTTGTTTCATGGGCTACTTTCAAGTTACTCAAGGGTGAGTTTCTGCTTTGTGCCAGATGTTACGTTGCTCTGTTGAGGCCCTGGTTTCCCTGTAATGAAGACGGCAAGTTCGGTAATTTGATGAAATTGCATATAAATTATTACTTATAATTATGCACATAATTACAAGCCCATGTCCATAAAAAAACACAAATGTTTAATGTAAAAAAAAAAAAAAGCTTTTTTTCCCCAGCAATCATTTTCATAACTATGCGAGGGAAACAAAAATACAAAAAACATAAGCCAATATCAATGCAGGGACACTACAGCTATATGAACACTAGGATATAGTGTATTATGACAGGCACCACTGGGCATGTGTACAGGAAACTTCAGTTGTTGCTGTGTAAGGCTGGTGCTTCTAGTGTTTCTTGAACATTGATATCCCAAAGCTCTTTCAAAGCCGACACAAAAAGCTTGAACACGAAAGAACTGGGAAGAATCTGATCAACCAGTCTTATATACTTTCTCTCCAAGTTTCTCTTCCTCACCATAGTGCCACAGATCTGAATAAAGTAATATCCCATGTCAGGCTAAAGCATATTCCGAAGCTTTATCACTACAGCTTGCCAATCAATTCATGTTTATTCAGGCATGAGCAAGTGTTCTAATCAGGCAAAGGATTTTCTGAAAATGTTCTTCAACGTGAATCTTGTTAGAATTGTTAATAAACTGTTTGAGGGCAGGATCCAAGATTAATAAGCACTTGATTTCACCAATTACTAGGTCAAAATAATCCCATTGTTGTAGTGATTTACAGTAATACTGAGTAGCAAATCAACAATTCACAAAATAACGTTAGGGCATGCCTTATTCATCTATATGTAATAACCCTTGATATGAATAACAAGCAATTATGCTAGAATTATTGACTAGGTAAAAATTACGGGACATAATCATTACAGAAAGACATGGATGAGAAGTGTCTGATAATCACGCTTTTCCTAATGGATCAGATACACTAAATTTCATAAATATCTTCTACTTACTGGGCAGCATACCTATTACAATCTGACCAAAACGGTGCAGAATTTATTACTAATGATGCAACTCTTGAATTCGCTTGTTAAACTAAACTTCCATTCGTTTTAAACAAACAATGCTGAATTGGTGGGCAAACTTTAATTAAAAATGACAATCTAATATGTTTGCTTTATAGGAATTTCATAAAAAAGACATTTCAGATTGCCATTTCTAATAGCTCTGTGGTGTGGTTTTTAAAAAAAATTCTCTCTGCTGCAATAAGCAATAGGATCTGTCTCATACTGTAAATACCAGAAACTTCACAGAACATGTTTTAACTTTGTAAGCAAAATGTCAATGGACAGTTTCTGTTAAGGACGACAGCTTTTTTGTTTTGAGCTTGTAGCCACTGTGATAGGGTCTGATCACCTACATCCTTATAACAGAAAAAAAATGCACTCGGGATACTGTAGCAATTGATGCTGAATGACTTGTCAGGTTTAGAGATTTGTTTTTTATTTTTCAGAATGCCTTGCTAAGTAATTGTATTTAGTTGGATATCTACTGCTACTTCTATCATATTGGTCGCTCAGTCATTTGGGCTTATGTGTTTAGCTCTGTTGAACATTTAGTGGAAAAATGTATGGAATGTCAAGAGAAAAATGCATACCAGATGGACACATTTTGTAATATAACCAATTATTGCATATAGACATAGCTTATTTATGCTCAAAAGGGCTAGAAAAGATAGATTTGTGTCCTGTGTGCGTGCTTTGTTAAAATGTACAATCTCCCTTGTTTTCGAAGCTATCAAGATTGATGTGGATGATGTTATAGCTGAATTTGAGCAGGAGAGAGACCCATTGAATATGAAAAACTGATTCAGCCTGTGAAGACCAGCTTTATGTGGTCGGCTCTGTTCCAAACAGAAAATAGGTTTGCATAATTTAGTGAAATATAAATATATAAAGTATATTTGCTGCTTAAACATTTTATTTTAGGTGTATTAACTCACTGTTGGACCAGGTTTTGAATTTTCAATTTCAGTCTCTAGGCAAACTACATTAATACAGCCAGATGTCAATTTCAGTGTAGTATATTAATCAATATTTCAGTCAAACTCCTGTTGAGTAATTTATCAAGTAAACAACAAAAACAATTGAATTCATACTACTGCTTGGTCACTGCTAATAAATCAGACATGCACTTTAATTCAGAATGGTTTACAGACGAGAATGGAATTCAGGTTGTCACGTTTTTTAGTTAAAAGGGTAATTGCAAGTGAAATCATCATACTTTTGGATCTCATCATCACAGATTTTAACAAAACCTGATCATAGGAGTAATCCACAGAAGTGAAATTGCACGTCTCTTGGATCAATTTTAAGGAACAAAGCTAACAAAGTTTGAACTTATTATTGGGAGTGGAGGGGTGGTTGGCAGATTATGACTTTGACTATATCTCCCTAAAGATAAGTTGCACAAAAATGATTCACATTGTTTTAAAGTTCTTTTCCAGCTCTAAATATTGCATAAATACTATGCTATCCCCAAATCGAAACATTATCATGTTATGAGTGATTATAATATTAACAATTGAATAGCAAAATAAACATATTTGAAAATTGGTCATGGTGGCATGGTAGCACAGTGGTAGTGCTGCTGCCTCACAATAAGGAGACATGGGTTTGCTTCCCAGGTTCTCCCTGCATGGAGTTTGCACGTTCTCCCCATGTCTATGTGGGTTTCCTCCGGGTGCTCCGGTTTATTAGGTGCACTGGTGACCCTAAATTGTACCTAGTGTGTGCTTGGTGTGTGGATGTGTGTGTGCCCTGCGGTGGACTGGCGGCCTGCCTGGGATTTGTTCCTGCCTTGCGCCCTGTGTTGGCTAGGATTGGCTCCAGTAGAACCCTGTGTTAGGATATAGCGGGTTGGATAATGGAAGGATGAATGGATAAAATTGGTCATTTTTTTGTTTACTAAAGCTAGCTTTTAATGTTATGAACATCTACAGAAAATTTGGTCTTTATTTTTTGAGTCATTGCTGGGCTATCATTACTTATAGGTGGAATCACATGGTTTCATATCACTAATGGGCCTTTTTCATAGCAGCCATATTTACATGTAATAGTTTTGTAAGTAGTGACTTTATAATTAAGGTTCCAGTTATGATATGCCAAAATCGTTTTCAGTGAATTTTTACTAGGACATGCAAGTGTCTTTGAGTATGTAATTGAGTTTTTATTAGAAGTTTTCTAGTTAAATATTAAGATTTTTAAAGAACAGAATTCAATTACAAAACACATATTGGCTAGAAAAGACTAAAGAGATTCAATCACATCTACAACTTCCCATTTAATCCACGAATTCATACAGTTTCTTTTGTTTGTGTGACTTCTGGTGCTGCTTTGTCATTTTTGAAGCACAGTAACTAGAATTGCAACAGTCCTGCATATACTGTCTCACTTACATATTCCATAGCCTGATCCTAAAATCCCTTAATTTAAACTCTAAATAGTGGAATGTTTTGTTTACCCTTTTAAATTGCTTCTGTGCATTAACTGGAAGGTGACAATGATACATTAGTGTAAAACCCTAAATCTTGTTCAAAGTTTGTTTTATATAAGTTACTGTGTCTTTCAGCTTGTATTCATCAGTGTTACTGTTGTCTTGATGTATCAATGTACTCCTGTCTACAACAAAATGCAATTCCCAGCTCTTTGTCTTTCCAGCTCTAAAGACTGTCAATGACCTTTAGAACTGTTTACTGCCAACTTTGTATCTATTATGTCTTCTATCTTGGCGACATTTGCAAATTTCATAAATTTACGCCCTATATATGAGTTTTAATTACATAAGAAATATCAACACAAAGTCTTTAAGGAAATTCACGACAAATTCTGATGATGATCTCACCCATGTGAAGCACTCTTTTTTATTTTTACACTTTGTGTTTTGCATTAAACAACTCACAGTCCTGTTTCAAAGATACCAATGACTTGTATCCTAAGGAACAGTCTTTGGTACAAACAATTCTATGCAATTTTATTTTGTACTTTGCAGAGAGTGCAGGCAGGGTGGAATGGGTCGAGAAGAGTGACATGAGTAATTTGTGACAGATGGGTATCAGCAAGACTGAAAGTGAAGGTCTACAGGATGGTAGTGAGACAAGCTATGTTATATGGGTTGGAGACGGTGGCACTGACCAGAAAGAAGGAGACAGAGCTGGAGGTGGCAGAGTTAAAGATGCTAAGATTTGCATTGGGTGTGACAAGGATGGATAGGATTAGAAATGAGTACATTACAGGGTCAGCTCAAGTTGGACGGTTAGGAGATAAAGTCGGAGAGGTGAGACATGTGCAGAGGAGAGATGCCGAGTATATTGGGAAATGGATGTTAAGGATAGAGCTGCAAGGTAAGAGGAAAACAGGAAGACCCAAGAGGAGGTTTATGGATATGGTGAGAGAGGACATGCAGGTGATGGGTGTAACAGAACAAGATTTAGAGGACAGAAAGATATGGAAGATGATGATCCACTGTGGCAACCCCTAATGGGAGCAGCCGAAAGAAGAAGAAGAAGAAGTTGCCAGCATATGACAACATGACATTCACAAACTTGCATAATCCAGTTCAGGTTTGCAGGGCTGAGCAGCATTGGGCAAAAGACAGGACATTGGTCAATCATAGGAGCCACTCTCATGCACACCCACAACAAGACAATTTGGAATTGCTAGTCAACCTAATCTGCATATGTTCAGTGATGAGGGAAGAAACTTGGAGTACCCAGAAGAAAATCCAAAATTTGCACTGACAACTATGAGGTGTGGGATTCGAAACCAGGACATTTACAGAGTAGCCTTCTTCCTTGAGATCAACTCTACTTGAAATAATTTGTTCCTCTCTGTGGAAATCTTTTAAGACAGAATGAACTTAATAGGAAAAATAATACTGTTGTCAAAATCATAAAAACATTACAGCTGACTGACCTCATCTTAGAACTTGGCAAAAAAACATACATTATTACAACACACTTCTGAAATGTATAACAAACGGTTTGGAGTCCAGATGAACTTGATCAGCTGTCTTTAGGAAACACTGTGCTAAACAATATATTGCTACTTAAAATCACATCATTTGCAATATGAATATGAATAAAAAAAACTATAGGATAGGAGGAAAACTTCTAGTATTTTTTTTAAACTTTAACACCATGAATGGCTCAAGAACCACAAAAAAAAGATACAAATTATCTATTTTATATACTGTTTTTTCATACTGAATGCCAACATAATGTATTTTAGAAATACAAATAATAAACTACAATTGTGTATTTATTTTTTATAGTAAAGCATACAGTAATTAGGAATGGAAAGCAATTCAGAGTTGGAACTATAATGACAGGCTGGGATTAAAATGTCCAATGCCTTACATACAGCAGCTGCACACTGCTTCCCTATAATTGGAATAACTGGTACCAGTTAGAGGAGAGTACCACAATTAAGTAAACTTTCTATTATACAAACATATGAAATAAGCACTCATAAAAAAGTTTAGATGCTGATGAGCTTTGTTCACCTCAGTTTTATGGGTAAAGTTGGACTATTAGTAATGAATGCCTAAATAAGTAAGAGTGTCAACAATCACTAGAGTAGCTCAATTTGATAGCAATGGGAGCATGAAATCCTCCCTTTTGCAGGAATCAGCAAACAGTTCCTTGGTTCACCCATTGTTTTGAGAGAAATTACTGCCTGGTCATTCATCGCTTCCTTGTAAGAGTCATCATCTACAATGGAGGTGTCATCCACAAACTTGGAAGATGGAGTACTAGTTGTGTCCAACAACACAATCATGAGTGAATGCTTCATAAAGCACTGCTGTGGGGAGGCTCCTGTCACAAGGATCAATGTCGAGAATATACTGCCGCTATTATATAGATGGAGTTCTTATGATCTGAAAATAGATTTGTTCAAAGTCCAAAATTGCTAAAACATAGTAATTAGATTATAAAGAATTAAAATATTGAAAATGTTCAGCTACAGTCTATAAAATGTAATCTTACATAGGTATTTTTATAGTCTGAGTGAGGCCGGACTGTGCATAGAATAAGAAAATGGCTTTGTGGACCTTTCACAGTGGCAAGCAAAATGTTGTGGATATAAACTGAAGGGGATGCTATGTGTCATCACCATCTTGTCAAAACACTTCATTAAATCTGATAACTGTTAAAGCAAGTAAGCTTATTTTTCATTGGTACTGAAATAACTTTTTTTCTTTAAACAGAGAAGAACAATAGACTGGGAAATATTAAAGATGCTTATGCAAGAAGGACTGCACAGTACATAATCTCTTAACTCATGGCTCTACAAATGTTTGCTCATTTAAAACTTTTTTTTTTTTTAACTATAGTTACTTTAACCAAAACAATAGATTTATCAAGAGCTGGTAAAGTAGGCACAACTATTTCTACATCCTCACAATGAAAGAGTGTAAAAGACATTCAGTTTGTCAAATAAATGGGTCTCATTGGTAGAAGTTTTTTGATGTATTAGTTTTACAGCCTGTATGCATAAATGAGACAAAAAAGACACACACCACAAATATTATGCTGCCACTTTAAGATGTATTAAAAATCTGTCCCATTTACCCCACTTAATCTGAAATCTTTTTATTTTCCATAGCAGATTTTTAAAAGTGATAGAGAAACTGTTACCAGTGTCCTAACTACCTTAGTGATACCAAAATAATTTTCAAATAAATATTCCCCAATGAAGTCAAGCACCAATGCCATTACAGTATCTTGAACAAATTTAAAACTTTATGGAGTTAAATGTGCAGGTTAGGTACTAAATACAAATGTGTTCTTTCCCCATTCACTTTGTATTACATGTTTGTCAACCTTTATGGCTAAATTCTGCTTTTCAAAAAATGCATACTGTTAATGCAGGCTATGGTGAAAGAAATTGCTCATTTTTCCTGAAGTTAACAAATGTAAATATTTTACAACAGGCTTTTGTGAATAGTGCAAAAGACAAGTTCAGATATTTTATATTATTTCTCTGGAGTAAATAGCAACCTGAAACATCTGGTCCAAATGGGTCACATATAGGGCTACTTGCAGAGTGCTTAAGTTGTCATAACCAGTCCATAAGGTGTTTATTATATTATGGTGTGAACACAGAACTGTGAACCTCAGGAGACAAGACAAAATGATATTACCCTTATTTTCAAATGCACCCATCGTCATTGTGATGATACATGGATAATGCTTTTATCTTAAAATTCTCTGGTTCAGTCTGTCAGTTTGTGCCTCTTTGTGTGAAAATCTAGTTGTATAAACAAACATTTCAACTGAACTTTAAAATCTTTAGAAACAAACGTTAATATCTTCAAACAAAAATAAAATAAAAGTTTGCATTTATTACCTAATCAATAAAAGTTCTGATAGCAAGAACTAATATTGGAGTTACTTCAAATAGACTCTTCAGTTGCCAGCAAGGTTTCTCTTTATGCTTATTTTGATACATTTTGCGTCAAACAATGTACTTCAATATATTTGGATACAACTTCCGATGAATTCCGAGATATTTCAAATACATTTGGAGATATCCCATATTTACTTTCTGTTCCTGTTTTTCAATAGGACTTCCTATCATTTTAAAATGTCTTCTGAATATTATCTGAATTGCAGAGGAAGTTATTTCAAGATATCTGGAAATGCATTCCAAGTGAAGATAACAGGTTTTGTGCCGAGGAAAATCAGACTAAGTTGATTGGCGATTATGGAGTGAAAGGCAGAGGATATTTGGGTGAAAAAGTGCGCCAAGGAGGGAATGGGGCCAAGAGTGAGGCTAAAAAGGATGTAGTTGGAAGTGGTTTCAGATGATCTGACATAAATTTTTCTCAGGGTTCAACCTGTTACAGTGGCGAGGATGATAACTCAAAATGTAATCAAGATACCACAAAATACATTACAGTTACCTTCACCACTGATGCACACTGGAGATATCTGAAATTATTGTTTTATATATCATATAATGGGTTTCTAATTGATTTGAGATATCTTAAGTTTTTCAAGATATCGCAAATTTTATTTCAAGATATCTGAAACATTTTAATATTTTTCTGAAAAAAGGCAGGAAGTTTTTTTCCAGGGTGTACATCATTAACAGAGTTCTAAAACGCAGTTTATATATATGATTGAATTTCTGCATGTTTCCAACTATTTACCTGTTTTGTTTTTTTTTTTTTGAGATAATGCATTTAAAGATGTCAAAATAATGTCCTGTGTATTTTGAGGTTGCACATACATTTTGACAGATCTTAAAACAGAATGAAGTCCTATTGAAAGGATAGGAAATTGGGCAGCTAGTCTAACCTGAATGAATTTCAAACATTTTAAAATGTACAGATCAGTTTGATCAGTTACGTCATCTCAAAATGTATTTCGATATCTTGAAATGTGTTTTCAAGATCTTGGAATGAACTGTACATTTCTTCAAATATAAAGGAACTCATTTTGAGACATCTAGAGTTAAGTTTTAGATCTCTAAAACGCTGAACTGCATTTTAAGATACCTAAAATTAATTCTGAGACAGCTCTAAATGTTAATTTGACTTGCCATAGACTAATGTGCTGCATTTCAAATTGTAATAGTTTTGCATGTCAGATGATTTAAATTGACAGTAGCAGTTAAAAGGCTTTGCAAAGCAAATAGATCCTAAAAAACATATTAGAAATTTAAACTGACAATTATTCATGATCAATCTGTGCTAGAATGCTAAAATAAAACACTTGTTACAAAATACCAGATTATAAAAATTGAAAACACAAGTACAAAATGTTTTTCTGGGTACTTCACCTGATAGCAATTCCATATATTAAGTCTAAGTGTGCTTTCAATGATAGACCCATGATTTAAACCTTTACCTGACACTTCAATAAAATTTTAAAAAAATAAAAATGAAAGAAAAATCTTATAACAGTACTCCAGAGTTGCAGCATTCTAGAAAAATCCAGTTACCAGATAAGTTAATAAGTAATGCAAACATTGAAAAGAAATAAAAATAAATCCGTTAAAAAATGTCTCTGCCTCAATCCATTCTCACGTATTCTCCACATATGTTTTGTGAAAAATCTTAAGCCTAAAAAAAGCAACTCTGTAACTTTAGTCTACAAATAAATAAGCACAATGTCCTTGCAGCAGGATGTGCATTAGTCTTTGCACTGTCTCTTGGGATCTGTTCATTAATTTGGTCTGGACTGTTTAATTCCCATTAGCACTTGATTAGAAGTCTATGTATTTAATTAGCCCAGTCATATTCAAAGGCAGATGAGCAGGTTCCCCACACTAACACAGGCACTATTTCTCCAGAGTTACTACTGGTCAGGTGACAGGGGATTTCACTACCTTACAGTATTTATTAAATTGAATCTATCACTCATAATATTCACCTTAAGACTAACCTTACATAAGCTATAAAGGTTTTAATTTTTCTGTTCCAAAAATCTTAATTCTTCTTAATTGCTGTGCCACAGACTAACATGAATTCTGATATTTCAGTATGCATACTTAAGTATTTTTTTCAGAGTTAAGCTAAATTTACAATGTTATGTGGAAGATAATGCTTAAGCACCAGAAAAAAATAAGTGAACGTATTAAAGGAACACACAACTTTTACACAAGGTAAAAATAACATCAGCTGAAGAAATTAACAGATGTTGAATATGACCTTCCCAACTCACATTACCATCTGCAGTTGATCAGCATCATGTCATCAACAGACATTCAGAGAATCCACACACCCCCAAACCACACACATCAAGCCACTCACTCCCTTTTCAGAGCAAACCTGAATATTAGAGTTAACATTATTAATATTTACAACAGTGACCATAAACAATTAGCTAAAGTACAAACATTATTATCCAATGAAGGTGTGAAATGAAAACTCATCTTGATTAAAACAAAATGTAAAACCATGTATGGCAGTTACTTACAGCAAATACTCAAAATACCTCCCAAAAGAACTTATCTAAAGTGAAACAATTATATCAAAAAAGCTGAGCTCTTTCTAATTGTTTGTCATGCTAAAGATCTGTTGTTCACTTACAAAATACCTAAAATGCTGCAAGAATGTGCTAAAACAAAATTAATAATTTTTCACTGCTGGCCACATGAATTTTACAAAAGCAAAAACAATAAATACAGACTAAAATATTAACATAGTATGACGTAACATTCTCTGAAACACTTAATGCAGTTCAAGGTCATGGGTGGTCAAAACTGTTTAACTTTACACACGGCACAGAAGACATTTACTCTATTCACATTATGACAACCTCTTGAAACTCCAACTGAAATATCATCACAGGCTCAAATGGCAGGGTGTCTTGATACAGTAGGGAAGCACTGCACACAGGTAGAGTAAAGGACTGAATAAGGAGAATGGAACAGGGTGTGGCTGACATTCTTTATAAAGTACTAAGTGGAACCAATATGGTTAGACATCAGTATGAAAAGAGGGCAGCTGCCAGTAACTGTCTGTAGCAATGCACTTTAAGCGCTACACTACAAGTAGACACGGGATTCTAGTTGAACAGTGAGTGAGCAAGTGCATTTCTGCTTTACTACCATAATGCTGTCACTTGTCATGATGTAAACTATCTGTAATTACTTTAACATTATTAATACATTATTCTATCAATGCTTTTTTTTGAGGTAGGAAGTTTAAGAGTAAGGTAGCCATACAAGTGATGAGCAGTGTCTGGTTGTCTCCACACATACCGCTTAGAATTAAGGCCAAAAAGTTCTATCTTGGTCTCATCAGACCAGAGAATCTTATTTCTCACCATCTCAGAATCCTTCAGGTGTCTTTTAGCAAACTCCATGCGGGCTGTCATGTGTCTTGCCTCTCCTCAGTATGTGGAGACAACCAGGCACTGCTCATCACTTGTCCAATACAGTCCCCACAGTGAAGCATGGCGGTGACAGCATCATGCTGTGGGGGTGTTTTTCAGCTGCAAGGACAGGACAACTGGTTGCAATTGAGGGAAAGAATGACGCCAAGTACAGGGATATCCTGGACAAAAACCTTCTCCAAAGTGCTAAGGACCTCAAACTTGTTTACCTTAAAACAAGACAATGACCCTAAGCACACAGCTAAAATAACGAAGGAGTGGCTTCACAACAACTCTGTGACTGTTCTTGAATGGCCCAGCCAGAGCCCTGACTTAAACCCAATTGAGCATCTCTGGAAAGACCTAAAAATGGCTGTCCACCAACGTTTACCATCCAACCTGACAGAACTGGAGAGGATCTGCAAGGAGGAATGGCAGAGGATCCCCAAATCCAGGTGTGAAAAACTGGCATCTTTCCCAAGACGACGCATGGCTGTATTAGCTCAAAAGGGTGCTTCTACTAAATACTGAGCAAAGGGTCTGAATACTTAGGACCATATGGTATTTCAGTTTTTCTTTTTTAATAAATCTGCAACAATTTCAAAAATTATTTTTTTTTGTCTGTCAATATGGGGTACTGTGTGTACATTAATGAGGAAAAAAATTAATTTAAATGATTTTAGCAAATTGCTACAATATAACAAAGAGTGAAAAATAGAAGGGGGTCTGAATACTTTCCGTATCCACTGTACTGATCAGTCATGCCTCTTCCCCCAGATCTTATACAGAAGAGGCGTCCCGTTCACCATACCCATTACATTTCGCAACATATTGTTTTTATTGCTACCACAAAAAGTGTTTGAACATAATCATAAAATAATCTTCTTACTTTTCTACATACTCTTAGCCAACTTCAACAATAAGAGCCTCTGCCCCCTTCTCATACTAGTCTGTGTTTAACCCATGTGACCACATACTTCTTCAATAAGCTCATCATCATTCACATACCACTTGACCTTTCTCAGAATCCTTAACTTGTGAGCCCAGATGATTATCAATGTTTTTACCAACACCATTGATGCTCTATTTTTTAATTGTGTGTGAATTTTCATTACCGATTTCTTCTCTACCACAGACATAAAACCACACCATTATTTTGAATGCCAACTATGCATTAACTAGGAAAAAGACCAGTATTTGCTGGCACTCCGGTAGAAAAAAGGACATTTTAGATTAATTTCAGAATACACGTCAGGCATTTCTTGTTAATTTTGACTGACTTATAAAAAGGATTGAACTTTTCTGGGGGGCAATCCCAGTATTTTGTTTTTGTTACTTCATAATTCCTCAGGTTCATCAGCATCTTCTAAAATGCTCACTTAAGTGAAAATGATTCACTTCTCTAAATGATTCAAGATGCAGCAACTCAGCATCAAGAAACGTGTATTCCTGAACACTTAGCATCAAGAAACGTGTATTCCTGAACACTTAGGCATACTGAATAAAATACAACAGCATTTTGCACACTAAGTTCTGACTTTAAGCTGGCAAGTGTTTTACATAGTTTGAAAAGATCAATTTAACAACTTTACCTTCATCGGGTGCTTTGAATATAGTTCCAGTAAGGCCACTGTTTACATTGGTTAGTAAGAAATCTGATTACAAAATCTACTAATGTCTCAGAAATCACATGCGACTTCTAAAAAATGGTAATGGATTCATCTTTAACATTAATGAAGCTGTTGATGAATTAATGCCCAGCTTGTAAAGTACCTACATACATTAAACACATCCAAGACTATGTGCTTGCTTGAAATGTTGATCCTGAATTTTACACGTGAAATTGAAATTAAAATGGCAGTCACTTAAACAGGAGTCTTTACACTATTAAGGGGAAAAAGACTTTCAAGGAATACACATATACAGCAACAGCTTATTTTCATAGAAACATAAACATGAAAAAATACTATGCAAAAAATATTTGCATTGAAAGAAAAGCCTCTCTTTCATAAATCACTAAAACAAAAAAACACAATAAGAGTGGCAATTATTTCTGTTATTATTCTTGTAAAAATATATTCGAACATAAAAAAATCTGTCAAGAGAGGGGCCATTCAATCATATTTATTTATAAAAATAAATGAAAGTACAAACAAAATATGAATATTTCTCTGCTCTTTTTTCAGAGGTTTGCCTTATATCAATAAACCATTTGTTTTCCTACCTGGGTTAATGAATTTCAACAACTAAATTAAAGTATATTTACCACATTTTTTATTATCCTTACATTCACAACCCATTTAAGGCTCCTTTTAATTTTCATGCAGTTCAGCCATTTCTCTGTACATATCTCCAGGCCATACACCACTGACATATATTCTGAAACACAAGCTTTTTACAGAGCCTATTATATCTTCTCACTGTATGTACTTTACAGACCTTATTTGTTTTTTGTTTTTTTACCCTTGTCCCGCTGAAAAAAAACAAAAACTTGATTCTTCATTTACTTCATGATACAAATGCTCAGTTCAAGAAATGTAAGAAACAGTGCCTACTGGATAAATAAGAATTAAAGTTAACTTTTAAATTAATTATTAATTTCACATTAGCTCACTAATTCTCTCACACTTGGCTAAATGTGCATATATAATCTCACAGTTAACCTCCATTAGCCTTTGTAAAAAACAATTTTCTATCATTTCCAGTCGTGCCCATTCATTCAGCTTTTATCATGAAGGCATTTAGAGTTTATGTAGCCATTTTTGTGGTCAGCCTAAACTTCACTACTGCAAAATGTACATTATTTTAGTAGTACTAAATGACAGTATGACGGGGGCACTTTTTTATTTGGAGGTCAGAGTTCACATTCACACACTTAATTGTTTTAGTTTACACTAAATTGTATTATGAACAATCAGCTTCTTTAATTGAAGACCAACACTTTTTTCAAGTTTTACAGTTCTGCACCGTACATACATGATATTCCAAGCATGAAGTACATCACATCCCCAGAAGGCATCATTTTTCAAAGTATGACAGGTTTTTGCTTTTAATATACTTTTAACAGTGCACATTCTACAGGTTTTGGCCAAGCTCGTGATAATAAACCTTATGTAAGTTACCAAGACACAGTCATGACAAACAATTTCTTTTAGCTCTTTGTTTCATAATGCCAAACATTAAGGCTTGACAAAGCCTAATTAACATTTTTTGGTACCTTAAATGCTCCATTTCAAAGTCTAAAACGTTACTGTAATGAAAAAAACACGCAGTGTGTCTGTCTCCAAAAACAGATGAATTTTAGAATTATATGAATCTTAGAGAATTATGCAAAATGCTCAGCTTTCTTTATGGTTACTAAATAATTAAACAGTCCCGGAAAAAGACAACCTCCACCTCAGACTGAATACACAGTAAATTACCTTTTAGATGCTCTGTCTAATGAGATGAATATTACATTGATAGCTTTGGGGGGTAGAATTCGGCTGAAGGATTATATCTTGTGTAACTCATCCCCCAATGTACTGCTGTAATTTAATTTAAATCAGCAGGATGGGTAGACAATAACTAATATTAATTTCGAAACACTGTGCTCATCTCTCATGTTACAGCATGATATACACATTTTAAGGCTATAAAAAATATTACAAATAGCTTCAGTAATAAATTTGCTTACAATCTCAGTGTACAATTTCTGATTTAAAAATGTCCTCTTTCCATATAACAACAAAATACATCAAAATACCATAAACTACCATTTTCCAATAACTGACATTTTCCATAACTACACAATTATAAACTCAAGTTACACTACATTTAGTATATCATGTTCAGAGATCTCAGTTCTGTCATCCTAATTTATCTCATGAAGGCTTAAATGACAAAAACAATGCAGATTGTTTAACAAGGAATCCCAACAGAATCACCTTACAAGACTGCTTTAGAGAGAGGAAAACATTTTTACCTTTCATTTACGGCCTTCTAGAAATTAGAAATAGCACTGATAAAGATAAGTGCAATCAGTGTAATTTTTTACAAAACCAAACTTTTTATTAATTTTTTTTACCTGAGCTGCACTTAACCTTGAAAACTAGAGCAGGATCATGCAGCTGCATACTAGCCTTGGCCTTCAGAGTGCACCATCTGTGACCCATATACTCCATGTTACTTACTAAAGAAGAAGTCTCTTTTAACATATTTTGTTATTAACCACTCACTTTAGGTTAGATCAATTTATAAAAGGGCTTGTATTTTGAACTAGATACAGTATATTGTTGCCCAAACAAGTAATCCACCAAAAAGAGGAAAAAAAAAAAGAATACAGCACTGTAATAACTAAAGATACAAACTGTTTATTCATATTTACTATTTTTTTTGCACCATCTGTTGGTATGCATTCCTGTTTGTGCCAGTCTCCCATGGGTTTTTCCAAAATCTCTAACTCACAAACAGCTTCATAATTATTTGTGGCCTTTGCATAATTAATTACCTTTACTCAAAGTCCTCTTTATATGACTAATTTTGCTTCATGTCAGACATGCATGGTCTTTTGCTAAATAATAAATATTAACTTCAGACTCAACACAAATATTCACAGCTGATCTATAAGTGGTCACAAGGGTACTGTGCCCATAACCCAATAACAAACATGACAATAATTTGCTCAAATATTTTTAACATTCAGATAATAATGCAGCTGCAATATTGATCTTTTTCTCCAGAAATTTTCATAGACAGATGGATGTATGCTATTTACCTAACTCTAATAGCCTGTGAAGACATACTTTTGCTCTGTTCTAAAGCCGTCTTTAATTTTAGCACCGACATTGTAATGCACAGCAAAATGGGTTGCATTAATAGTTCAGGAAGTGGCCACTGAGAGGTAAATGAGAAGGATCCTCTCATCATGTAACCAGAGTTGTCAGTCACTAGTGCCATTTAACTCAAATCAATGAGGACTAAGATTAGAACAGATTTAGTAGAGCAGGCCCAGACATCGAATAATGCATTGCAGTGATTAATTTTTTGTTAGTATGAATATCCATCCATTCATTTCCTAAAAAAATGGAATCTAATTTACAGTCACAGATTACCGGATCTCATTCCAACAATATGATAATTGTTAGAGCTTAAGTTATAATTCCAACCAAACTTATTTTTTTTGTATTTTAAAAGTTTCTCATTTCACCCATATGAATCTGATATAATCCATTTATCAAAACAGTGGAGCTACCTATAGTAATGTTAAACTATAGTATTATGTTTCTTTTTAATTTACAAAAACACTCATTTTGAAAAGCTCTAAGATCTGTGAAGTCAAATATGCACAAATGAGTGATTCCATTTATTTATTTGCATTATCCTGTGATATATAATCAGGAAGTTTCTGGTGTCACAGTCTATCACTTAAACCACAATCACTGGAAAGCATTTTAATTGTCAAACTATATAACGCCTTGTGAAAAATGAACTAGAAAACAACAAAACGAAGCACTTAAGTTAAATACACTGTATTTTGTCTGATGTGTGTTCATTCAAAATCATCATTACACAAGTAGAAAGGATTAACATGCCGGGAATACAGCATTTCATCACCTCAGACAATAAAATTGCAGGAACACTGCAAACCTTTACACCCTGCTGTGGGCAGACAGCCTCAAGAGGCCACAGATGCTGTGGAAAACAATTTATGCGATATTAGTAATGCACATAATTACCATGGGACATGTCTTATTTATTGTATCAGGTAGCGCCCCCCATATGGGGAGAACAAACTTTGTACAATGAAGAATGATTAAATAAAAGCCAGCTTTACAAATGCCAAAAAAACACCTCTTATGACTATAGCAGCAAGGGATAAAAAAAAAAAACTACTTCCTCCATTAATTGCTATATTTTATATGCAGAAATACAAGTTCTTTGAGCAAGATCTGCAAATTAAAACTGCTGTGACAAGTACTGCTCACTTAACCGTTGTATTTAAGTCTGATAACAAACAGGACAGCAGCTGGACTACATAGTTTCAGTAAAAGGATCTCGCACTCAATACTACCACCTACTGGATTTGTGAACATTCCAGCATTGATCTTTCAAATGACATTTTGTATACTGTAAAAAGGAAACTCTGTAACCTGAAAACTTGCTTGAGAGCATTATGCTATTTGTGAAATGAAATTCGATTGTTGCATAAATGGAAAATAAACTGATGAGTGAAAACAGTCCACACAGTATTATAACATAATTTAAATACAGATGAACAAATTAGCTCTTAGTCTTTTGAAACTCATTGCTAAAATGATGTAATACAAACATCTGTAAAATCTTTACCTTTTTTGGGGCTGGTGGGCTGCTCGTTTGGCTATTAAGGATGGAGGAAAGCGTGTGAAAAGCTCATGTGCTCTACAGATTAAATTTTCATAGGGAAGATCTTGTGGAATCTGCGACAGAAGTTGGTGGATACTGGCCATGTCACAATCACAATTCATAACTTCCCTCTTTCTGTGCAGGACAATCTAAACGGTCAAGAAAGGGAAAAAAAATCGACTTACGTGAGTGATGGCTAAAAGGCAGAGAGAATTCAGTACCAATGTTAAATTTATATTCACAACAAACAACATAACATACAATGATCAATGTAGTTACAGGTTTACTACAGTAAAGCCATCCCTTCTATAACACAGAAATGATTTACCATAGATCCCCGAATATAAGCCGACTCGGTATATAAGCCAACCCCCTTTTCTACCTACTAAATTACATGTATTTGCCGATAACCGATATTTAAGCCGACCCACTTCTCCAAGCAAAATTTTCTAAAT
This sequence comes from Polypterus senegalus, assembly GCF_016835505.1. NCBI lineage: Eukaryota > Metazoa > Chordata > Cladistia > Polypteriformes > Polypteridae > Polypterus > Polypterus senegalus. Next base: position 31,000,448 of record NC_053168.1, on the reverse strand, counting down.
TTCCTTAAAAGTGTCTCTTCAGGTATATTTAACATGTTTATCGGCGAGAATTTGAGACTGCTGGCATTTTTGATGGAAATCAGGAAGTGATTGCGGAGAAGTTTGGTAAAATGAAACCTTTGTGTTGAAACTATATACGCAAATACGGTACATCAGCGGGTGGATTTCCGGAGACTCGTTATAAAATTGATTAATTTAAATACGCAATACAGTGGACCCTTGACTTACAAACTTAATTCGTTCACGAGGGCTAGTTGTAACTCAAGTTGGTTGTAAGTCAAGACTATTTTTCCCATAAGAAATAATGAATATACCTATAATGCGTTCCGACCTCCCACTGTAACACTTACTTAACCTTTTCATAATAAAAAAAGGTTGTATAATGTGCATAATTTACCAAAACACCAATAATATTTCTAATGTACTAACCAAAAAGTTTTAAAAAGTGCCTAGCCTACCAGAAGTAGGCTAGATTAAGCTAGGCACATGGCGGCACGCATGGTCGCAGCGGCTCAGGGCTCTCCTTTTCAGTGCACTTTTTTGTTATTTTTGTACTTTTTTTTTGCTTGTTTGTGCACGATCGGTTCGGCGAACATCCGCTACACCCGTCAGAACCTTATAGACATCGGTGTCTAGAGGCAGACATCTGTTTCGAGTGTTTTTCATCACACGCACAACATCCCAGACAACATAGCAAGACCAGCGGGCTCTCCATGGATTGTTGTCGGGTCTAGGAGACGACGCAGACGAAGGAGGGAAAGAAAGCAGAAGCGGGGCCGCAGATCCGGCATTATGCTACGGCTAAAGAAACAACCATACAAGCCCTATACAGAACTTTTTTTTTGCAACTTCTTTGCATCTTTTCGCACCATTTGTTTATTTACTTGTTGTGTTCTATACATATGTCTGCACTGAAGGAGCTGCTTTTAATCTCATTGTACATGTGTATAGTGACAATAAAAGGCATTCTATTCTATTCTAGAAACAACAATTTCAAACTGTACTCACCATTTAATTTGACATCTTTGGGCTGCAGGAAGGGAGGAGGAGAATGAAACGGAAGGTGGTTATTGTTTAGAAGGAGCCTACTTATGCAAATGTTTTCTTTGTAAAACTGTCGAGATGGTGGATTTCGACATGCTGTACATATTAGCGAGATCGGTCACACGAACAGCACTCTCACATTTCCACACAATTTCCTCTTCGTTTCAATTGTGATCGTTTCTTTACATTCGTTACCTTCTCTTCCTTCCTTAGCAAGAACGTGTCCTGCTTGCATGGTCTTAGTGAATTATATATATAGGTAAATCACTGTAATGACCTATATGACATCCACAAACACATGTATCTGGGCTCCAACTGACGCTTACTAATGCTCTTGGTTGTTTGTTTGCAATCGCGCAAGCGGATACACGGGACCGCATTCGGGTCGTAAGATGTTGGTCGTAAATCAAAACAAAAATTTTTATTTTAAACTTCTCGATAATTTATTATAAATTTTATTAATAAAATCAACAACTAAAACACTTTTTTGAATAAATTCTTTAATTAATTTAAAGTACCGGCATGCAAAGTTACTTCTTCATCTGAAAGATGGCACTGTGGTTTCATCATTAATTACTTCTGTATTCATTGGCAAAACCGGCATTGCGCTGGAAATCTTGAAACTGAAACGATACTCATTGTATAAGCCGACCCCCAAACTCCAAGCCAAAAATCAAGGACGAAATTTTCGGCTTATATTCCGGAATCTACAGTAATATAGCTGAATTACAGTTAAGATTAAATATATTTTGTAAATGAAATACTGTGCACTACAGAAAAATATGAAATTAAGGGAAAACACTAATGAGAATGCAGGATATTCAACTTATTTTGTATACATATAGTCATATCCATTGTAAGTATCCAAAATTTTCAGAAGACTGAGATGTAAACACAAAAGCAGCAAGCAGCACATACCATTAAATACTGATAATATGATCTAATAGAAAGCACAGAATACATTTAATTTATAAATATTGGAAGTGATTTATTTTATATAATACTTAAATATGTGAAAATCTTCTTCCATGTGCCAGACTGTATGTACAGTTGAGGAAAAAAAGCTAAAGCTTACTGTAACCACAAGGTCACTGAGCCCCAAAATTCAAGCATAATATCACCCAACACAACTCCAAGTTTAAATAATAGATTTTTATTCTTGCCAACCTCCTTTTCAAGAGCACACAGCCAAAAATATGATAATACAAATGTTTTCCTTTCCTTCCTCTCCTCCAGGTGAGTTTTTCCCACTCTCTTTTAACTCTGACTCCACTGCAGGTGGCTGGACAGCTTCCTTTTATATTGGATTTACTTCAGATGCAACAGCACTGAATAGTGGAAGCACCTCTAGATTACACAGAAGCCCTACGAAAGAGGAAGTTCTTCTCCTTGCAGTGCCTTTGCTAGCACCCAAGGACCCCTGCAGGGTTGTCCCTCAGGACTACAAATCCAGTGGGTTCCTGTGGGTGTCCATGCCAGAGGAGCACGTCCATCTATTGTGCTGGGGGAGAAACTGTTCTGGATCACTTCCTATACACCCACTATGGCCTTCCAGCCAGGAAAGGCAACATCAACCAACCTGGCCAGGATACCTGTCCATCCACCTTGGCACCTACAGTACACAGCAGACAACATTCTCAAAGTTGCTAAATCAATTCAGGTGTGTCAAGTAATTTAAGATGGGGCCCACTTAAGCTTCACTGGGCACAAGTGAATCCATCTGAGCACCTAATCATAAATGATCTGAAAATGAAACAGATTTTCTGTCCAGAAAACACAGTACACTGTAAACAATGTCAGTAAATTTAACGGTACAAATACTGTAAATGGTGAAGGTAAAAGACCTTTTCTGAAAAAAAGGAAAGTTACCTTATGTTCTACTGAAAATTACCTGTATATCTTAAACAATAAATTTCATTATTTTTTACAGCCAAGTTCTGTAAAATCAATATTTCTCTACCTTAAAAATATGCTAAATACCGTTTATTGATGCATTACAGTTATACTGAAAAAAATCTGTGAATTTTACAATGTAAAACTGTTAAATAACGAAGGTAAACAACCGTAAAATGTAAAACGGTAAATCACTATTTCAGTAAAACCGGTTACGATATTTGCATAAGGACACACCCCTTTTTACAATATCATTCCTGGCGAACCGCATACCTTTGAATAGTAGGGAAAAAAACTTAACGTTAGTTAGCAGACCTATTTTTCCCCACGTGCTGAAGGTTTTTTGAGGTTATGGAAGCTGATTTATGGTGGGTTGTATTCGATAAGTAGGACACCATACACCACAAAAGAAAACTTTACTTCCCCACCAGACAACGTGCCGTAACTTCCTTAAACATTGAATTGTTTTCAATGTGTATAGTTAAATGGTACATGCTTGCTATTGGTTATTACTTAACTGATGCAAATTGTGTACTGGGGTTTGACCCTGCCAAAACATATTGTTTATTGATTGTCATATTTATTACACAACATGAATTTCTGGTTATGGTTAAACATTCCCTTCTGTTGGAATTTGTTGCAAAGACCAAATAGATTTTACACTACAAAATTATACTGTAAACCTAAAAATATTGTCACCTTATTTATTACAGTAAAATTTTGGCAACCCAGCTGCCAGTATTTTACCGTAAATTTAACATTATTTTTTTTAAGTGTACCGTAGACCAAAAAATATTGTTACCTTCTTTTTATGTTAAAATCCTGGCGACCCCAGCTGCCAGTTTTTTTCAGAAAATTTAACATTATTTTTTTTACAGTTGTCTGGGGTTCTTACCCGGCCGGGATGCATAAAAGTACCGGAAGGGGGCAAGAATAGCTTCCGGGCCACGAGAGGGCAACTGCCCTGGAACAGGAAAGGACCACGGGAAAAGAAAGGAAAGATTATAACTCGTTGGGACCCCTGGCCACCACCAGAGGGCGCCTTAAACCTCGTGGGACCTGGAAATAGTTACTTCCGCCACACTCTGCAAGATGGCGGAGGAACCGGCCAGGGGCGCCCGGAGTGCTTCAGGTGCAAAGGGCAGCACTTCCGCCACACCAGGAAGTGCTCCAGAAGGACGTCATCAGCCACCTGGAGCACATCCGGGCAGGAATAAAAGGGGCCGCCTTCCAGCAATCGGGGAGCTAGAGTCGGGAGAGGGAGTAGGACGAAGCTCCCAGGAGGAGATTGGCGGCTAAAAGACTGACGAAAAGAAGGTTTATTGGGGAGATTAGTTGCTGTGTGCATTGTGGACTTTATTCCTGTGTTTATTTAATGAATAATAAACGTGTGACTTTTATAAAGATGTGGTCTCTGACTGGTGGTGTCCGGGCAAGTCTCACAGAGTGTATAGTTGCTTGTTTTACTTATGTTCAAAGATGTAGTTTTTATTACTAAATAGTGCCATGTCATATTGGAAAAGCAATAATAAGGTTTGATTAGGGCTTAAAGTAGTGTTAGAAGTATTTAGACCCTGAAAAAAAGACTCATTTCTGGTCATGGTCTAATGTGAATGTTTAATCAAGATATTTCTAGCGTTGATTTCTGTACAATGCAAAAAGCTCCAAAAAAAGGTTCATCAAAAAAATTTTAGTGCAGACATTTTCTGTACAGCACAATCTTTGTAAAAGTGGTAGGGAGATGTTTAAAAAATGTACTTGAACATTACATTAATAGAAGGCTCTCTGTAGCATAATGTAACAATTCAGTAGTAAGAGATCCTGCCTTTCAACAAAACATAATAAAATTAGGACTACTTATTAGACTCTCGGTTATCCATTTGATAGAACAAAACAGAACACATTTAATATATTTGTATTATAATATGTTTGTGCTACTCATACGTGATGTCACATTTAATATATTTGTATTATAATATGATAATGAAGCATTCAACCTAGTGTTTACAAAACCCCAGCAGAAAACAGCTCCACATTTCAAATGGGAATCACAGCTCCATGGTTGATGGATGCAATGCACACGATAGATCAGTGTGCCCAATGCGTCGATCGCAAAGGTAGTGCAGGTAGATCGCGTTACATTCCAAAAATATTTTTTTAAACGTTAGTCTATCATATACCCTCCTTATGGCACTTGCAACTTGATTCACATACAGGGTGGCCAGTCTGAGATCTCTTCTTTTCTAACACACTGGTCATCCCGCACGCACGATCAAACGTGCGAACTACTGCAAAACTCCAGCTATCTTAAGTGATCTAGTTAGCCTTCCAATTTATATCAACTAAAGAAGGGATTTAAAAAAAAATTGTTTGGGGAGGGTATGGGCTGGATGTGGAATTGGAAGAGGATTTTTTTCTCAGAATGTCAAAATTGAAGTGCGTTTGTCTGATCTGTCAATCTATCATTGCTATTCCTAAGAAGGAAAATGTGGAAAGGCACTTTCGAACTGTTCATAAAAACTACGAAACTGACTTCCTTCCAAAAAGCAATCTGAAAAAGAAAAGGAGAGAGAACTAAAATCGCAATTAATCAGACAGCCGTCATTTTTTACTTGGCTGAATTCAAAAGCTCCTTGACTGCATTATTCGGCTCTACTTATTTATGCGAGTCAGCCTTTTCCCACATGAAGATTATTAAATCCAAATACTGTAGTGACCATAAATGTACTGAATTGTTATTGTGCCATAAAGGTTATTCAGTTATGCAAGGTACAACAACATATATTTTATGTATAAAGTATACTCAGTGTGTATGTGTATATTATATATATATATATATATATATATATATATAGCATTTTTAATGTAGGTAGATCATTTCGACCTGGTCATTTTAAAAGTAGCTCGTAAGCTGAAAAAGTGTGGGCAACCCTGCGATCGTGATCGAGAGCTGCTGGAAAGGCTGCCATTTGCGGCGGCGCCTGAGTCACGCTCTTATTGTACACAAGATATGAGAGAGTTTGTTCTTTCATGTTATTTAATACTATACATTAAATGATAAATTATACTGCATAAATTATTGAATCCTAAATGTAATTAAACCTATATCCTTTCAGTTTATTTATTTATTTTTTGTTTTTTTCATTTTTGGATCAGCACTAATGCCAATTGTACACGTAATTATACATTGTAATATTAATATTTGTCTTGCTAAATCAGACAGCAAGCAAAGCAAAACTTGTAGTCCTTTGCAAAGCAAACTCAAACAAACACGCTAGAAGAGTTTTGAAAACCCAATACACCCAAATGGGAACAGAACACAAAGTAACCACTGAAAAAATGTAAACTCAAACACAATCACTCGATTTCATTTCATCACAAGAGAATCTAATCAAAAGAGGATTGGGCACCATATCTGCTAGCTCTACCTACCATGCTGCTATCCAATTGTAAACCTACAGAGTGAATGCAAAGCACTACACATGCATACATTTTCTTCATACAAATGAATAAAAAAATGTTATTTGTAAACCACAAGACAAAAAAGTAAATGCATGATACCTCTGATATGACATCCAAACAGCAGCAAAAAATGAGACATTTAAAAAAAAAACAAAAAAAAACAAAAACAAAAAAGACACACATTAAACATTTTTAAGAGAAAAGAAATATACATACTGTAGGTATATTAAATAAAATAAACACACACACATAGACTCTAATGTGAATCTGCATAAAATTAGACTATATGAGGTGGTCAAATTACTAGATACATTACAGATTGTCTTCACCACTTCCTGACACAAATGTATGTAGTCGAGCAACGTTTTCCACTATAACATCAGAGATTACTGTAGAGTCAAAGGATAAAGTTAGAGAAACCTGTAGTTATCCAAATCATTTAATTGTCCCCGGTATTCAAAAGTAGTTTCTATTCTCAGACTAAGTTGTAATGAAAAAAATACAATGAAGGACATTATTCTCAGACCTAAGGTTTTCAAAATACACTTCTCAAAAAATTAAAAGAACACTTAAAGCACACAGTGGATCTCAATGAATGAATGCAATATTCAAGAGAAAAATCTTTATTGAGTAATATTGTGTAATTTGTTGACAACAAAATAATGCAACATGAATCAATGGAAACCAAATCACTAACCCATTGAGGGCTGGATTCAACATCACACCAAAAATCAAGTCAAAAAATGAAATCACAAGGTGATCTAAATTGCGTGAATTTCATCACGGCTACTCATAATGTGACTCAGTAATGGGTATGGCCCACCACTTGTCTATGAGGATGTCGTGCTGGGGGTTCTCCTCTCAGACCTGGATCAGGGCATCAGCGAGCTCCTGGACAGTCTGTGGCACTACTTCGTGGTATCTACTGCACTGATACATAACATCCAAGAGGTCCTCAATTAGACACAGGTTTGGGGAATGTGTGGGTCAGTCAGTGGCATCAATGCCTTCGACATCCAGGAAATATATACACACTCTGGCCAAATGAGACCAGGTATTGTCCTGCACCAGGAGGAACCCAGGGCCCATTGCTCCAGCATAAGGTCTAACAATGGCTCTGATGATTTCATCATGGTACCTAACAGCTGCCTGGGTACTGTTGCCTAGCATGTGGCATCTCCAATGATATGTCTCCCCAGACAATCACTGACCGACTGTCAAACCATCATGCTGGATGATACTGCAGGCTGAATAACATTCATCACAACATCTCCAGACTCTTTCATGACTGTCATATGTGCTCAGTGTGAACCTGCTCAAATCTATGAAGAGAACGGGGCGCCAATGGCAGAGCTGCCAATTTTGGTGTTCTCTGGCAAACACCAATCAAGCTACGCGGTGATGAGCTGCGACCACAGGTCCCACTAGAGGACGTCAGGCCCTCATGGAGTCTATTTCTGACAATTTGGTAAAAAACATGCACACCAGCAGCCAGCAGGAGGTCATTTAGTAGGGCTCTGGCCGTGCTCTTTGCACAAAGGAGTAGATAAGGGTCCTGCTGCTGGTGTGATGCCCTCTACGGACCTCTCCAGCTCTCCTCATGTAACAGCCTATCTCCTGGTATCTCCTCCGTGCTCTTAAGACTGTGCTGTGACACACAGCAAAACCTTCTTATGATGGCACATATGGATGTGCCGCCTTGGAAAAGGTACACTATCTGTGCAACCTTAATCAGCTGTAGATACCACCTCATGCTACCAGCAGTGACAAGGACACTAGCAAAAAGCAAAACTAGAGAACAATCAATCAGGAAGGATAAGGAGAGAGCAAATGTCTGTGGCCACCACTTGCAAAACCATTCCCTTTTTTGGGTTTGTCTTACGGTTGCCTCTCCAGTGCACCTACTGTCACTTTGACTTTTCACCAAAGCAGGTGAAGTTGATTCATAGTTGCTTATGCTTCCTAACTGGACAGACTGATATCCCTGAAGGTTAACTGACTTGGTGTTAAGACTGTGATGATTAATTGTTTCCTTAATTTTTTGAGCAGTATATATTTTACAACAAAAATAGAAATATATAATGGACAATTGACATTATCAAAACGTTATTTTATCTACGATGTAGTCATGCGCTGATTTTCCTTATTAGCACTGGAGCAAATATTTTAAATTGCAATTGTTGCTGGTGTTGCAATGATAAGATTCAATGCACAAGTTTCAAACACAACAGAAAGAAAAGAAGTAGGAAAGAAAGAACAAAGGAAAATAATATTCATACTACTCTGACAATTTCAACACTGCACTTTCAAATGTAATCTTTCAACTCCTAAAGTCTTCATTGTCTGCTACATACCTAATTACAAAAATACAATAGTCACAAAATGAATATTTTATCTGAGCCAGCCAGCTTGGGTGACTGATTATATTTGTGTTCAATATATTGTTCTTTTGGAATTATATACTACATTATAAAGTTCAATTGTTGGAATAGACTAAATGACCATACTTACATAATAAGGGCATTGCTATATTTAAAAGGTACAGTAAGGTTAATCATTGTTATGCTGTGGTCAAAGCTTAATAATAATAATAATAATATAAAGTCTAAGTACTTGTTACACTATACTTTACGAGATTCAGCCTTAATATCAGGCCATATTCTGTGTGTGTGGGAGATGCAATGGACAGTGGTTAGAACTCTACCTCATGGACACAGAGTCCCAGATTCCGGTCCTGCATTTAACCAATATTTTGTGTGGAATTTTCATATTCTCTACATGTTAATGTGGGTTATCCTTGTTCTGTTTCCATGTCCCAAAGACATTTTTACTAAGTTAACCAGGCACTTTAAATTAGCCCTGTGTTTGCATGTGCATGAGTGTATTTAACAATGAACAGGTATGCCATCCAGATTAGATTCCTGCCCAGCACCTAATGCTGCAGGGATAAGCTGCACCTTTAATGGGATTAAGGATTTTTCATGTTTTAACTGTTGCAATACGTCTATGTGTTAATGACCGTAACACCTGGGTTTGTTAGGAGGCAGGGAGAACCCACTGTCACTGAGACTGTTTAGTAACTGGAAAAAGTTATCTGGCTGAGAGACAAACCCTTAAAACCCTTGCACATTTCAAAAAGAACAGAGAAAAGAAACAAACACAAGTCTAGTATGCCACCTCACACATACAGTGCATCCGGAAAGTATTCACAGCGCATCACTTTTTCCACATTTTGTTACGTTACAGCCTTATTCCAAAATGGATTAAATTCATTTTTTTCCTCAGAATTCTACACACAACACCCCATAATAACAACGTGAAAAAAAGTTTACTTGAGGTTTTTGCAAATTTATTAAAAATCTGGATGCACTGTACATGCATAAGAATATCTGTCAAGATTTTCCTGAGTTAAACATAACACTGTTCTGTTGGCAGCAAAGCTTAAGAGGTTTATCAAGATGAATGAGATAATCAGTGGCTGTGTGAATGACACCTATTGCTTGTATCTTCACCACAAAGTTCGAAGCACAGACCTCATATAGTTTGGGGATATACAAATAAACTCCATGTACTGCAAAAGACACATGGATGCATTTGAGGAGCAGAAGAAAAGCATTTACGCAGACTGTGAAGCAGCCCTTTGAAAAATGAAAGGAAAGCCAGCTACTTTGAGTAGCAGTGCTCACTGCATGTCCACTGAAATATGCAAAGCCCTAAGCCATAACACATTTACATGATATATATTTTATACTAGGGATGCACCGAAATTTCGGCCGCCGAAAATTTTCGGCCGAAATAGCATTATCGGTTTCGGCCGAAACGTAAGAAAACGCCGAAAATAAAAACCGAAATTGTCGCCACGCCTCTCCCATCCTCCCGCCTCGCTCAAGGCTGTCATTACGCATCAAACACGGAGTATGTCGGCGGTTTGGAAGCACTTCAAAGTTTCAGATGAGGACAGCAAAGTTGCAATATGCAACATTTGCTCTGCAAAAGTTTCAAGAGGGGGTTCAACAGCAAAGACATTTTCGACTACAGGTTTAATACACCACCTTAAGTCAAGACACGCAATTGAATTTGAGGAATACCGTCAAACAACGTTGGTTAAAACTAAGCCAACTAGCACATCAACACCCTCGGTTGCCACATTTTTCGAAAAAATTAAGAAATTTGCAAATGACAGTGCTAAAGCACGTGACATAACAGAGAAAGTAATGGAATTCATTGCTTTAGATGACCAGCCGTTTTCAGTCGTGGCCACTCGCTGGAACAGTACATACTATATGTTGCAAGGATTACTTGAACAGAAGCGGGTTTTAGCTGCATACATGACAGATCACGACCTGTCAGCAACTTTGAGTGCACATCAGTGGATGTTGGTGGAAAACATTGTCTCTCTTCTCGCCCCGTTCGAACAGTTAACCAAAATAAGCTCAGCTCAAGCGTCTGTTGCTGAAGTTATTCCACTGATCGCAGCACTGAAGCGCCTGCTTGGAAAAGAGGCGAAACAGATCATGGCGTAAAAACAGCTAAAAAAACTCTACTGGAGGCTGTTAACAAACGCTTCCAAGACATTGAGTCCAACCCTCTTTACGGCATTGCAACAATATTAGATCCACGCTTTAAAGACCATTACTTTGACGATGAGAAAAGGCAGGATGTACGCGAAATGGTGCAAACAGAGCTTACGGCTCTTTAAACCTCTGGTGAAGCACAAGTCGCGACGGGGAGAACAGAGCAAACTGTGCCTGAGAAACGGTCACGCATACAAGTGATGAGGCACATTCCTTCGCTTTCTGATATGTTTGACGAAATTTTACAGGAAAGCGTCCCAACCCACAGCGGTGTAAGAGCAAGCGCAGCCTCACAAGTAGCAGCAACCTATCTAGCTGAACTACCCATTGGCAGAAGTGACAATCCACTTGACTTACTGGCGCGCGAACAAAGCTCGCTTTCCTTTGCTTGCATGGACTGCGCGCAAGTACTTATCTGCCCCAAGCACCAGCACAGATAGTGAGAGATTATTCAGTACAGCATCTCATGTTCTTGATGAGAACAGAAATCGTCTCTCCAGCCAGAAAGCTGAACAACTTTTGTTCATAAAGAGAAATCTGCCACTTTTGCTAAAATAAAAGCAGCCTAATTTGATGTTGTTTACAGTTAAAGGTTTGATTTATTTATTCTGTTATTGCAATGTTGTTTTGCACAGTAATTTAAAATTGAAGTAAACGTTTAATGCAGGTAATATTTTGCACAATTCGTAAAGGCACTAAAAGCTAGCACAGACTGAGTGATTTTATTCAGTGCAGTATGTTCTTCATGAGAAGAGGAACTGTGTCTTCAGCCAGAAAACTGAAAAACTTTTGTTCATAAAGATAAACCTGCTTCTTTTGCTTAAATTAAAAGCAGACCAATTTAGTGTGTATAGTTATGTTGTTTACAGTAAGAGGTTGGATTTATTTATTTTTCTTCTGTTTGTGCACTATTGTTTGGTACAGTAATTTAAAATTGAAGTAAAAAAGCAGCTAGCATTTTTTTTGCACAATTTTGTTACAGAAAGAAATTTTATTTAGTTTTGTTATTGTTAAACAGCCTTATTACTGTTATTTATTATCAATAAAAGTTTGATTGCTTAATTAATTTGTAGTTTTTAATACAAACAAAAGAAAATATTTTAAACATGTTTTTAATGAAGCCATTTTCGGTTTCGGTATCGGTTTTCGGCCAAGTGCATCCAAAAATTTCGGTTTCGTTTTCGGCCCAGAATTTTCATTTCGGTGCATCCCTATTTTATACACAACATTCATTTAACATATATAAAATGCATTAATTTAGCCCAAAGACCGTATAGCATTTCTAAAATACAAAGAGACATCAGCTCAAAACAGGGTGATCTTTTGTAAAAAAAAAAAAAAGGAAACATAAGAAAGCAAAACATTTGTTTAAGAATGTTACAAATTTTCCTATTAAAGGTGCAACCCAGCAATATATTGTTTTTCCATTTCCCCCCGCCAAGCGGATGCATCAATCAATAAATGAATCATTACTGGGGGTTGAGAGTGGTTGGGACTTTGCATCCTCAGAACGTTTATAGCAAGTACTTCAGGAAATTACCTCACCTAAATGCCAAAACTTCAGAAATCATGAACCCACACACACACACAATACTCCTACTTCCAGGCTTGAAACAACACAGTAACATATGAGTTGCTGAGGTTGGTTGATTCCCATCACCTGGCCAATGGCTGCATTTTGGCCCAGCTAAAATGTTTATCATGCTCTTTGTTCCGTGTACAGTAAAGACCACATCACATTAGACAACATTTCCAGTGATTTTCAGTTGTAACTTTCATCTACATAATCTTAGCAAGTTGGAGGCAGACAGTGACTTGCTCCCATGAGGGCACTTGTGTAATGTGACAGGGATTCAAACACATTTGATTTTGTATTTAGTCACATGGGCAGGCACTGTGGACTGGGAAGGAGTAAGTTGCATTTTAGCAGGTTGTGAGCTGAGAAAGCTCTGATGAAGTTGTATCATCTGCATAAAATGATAGCCCAGAAATGCCAGAGCATGTTCTCCATTCTGACCAATGAATGTTCTTCTGTTAAGATTGTCAGCATCAAGGACATTGGGGTTACAGAAGCGATTTTAAAAGTGAGCGCACAGAGCCAGTAAAATGCATGTAATGCAGCAATGAAGAATAACAAACATGAGTGTTTTGCACCTTGCAAACAGAAGAGAGGCTCACCTATCAGACTTAAGGTATTAAAACCTTAGCTGCCCAGCATTAGTCAAAAAATAATAACCATGTAGAGGTTTCTGGTTTTAACTCCAACTTTGATTTAAACAAAAGGTTTAAGGAATGCTACTTATAACTTGAGACACTGAGCAAGTGCAATGCTTGAAGCAAATGGTTTCAGTTTAGGGAAAATGTGGACATTTTTAGAAAATTAAAAAAAAAGACATGCGCCAAACCATTTCAGTGGAAGGCTTTTGAAATCTTGTGCAAAGTACAAGGGGGAAACCAAAAATAACCAGAATTGAAAAAAACTGTTTTAATAATTTTTACTCAGTGGAACTTTAGTTTCCTTTAAAATTCTCTCCATGTGAATGAATGCACTGTCTCAATGGTTTTCCCACTGGTGGAATCATTTTTGGAATTGCTGAAGAGAAACTTTGTCCAAGGCCAGCAGAGATTTTTCTTTGACTTCCTCCACGGTACAAAAACACTTTGCTATGAGTTCTTTTTACATATGCAGGAACAAGAAAAAGTCTCATGAAGCAAGATCAGGTGAGTAGGAAAGGTGGCAAGAACTCCAGGACACACAAGTCAATTCTGAAATCTCATAAATAGTCCAACGACAATCTTTGTGAATTGCATTGAAAACTTTTTCAAGATTTTTGTCATTCCTTATTGTGGAAGGTTGGCCAGATCTTGGTTGGTCTTCAAGTGACATTTCCCCTCATTTGAAATGTGAAAACCACTTGTAGACCTGTGTTTTACTTAAAGCTTCATCTTTAAAAGCAGTTTCAAGCATCAATATAGTTTCAGCAGGTGTTTTCTCTTAGAGATTTTACGCAGACTTGCTGTTCTTTATGATCACCCATCACAAAAATTGCAGAATACGTTTTATAAGCTCCAAGAAAAACCAACACAGAATGGCGTATGAACAATACAGAGCAACACCACTTGGCAGACTTTCACAGAATACTGTAAGTATGCTATACCTAGCGGTGAAATTCACAACTAAGTCTATATTGTGTGCCATTTACAGATTCTGGTTATTTTTGGCTTCCCCCTCATATATCTTTTATGTAGTCATTAGAACAGCAGAAGGTTCCAAAGCTATGTAAATAATGTACAGAAATTACAGTAGCCAAAAACAAAAACCCTAAAACTTTAGCTGACTTTAGACCAGTGGCTTTGAAATCACTGGTTATGAAATCAATTCAGAAACTTTTAAAGAGGAAGCTCACAGAGAAAAGGGGTTTATTAGATCAATTTCAGTTTGCCTACCAGTCTAATAAAGGGACAGAGGATGCCATTGTCACTTTGCATTAACTGTTGTATAATCAATTGGAGGGCATCAGTACTCACACAAGGTCCTTGTTTGTAGACTTTGCATCATCTTTTAGTACCATCCAATTCACCATTCTTCAAGACAGACTTATTCAAAATTTTAATTTGGACTTCAATTTGGTAGGGTGGCCGGTAGACAGGACTCAACGAGTGAAAGTAAATGTTTATATGTCTGATATACTGTCCTCATTCACAGAATATCCACAGAGGTGTGTTAATTCACCTCTTTTGTACATTCTATGCACTAATGGTTGTTGCAGTAAATGTGAAAATAGGTTTATCCTAAAATTTACTGATAACTTGGTGATTGTAAGTCTACTTAATGAGAATTAAATTGGCTATGATCAAGCAATGGTAGATGATTTTGCTGTTTTTTCTACGACTAAACATTACAAAAACCAAAAAACTAATAACTGATTTTAGAAGAGACACCATTCACTCACAAGAAACAATCATCAAATACCAGGCAGCGGAAATTGTTGAAAGTTATAAATATCTATGGACAATCATAGTCTCAAAGTCAACTTCTAATGAAAATGTGGAAACCATCTGCAAAAACAGACAGCAGTGCCTCTACTGTCTAAGTAAGTTGAACTTTTTAGTGGGAATCCTACCATGACATCAATCTATTATTTAATAAAATGCTAAGGTCTGTGTGTCCAGCATCTCTAAACAATCCAATTAGTCAGCCTTTGGAGTGATTGGTCAGTTTTGGTGACGCAACAAAAAAGACAAAAGAGGAGGTGCGAGTGTGAGACGCATGAAGAGGAGAAAAGATTTATGAGCAACACAGAGAAAGTTGCCTTCAAAGATGGCAGGTATAAAATCAGACAGGAGGCGAGAAAAATGACTTGCAATTAATGGAAGAGTATGAAATTTAGGGCTTACAAGAACATGCTCAAGAGTGGGAGCACCAATGAAGAAGTGTTCACACACACACAAATATGGAAAAAAGGCACAGAAGGTACATGTAGGGCTACAGATAACATATTTTTTTTGTAATTATTCTGTTACCTGTTTGCAACAGGTACCATGGCTAGTTTTTTTATAAATCTTGTATTGAGTCTGTGTTTACTTATGTTCGACTGGCCTGGTTTAGAAATCTTAATGTCTGAAACAAAAACAGAATAAATCAAATTGTAAAATGAAGCAGTAAAATAAGGGCTGAAGAGGCAAATCTGAAAGATCTGTTAAATACGGAAAGTAGAGTGTATGCTGTCAGAAAGGTCTCAACCAGTACATTCTCAGTTTTACTTGTTGTCGACAAGACACAGGTTCAAGGGTTTTAAGGATAAAAATCAACCAATTGAAATACTACTTCATCCCAACTGCGATTGATCCTCTAAATAATCTTTTTTAATTAACAATCACAGGTTTAAAACTTGGGATGAACAGTTACTATTTGTATCAATCATTAGTCATGTCTTAATATTGGTTTAATTTGATATGTGTGATATACAGAATATTATTATGTTATACCATAAATATTATGTTTACGGTTGTACTTTATTTTTACAAAGTCTATGTTTGAAATTTGTGTTCTTTGTGAATCGATTTAATGTGATGCTGCATTCTCTCTGTAAAACCTGCTGACAAAATTCTCACCAGGGACAAAAAAATTGAATGGAGGCTTTTGCAGTCCTCAAAATGGAGTCTGGAACTTTGTGTATACAGAACAACATGGGAAAGGAAGATATCACAAATGGTAAATTCACATAGAATGTGAATACAGCAAATTGCAACATAAGTGTAAAGGAAAACACTTGACGTCAGAATTCAGTGCTGACTAGCTGCCACCATCTACTGACACCAAAAAGCAATCAACAAGCCAAGTGTGGGTTGCACTTTCTCATATGAACTGTAAATAACAGTAAGTACCAAAAGACATTTTACTTTTGTCTAACACAAAATAACTAAAACACGTTAAATTATGTTGTGTTCATTTCTTGATTTTTTTAGCACTGTGTCCAGCATACAAAAATAAATTAATATTTAACATTGTGAATCAAATACAGTTAAGAAACATTACCACTTATTACCAAATTACTAAGTAACATCAAACATATTAAATACAATTAGAGAAAAAAAGAAAAATAAAACGTTTACCACTGCTGCAAAGTAAATAGCCATTAGGGGATGGGAAGCCAAGAAGAAATCATATAGCCGAAGAACATGACGGAAATCTGTGAGAACATGTCCATACCAGGTAATCAGCCAGCTTAAAGCAAAAATTGTGCCAACTTCTGCCCTAAGGAGTTGAAAAAAGGGTATAAAACCTTTAAATAATTTGACATTGTACTCATTAATTATGAGACTCTTACTTCTGTATTATTTAGTCTATACAGTGACATGAAAAAGTATTTGCCTTCTTCATGTACAGTATTATTGCAAATTTTTGACACTAAACATTTTCAGGTCTAATCCAATATTAAATACAGGGTACTGGAGTACTCAAAAAATAATAATAAAAAATTGTAGTTTATCAAATCAACAGGGTTACCCAACAATAACAGAAACCAACATAAACATAACCATATTTGGCAAAAGTCATTTTACTTATATATATATTTAATATAGTAGATTGAAAGCAACCATAGCAGAAAAATATTGCAAATTAAGCAAGACATAGATTCGTTTTTCTTTTAACTGGGAAAAAAAACATTTGCAAAAACAGTACTGTATTTAAGCCAAACCAAAGAAAGCACGTTTCAGGTAAGTCAGTGGTAGTCAAAGTGTTTCAGAGCAATGAAGAACTTCTGCAATACAATCTACCACATTTATTTTATTAAAGGTATTCTTGTAAAAATATAAAACAAAAACATTCCAATCGAATGCAATGTTGATGGATTTATATTTCAAAGACCTGGATTTCAGGCAGCTACCCATAATAATCCTTCGAACATACAGATTATATAATAGTAGACAGCCTAACAGCACTGATGCAGCACAAGGGGTGCAACGTCACCGGCTGTCTGTTGCTACAGGACAAGTTCAGTATTTTTCCAAGTCATTTTTTCCCCGTTATTTTTTCACAAATATGGTATATATTGGTTTGCAACTTGAAATTGCATTCATAATATCAAATATTTTATACAATTTAAAAAATACCTAGTCTTACATTTTCTAATACAACTAATGGGTACCAGTGTCTCATTTTAAAGAAAAGACTTAAAACATATTGAATATATCCCAAAAAACAAAACAAAAAGCAAACTACTGTAATTAGATTTAGCCATTTTAAACACTAGTCTTCCTCAGCAGCAGCTTTCAGGGCCAGAGGGGTGGACTCTCCTTGGAAAGTCATTACCAAGCACTCTTATTTACAATGAGTGCCGATGTCTATGTGTGAATTTCTGTCTCTATTCTGTAGACAATTAGGCAATAATAACTGAAAATGCCACACTAACGATCGCTTATGTACTTTCACTATACAGAAGGTTTCTTTGCCATTTTGCAAAAATATTGCATGGTGCCAATGTTTCAATATTGCAGGCGTGCACTTCAGTGAGAGAGAATTTCGAGGTGAAATTATAGGCATCCATCCATCTTTCTAACCCACTTATCTAGGGAAGGCAATTCCCAGACAGGGTGCCAGTCTCTCACAGGGCAAACACACACAAAATCCCCCTAACCAGCAATTGTTTTGACCGCGGGAGGAAACCAGAGCACCAAGGGAGAAGATGCAGACTCCACGAAGGGAACACCCGAGAGATGAATCTCAGTCTCCTTCACTGCAAGGCAGCAGTGCAACCAGTGCATCACCATGCTGCTTAACAATAATAAGAATGGTGGTCTTCTGTATCTTCCACTCATTAATCTCTTCATATATTTTTCTCCACTATAGGCACAATAACAATAATGATCTGTCCATCTTCCTAACCTGCTTATCTAGGGCAGGGTCATGGGGCAACAGTCCATCATGGGGTGAACACACACACACACACACACACACAAAACTAGGGCAACTTTAGTAACTCCAATTCACCCAAGTTTAATCAAGTTTGAATTTCAGTAAGGTTAGTATAGATGTTTTAACATAGGCACAGAGTGGTAGCACAGAGCTGTCATTCCTGCCTCAAATTGTCAGGTTCTACATGGAGTTTGCATGTTCTCCCCAAATTTTTTCAGACTGATTGGCATCAGTCAAAATTGTTGTCCTCGGTTCTTTTATTATGATATCCTCACTAAGAACAGCTCATTATGCATTCAAAAAATGTGCTAATTGGTTTGTGGTGCTTTAATCTGCTCTAACACACACTGCCTTTTTCATCTCCAACTACATTTTTATCATGTGCATGCACAGCATGCTACAAATAGTGAAATGTACAGGTGGCTTGAATCTTTCAAAAATATAAGGCCTTTATTAAAAATACAATACAGCGCAGTTTAGACTTATTGTCATAACTCCAACCATGGCATGGGACCTGCTGCAAGTACAGAAGCGATCAAGAAATGTATCCTTGCCTCAAGAAAACAGTTTCAAGAACATGTGATAAAATGTATTATTTTACGGAAGGCAGATTTTCATAAATAAAAACTTTCCTTATTCAAAGTGGATATATTTAGTAACTTTTAAGGCTTTTCTTCACAATGGAAGCCAGGTACAGATTAGCTCCATTAAAAAACAAAAGTGTGGGCTAGTTATTTTTCTAAATTTCTAAAATGCACTTCACTTTAGAATGCAATATCACGGGACAACCTAATATACATCATGATTGTGAAGAAATAACTTCGACTTGAAAAATACCAAACTTATAAAAGGATTGCACTGACCAAAAGTGTGCATTCAAGCTGACATCAAAGTGAATTTAAAGAAAGGCTGGTTCAATAAACTGGAGAACACCAGAGCTTAAGACATATTGAGCGAAAAAAAAAAAAAAGAGAGAGAGAAGGCAATCACAACAAGCATGTGCATAGCAGGAAGGAACAACTTTGAAGTAAAAATTGTGACCGTCCACAAGCAAGATGAATGGTGTGCCATATGGTGATTGCTTTTATAGCTATTCCTCAGTGACACAAGTTAATTTTGTAGCATAGATGTCATACAGCAGCCTGGCTGTTATAAATAAATACCTAATTAAGTATAGAATGGACTGATGTAGCTGAGCAATTTAAAAGTCACTTTGCTTTGATACAATGCGATGACGATCACCTTACAGACCACCAATTTTCTCAAGTTAAATAAAGAGAAAACTGAAATTTTAGTGATCAGCAATAATGGATACAATGAGGCTATTAGAAATAAACTGGATACATTAGGATTAAAAGTCAAGACGGAGGTAAAAAGCTTAGGGGTGATTGTTGACTGTAATCTGAATTTTAAATCACATATTAATCAGATCATTAGGACAGCATTTTTCACTTAAGAAACATAAGTAAAGTTAGACCTCTTTTATCACTGAAAGATGCTGAGAAATTAATTCACGCGTTTGTTTTCAGTCGACTAGATTACTGTAACGCACTCCTCTCAGGACTACCCAAAAAAGATATAAATCGCTTGCAACTAGTGCAGAATGCAGCTGCTAGAATCCTAACTAGGAAAAGAAAATCAGAACACATCTCTCCAGTTTTGATGTCACTACACTGGTTACCTGTGTCATTCAGAATTGACTTTAAAATTCTGCTTATGGTTTATAAAGCCTTAAATAATCTAGCCCCATCTTATATATCGGAATGTCTGACACCTTATATTCCAAATCGTAACCTCAGATCCTCAAATGAGTGTCTCCTTAGAATTCCAAGAACAAAACTTAAAAGAAGTGGTGAGGGCCTTCTGCTGTTATGCACCTAAATCTGGAATAGCCTGCCAATAGGAATTCGCCAGGCTGATACAGTAGAGCACTTTAAAACACTGCTGAAAACACATTACTTTAACATGGCCTTTTATAACTTCATTTTAATCGTAATTTAACTTAATCCTGATACTCTGTATGTTCAATTCATCATAACAACTATTCATGGTGGCTCTAAAATCGGTACTGACCCCTACTCTCTTTTCTGTTTCTTTTTCCGGTTTCTTTGTGGTGGTGGCCTCGCCACCTCCACCTACTCAAAGCTTCATGATGCTCCAACAATGATGGACGGATTAAAAGGAAGAAGTCTACGTGACCATCATCATCATCAAGCCCTTCCGTGAGAACCCTAAATCCAAAGAGGACTGTTTCATTTATGTTAGGTAGAATGCCCAGAGGGACTGGGCGTATCATGGTCTGGAATCCTACAGATTTTATTTTTCTCTGATTTATGCTGGCAGGCCATAGGTGGTCTACAAAGCAAAACTTTGAGAATCAATGCTGTAAATTTCCAACTTGGGTTGCTAACAAACTTAGTGAACATTAGCCAGCCTGTTAAATACCAAAATTAACCAATTTATAACAAATCACTAGACAGTTTAATCTTAAACATATGCAAACATGTGGCATTTGCTCAACTGGTACAAGGAAAAGATGCATCTTTTTATTTTTGCTATGGTTTATGACATTACCTGTAGCACTGGGCACTGGCACTACTGTAACAAAAAGCTTGACAAGCCTTGCAATACATTTGAGATATTCTATCAGCATGCATTTCTCTTTCAAACCAGTGTAACGCCTATATTTTAATAGCTTATAAACTGACCTGTCTAATAGTTATAGGCTATTGTGCTGGTGATTGACATTGTTCTTTGTTTTTATAGCAAGTTTTGCAGTAGCCAGTCATATGATTATGTGGTCATTTTACAAAACCATAGTATTTGTATAGTTAGAAGATCAACAGAGGAGGAGGAGGAGTAGTTTTTTTTTTTTAAATAGAATTATATATTAAATATTTACACTACTGGTCAAAAGATTTGTAATACCTCACTTTTTCCAGTTTTTCATCAAATTTACTCAGTTGAAATGCAATTAAAGACCTAAAATAGTGATAAGGTAAGCAGTAAACTGCCAAAGGTTTAAATCTATGTTTTCATTTTGTTTTTATGTTTTAATTTTTCCCAACGGCCACTGTTCTACGATCGTGACTCTTTACTTAGCATATATTTTCTGGCTTGCTTTCCTCTCAATTTTCATCTCCTGATGGGATATTATGTGAACCTCCACCTTTGTTTTATTCATCTCCTGACTTCTTCACCTGTATCAGTGAGTTGAATGCCCCTCGCAGACGCAAACGCATCAGCCGCCGTCGTGGATAAAGAGCCAGAATTGCTGTTAAACAATGCCGACTCAAGTCCCAGAGCTTGGATTTCCAATGCCTACGAGTCGTCTATGAAACATCTTCTCCTGCATAGGACTCCAGCCCTGGTTCATGGGCGCTGGACACCGGATTTAAGTTCTCCATTTCAAGGCGGCATTACTCCTCCTCGGTGAGCTCTCGGGCAGTAAACGCTGCTAATCTCCGCACGCTCACCTGTGCTCATCCCGCAACGAGCTCTTCTACCTCTATCAAGGCTGCTCTCTTGAATGTGAGATCAGTGTCTAATAAAACTTTTATTCTGCAAGACTTTATTACCTCAAATAATCTGGATTTCTTTTTCATTACTGAGACCTGGATTTTAAATGGTGACTCTTCATGTTTTATTGACTTGTTACCATCAGGTTATTCATATTTAAACTCTCTGCGGCTGACTCGTCATTGTGGGGTCATCACCACTGTTTTTAAAAGTTGTTCTTATGTCCGATCCTTACGTTTAGCAGCTTTGAACTGCAACTTTTCGAAGTGTGCAGCTCCTCTTCTTTGTTGTTTGCCGTGGTTTATAGACCTCCTGCATTTAATGATACCTTCATTTCTGAATTCTCTGATCTCCTGGCTGATATCACCCTCTCCCATGACAAAGTATTTATTGTTGGTGATTTTAACATTTATGTTTGCTATCAATCGAAAATTATCTCGTTCTTACTCGTGATGTTTCACGATCACTTTTCTATAATGATGGATTTGATTATTACTGTTGATATCCCGACTACTAGCTGTCCCCCACGCTGCTTGCGCTTTTTAAATTCTATTACATCCAATTTTAAAAACATTTTCTAGTCTTGATCTGCATGTCCAAAATAATGGTAATAATGATTCTGTCAAAATTGAATTCTTCTTGTAAAACGTTTTAGACTCAATTGCTCCACCCAAGATACACAATAATAAGGGAAAACCTGCTCCCTGGCTAAATGAAACTATGAGATTGCTGCGCCTGTCAAACTGCAGAACGGCGTTGGAAAAAAGATGGACTGATTGTTTCTAAACAGATTTTTAGGACTTCTCTATTTGACTTCCAGGCTGCAGTTAAGAAAACTAAACAAGATTTCTTTGCTGATTTAGGATATCGTCATTCTAAGAATCCTAAGGTCTTATTTAATTCAATTAATGCGGCCATTCACCCTCATTCTGTGATGGGATTAAATAGCAATGTTCATTCATGTGAACAGTTTCTATCATTCTTTTGTCAGCAAAATTGATACCATCCGCTGTGGCATTGTTCAAACTGGCTATGAACTTCCTACTGTTAAACAAAGCATTGTCTTAGAATCCTTTGATCTAGTCTCACTTTCACAGTTAAAAAGAACTATTGACACCCTTACACCAGCTCCCAGCCTTCTCGATATAGTACCACCACGCCTCTTAGTGGAAGCCTTTGATGTTTTGGGCCCATCTTTACTAGCCATTATCAATAATTTTATAAGTGCAGGGGTTGTGCCCTCATTTTTTAAACATGCTGTGGTCTGTCCCTGTCTAAAAAAGGCAGAATTAGATTCTGGAGTTTTAGCCAATTTCCGCGCAATTTCCCCAACTGCTATTTCTAGCTAAAATTCTAGAAAGAATTATTTATAATCAATTGGTCGATCACCTTAACTCCAATAATTTATTTGAGATCTACCAATCTGGCTTTAGCCGTTTTCATGGTGTTGAAACGGCCCTCCTGAAAGTATTCAATGACATCTCTATTATTACTGACTCAGGTGACGCGGCAGTCCTTCTCCTCCTTAACCTGTCCGCTGCCTTTGTTCAGGTCATATTTAACTGATATAACACTTTTCAGTGACTTTAAATTCCTCTTTTTCGTCTACTGCTCCACTTAAATATGGTGTTCTTCAGGAATCTATTTTGGGCCCCATTTTATTTTCTATATAACCTTATCCTATTGGAGCTATTTTTAGGAAATGTAACATTTATTTTCACTGCTATACGGATGATACACAGGTTTATATTCCTGTTTGCAACTCTGCAATAAATCAACTGCACAACTGTCTTTCTGATCCTGGATGGCTAATAATTTTCTTGATCTGAATCAAAATAAAAACGGAGGTGCTTATAGTGGGTCCATCAGCTAAAGCCCAAATTGGTCTTGAACTTCTCGGCTCTCTCTCTATCTTTTGCAAACCTCAAGTCCATAATTGAGGTGTTATCTTTGACAGTAACCTCTCTTTTGAGAAACAAGTAAATTCTGTAGTCAAGAGTTGCTTTTTCAAGCTTTGTCTATTAGATAAGATCAAGCCTTTTTTATCTTCTAGGGATCTGGAGAAAGCTTCTCATGCTTTTATTTTTTCTCGCCTTGATTACTCACTGTATTCTAGGATTAGAAAATCCCTGATACGCAGGTTATAGTTGGTCCAGAATGCTGCCGCTCGCTTTCTGGTTCGGGCAAGAAAGTATGACTCTGTTTCTCCTATTTTAGCTTCTTTACACTGGCTGCCTGTCATTTTCCGCATTGATTTTAAAATCTTGTTGCTAGTTTTTAAATCTTTACATGGGCTTGCTCCTGCCTGTTTATCTGAATTGTGTGTTTTACACCAGCCATCCAGAGTGCTTAGATCTTCTGGTCAGTTGTCTCTTGTTGTCCCTCGTACCAAGTGTAAAACCAACGGGGACAGGGCTTTGGCAGCTGCTGCTCCTCGCCTGTGGAACTCTTTACCTCATCATATAAAAGGAGTCGTCTACAATTGAACTGTTCAAAACAAGATTAAAGACTCATTTCTATTTACTTGCAATCCATGACCTTCAGTAATACTGATGGTTTCCTCATTGTGATTATAGAACATTACTTATATGTATTGTATTTATGTTCATATATTTTATTTCTATTTATGATATTTGTTTTTTTTTTAATTCTATTATTGTAAAGCACTTTGGCCACAGCATTCCTATGTGACTGTTAGGATATAGTGGGTTGGATAATGGATGGATGGATTCCTATGTTGTTTTAAATGTGCTATATAAATAAATTGACATTGAACAACTAATGGGTTACAACCTATAGATGTTCTGCAGCAATTAAAGTAAAATAAGTAAATTAAGCCTTGTAAGATGAAACAAACAATTTGCACAGGTGTCCCATCTTCTGTTTATTACTTAAAAACCTTCTGTCTGTCTTAAAGCAAAGCTGGAACAGACTGTTACTACACCCTCTGAAGTACTACTTGGAAAATGATTAACATTTGCGTTAATTTATTTGGCTGATGCTTTTATCCAAAGCAACTTAAAACACTTGAGATACAGTTGGTTATATTTTTTCCCCAATTGGAGCAAAGGGTCACACAATGTCAGTGGTGGGATTTGAACCCACAACCTCAGGGTCTGATGTCCAAAAGACTTAACCATTGCGCCACTCTGCCTGCCTAAAAAATGAAATAAGACAAAGCATTATTACCATTAGAAGTGTAGGCCTTTTATTTAGAAAAATTGTAGATGGAACTCTGATAGGAAGAGATCTGGCAGACCCAAAGTCACAACTCAATCAGAAGACAAGTTCCTGAGAGTCTCCAGCTTGCGTGATAGGCGCCACAGAGCCCCACAGCTTCAAGCACAGCTTAACAGTGGCCAAAAAAAGCAAGTGTAATGACCTTGTGATAGTCAGAAAAGAACTATTGGCTATTCCCAAAACAGCCATCTCCTAGAATTTCTGTATCTCTCTCAGGTCCTAACATTACCCTAACATTACCTACTTTTTTGATCCCCCTGCTTCCTGAGCCATGCTACACACCAAAATTTACAGTCAACTGTTCTGAATTGCTTTGCTCTTTCTGACAGCCTAAGAACACCTTAAGCATCATCTCTGTCAGATCCACCTTCTTTAGATGCCACTGAGTTGGTGAAAGGATGGTTCCTCAGTGTGACACCAACTGTCAGACATAGAGGAGGAAGTGCGTGATGGTCTGGGGTTCTTTTCCTGGTACAGAGTTGGTGACATGCACAGAGTGACTGGCATTCTGAATCAAAAGGGTTACCGCAGTTTGACTGTTATAATACCAAAAGGTGGCTTTTTTAAAGAATCAAAAATTTGAAAAACATTTTGTAAAATTAATGATTCCTTGACTAATTTTTTATTTACCATGGTTTATTTGATCTATGCCCTGATTTCATGGAACATTAAGACATTAAACTGCAGGCATTTCCATGAACAATGAAAAAACTGAAGTGTTCTAAAAACTTTTGACCAGTAGTGTAAACACATTGGACATATTAAAATATAATAAAAAATGGTAGAAACTTAAAATGATTATGTTTTCCAGCAGCCTTTTAAGAAAACACACTGTTCAACCAAACCCCCACTTCTTCCTTCTGAATAAAGTATAAAGACTTTTTCTTTTTAACAACTTGTACCTATAAATAAATGATAATTTAACAGTTATTGCATACATAGATTTGTCATTATATAGGGTGGTCCATATCTAATTATGCAATTTTCATTACGCTATAACTTATTAAGTTTATTACATAGAAAATCACCCAAAAAATCCCAGACCATCGAGAAGTGTGCAAACTGATGACATGAAAAATCGCCTTTGCGCCGAACTGGAATCGCCCCCGCATAAATCAAAGTCATCCAGACGATCTGGATCTGCATAATTAGATCTGGGCCACCCTGTATTATTCAAGTTATGCGACATATAGTTGCTTGACATTTATTTTATATCATCAAAAGTGAAACAATTATTATTTAATGATCTATTATTCTTTTTCAATTAATAATAATAAAAAAAAACACATATTATTAAAAAAAAAAAAAAAACACATTCCTACCTACACATAAAATCATGAAGGTCTTGGTCTACGTCTTGCAAAATTGGCATCAGGTAATTCAAAATATGTTTTGTGCTATCCATGGTAGGATCCATAAAATCCCTTTAAAATGTAAAAAATGATCAATATAAATGATATATATATATTAAAAAATATATATACAGTATATATATATATATATATATATATATATATATATATATATATATATATATATATATATATATATATATATATATATATATATATATATATATATGTATTCTACCAGACTAAATCTAATAGCATTTCAATAAAAGTAACTAATATTCAAAATATAAGAAAAGCAAGAAACAAAAATAGTAAAAGTACATAGTAAGTTGGAATTACAGTGCATCTGGAAAGTATTCACAGAGCATCACTTTTTCCACATTTTGTTATGTTACAGCCTTATTCCAAAATGGATTAAATTACTTTTTTTCCCCCTCAGAATTCTACACACAACACCCCATAATGACAACGTGAAAAAAGCTTACTTGAGGTTTTTGCAAATTTATTAAAAACTAGCAAAATACCCGCGCTTCGCAGCGGAGAAGTAGTGTGTTAAAGAAGCAATGAAAAGAAAAGGAAACATTTTGAAAATAACGTAACCTGATTGTCAATGTAATTGTTTTGTCACTGTTGTGAGTGATGAGTGTTGTTGTCATATATATATATATTTACACACACACACACATAAACATATATATATATATATATATATATATATATACACACATACAGTACATATCTATACATATACACATATATACATACATATATATCTACATATATACACACACATATATACACACATATACATACATACACACACATATATACACACAAATACATATATATATATATATATATATATATACACACACACATATATAAACATATATATACATATACATACATATCTACATATATACACACACAGCTATTTCGTATCAGTGCAATACGCTGTTTGTTAAAACGGTTGACTCTTACGTGCAATAACAAATCAAATCATTCAGTTGTCTTTGCTCATATGTCATTTTAGAGCTGGACGCCTGGCATCTTTTTGGCCACAGGTTCGTTTCTGTTTGCTGTGAGGTTCTGTGTTGTGGAGATTCTCAGGATGGATTGCAGGTGCTCATCAGTGAGGCGACTGCTGTGTGCTGTTTTGTTAGTCTTTATCACTGAGAAGAGCTTCTCACACAGATATGTGCTACCAAACATGCACAAGGTTCGAACCGCATGTAGACGGACTTTTTTTGTTCATCAAAGTCACCAAAGCGCCGTGCAAACTCAGTGCGCAGTGCGCTCAGTTTATCAGCAAAGTGCGATTTGGGAACACCGTAGTGACGACTTGGTTTAACAGTACTTGGCAACAGGGAAAGTGGGGCAAGGTGAACTGGTGCATTTGTGTCTCCCATAAAAGCAGCTTCACTTGAAATCACTTTGTGATTGTGCACGGGTTAAAACGTCCGCTGAAGTGTCAGATTCTTATTTAATTATGCTGTTTTCTGTATCTTCTGAATTGCATTCAGGTTACCCTGATGCAAGGCAGCTGAAGCGCTGCATTATGGGATCTGTAGTTTATTGTGTTACCAGCGCTTCATATACCCGGCTTTAATAACAATAATACAGTATATAAAATGATCTCGGGCGGATATAATTACACGCCGGGCGGATGTGGCCCATGCCCTTGAGTTTGACACATATGGACTAAATAGAACTTGAAAAGATATATTTTTCAAATGTGATCGCAATTCAGATAGAGTTGACGCCAAGCACTACAGCCTGCATGCCTCAATAAGTCATCCTCCTCGCTCTTACTTTTTACCGTTCATCTAATGAATACACTGAGTATGGCTTTACCAAAACAATCATTGATGGCGAATAAAGTATCCATTATTAGAGTATGTAGAGCGGGATATATATATATATACATATATATATATACCCGCCAGATCAGCGAGAAGTAGTGTGTAAAAAAGGTAGAAAAAGAAAAGGGAACATTTTAAAAATAACGTAACATGACTGTCAATATACAGTATTTGTTTTGTGAGTGTTACTGAGTGTTGCTGTCATCAAGGATTTGATTATCATTATTTCTTTCAATCAGGTTCGTATTTGTAGGATGTGTTGTGTTCAAGTTACATTCCGTGTTTGTCAATCTTTGTAAAGATGACAGGTTTCATTCATCGATTCGCTTTCTTACTGCATCAATAAACAGCTCGTCTTCTTCTTTATCTGAGACCTGACACACTGCATGCACGTTTTTTTACACTGTCTTCCTTTAGCGGACATTGACTTTTTCCAACGTGTGCTTTGTTTCCGCAGTAGTTGGATTTATGAATATGCTTGTATGTATGAGACGCTTCATATTTTTGCTGCCTTTTCAATTGTGTAATTGGTTTTGTTCAGCCTCTTTGGAACTGTTGCTTTTATCTGTGCACTGCGCCAGTTCACGTGAGCCACTCGGTGTACATGCATCGAAGGTTCCCAGCTGTGCTGGTGCCATCTCGTGCTATGTCCATGGCTGTATTTAATGTTACCTTAGTCCTGGCACTTAAAACTTTCTCTCGCAGTTTCGCTGAGTTTGTGTCAAACACCACCCTGACCATCTCATCTTCCTCTCCATAAGCACAGTCCTTCACCCGTGAATATTTACCCGTGGCAGTTTGCTATTGGATTGCCGCTGACGGACGGCCTTATATGGGCAGGCACTAAATTACAAACGCCAGCGCAGCCTGTCTATGAACTTAATTTAAAGTGTAGGTTTACATCGTGCTTTGTTTCCGAAGTAGCAGAACTCATGAATATGGTAGTATATGCCACTCGCTCGCTTCTTATTGTTTCGCTGCCTTCTCAATTATATAATGCATGTTTTCTTGAGCGCTTTTTTGAGGTCTTCCTGGTTTTCTATGTACTGCGTGATTACGTGGGAGGCGTGATGATGTCACACGAAACTCCGCCCCCACGGCGTTGAAGCTCATCTCCATTACAGTAAATGGAGAAAAACTGCTTCCAGTTATGACCATTACGCGTAGAATTTCGATATAAAACCTGCCCAACTTTTGTAAGGAAGCTGTAAGGAATCAACCTGCCAAATTTCAGCCTTCCACCCACACGGGAAGTTGGAGAATTAGTGATGAGTCAGTGAGTGAGTCAGTGAGTGAGTCAGTGAGTGAGTCAGTGAGTGAGTGAGGGCTTTGCCTTTTATTAGTATAGATAAAAAAACTGAGAAATCACATGTACATAAGTATTCCTATTCATTCTTGGAAATAAGAAAAAAAAATCACAGGGTGCCAAGTCCAGGGGAATGGGGACCGATTTCACTCTCGTTTTTCGTGAGAAACTGCCGCACACTTAATGCTGTGGGGGCAGGAGAGTTGCCATGATGCAGAAGCCAATCACCTGATCTCCACAATTCGGGTCGTTTTCTCTGCACGGCATCATACAATCGCTTCAGCACTTTAAGGTAAAAACCCTTGCCTGGCTCAAAACTTCTTCTTTGAAAGTCTCTTGAAGCTTTGTGATAGCTACTGAAGCTGTTTCCGCATAAGAAAACAGAGCTTGATGCAAACATATTATTCTTTCCAGTCTGCCATCACAAAATCGACAAGATGAGGCTTCAAGAAAAGAAATTACACTGACCTTACAGACCTTTTTCCAAGGATGTCGCTTGACCAAATGATGCAGAGGGCAGTCTAGTACACACACCTAGCCGGCAAATGTCGCAACTAACGCCCCTCCGGCCTCCAGAAAAAAATTGTAATATTAACAATGTTGGCAAATAATTCCCCAGAGTTATACTCTCGTTCAGATGAACCCTAAAAGCTGTAAACACCAAAAGCCTACTATAAAATTATATGCACAGGTAATCAATTGAACCTCTCACCTGAGATGGTGAGTAGAAAGCATTTCCACCATAGCTATTGACATCCTCTCTCCAACAACAAGTAAAAAAGTAACAACAATGTCATGATATCCTTGATAATAATGCAGCTGAGGGTTCCTCTTCAAAATACACAGAATTATATCAATTAGCTGTTCCTGTAGGACTTCTCTTTGATCATCTCTCATTCCTATAGATACAAAAAGAAATATCATACAAGTGTAAATTAAGATCAATTTTGTGTAGTTGTTGATGTACACATAAATATATGTTACATTTTATTAATCTAAATTTCTTACCAGCTACAACTTTAGAGATCAGAAACAATAATATATAAATGAGTTTACAAATGAAAAACTTCAAGGTTAGATACAGTATGAATATTTAATTCAATTACTTTTCTAGACAAATTGTAACACACTCTACATGTACACAAAAAATTAAAAATACCTGTTGTGGACACCAGGGGCTGCTCCAGTTCCCCAAACACCTAACACAAGCAGGCACAGACAAAAGTTTAAAAGCCCACAAGTCTTTTATTACATTTCCTACCACAGCAACAAGTACAATACAGCTCAACTCTTTTCTTCCTTTCTCTTAGTCTTTCACTGCCTCCTCCACACAAGCATCAATCACCTTCCTCATGACTCTGGCTCGTCCATGTGAGACAGGCAGCTCCTTTTATCTCCCACCTGGGACTAAAGTAGTTCAGGTGCTCCAAAGACATGGTCTGAAAGCACTTTCGGATGAGATGGAAACCCTTGAAGTAGGGCTTCCCAGTCCCTGCAGCACCCCCTGGTGGCACACACGGAACCCAAAAGGGCCGAGTCAAAGCACTTCATGTCCTATACTGCCCTGTGCGAATCCGAGGCATTGCTACAACCCAGGGGGCCTGCCGTCTAGCCCTTCAGGGGAGATAATGCCTTAAAAAAGTAAGACTGGCTGCATGTTAATTTGTTGTGTGTCACTCACATTAACTTTATAAATTAACATCAGTAAAGCAGCAGCTAAGTTCATGATTGTAGATTACTCAGCCAGAGGATTGTAATAGATGTGGGGCTGGAAGAACAGAAAGTATGCCGTTAACTGAAATTTGGAACATTACGAAATATTGAAGGAAATTCATTCTATCATCAAAAGATAAATGAAGAATAATAGGTAACATCAGAAAGTATTCAAAATTAAGCACAAAGAAAGTATGGAAGATATTGATTGATACTTCACAATAAATCCTTCAACCAGAATGTAAGGGCACAAGTTAAATGATTGTTACAGGTAAATTTCACACACGTTAGGTAGATTTTTGCACATGGCGTATATAGCACTTTGGTTCCTACAAATAACACCCTGACAATACTTTTAAAAGCTATGTGAATAAAAAAATATATGTTGGACTGAATGGTCAATTCTTGATAAATCTTTTCTTATATGGATAGACAAGAGTAGAAAGAATAACTGAACCTTGTGTGATCCTATGTTCAGTAAAGGAGTCGGAACCTGAGCTGTACTCAGAAAAACTCCAATACATCAAGTATCTGAAGTACTTTAAAACACAATAATAAAGTTTACCTTTTTTCCTAGATACCAAAAATCCGATTTTAAAATTGCTTGGAGTGATCTGACTCAGTTACCATAAATTAAAGGGAAAGAGAGTCCACAAGGATCTGTACTTCCTGAGAGAGAACAGGTTCTTCTCTTGAGAGAGAGAGAGACAGGTTGAGAACATGTGCTGATAGCATGTTGCTGCACCCACCTCATAACGAACCACCTGAATTGGGACACGAGTGTAATGGGTGACACCTCAGCATCACACAGGAATAGTGTGAGTTTTTTTTTTTACGGTGGCTTGAATGCCAATCCTGCCATTAATCCCCAAATTTTCCCTGTAAATTGGAGGATCTGCTTGCAGGGCTGGATGCAGATTAACGTCATACCCTGGACGAAGTAATTACAGGTAAAGGGCCTTGCTCAAGGGCCCAAAGGAGTAGAGTCACTTCTAGCATTTATGGGTTTGAACCGGGGTGCAGGTTCCTAGCCTCAGAGGCACCACTCTGCTTAAAGGGAATACATGGACGGAGGGATGCAGGACTGGCTCTTCGCCACGCGGTGGCTAAAGCAAAGGAATAATTTACTTTGGGTTTTGTATTTGCGTTTTGTATTTGCATAATACTTCATCTTTTGTGCAAAAATACTGTCACATAGAGTATTAACAATTATAAAAGTTATGAAGTGTTTTCAGTTATGAAAAATTATATTGATTTTTTTTCATATAACTGTGACAGAGACAGTCTCTGAGGGAAAAATATTAAGAAAGATTGAATAACCTAGTGAAAGGTAAGATTTGAGGTTAACTCGTTTGCAGCATAGATCTTTTCCCACATCTTGCTTAATGGAGCAGTTGAATTTTTCAATATATAAATGCTTTATTCCTCCTTAACAGACCTCAATTTGGCATTTCCTATGGTTTTATATGACTTGGGAAACAAAACAAGTGTCTTCTTATTACAAATGTATCCTAGGGATTCCTTAGTGAATTAGCACCAAACCTCCGCAGTTCAATGGCACCTAGTGAAACTAGGAGATTAAAGGTGTGGCAACAATGGCATGAAGGGTATTCAGTGTGAATCAAAAGCAAAATATATTAATAATCTTACATATATAGACATTCTGTCAACATCAGATAAGTTAGAATATCAAGGTGATGTGATCAAACATCTCAGTCAACAGTTCATTGCATTCGGGAGATCTAAATTACACTACACTAAGAAACATAAACAATAAAAGCTTTGTCACTTCACTATAGTGGTATTTTCTGTAATAAAAATGTTATGGGATATGAACAGATTACAGTTTAGATTAAGAATTCATACTGATTCAAAAACTAAAGAAGATACCTTTTGGGAAACGCCTCATAGACCGTCTGACATCAAGTAGCACTTGGTTGAAATCCTTATGGCCCTCTCGAATGTCTTTATCTGTGTGTATAAATATATTATATATGTTAAAAACAAAACAAAAAAAAAAGTTTAAATGCATAATTTTTGGAATGTAATTTTTATATTAACCTTTCAAGGAATCCCTGGTTTGTATAAAAAGCAATAAAAAAACAACAAGAAGAAGAATGGTGCAATATATATTTTATATGTAAACATATAAATATATTAAAAAAAAAATTCTTTGAAGACAAATGTTTAACTCAGCAAACTTAAAAATTAACCTGAAATAGAAAGAGTCTGTTTAGGCTCATTGGTCATAAACCAATCAATGAATTGCTATTTCCATCGTTGCCATTTAGAAATCTATTTCTACATAAATATGATATAAAATGTTGTAAGATTTTTATGTAACTCCTAAAACTAGACAAAGAGAATTGAGTTTAAAAAAATTACGTAAAAACAATAAAAGAGGAAAATTATCCATTGTTTGTGTGTGAAAAAGTAAATGCACCTCAGTTCACTCAAAGGAGAAATTAGAGTCGGGTGTTTCAATAAATGGGATGACAATCAGGTGCGAGTGTGGGAGGCCCTGCCCTATTTAGAAAACATCAATCTGGGTCTTCACTATCAAAGTCTGATCTTCACCACACAGATTTGTGGTGAATCAAACAAGATTTCAGAGGACTCAGAAGGAAAGTTGTTGATGCTCACCAGTAGAGCAGGGCAAATAATTGAAAATTAATCAAACCCGACATTCAGAATCTCTAAATCGACATAGTCTTGCCCATGTTGGTTATTTCCGTTTTTTTATTCTGTTAGCATTTTTTTTTTTAAACAATTTTTGAGGTGGGTGTCTTCACGGAGCTGTTAGCCACTACACAAACACATTCAGCACTATAATCAGCTGGGGACTGATCAGCTGATGCTGGTACATCACTTTCATTTCGATCTCCAGATCACTTGCATCAAAATCGGAGGACGAAAGGTCAGAGTCCAATTCAGCAATAATATGCAAAACATTGTCTACTAAGTATTTTGCTTTTTACATTTGCTTTGCTCTCTCACCAGATCAGCCTTTAGCTCCAGTGGCTGGTGCCTGTGTGAGGACAGCTCCGAAAAAACGTTCAGCCTTCACAGAGTTAAATCCTATTAATACTTTCCCCAGTGTGTGCCAATGTACTGTCCACTTGTGTTTTCACGTGACTCTGCCCCGTGACAGGGAAACAACATGAAGGAGAACTCAAACGCTGAGCAACTCTTACCAAAGAAAATTGTCATGCCCATCGTTTTGACACATTTTGGTTTCAGTGTAGACGACACATGAAGAAAGAATCATGTACACTTTCCCACTCTAAATAAGGTGGTAAAAAAGTATCTTTGCATACCAGCAACTAGTTGCCCATCCCGGCAAATTTTCAGTTCAGGAGGAAACATTGCTACATACCTCAGATCCTGCCTGAAACTTGAAAAGGGAAACATGCTAGTGTTTCTTAATAGGAACCAAGATTAAATACTACTGCACAGAGTAGAGTGACAGGACAAGATCACTGAGAGGAAGATCTCATGCAACAGCAGTCATGAGTCAGATTCACATCTACAGCACTATG
The DNA here is from genome assembly GCF_016835505.1 of Polypterus senegalus. NCBI lineage: Eukaryota > Metazoa > Chordata > Cladistia > Polypteriformes > Polypteridae > Polypterus > Polypterus senegalus. Next base: position 30,965,524 of record NC_053168.1, on the reverse strand, counting down.
AGCGCACAGGATACACAGCCTGCTGATCCATTAGAGGTGCACTTTCTAAGCCCCTCTCTTGCTCTTAACCAGCAGTGTTTTATTGACATTTTTGCACATGGCATTATTTAAAATATATACTTACAAGAGAGACAAATTATTATTTTCTACTTTTGACGTGGCCTCATTTACATTTTTTAACAAAAGATTCAAGTTATTTTATACTTAACACATGGCAATATTTAAAATAGTTTGCTAGGAATACAAGCTTTTAATTTCTCCTTTTTTAAGGAACTTGTTTTTTGCATTAAAACTAAAATGTGACCTTTTTCATAAGACATTTCATGTCAAGCAATTTGTGCTTTGATTTCAGTTCTTCAAAATATTCAATAAGTAACCATAAATACTTCATCTCTGTGTGTTTCCTTCAATTATTTTAAAAATCACAAAAATTAGATACTATATATACTCTTTCTTAAAAAAAAAAAGGTTTAATAGATGAGCATATTTACAGTACAAACCTTGTCAGTGAACTATGAGAACAAAAATCAAACAGCAAAATAATCATTCATTAATCATAATCGAGATAAAATGTTAAATCAATCATGACAGTGATTTGAGGTCACATCGCTCAGCTCTACTTACCAGATTGCAAAAGGTTACAAAACCATTTTTAAAGATTTTGGACTCCACCAATTAACTTTCAGACATATCTTGTACAAATGGAGAATATTCAACACCTTTATTACCGCCGCTAAGAGTGGTCAAACAAAACAAGGGCACTCTAAAAGCATAGCATGTAACATTCCAGGTGGTCACAAAGAACCCCAGGGTAATGTCTAAGGATCTAGAGGCCTCTCTTGCATTGGTTAATGTCACTGTCATGAGTCCACTATCAGGAGAACACTGAACAACAATGGTGTACATGGCAAGGTTGTAAGGACAAAGCCAATATTTTCCCAGTTTTTTCTGCCTGTCCAAAGTTTGCTAAAAATAACAGCAGCAAGATATCCTCTTTCATCTATGAAACATGGCAGTGGCTTTATCAGGATTTGGTTTTGCTTTGTTGCCTCTAGACTATAGCGGCTTGGCATCGTTGATGGACCTATGAATTCTGAATTGTACCTGAAGATTCTACAGGAAAACAGAAGGGTATCCTTACACAAGTCATTCGACCATAAAGTGGTTAAAGCAAAGAAATTTCATGTTTCAGAATGGCAGAGTCAAAGAAAGTCCTGATCTTAATCCTATAGGAATGTTGCAGAATAACTTGAAGCAAGCAGTTCAAGCAAAAAAAAAAAAAAGCCAACAAACATCCCAGAGTTGAAACAGTTCTACGAGGAAAAATGTGCCAGCAGCAAAACAATTCAAGGGTTATCAGATACGTTTAGTAGGTGTTATTGCCATAAAAGGCAGTCAACCAACTACTGAAAGCAAAGATTCACATACAGTTCACACCCAAACATGTAACATTAGATAATAGTAAATAAATAAATGAACAATTTTAATGTTTTGTGTCACTTGTTTATCTACTTTTAGGACTTATATAAAAACATGATCATGTTTTAGGTCATATTTATGCAGAAATTAAAAAAAAAAACTCTTAAAGGATCATAAACTATCCAACACCACAGTACATTTCTGCAACACTAATTCCAAATATGTTGACCTATTCACCAAGCAAAGAACAGAAAAATATATTGTCTTTTATTATTAATTCTCAGTTACTAATGTAATAATCGCATGGTAAACTATTCAAGATTTACATTTTTTTTTAAACAATCTAGCATTTGTAAGTAGTGTCCTCTGTAATGTTTGGATCAGAGACAGAGTTCTACTTAATATACCCCTCTGCTCCACCATTAATAATTACAAATCAAACAATTCAAATGTGATTAAAGTGCACATTGTAAAATTTCATTTAAGGGAATTTGCATACATTTTGGTTACACTATGTGGAAATTAACAATGCTTTATCGACATGGTTCTGTGCATTTAGCAATATTCATAAGTGGGGTGGAGCATTCAAAGCACACAATGCTGTGTAAACTTAAATCTGCAAAACTAGTTTTAGAACAAATTAAAGTTGAACCAATAGTTGAAACAAGTGATAGTGATGACAGCATGAACTGGTCATCAAACATTGACACAGACTTTTATAAAGTCAAAACCTGAATATATAAAGTCAGCGCTGGAATATGTAAAGTCAAAACTTTAATATATAAAGTCATCGCTAGAATATATAAAGTCAAACTTGTTTCTGAATATATAAAGTCAAAACCTGAATATATAAAGTCAGCGTTGGAATATATAAAGTCATTCCTGATTATATAAAGTCAACATCGTAGTATGTATATAAACTCATTCCTGAATATATAAAGTCAAAGTCAAAATATATTGATTGAAACAACTCTGAACTGAACTAAGTTAACAAAAACGTATTCAGAAAAATAAATTAAAAAAACACTGTTCGGTTAATGTTTTGAAAATGATGCATGTGCCCTGCCCAGGATTGGTTCCTGCCTTGCGCCCAATGTTGGCTGGGATTGGCTCCAGCAGACCCCCGTGACCCTGTGGTCGGATTCAACGGGTTGGGAAATGGATGGATATTCCAGCGCTGACTTTATATATTGAAGTTTTGACTTTATACATTCCGACGCTGAATTTATATATTCAAGATTTGACTTTATATATTCCAGCGCTGACTTTATATATTCAAGTTTTGACTTTATATATACCGACAGTGACTTTATATAATCAAGTTTTAACTTTATATAGTTAAATTTAGTCATCATTGCATAACTTTTTCTTTACCATAGAAATTTAAAGACTAAATTCAACTTCCATTCCTACCAAAGATATTTCTGGCGACTAAATAGAACCTACTTATATACAAATTCGAGCTAATGAGCTGTCGCCTGCCTGCCCGAATAAGTCGCCCTCGCTTCGCTCTTACTTTTTTACCGTTCATTTAATCATGGCTAGTGGCGGAAAAATGATAAAATGGAAGGAGGATTACACGGAGTATGGCTTTACCAAAACAATTATTGATGGCGTATCGATAATTTATAAAGCTTCAATTGGTGATCGGTTTTTCTGTGTTAACCTCATATTTTTTCATACTTCTTCTCAAACCAAGGGGGTGCGAGGGTAAAATGAATCGGGAAGCGCTGATCAATGTAATCAGTGTACCAGGAAATCATGCATTGACAAAAGTTCCCCTTTGCTTGTAATGCAAAGTGTGATTAAATGCGTGATTTTTTAACGCGTTATGGAGCACATGCATCAAGCTTCTCAGCTGTGCTTGTGCTAAGAAAAGGAAAGATTTTAAAAATAACGTAACACGATTGTCAGTGTAACCTTTTGTAAGTAGTGCCTGGAGGATTCAGTGTGGAGAAACTCTAGAGACAGCGTGTGTATTAACTTGTGGATTTTTCTGTGAGTATTTGGTGGCAGCGTCACAAAGTCGCTTCCGTAAGACTGCGTTAGCTGCGGAGCTCAGCTCAGACCGAAATGAGGTGAATGGGAGGGGAGATGATGACGTGACTCCCCCACCCGCCTTAACTGTCAATCCCCCACAAACACAGTCTCTCGGAATTGGCATAAGCACAGCCCTTCACCTGCAATTTTAACTTAGTTACAAAGTGATCAAAACTCGCTTATATCCCGTCCTCTCATTAAACTTGTATCCCGCATTACCCGTGGGCATGACAAACGCCAGTGGCAGCCTGTCTATGAACTTAAATGAAACTTTAGGTTTACACCGTGCTTTGTTTCCGAAGCAGCAGCACTCATAAATATGGTTGTATATGTCACTCGCTCGCTTCTTATTGTTTCGCTGCCTTCTCAATTATATAATTCATGTTTTCTTCAGTGCTTTTTGGAGCTCTTCCTGGTTTTCTACGTACTGCGTTGACAGTCAGTTCACGTGATTACGTGGGAGGCGTGATGATGTCACACGAAACTCCGCCCCCCACGGCTTTCGACCTCAACTCCATTACAGTATATGGAGAAAAATAGCTTCCAGTTATGACTATTACTCGTAGAATTTCGTAATGAAACCTGCCCGACTTTTGTAAGGAATCTATAAGGAATTAGCCTGCCAAATTTCAGCCTTCTACCTACACGGGAAGTTGGAGAATTAGTGATGAGTCAGTGAGTGAGTGAGTCAGTGAGGGCTTTGCCTTTTATTAGTATAGATTTTTGATTAACTATTTTAAATTTACCATTTTATGAATTTTTTGTTTCCAATTTACTTTGTTTAAACCTTCGCACTCCGATATTTCTTTTACTTATGAGTGCAACAACTCAAAGACATTTTGGACTTAAATGATATAACAATTAAATTTCAATTTTAGTTTTAATAAATTGGTTAATTTTAGTACAAATATATTTATTTAAGTAAATGAAAACTTTTCCAGGATGCTCCCATCCTTCATGATTTTTCATCCCTCCAAAGATTCGAGGGAACAGAAAGTGATTGCCATTGCTGGATTTGCGATTCTTTAGAGAATCGGGGGTTTACTGGTATCAAATATAAACGCTGTTTAATTTTATATTGTTTAATATAAAAATACTGTATTTTATTTATTAAAATGTCATTTTTATTTTTATGCAACTCTCAGATACAAAACGAACAAAAAAAATAATCAAAGAATTACTAACATCATATAAATCCACTGATACTGTTGTAGATGAGATTGTTCTACTGACTGTTATGTAAACTCTTAAGAAAATTTAAGCACTGCTGCAACATATCTTTAAATTAAAAACTAGAACATGTATTATAGGACACTAATGTTTAAACCCCTCGTTATCTGTTGTCACAACGTTGATAATTTAATGTTTATATCTGTGCTGAGAAAGCAACTGTGACTGCTGGAAAAGGCCCTGGACAAAACATTACCACATGGATACTACAGCAACTACTTTTCATTCAAATGCAAAAGGTTGACTTACAAAGATATTTTGTAGTACGTAATTTAATGTGATAAAGAAACATATTCTTATGTTTCTGAGTGGTTAAGAGAAAAGTTACATTTTCGAGTGTGCCCAAAAAATGTACACTTCGACTATAAGTGTTGTTTCAGTGTTTGGCAGAGGCATATACTGATGATTCTTCAAATTTCCTTTCAGAAACATCTAAAGTAAACACAGATAAGGTGTATGTGGATGCATTGTTTATATACATGCACCTCTTCAGCTTTGGCCTCTTAGCAGGTTTAAGAAATACCTGTCAGAAAACCATAGTTTACCTTCAAGAAAAAAATACATACCTTATCAAGAAGATGATATATTTTTGAAGTTATTTAATTTTTACCATAAAATACTATTAATGTCTCAGGGCTACTACTGCTAGAGCTGAAGCTACTTGCCTCAACTAATTTAATGTTGGCAGGACAACAACAAATGCTCAATAATACCATCAGATGCAGTTTCACCTTCTTGAACCTCAATTTCTACCACTTTCTTGAAGACCAATTACTTTCAGTAGGACTATATAAAATGTATGAGGTATAACTACAACTTGTGTGACTGATGTGCATTATTAAAATGATTTAATAAAAAGCATCATGCTGATATTTTGCATCTTGGGAGACAAACAGATCAAAGCTTGAGACTGTTAAAATGTATGCACTCACTTGGAAAAGGACTAGTCATGCATCAGAAATTAAAGCAGTTTCAAGACATTTCCAACTCAGAAAACCAGCCTTGATGTAAAAGCTTCTAAGATGTTGTGGGTTTGAAGTTTCAAACTGTAAATTCTAAGACATCCATGGTAACTGACAGCAGCTTTGCTTGCTTCATTATGAATGCCGGGAACTGTCAGAAAAAAATAATTAGGTCTCATGCTGCATTTAAATTCATTCCTTTCTAAAAAGATACAATTATTTAGCTGACCCCCTAGTGAGTATGCAGTACTGTAGCCAATAATGTTACTATTTTCTGCTTAGGTAAAGTTGATAATTCAGAATGGCACTTAAGCCTCTCATATTTAGTTGTTAAAAAATAAAGGTTTTACCCCAAGGTTGTTGACTGTAAAGATGATGGAAAAAATGTCAGACAAGGACACAGTTTACCTGGATGACACAGTTTTAATAATCAGATGTTATACATTAAAAGCAGCACATACTCTCTGTTTGAACTCTGATAGAATTTGCTATACACAATTCATCTAGTATGTTTTGAATACAAATCTAAAACCCAAATCAATAAAAAAATTTGATCAATCCTAAATTTTTCCTAATTTACCAATTTGCTGATAGCTTGTAAAAAAAGTTTTGTTTTTTTTCATTAAAATGACACATCAAATTTAATACTAACATTCCTGCATAATGGATTAGTCACGCAGACAATTCTTTTAATATTGTTTGATGAAAAATCTAACAGACCTGCATACTTCCAATCTCCTCAGGATCAAACCTTTCCATTTATAATCTACTGAATTTCTCAATAACATTCAAACAGTGGCTGCAGTAAATTAAACCAACTACCATTCTTTATTACTTTTGGCAGGTCATTCTTTGCAAATCCTTTTAAAACAGCAGAGCTATACAGTTAGAAACTGGCTGAAGTCTATTTTACTTTTCAGCACTGAAATAGAAGCATTTTTTCGATAGCACTTAAGATTTTCTTATGGAAAAGTTGGCAGCTCAACAGTTTTCTATTTCACCAAAACAAATTGACTGCTCTGCTTAAACTTTTCTGCTCTTGCAAGCTGGCATATACAGTAGAAACAGAAAGCCAAGAAAGTAAAGGACACCAGGAACTGCAAGTTATCCAGTAAAAACAGATAATGTAATGTCTATGAATAAGCACAGAATGAATTCAACTAATATACAAATATATTATATATATATATATATATATATATATATATATATATATATATATATATATATATATATATATATATATATATATATATATATATATATATAGTGACTGGTGGCCTCAGCCATTACCTGGTGGGGACGCTAGCTGGATGGAAAGACTGGGGGAGAGAGGATCTGTGAGTCACTACGTCCCCTGGGATGCTAGAGGGCAGCCCACCGGGGTGGCCGTGGCACCACAGATTCCCACAGGGCACGCTGGGACTTGGCATTTGGTATAGCCCTGTTGGGCTCCGTGGGACCACCAGGGGGAGCTGCAGAGCCCTACAGTGGACTTCCACCACATCTGGGAGTGATTCCAGGTAATACTGATGTGCCACCTGGAGCACTTCCAGGAGCTGAATAAAAGGAGCCGCCTCACTGAATTCGAAGAGTCATAAGGAAGTGGATGAAGCTTGCTGAGAGAGAGAGAGCACGTGAGAAAGAAAGAAAGAACTTCCCTACCTATAAATAAGGATATGTTGTGTGGCAATTAGTGTCCTTCCTGTCTTGTGTAGGGGCTAGGGCGGCTGTATTCATCCTGGTGGTCCACAGTATATATATTTATATAATCGCGACTGTATTCATCCCGGTTGTCCACAGTATATATATTTATATAATCTTTGGGTCAAACACACATTTTTCCTTGATGTAGGCCTCTGCTCCACAGTTTAAAATTACAAATAAAACAATTCAGGCGTGATTAAAGTGCACTTTGCAGTCTTTCATTTCTACATGTTCTACATAATGTTTCAGACACAGCAATGTCAGGTCTATTAACGCTGTCATATTTAGTACTTTGCTGCATGTCCCTTGCATGCAATGCCTGCTTGAAGTCTGGGATTCATAAACATCCCCAGGTGCTGAGCCTCTAATGCAGCCATCTTCATCTCTTGCTTGTTTTGGAGGTTTGTCCCCTTAAGTTTTCTCTTCAGCATATAGGTGACTGGCATGGCCATTTGAGAATTTTCCATTTTGTAGCTTTGTAAAACTTACGTGTTGCCTCTGCAGTGTGTTTGAGATCATTATCGTGTTGTAGAATGAAGTGCTGTCCAATGAGATTCAAGGCATTTACAGGAGCTTGAGCAGATGTTTCTATACCCTTCAGAATTCATTGTGCAACTGTCAGTGAAGAGAAGTGTGCCAGGACCTGTAGCAGCCATACATGCTCATCCCATAACAACCCCAGAACTATGTTTAATCGATGAGGTGGTCTGCTTTGGACCTTGGTCAGTTCTTTTTTTTTTGTCTCCACACTTTGTTCTTGCCATCACTCTTTGTCTCATCTGTCCGGAAAAACATTTTTTTTTTTTAGGACCCTGCAGGCTCTTTTGAATACTTTTTCTCAAACTGTAATCTGGCAATCCTGTATTTGTGGCTAGCTAGTGATTTGTATCTTGCAGTGTGGCCTCTTAAGTCAAAAATAAAATAAAAAATTGATCCATTCATAAATTAGCATGGCATATGATGCTAGTTGGCAAACCAATATTAAAAAGAGAGCACTTACATTCGCAGTTGAAAAGATACATTTCATGAAAATATCTGTACCCTTTTACAGGTGTTTTAGATGACATGATGTGTTCCACTAATTGCATAACATATGCCACGGTCACTTTGGGAAGATTTTTGAAAGAACAGCTGAACAGCAATGCAGATGGCTCCATTCTGTTTGCCGACCACCATTCAACAGGAAGTTGATTATCCCAGCAAGAAACTAGTACAAAGTCGTCATAGCTATGTGTGAAGGTTGCCTATTTTCCAAAACATTATGGTGCCCTGAAATGAGTTGGTTGGGCATGGGTTAAAAAGTGCTGTCATATCTAAATGCTGCAATCAAAATATATGAAAATACACTTAAATTAAAGTCTGCAATGTGTGACTTGGAATTTTAAACAGTGGAGCAGAGGGGTAAATCAAAAAACAAAAATTGTGTCTGTCCCAAAAATTATGTAGGGCACTATGCATATACTGTATATATTTTTTTATTAAAAGAAATGTTAGTATGAATAGAGCCATGAAAAAACATGTTAACATCAAATTTATTTTAGGGAAAGTTTGGATTTAAGACTAGGGACTTTTAAGTCTTCTGTTCTGGCCAGGAGCGGCTATTTGTATCGTGTTAATGATTACTCTTCTGCTACTCAAATGTATAGCAACTGCTCACTTAGTGCAAAGATTACCATGAATGTAGTTGGTTTATCATTAACTAATAAACAGTGTGAGGTCTTTTGCAAGTTTTTTTTTTTTTTTTTTAAGTCAGGCAGCACTATTACGAGGAAATTTTTTGCTTTATTTGAATACAAGCAGAAAGCCACTGTAATAAAGATTGTCCCTATTTTAATGCTAAACTAGCTAATATACATTTTAAAAACTTTTTACAGCACTTCTGATTTTTCCTGCATTTCTAATATTATCACAGAAGCAGAAATCAATGTACATTAAGGAATACCATCTTTGTCTCCAGTTTGAAGTTTCCACTTTTGGATTTAAAATATTATTTTATTTAAAAAAAAAATCTGTTACTATGTTGGGAGCTGAATATGCTGCAACAAACTCTGATATGCAAAACGTTTGCTGTTGTACTTCAACTACTTTCACCAGCAGATGGCATCTAGGAACATAAATGACATGAATGCCCCAGAAAGAAATGACATCATTTTGGGAAGCATGCAGTACATTCAGCTGTGGAAAAAGCATTGTTGGTCAGGCAAACGCTGCAGAACTGGAGAGACGCTGTTTTAATGCAAGTGTTGCTGCAGAAAGAGTAATATGTAGTAAACAGTTTAAAATTTACAAATTCATATTTTATAATTTCTTATGGAGTGTTTGTATATTTGATGTGAAGTAAAACATGCTATGATAAGACAGTGATTATGTTTACATGGATCCAAGGATTTATTAGTTGGTCACATATTTTGCTTAGAAAAAAAACACCATTGCTATCAGTACAGAGTACCCGGATAATAGAATGACCCAGTTAATCCAGTTAAGAGTCATGGGGGTTGGAGCTTAACATTTTAGTGTCAGGTATATAAGCCAGAAAGGGCTTAACATTTTAGTGACTGGAACTAAGCCAGAAAGGGCCAGCAGTCCACATTAAATCACCTAACCATCTCTTTGCTGCTCTCTGATTATTCCATTACAAGTCACTAGAAGACAAAAAATGGGTCCTGGCAGCATCAGACACAAAGCAGAAAACGCCTCTGAGAGTGTGCAGTTTCAACTGAAACACACTCAGAAAATGCACTTTATTATTGATTACATTCATGTGCATGGCCCACTTTCACCTTGACATCTAAAGCACGTGTATCAGTGCTTACGTGGGGGTGCCTGCCACAGAAAACAAACCCTCATTATCAAGTTTCATTAGTCACATGAGCCGAAGCAGTTCTCCTTTGACTTTGTGTGATGTTATTGTTTTTTTGCTCCCTACACAAAGAATTCAGGTTGACAAACTTGAATATGCAGTGACAGTAACAGTAACTCGGCCTGGAATCGCTTCACAAGCAAACAGAAACCTAGGCAATTATGATGGAATTTCAAAACTACGCCAACACAGTTTTATTAAAAATGGTTAGTTTTTTGTTTTTCTAGTAAAATTTACCAATTGCAATTTAAGAGTCCTAGATACATTCAGAAGAACTCAAGCCTCATTCAGAGGAGTCATTCCTGCTCTCATATACATATTTCAAGTTATGCCAATTCAAAGTAGAATGTGTATAAATGCAATGACGTTTGGCACCTTTCAAAAAAAAAACTTTTTTCTGTACTGTACAGTACATTAACCTTAATTTTACATACTGCATTGGATTTTAAAATCCAAGGCTGCCAATCCTCCAGTTGTAAAAACAAATTCTCCAAACCTGGGCAGCTCCTAGGGTTGCTGCACTAAATAAAAAAGGGTGTTTGTGTATCTTTTTAAAGTGATTCATAATCCATATAATCCAACACTGAGCTGAAACGTTAAGTGGAGAAGGGAAAGGAGGGAAAATAAAGCATTTTACAAAAGCTGCTTCAGTGATTCTTTCCTATATAGTTTCTTGGAAAGTTCTTGTCTGGTCTCCAGAAGCCATTAATGTAATATTCTAGTTACCTGGGAGAAATCCATGCAGAAACAGGAAGTGCATGCAAATTACATACATACAAACAAACAGGAACTAAACATATAACTAAAACCACAAACAATAGGTCCATGAGACAGCATTACAGTGTGTGTTTGCGCGTATCTCACTTGGTTGGTTACCTTCTTATAAATGTTTCTAAAGGTATGTTAAAAAAACTAGTGAGAAACTACACAGAAGAGATCTTCCTAGTTACAGGCAAATGATGAATGTGTGCTTGCTTAAAGCTTTAGTCAAAAAAAAAGTAAAGTGGGAGGTGGAGCATAATGCTATTAAACTACACATGTTACTCAGAACACTTGTGATGCTTTTTCACAAAATGCACAGCCTTTACAAGTCCAGGAAGCATGAATGGATCAAATATGGGATGTGTAATTCCTGTAGGCAAGGGAGCCTGCTACAGTTTGTCCAGCTCTGTATGTGGGTGCAAAGATTTGACCGGTTAGTTCATAGTTCCAGGGTCCAAGGATCTGATCCATCCTGGACATAAATAAATTGTACATACTCAAAAGGGGTTATTTAAGGGGAAGAACTAACAGCAATATATATATATATATATATATATATATATATATATATATATATATATATATAACATATTAAAGAACAGGAAGCAGCAACAAAAAGCCATTTTATAAGTTATATATAAAAAAATATACATTTTATCTTTTTTTTAGGCTTTGGTTTCTGTTTGCTCTGTGCTATCCTGCAGTATTTTTTTTTTTAAATAAGTGGGTTTAAAAAATTAATTGATTAACTGAGTAGCAAAAGTAGTTTCACAAGTTTAATATTGTCTACGACTTATACATATTACGAGTACACTATAATACAGTTATAAATGCCTTATTTATTTAATTTATTATTAGTATCAGCTGAAGAGGTTACATGTTGCACAATTAAATAATTAAAAGTGTAGCAAATGTCAAAACAAAAGTAACTCATTTACGTAGTGTGTGCTACAGTGTAAACTTCAACATTTGAATATGTAAATTCCACACAGATGGTGATCAGACTGGAATCAGTATTATAAGGTAGCAGTATTAAACACTGTACCACCAGCATTTTAAGGGGTCAGTCAGTCAATGTCTTTTTATTCTTGTAGCAACTTACACACTAGTGAGGTAGTAAATGCGTTTTCAATGTTAATTTAATATAGATTTCTGTATGTAGTGTTTACTTTAATAGTTCCCTAATGCACATTATCGTAGCCTAACAGTGAATATTCCATTAAATTAATTACTTATGTTTATTTTTTTCATAACATTTTAAAGATGGGAAATTGTACTTTTTCTAGTTTACTCTCTCTAGCCCAACAGTGACTCCCACAGCATCTACTTTTTAATCTTGCAAGACACAGCCTTATGATATCTTAACCAAATGATATGTATTTAGTAGCAAAACCTGAAACTACTGTTTTGACATATAAAAACAGTTTAATTCTCATTAACTGTCAAAAAATATGCATCCTACCTCTAGCTTAATCATAATTGCTACCTACATATTTCAATTTACTTTCTGCTTTGCTGTGTTACATTTGAATGTAATGGGATACTGTACTTCAAATGTAAAATAATGGTTTGTATTTAATAGAAGTGAATAGGCTATACTGAAAAAATGTCATATAGGAAATTAATACATTTTAAAATAAATAGTGAACAAACAGTATACCCATTGACAGGTGCATGATACAGAATTAAAGTCCAAATTATCTTAAGAATATCCAGTATTTTCTTACAGTGCACCACGGTCAAATGTGATTGAGCAAGTATGATTTCCTCATATAAGTCTTTACAATTTGATTTTGTGCTCAGACACACTGCACAAGGCCTGTACTTAAGCACTGTCACATAACATGAATGAAATACCGGTCAGTGAAATAAAATAATCCTAATTTTTTTTTTTAATTTTGAGACAACAAAGCATTTGTATTATAATCATTTAAATCATCTTAATGTTAGTCCAGGTAACAAGCAAGCCAAACTCTGCCTTTGACTGAAAAATGCACCACTTTGTACTCTTTCAAGGTCCTCTTTTGTTTAAATGCTAACACTATTTTTGTGTTCCTCTGTTTTCTAATAACTGATCTGATGTTCTTGCTTTACAAAATCACCCCAGAAATACAACATAATATGATCACTTGCAATAGTGAAACAGTGATCTATCACAAAATGGATGGACTTCCTGCAAATCAAATAAAAATCTTCATTCAGTCAGGACATTCTTTCTTACAAATCTTAGATCACATTATTTAATTTTATTTACATTGAGGGGGTGCATTTCATAATTGTTTTGTAGGTAGGGTTGAACTTTAGAACATTAGACTGATTATGACAAGGCCATTAAGCCCAGTATAGCTCTTCAATCTCTAGCCTCCTAAAAAAGCAGTGATGGGAGTATGCTCTTTTACAGTTAATATTTATACGGTATGATGAAACATTGAGGCTCTCACTACTAAATGAAAATGTATGGGAAGCTTGTTTTTTTACATGTTTTTATAGATAACACTAAAAACTGGGGGCGGCACAGTGGCAGAGCTGCTGCCTCGCAGTTAGGAGACCTGGGCTTGCTTCCCGGGTCCTCCCTGCGTGGAGTTTGCATGTTCTCCCCGTGTCTGTGAGGGTTTTCTTCCGGGCGCTTCGGTTTCCTCCCATAGTCCAAAGACATGCAGGTTAGGTGCATCGGCGATCCTAAATTGTCCCTAGTGTGTGCGTGTGCCCTGCGGGAGGCTGGGATTGGCTCCAGCAGACCCCCATGATCCTGTGTTAGGAAAATGGCTAACTGACTAAAAACTGGGCAGAACAGGCTTATATTGGCTGAAACAGTTTTTATAGACGGCATATTCCAACTGAAGTGATGTCAAAATTGAAGACATGATATCCATGTCAAAGTCTTCTGCTAAAAATTGTTGGCTGCATTGTCACATTATGGATATCAGGCAATTACTGATAAAAAAAAATACAGTAGTCTAAGTGAAATATTGATTTTATTACAGTCTGCAGATAATGCAGTAGTGAGGTTGGTTTTAATGTAACAAATATGGAGCACATTTATATTTACTACATGATACCACATTTCCTCTTCCACTCATTTCTGGATAAATTGCATTTTTAACTTTGATGGTAGTGAAGACAATTTAAGTTAATTGGTACGATTTCAAGCAGTAGGAGATATGAGCTTTTGTGAATGATATTTGTGCAGCCCCCAGGCAGCACATCAAGCACAAACCATTGCCGTGCACAACTACAGAGAGAACTCTGCAGGACAAAACACAAAAAAAATACAATATATAAATAAAAACAGTAAACAAATCCATAATTGAAGTTACACCGAATATTTCTCCATTTTAAAACAGGCAAATCTGAAAATTCATCAATGCTTTTCATTGGGAGTTTTAAAAATTTAAATACTTTATACTATACGTTCTTGTCCAGATACAGTCATGGCCGAAATTATCGGCACCCCTGGAATTTTCCCAGAAAATGCACTACTTCTCCCAGAAAATTGTTGCAATTACAAATGTTTTGGTATACACATTTATTTCCTTTATGTGCACTGGAACACAAAAAAAACAGAGAAAAAAAGCCAAATCTGACATCATTTCACACACAACTCAAAAACCAGGCTGGACAAAATTATTGACACCCTCAACTTAATATTTGGGTGCACGCCCTTTGGATAAAATAACTAAAATCAAGCGCTTCCTATAACCATCAACAAGCTTGTTACACCTCTCAACTGGAATTTCCGACCACTCTTCTTTTGCAAACTGCTCAAGGTCTCTCAGATTTGAAGGGCACCTTCTCCCAAACAGCAATTTTGAGATCTCTCTCTAAGTGTTCAATCGGACTTAGATCCAGACTCATTGCTGGCCACTTCAGAACTCTCCAGCGCTTTGTCTTCAACCATTTCTGGGTGCTTTTAGAGGTATGTTTGGGGTCATTGTCCTGTTGGAACACCCATGACCTCTGTCACAGACCCAGCTTTCTGACACTGGGCCCTACATTGTGCCCCAATATCTTTTGGTAGTCTTCAGATTTTATGATGCCTTGCACTGAGTCAAGGCATCCAGTGCCAGAGGCAGCAAAACACCCCCAAAACATCTTAGAACCTCAACCATATTTGACTGTTGGTATTGTGTTCTTTTCTTTGTAGGCCTCATTCCGTTTTCTGTAAACAGTAAAATGATGAGCTTTAACAAAAAGCTCTACCTTGGTCTCATCTGTCCACAAGACATTCGCCCAGAAGGATTTTGGCTTCCGCAAGTACATTCTGGCAAACTCCAGTCTGGCTTTTTTATATTTCTGTGTCAGCAGTGGGGTCCTCCTGGCTCTCCTGCCATAGTGTTAAATTTCGTTCAGATTTCAACAGATAGTTCTAGCTGACACTGTTGCATCCTGAGTCTGCAGAATAGCTTAAATATGTTTTGAAGTTGATTGGGGCGGTTTATCCACCATTCGGACTATCCTTCGTTGCAGTCTTTTATCAATTTTTCTCTTCCGTCCACATCCAGGGAGATTAGCAACAGTGCCATGTGTTGTGAACTTCTTGATTATGTTGCACACAGTGGACAGAGGAACATGAAGATCTCTGGAGATGGACTTTTAGCCTTGAGATTGTTGATATTTTTTCACAATTTTTGTTCTCAAGTCCTCAGACAATTCTCTGCTCTTCTTTCTGTTCTCTATGCTTAGTGTGGCACACTCAGACACACAACAAAGGTTGAGTCAACTTTTCTCCATTTTAACTGGCTTCAGGTGTGATTGCTATATTGCCAGCACCCGTTTCTTGCCACAGGTGAGTTCAAACGAGCATCATATGCTTGAAATAAAACGATTTACCCACAATTTTGAAAAGGTGCCAATAATTTTGTCCGGCCCATTTTGGAGTTCTGTGCGACATGAGGTCAGATTTGGCTTTTTTTCTCTGTTTTTTGTGTTGTTCCAATGCACATAAAGGAAATAAACGTGTATACCAATACATTTGTAATTGCAACAATCTTCTGGGAGAAATAGTGCATTTTCTGGGAAAATTCCAGGAGTGCCGATAATTTCAGCCATGACTGTATCTGTTAAAAAAAAAATTCTTTCCTGGGAACACAAAAGTAGTGTGGCAAATTAAAAAAAAAAAAAATCCATTATGAACGGAGTTTTTTTAATGCAGACAAACAGTCAGGCACCCAGATATCATGACGATAATAGGTGCTTTTTTACATAATATACGAATGCACTGAAATTGGAGCACAATTTAACTAAAAATTATAATTTAAAAGGACTTTGTCAGTCATCGGGGAAGTTGCACTGCGATGGATATATATTTATTGTGGCAAAAGATATAGACTGCACACAGGCCTGTTCAGCACCCAGACCCTTCTACTATAAAGCCATGCTGTTGTAACAGATGCAGTATGCAGCTTAACATTGACTTGCAGAAATATGCAAAGCCTTCCCCGAGAAAGATGTCTGGATGGGAGCATATGTTACTCTAAAACCTGTATATTCTTTTCAGCATTGATGTTGCCTTTCTAGTTGTTCAAGCTGCCAATTTCATTGACACTGATACATCCCAATATTGCCAGAGATGCAGGTTTTTGAACTGAGCGCTGATAGCAAGCCAGATGGTTCCGCTCCCTCGTCCACGTTTTCCAAAAAGAATTTCAAATTTCGATTAGTCTGACCACAAAGCAAATTTTCCACTTTGCCTCAGTACACTTTAAATGAGCTTTGGCTCCAGGAACATTGATGCAATTCAGGATCATGTTCACATATGGATTCTTCTTTGCATGATAAAGCTTTAACCTGTATTTGTGGATGACACAAACTGTGTTCATAGACAAAGATCTGTGGAAGTGTTCCTGAGCCCATGCAGAGATTTCCATGACAAAAACGTGCCTGTTTTTAAAGCAGTGCCACCTTAGGGACCGAAGATCATGGGCATCCAATATTGATTTTAGGTCTTGTTCTTTGCACACAGAGATTTGTCCAGATTCTCAGAATATTTTGATGATATTATTTTCTGCAGAAGATGAGATTTTCAAAGTCTTTACAATTTTACATTGAAGAACATTATTCTGAAATTGTTCCACAATATGTAGACATAGCTTTTTGCAGATTGGTGAACCTCTGCCCATCTTTAAATTCTGACAGACTCTGCCTCTCTAAGATGCTCTTATCATACCCAGTCATGTTACTGACCTGTTGCCAGATAGCTAGATACTTTATTAATCCCCAAGGGGAAATTCACATAATCCAGCAGCAACATACTGATGCAAAAAACAATATTAAAGAGTAATAAAAATGCAGGTAAAAACAGACAATAACTTTGAATAATGTTAATGTTTAGCCCCCCGGGTGGAATAGAAGAGTCGCATATTGTGGGGGAGGAACGATCTCCTCAGTCTGTCAGTGGAGCAGGATGGTGACAGCAGTCTGTCACTGAAGTTACTTCTCTGTCTGGAGATGATCCTGTTCAGTGGATGCAGTGGATACTCCATGATTGACAGGAGCCTGCTCAGTGCCCGTCGCTGTGCCACGGATGTTAAACTGTCCAGTGTCATT
Source organism: Polypterus senegalus (assembly GCF_016835505.1). Classification (NCBI taxonomy): domain Eukaryota; kingdom Metazoa; phylum Chordata; class Cladistia; order Polypteriformes; family Polypteridae; genus Polypterus; species Polypterus senegalus. The sequence continues at coordinate 30,947,998 of NC_053168.1, read as the reverse complement.
CCTACAATACAGCCTGCCTTCCTCACAAGTTTGTCCAGGTGCGAGGCGTCCATCTTTATGCTGCCTCCCAAGCACACCACAGCGTAGAAGAGGGCACTCCCCACAACCGTCTGGTAGAACATCTGCAGCATCTTATTGCAGATGTTGAAAGATGCCAACCTTCTAAGGAAGTATTGTCGGCTCTGACCTTTCTTACACAGAGCATCAGTATTAACCTGATTAGTTGCAAAATCTTTCTCCAGCTGTTTCTTTTTAGTACCACCTACTTTTCCAGCTTTTTGTTGCCCCTGTCCTAACTTTTTTGAGTTGTGTTTCTACCTCGAAATTCAAAATGAGTTAATATTTTCCTGAAATAGAAAATATATCAAATGTTGAAAGTAAGACATTTTACTATGTTCTGTGTGAATAAAATATGGGTTTACACAGCATCCCAACTTTTTCGGATTTGGGGTTGTAAATGCCAATAGATGAATTCACACCTCAGTCATTAAATGGAGTAACAGTTTTATTCTTTTATATCAGGGTATTACTTTTATGATCAATATATTATTTTCCTCTCCTTTTAGCTAATTATGATGAAATTTCCCTTGTTCAAAGCAATATATAACAATATTATATAACTATATCCATATAAATTACTATAAAATACAAAGTTTGGAAGAATTTTCTTTAGTTTCTTATATCAAGTACTATAACAATGTTCACAAGAAAACTACATAGGATCTCAGCATATATTACATTCAGAAATAGGACTCAACACAGCTTGTAAAAGAGTACAGTATAACAGATTAACATAAAAATGAATCAAAAACAACAGTTTAAAGTGTACTTCATTAAGCATAACGTCTGTTACTTTACATGAAATACTAGATTTTTGTTTGGCACTTAAATTCGTAATGAGAATAAATAACCCGAGGTAACCTTAGACTTTATACTACTTACCAGGTTTTGCAGGTAGGTCATATATATTGATACTAAGAAGCTTTGGCCACACCTTTCGTCTGATATCATCTGTCAATAGGCCACCTACAGTCCTGGCTGTTTTACGCAAAATCTGAATATCCACAGGGTCAGAGTTCAAGGCTTGTTGAATTTCAAAAATTTTACGTTTCTTTCCTGATGCTTGCTCTGCAAAAATAATTAAAAGGCAAAGAAAGTGGAATTAATTTTTGTCTCATAATATTTCATGACAAAATTAATCATCATTCAGCCCCTTGAACAGACAAAACTGGAACTGTAGCTTAGCATTAAAACAAAAAACTTTCTGTATTGTATTATATATCGTTTGCTTACATGCAGAAAATTTTCAACAAAGACTACACAAAGTAAAATAATTACATTAGGACTTAAACCGATTATAGCTATCTATTTAAAGACAGTCTCCTAGATTATAGTCTTCTTGCACTGAAATTTATAGTATGAATGATCTGAGAGTTGAGAAAGACCGCAGCCAAAGATAATTACATTTCATGTTCATTCCAGAATAGCAACCTAGTAGGCATTGTGAAAAGCATGCCCCCGGACACAGACAGACAGACACCAGAATGTCCAAAATGCACACGTTTATTAATTTCACAGCACCACAATGCCAACAGTCTCAGTCCCTTTCTCTTCCTCTCAATGACCTCCACTCCCCTCCTCACAAGCTTCGTCTCCTTCCTCCCAACTCCGGCTGGAGGGAGGCAGCCCCTTTCATACTGACCCGGATGGGCTCCAGGTGTTCCGTCTGACGACACTTCCTGGTGTGGCGGAAATGTCATGAGAGCACCTGGAAGCACTCTGGGTGCCCCTGGAATTTCTTCCGGCAGCACTTCCTGGTGTGGTGGAAGTGTTGCCATCCAGGGTTCCAAAAACATCCGGGCAACCCCTGGCGGTGACTCCGTCTTCGCACAGGGTTGAGCTTCACAGCTCCGTGATCCCCATGCAGTCCAGAGAGGCCGCCCTCCTGCGCTCCAGGGAAAGTATTGTCCCATTTCTGGTCCCCTGCTTCTTCCGGCGTCTCGGCGGAGCAACATCCCCGGGCGTCTATGACAGCATATTTATATTTATTTGATTCTAAAACTCTGCCTTCAGAAGCCCTTGTAAGAAACATGCTCTGTGCCAAAGCAACCACAATGTTAATTGTATTTCATTTTCTCAAATTTCAGATAAGGTAATACATCAAGATTTAATATTCTAAGTAGTTAGTGTATTTAAAACTGGATTTTTGCTTTTAACCAATGTAAAAATGACAGTGGAAACAAAATTCTACAGACCTAACTAAACTAATTAACTTAAAAAAATGTAATAATTACCTCAAGACATATTCATCCCTATGGTATGACAAACCTACAATAAATAAGCTTTGGTGTAACCAGTGGTCATTACAAGTCAGGTATCAACTTGTGCAGTTCAGGAAAGATTCACGTGTGATTAGTACAAAATAAAACTCATGAAGGAACATTGAAAGCAAATCTGAGATAGTCTTAAAGGTTAAAAAGTTTGGAAAGCTATTCAAAAAGGTATAACAAAACCCATTATAAAGAACACTATAATACAAGTTTATGGTGAACAGAGAGTCCTCCAAAAAAGTACACAGGTAAAAAGGCACCTAGTTTGGAAAACCATAAAGAGAATTATTTCATTTGTAAAGTGCTAAAAAAATAGCTACATAACATCTTCCCATTTAGGTGACTGTTTAAACATCTAAGACAATTCTGGAAGGAAATTTATGAGTTTTCACTTATTAATGCAAAAAAAAAAAATGCCTACACAACACAGCACCTTCCATAGCTGCAGAACCAGTCACAGCAGGTTGCATTTTAGATAATAAATAGCTTAAAAATGACCTAAACATAATTTGTTTATTAATTATACAAGACATGAAATCTGCAGATCACAGATCTGGAATATCAACGGACAGGCCTAATTTGATATGCTGTTTTCCCAACAGTGTAAATTAAACATTGACAATCAAACTTTGAAAGCCTCCGTTATTTTCAAATGAAAGGACTGAGCAATCACTTTCTTTAAAAATGGCAATAAAGTACATAGAAGTCAACCATCTGATTAAGGGTGCAGAGCCAATGTGATCTCAATTTACACAGGCACAAAATGAACACAATCAAACACAGGATAATTGAATTTTAGGATTCAATTTTTTCTTATTTCAAATTTCAAAATTACATAACAATGACTAACCAAGAATTTAACTTCATATAAGCACTGGGTGAATAACTGTTTTTTTAGCTTCATTTACTAATATAACCAATCATTTTTTATCTTTAGTGCAAGGGTGTGTAAAGCAGGAATCAACCCATGACAGGACTTGAGTCCACTGTTATCAGATGCTGCAGTACCATTCATCTATACTAATAAAAGGCAAAGCCCTCACTCACTCACTGACTCACTGACTCATCACTAATTCTCCAACTTCCCGTGTAGGTAGAAGGCTGAAATTTGGCAGGCTTATTCCTTACAGCTTACTTACAAAAGTTGGGCAGGTTTCATTTCGAAATTCTACGCATAAGGGTCATAACTGGAAGCTATTTTTCCCCATATAATGTAATGGAGTCTTGAGTTGGAGATGGCCGTGGGGGGAGTTTCGTGTGACATCATCACGCCTCCTACGTAAGTACGTAGAGAACAAGGAAGAACTCCAAACAGCGATGAGCACAAAACGCCATTTCACAATTGAGAAGGCAGAAAAACATTATGAAGCAAATGATGCATACAAGCATATTCATAAGTACAGCTACTGCGGAAACAAAGCACGGCGTGAACCGTAAGTTTATATTAAATTAAGTTCATAGACAGGCTGCCACTAGCGTTTGTAATTTAGTGCCTGCCCATATAAGGCCGCCCATCAGCGGCAATCCAATACAAACACTGCCGGTAAATGTTCACGGGTGAAGGACTGTGCTTATGCAGAGGAAGATGAGATGGTCAGGGTGGTGTTTGGCACAAACTCATTGAAACTGCGAGAGAAACTTTTAAGTGCCGGGTCTTAGCTGACATTACACGAGATGGCACCAGTACAGCTGGGAACCTTCGATGCAAGAACACCAAGCTGCTCACGGAACTGACGCAGTGCACAGACAAAAGCAACAGTTCCAAAGAGTGCTGAACAAAACCGAATTACACAATTGAGAAGGCAGCAAAAAATATGAAGCGCCTTATACATACAATCATATTCATAAGTGCAGCTACTGCGGAAACAAAGCACACGGTGGAAAAAGTGAATGTCCTGCTAAAGGAAGACAGTGTAAAAAAAAACCCCGTGCATGCAGTTTGTCACATCTCAGATAAAAGGAAGACGAGCTGTTTATTGATGCAGTAAGGAACTAATCGATGAATGAAACCTCTTATCTTTACAACGATTGACAAACACGGAATGTAACTTGAACACATCCTACAAATACGAGCCTGATTGAAAGAAATAATGATAATCAAATCCTTGATGACAGCAACATTCAATAACACTCACAAAACAATTACTGTATATTGACAATCATGTTACGCTATTTTTAAAATGTTCCCTTTTCTTTTTCATAACTTCTACTTCTCCACTGCGGTACACGGGTATATATATATATATATAAATGTATATATATACCCCGATCTACAATACATACTTTAGCATAGACAAGCCACACGCTGTGGCGCAATTGTAGAGTCTTAAGCCTCTACGCCGACATTCGAGGTTCGATTCCCGAGAGGGTGTACTGACTATGTATGCAGCTACCTGATTCATTTTACCTTCGATCTCCTTGGTTTGGGACGTATGAAAAATATTAGGTTAACGCAGAATCATGTTACGCTATTTTTAAAATTTTCCCTTTCTTAGCACAAGCACAGCTGAGAAGCTTCGATGCATGTACTCCATAACGCGTTAAAAATAACGATTTAATCACACTTTCAATTCCAAGCAAACGGAACTTTTGTCAATGCATGATTTCCTGGTACATCCATTACACTGATGCACACATCACAGCTACAAAAATGTTAGAGTCGGAATAAAGCGCTTCCTACGACTGATCATTTCGACTACCCGAGCGAAGCCTTGATAAAAGCATGGTTTTGTGCACACTGAAAAGCAAGCAAAATTAGATGCATTACAGAAAGCGGACTTTGTGGCTCTTACTGGGGATCATTGGACTTCCGTGACCGTTAGTAATTCTAAATACATCTAATTACAAAATGTTCAATGATCACACTGTTTTAGCCTAATGTACAAAATAATTTTGGCTAATGTTACTCAGAGTTTAAAGAGTAAGCTGGTCAAATTACCTTTTATGTTTCTGACTTATTTTTTAAGAAGAAAACTGCACTTTATGTTGAAATTTTGGTTATTATTATTTAAAGACAATACTATTCTGAAAATGTACTTAAAGTACTTAAACTACCACTTTATTTTTAAGTCTGCCCAATTTTAACCAGGGATGATATTTTTGTTTCTGTTTTGAATTCAAATGCAGTTTAAAAGCTTTTTTTCAGAAATTAAAACAGCTTCAGTTTACAATATTCATGTCCATGTCTATTATTTGATTCTGTCGCCCACTAAAACCGCTTTTAAATTAAAAAAAAAACATTTGCGATTTGGGGCAAATTTACGTGTGCGATTACATACGATTAATCAAGATTAATTCTTACACAGCCTCTAATTAATTGGATTAATTTTTTAATCGAGTCCCACCCTAATATATATATATGTAGATATATATATGTAGATTATATATATATATATGTGTATATACAGTATATATGTAGATATGTATATGTTGTATATACAGTATGTATATATGTGTGTGTGTATATATACAGTATGTGTGTATATATATATATATATATATATATATATATATATGCCAGCAACACTCATGACAATGACAAAACAATTACATTGTCAATCATGTTACGTTATTATTAAAATGTTTCCTTTTCTTTTTACTTCTCCGCTGCCAATCGCAGGTATTTTGCTATATATATATATATATATATATATATATATATATATATATATATATATATATATATATATAATATAAATAGATAGATATGACAACAACACTCATATCAATGACAAAACAATTACATTAACAATCATCTTACGTTATTTTTAAAATGTTTGCTTTTCTTTTTCATAACTTCTTTAACACACTACTTCTCCGCTGCGAAGCGCGGGTATTCTGCTATCTATTTATAAATGCAAGGATAGTTTACCCAAGGATTGAAAGAATTATTATGGTAAAGGCTTCAGATCAGCAGTGTTTGTTTAACTGAGCCACTGCTAATTACCTCATAATTTCAATTAGTCAAAAATTTCCACTGTTACTTAATTGCCCAGACATAGTTCTCTTTGTGTCAACTACTTTTCTCTGATATGAAGGGCTAAGCTGTGGTCATTATACCACTGTGGCAGATCTGCTACTTTATTTACATATGCAGTCTTTCTATTAGAACATTAGAACATTAGAACAATCTTGACGAGAGCAGGCCATTCAGCCCAACAAAGCTTCAGTCCTATCCACTTGTTTCCTCCAAGAAAACATCAAGCTAAGTTTTGAAAGTCCCTAACCTTACTGTCTACCACACTACTTGGCTTATTCCAAGTTTCTATCGTTCTTTGTGTAAATTGCTATTGATTTGCCCAATTATTGTTGCATCATATGCAAATGTAAAGGTTTTGAATGTTACTACTGTATATTTGGCTGCATAGTAATGGATGACAACAATAAGCAAATTCTGGCAGTTAAGACAGCAGCCTGAAGGGTTCTTGTCTTTAACATCTGCAAGGATGACGTTAAAGACAGGGTTAGGATGTAAGGTTAGGGGTAACCAATTATAGAAGTTGTGTCGACCCATTAGGTAATCCAGTTGCCAATGGGTCTGGGATAATCCAGTCAATTTGCGCTTATACACTTACTTAAGGTTAAGCGGATATTCCAAGCACAAAACCTTAAAGCCTAATTATTCTGTGCTTGACTGCATACTGTAAGTTTCCACATTTCTGTATAAGATGTACAATCAATGTACCAGGAGACAGTGAATCATCATTATTAGTTTTCTGCTTGTAGTCAAGTCCTTGTCATGGAAAGGAAACTCAAACATTCCATATCTTGTGCCTTTCTTTTCACACTCTGGTACATTCCGTTCTCTTTAAATAATATCCAGAAATATCATTCACGGTTTTCAGTGCAACTTTTTTCCCCCTAACCTTCCTTTAATGATATTTCTTACCAGCTTTTGTGCCTAAATACATGTCCCACCTATCTCTTCTCACTTGTTTAAAGTTTTCTAATGAACTCTTCTCAGTACCTCCAGATTACTCACTTTTTCTGTCTGACACTCTCTCTCTAATGTTTTGCAAAATCACATCTCTAATGCTTTTAAATGTTTAAGTAATGGGGATTGTGGAATAGGGGTGAAAAAGAGTGCAGGCAGGGTGGAATGGGTGGAGAAGAGTGTCAGGAGTAACCTGTGACAGACAAGTATCAGCAAGAGTGAAAGGGAAGGTCTATAGGACAGTAGTGAGAACAGCTATGGTATATGGGTTAGAGACGGTGGCACTGACCAGAAAGCAGGAGACAGAGCTGGAGGTGGCAGAGTTAAATGCTAAGATTTGCATTGGGTGTGACAAGGATGGACAGGATTAGAAATGAGTACATTAGAGGGTCAGCTCAAGTTGGACGGCTAGGAGACAAAGTCAGAGAGGTGAGATTGTGTTGGTTTGGACATGTACAGAGAAGAGATGCTGGGTATACTGGGAGAAGGATGCTAAGGATAGAGCTGCCAGGTAAGAGGAAAAGAGGAAGGTCTAAGCAAAGGTTTATGGATGTGGCGAGAGAGGACATGCATGTGATGGGTGCAACAGAACAAGACGCAGAGGATAGAAAGATATGGAAGAAGATGATCCGCTGTGGCAACCTCTAACGGGAGCAGCTGAAAGAAGAAGAAGAATATCTGTACTCCTTAGCACCCAAGTCTTTGTTCATTAAAGTAAAGCACTCTGCACTAGTGCTTTATCTATCAGATTTTCCAGTTCTCTATTCAGTCTGCAGGTGAGGGGAATTTGTTTTGTTGAAAAGACACACAGCAATTCTTGAATTAACTTCTTTCTCACAATAACTGTCTTTTATGGTTACGCTTCCAAGATATTTAAAATGACACAACTGGTCCAATACCTTTCGGTTAACTCTTACTTGCAATTTATCATCTTTATTCTTTTCCAATCATGATCACTTACATCCATTTTATACTAATTTGTAATCTGAAGTCCTCTAGTTCAGTACTGAGCCAAACATACTTTGTAGACCATTTGTTAGTCTTGCTGTGATTTCTTGATGACCTGTAAATATAATAGTTTTCATCATTGTTCACCAACTTTTATTTCTATATCCATATTCTCTAGGACTTTTCTTAATTGGTCCCAATTAGGCACTGAAAAAATCAGAATTTCTTGAATTTTCCAAAAAGTTTGACATTTTGTGAGATTACAAGATAACCACCAATTGGTCAAATTCCACTAACATTGTACCTGATTAAAATTAAAGAAGTCTGTGATTATCTGTGCAGGTTAACAAATACATTAATACACTGGATGGTAACCACAAACACAAGAGTTTGAAGTGGTAAAGTGAATAAGCTATGACAGAAATGCCATCAAATTTTATCTTTGTTCAAACAATACTATAGTCAGAGAACAACTGCACACTAAACCGGAATTTCAGGATGATGTGAAAAGATGATTCTTAAAAGTTACTTCATTAAGAGATAAGAAGTAAACCAGTGAAGAAATGGCAAAAATCATGTGGTGCCAAAGTCATGTGAAGAAGTCTAAATGGTCTTACAGAAAGGTAACAAGCAATTTATACACAGATAAAACCAAAATATAATAATTTCAGATGATTTGCGATGTCCCAATTGGGAATCGGGTACCTCCTATTGCTCCTTTGCTACACTTTTTTTTAGAAAGCAGTGTTGGAAGGAAAATAGTCTGCTTGAACTTAGAATCCAAGCATGTATCTATTCAGTTTCTTTTCAAGAAATATATTCTGGTTAAATCTGTTGCATTTTTAAATTTATTTTGATCACAAAGAATTCAACAGTTATCTATACAAGCGGAATTTAAAATTAAAACATTAATTTTTAGGCCGAGCAAGTCTAAAAGTTTGCTCATTTTCGTTCGAGATTTCAAACATAACATCAGTTCTGCCCATTTTTGATGTAGACTAGGAATGACAAAAGAGTTGGCTCCTGTTCCTCATGGGTGAGCCAAATATTTGAATTGATCATTTAATTCTTTTCTATTTTGTGATGAACCAGTATTTAAACTAAATTGTGTCTTCACAGCAAGTACCAGAATTAAAATAGAATAATGACAATGCGTTTAATGTACGCCACCATATGGCAGATAAAAAGAGAGCAGTTAGAAAATACATCATAAAGCCAGATGTAAAATGTATGGTGAGCTTCTAAATGCAAAATATCTACATGTGTGTATGTATTTTTTCTGCCAGCTGTGTTCTTCTTGTTATCAATACCATCCATACTATAAAGACATGAAAGTGTCAATAAGAGAGGCTCTGAAACAGAGGGATACCATACAGAGCTATTGCCTGCCTTGCACAGTGTTGCTATAATCCATTAAATTGTTGTATGCAGAAAGCAGGTTCAGAAAATGAAAATGAATGGATAGATGAAAACATTTAGCAAAGAAGGTTTTCAAAAGTTCATCACCTTTACCGTTAAACTATTTAACTCAACAAAAACACGTTTATACTTTGTACAGATTAAGGTCAATAATTTGGCAAATGTATAGGTGGTGTTCACGTGACTTATTATTATACTATTATGACTTCTGCAGGATTTAACATGCTTCACTAGGTGGAGTAAACGATAATCCTCCAGTTAGGCTTGATTTTTTTTTTTTAATGTCTTGTATTTAAAATGTATTGGCCTGCAGTAGCCGTCATTGCTGCTTCATATCTCCAAGTACAACTTCTCCCTGGGTTCATGTGGATTTTCTGCAGTCACTCAGGCTTCCTCCCACATCCCAGAAACATGCTTCATGGGTTAGCTGGTGACTTTACACTGCCCCAGTGTGAGTGACTGTGGGTATGTATGAGCTTGTGCCCTGCAAAGACCTATCATCTCATCCAGGGATGGTCCTTGATTTGCACTTTTGCTGAGAACCTGAGCAAGCAGCGGCGGTGTCCTCACCTTGTTCCTGCCTTGTTTCTTTACCACATTCTTCGTATTTTTCCCCTGACATCCTCTTCATTTTTGAATTATAATTTCAAAAATTAACAGCAAAGCTGAAACAGTGGTATGTATGCGGATAATGCGGACAACATTATGAGTGCTGCTATGCTGCTTGATTTTCATACACTACATTTTAAGCAAATGTTCAGTTTGTATGGAGGAGTCATTTACAAAAATATGAATTTAAGATGTAAAATTAACATGTTTGTAATTTGATAGGCGTCCTCAAAAAAGTGCTCATGCATTGAGCAGCATCATACGTCTCATTTTCAAATCACAAAACTGATATTACTATTTATGATTTAGGTGTTCATATTATAAATATTCGGTTTTCCTTCTGAGTGCCTGTAGGTTGAGGCTTCAAAACAGATGGCTGTTAATTGGCGGTCTGAACCTATGGATGTTATTTAACTTTCCTGTGCTGCAATTGGAGGAAAAAAAAAAAACACACATAAAACCAGTATATCACAACGCATAGTGTTAACTACTGAAATACACCCAAAAATGTCTTTGTAAAATAATAGTAAGGTAAAGTACATTTTTTGCTGTTCAAACTAGAAAGCCATGTACAATGGTTTATTTTTACATATGTATAAATTGTTGCTTTCACTATCAAATAGTGTAAAGTTATTTAAATAAGTTAAATTACTGGCATTTCAAACTTCAAAAAAGTGCAAATCAATCAGGTGCCAAGAGAGCAAAAAAAAAGTGCTATAAATGGTAATCAGCCAGATCCCAATTGGCATAGACCTTTAAAAACAATAGTACTAATAGTCACTGCATTTGGATAATTTCCATTTGTTTATCTAAAAAGATAAAAATAGTGACATACAGAACCAAAGAAAGATAAGTGATTGTGTAAATAGAAAGTATTACTGCCAGTATCACCATATCATGGTATCAGTGTGCCAGCATCACTAGCTACTTCAGAGAATAATTTCTGAATGAATGACTCACTTAAATGGGAATAAGCAACAAAAAACAAATGATGCAAAGCAACATTAGACTTCAATCTTTATTTTCATTTGTTACTGCACTAATGGGGTATACAAAAAATGTATACAAAATTATTGTCTGTCTGTTATAACTTCATTGTTATCACTCTTTAATTTAATATTGTTCTTTATCAGTATGCTGCTGCTGGAGTATGTGAATTTCCCCTTGGGATTAATAAAGTATCTATCTATCTACTGACAAGAGGGATGAGACAAAGTTTTGAAGTCGGTTAGAGAACAAGCAAAAACCAAGGAAATGTTTATGATTTTTGCCATACCAAATTGTCTCTACTGGTACACCTGGTCAATATTCTGGCAGTGGATGTGGAGGTGGCGTACACCTACAAGTACTTGGGGGTCCTCATCAATTAAGTGTTGATCTGGTTTGAGAACACAGAGAAAAACTGTATAAGAAAGGGCAGAGCAGGTTTTTCTTTCTTAGGAGACTATGTTTCTTTAATGTGGGAAGTGACACCAGTCACATCTTCTATAGCTCTGTGATGGCCAGTGCAATTTTCTACGCTGTGGTGAGCGGAGCTAGTAACATCACGTCAAGAGAGACCCATCAAATTAACAAGCTAATTAAAAGGGCAGGTTTAGTTATGACCCACTCTGGACCCCCTTGGAAGTAGTAGCAAAGGAGAAAAATAAAAATGAGTGCCAATACAAACAATGCTGTACACCTCTCTGACACACTAACACTGAAGACTTTCAGCCAACGAATTATTCAAAGGCTATGAGGGATCCTTTATATCAATGGCAATACAAATGTATAATACCTCACTGTGACTGTCAAGTCAAAAGTTTTCTTTCTTTTTACACTTTTCTTCCTTTTTAGTCATTCTGGTGTGTATTCAGACTATAATGTGTTTGTATATATTTATCTACCTATTTATGTATTTTCATTTATTGAAAGGGCTCCTGGAAATACCCAAGTTTCCTCCTGAAGAAAAATAAACTTCTATCTAAATAAAGTCCTATCTAATAAGTTGATCACTCCATTCCTGACCAGTCAATAAAAGTATCTATTAGTTTTATTGCATTCAGTATAAATTCATTCTCAGTATTGTATGGCACAACTGAAAGAAAGGGGAAAAAACAGCAAAAGGTACTTGTGTACTAAATGGATGGCATGGACAGCAGTTCCTACCCATTCTAGTGTTGGGCTCCGTGGGGGAGGCGCCCCTGTTGCCTAATTTTTGGAGTTTAAAATTATTAGACCGGCCTACCACAACCACAAATACTAACCTTAAAGTTAGTGATGGTGGAGCATAGTTGCCTATAGGTCCCTAATGTTAATGTCCCCTTTGGGTGCCTAATCTTAACAACGAAAATCCGATTTGCGTCACGATAATAGAAAAAGGCACTATTCATCAGTGCCGTTCGTTTAGTACACAAGTGCCCAGCAAAGTTTAAATTATCAATCCATTTTCTAAGTCAACTCATTTCAAAACAAGGTGTATGTAGCCAGAGTCTGTACTGGCAACACTGAGCACCAGGCATGAACCCACTCTGGACAGAAATACAATCCAGTACTGGCCATATTAGCACACAGGCCAATACTCACTTGCACTATGCAAAGATATAGCTGCCAATTATTAGCATGCACATCTTGTGAAGGCAACTCTGGAGTGGAGTACCCAAAAAAAACTTTCACGGACACATTAGAATCTAGTCGTCTCAACCTGATGCACTCACAGATGTGCTAAAAACACTGCAGCATAATGACCCTGTATTTGATATACAGGGTGGTCCGGATCTAATTATGCAACTTTTAATACAATGCAGGAAAACAATACAAGACAAAAGAATCATTCAAAATATCTTGTAATAAATGAAAATGGACTTACATTGAATTAATTCACTGATTTCGCTGCCATCCATCAGCAACAAATATATATATTTTTTTGTGAATTGCCTATATATAAACTTAAGTTATAGAGTATTAAAAATTGCATCATTAGATCTGGACCACCGTATATATTGTCTGAAGCAACAGAAAACGTGCTTACTTAACTCAGGTTTATGTCACTCATGAATCTCAAATGAATCAGTTAATCTAGATACAGGAAATTGATTACTTTTTAAATTATATGCGCTCACTGTGAAATACGCAAACATAACATTTTATGACCCACAGAAACCAGTCCAGAAATCTGGGATGCTGAAGCCTAACCCAGCAGCATCAGGCTAAAGGCTGGATGTGACATCACAGGGGAAACTCATGCCAACATCCAAAAGGGATCAACTTTGAACTACCAACTAAGCAAACAGAAATCTCTTTTGGATGGAAACAGAAAGTGTTGGGAGTGCCCTGTGAGAATGCACAGGATCAACCTATATATTATAACCATATATGGTGCTCAAACTCAGAACCCTAGGTCCATGAAGCATCAGTGTTAACCACTGAACCACCCTGTTACCCAGAAGCTCCAGTTTGAGCAAGTGTGGCTGTCTTTGTCAAGAACATGCACCCTTAATGTAATCTACTGTCTACTTGGTTCAGCCCCCTACGTCCGAGGATTCCGAATAAAACAGCACCTTATAATGAAGTCTAGAAACGTAACGTTACTACGTAATGAAAAGCAAATTGGAACACTGCGTTCGTTTAAGTTTTTAATACTGTAATTCTCATACTACATTTATTTGATATAAAACACAACATGAGGCAATTAAATAAATACTGGAGGTATCCAGCAAATACTACCACTGAATAGCTAGGAATTCAGAAAATGAATGAATGAATGGTACTGAACAAGGCTATCCAGTACGAATTGTCATTAGTTGTACGTATAAACAGGCAATTACTAAGAAAATACAAAAATAGATATATTGATAAATGTAAATAAAAAAACATTCGCAAATTACATGGGCTCATGCACTATCATATGAATGTCTCCATCATCATTATTAATAAAACGGCGTCTTGCAGCACTAAACGATTCTTGCATGGGAGGACACCATTAACTTGTCTCATTGACACATCATCAAAAGAGACAGGAAGCCAGACGGACCTCGGTTGCCTTTAATACTTGAATGTCATAAGTCGCATAACTATATGAGCTGCCAATCGCATTTCACTAATCCACAGCCTCGGTCATTTTATCTTGGTGTAGCAGTAATTTAGAAAACCTTACTGACATTACGTACCCCCTTGTTTCTTCACACTGCCGTTGCTATTTACTTGAGAAGAAACGCTGGGTTTCTTTCCTTTCCTCATGTTCCAATTTCTCAATGAATTGCTGCCTCTCTGTCGTTTCTCATTGCAAGTTTTAAACGATTACCCGTACACGAGTCATGAACCCACTGTTTTACAAGTATTATATGTATTACTGAAACCGCAGACAACCTTCACTTCTGCGTTCAGCTGTTACCCCTTACGTTATGCGTTTCAGACTCAACCTAATATTTCCTTATGTGGGTTGAGTCTAGAACGTTAGCCGTCGTTTCTTCTAATTTGATTGGCTATCAGTAGCCAAGAGCTCTTGATTCCGCGTTTGATTGGTGAAAACGTCTTTCATTCATGTCATTTGGCCAAGCTCCTTTGCCTTTCTCGGTTGGAATTATCCAGGATCACCTCATGTTTTCCTTAAATATACATCTAACAAAACACGTATGAATTAAATGTTATTATTGCCAATATCATTTTCTTTTGGTTTTGAATTGCCGGATTTTTTTTTCGTGCGAAAATTACATATTCTCCAGATCGAGTGTATTGATCGGCTCTGTCGCCACGTATGTTCAGGACTCTGGCAGTCTTGATAGCTCTCAGTGCCTGGGTTTTACATCTTAGACGGTGCATTTTTTCTCAAACAATCTAACAGACAACTACGTCTGGTCAGTGGCACCTCTGAATTGGGAGAGGTGTGTGAGTATGTTTTTTCTGTACATCGGCATCATCAGAGTTGAAATTGAAATAAGTGAGTTAAATGAAAGGATGCATGGATAGTCTCAGTAATTGATCTGTTACCTCAAATGAAGATTGTTGAATATACAGTAGAATATAATTATGCAACGCTACCCAGTTTCTTATACTAAGGAATCATTCTAGTGCCTGAGGATTCTATTCATCTGCTATATCCTGACTCTATGGATATAAACTTTACTCAAACTAAGTGTGGTTTATAGTTTTTAGTTTATTTTTTTTAAGTGTGGCAAGTTTTAGTTTAAAATTCACAAAAAATACAATAAAAGAAGCATGAAGTAATGAGGTGTGGATGCAAAGCACATTGTTTTTATTTGAAGCACTGGATAAGCACTTGCAAGGCAAGGAGCAATATTGAACAGGGCACCAGTCTAATTGTAGGTTAAACCTATGCACACAAACACATCTTTGCAGAGCTGGATTAGAATCTCCAAATAATCTAACATGCACCTGTTTATAATATGTAAATTCAGATGGAGCACCCAGAGAAAGCCATGCAGATACAGATGTAATATATAGACTGTGCAGGCCATGTCTGGACCTGGGATTATTACCCTGCAGCAGTGCTAACAACTGAATCACCTGCCTTCTGAGTAATAACATAAGTTTTGTTACTAGATGGTTTATGGCATCTATTTAAAATATGGATTATGCTACTAATTTTGGACAGGTAAATTGAATGTTTTTTATATGTATTCAGCTTAACCAACATTGACTTTAAAGGTGTCTGCATGCTGTCCAGCCAAAGGATAGCATGACAGAACAGCTTATCCAGTGTGTCATATTAGGTGGTGGGTATACTTTGATGGCATGACTGACCAATGTTAATACAACATTTTCAGACTCACTCTGGCACATGTTGGATCTCCTCTCTTCTTGACTGTACTTACCCTTGACCTGGACATCTCATCCTAAATAAGCAAGAAAGACTCCCAACTAACATGAGGAATCAATAACCACTAGCAGTTATTTAAGTGTAGGTTAAAAATTATGAGACATATGACTTGAAAGCAAAGAGAGTGCAAATTGATTTGAATAAGTGGTTATTATTTAAGTGAAAAAGTCATACCAAAGACAGACACGAACTATTAACCAAGCAAGGAAAACATACTAGCAAAAATTATATCAAATAAAGTCCAAAAATTGACAACAATAGAAACTTTTAAGCAATGCAGATCAACAACATTTGTAAAATGTAATGTAGTTGTATGAAAACAAATAATGGATTAAAATAACATTTTGTGCAGATATTTTTTAACTAGAGATGCAATGTAATATGGTAGTTAGTGCTTCCACCTCAGAAATCCTACACCTGAGGTTCAAATCTCACATCGGGTTGCTGTCTCCCCAAGATTATCTAGTAATCTCTATACTGCAAAATTTATGGCAGTGACGTTGTGCCAGATATTTAGGCTTCTAGCATTTCACAGTGCTAATAACTATGCCAGTTTGGTTTGTGGAATTTATCTGAGTTATCATGTCTATGGACTTACATCCTCTCACATACACATACACACAAAAATCAGAGAAAGACATCACTACAAAATTAGTCACATCATGTTCAGGGATGCCTAAAACAAATGAATTAATTAAAAACTAGAACTCAAAATTTAAACCCTGTCATATACATTATATATTGCATTTAAAAAATATAAAACAATGTACCAAGGGAAAGTAAAAGTGAATTTGTGTTTTAGATGTAATTTTAATAATTAACCATTTCATTAACATGAAAACTCTTCTGTCTGTGAGATTGTGTATTAATAAAGGTATTTGATTAATACAATTAAGCAAAAGTCACATTGACATTGAAACAACTGAGAGCAATGTAGAACAGGGGTGTTCAGATAGATTTGTTTACTCAGTTATGTTGACCACTTTTATAAGTTGCTTTGGATAAAAGCATCTTCCAAGCAAATAAATGTAAAAGTAAATATGACCTGAGGCCAGATTGTTAGAGCAAATACTCTTTGTGTCAGACTTGACTATAAACCCTGCCCCCCAACCGATACACACACACACAGACACGCACACACACACACACACACACACACATACAGACGCTTTAACTGCCAGACACCGCCATTCACTCATGAAGGCAATGGTGTCTGATCACCTGCCATTTGTCCTAAATTCCACTTGCATTTGAAGGGGACTCCCGCTTCTGACCTTAGAATCAAAAGAATCTAACTTGGAATTATTATTTACTTATTTCATTGTGAATTGTAAGTCTCATACTCTCACATCAAAGTGACAAATGTGGAGTGAATTATTTTATTTCAGTATGACTTCTCTTTGATGCCTCACGTGACTTGTTAACATGAATTCAGCACCTTTCTCTTTTACACTCTGCATGTTCCAGATTTCATAGATGTCCTGATAATTATAGATTCTCCATAATTTTAATATAACTCAAAACAATGTGTTGGAGGGTGGCTTGGGGTCAGAGAAGTCTTGTATGTACAGTAGAGCTACATTTGGCCTGCAGACTAGCAGATGATCCTGAATGTGGTGGTCAGGACTCAGTTTCCCTAGTGCAAATCATGTCAAAAAGAATGTTTTATAGTGGTCATGCTCTTACGTTCCAGCCCGAGATAAAATATTTTATTCCTAGAGTATTCATCATTATTTTTATTGTGTTTAGAGAGACATGGCAACAACATGATAAGCTGGGTCCTCCAGGTTACCCTGTCCTCAGGAAGATCTTCAAACTTAGCTTGGGAAATGTTAAGATGCTTCCATGTCATCTGACAGAAATAACTCTTCCAACATGTCCTGAGTCTGCTCCTGAATCTTCCCCCAGTAGGCTGTGCCTTGTATATCTGTCAGGGAAGCCTATGCACAAACTACCTCAATGGACTTCCCTAAACTGATGGAAGCAGCAGCAGGTCCTCCCACATTGCTAAGCTCCACATCCTATTACAGATAGTGAGCTCAGCAACTTGCACAAGAACCTCATTTTGGGTGCTTGTATTTATTAAAATCATATAGTACCTTGCACACAACAAAGAAGATGTGAACCACATGAACACATCACAGTAGTGTATGTTTTAACAGAGTATCTCTCTATTATAAAAAAAAATGAGACATGATCTTTTGAAGTGAGATCTTTTGAAGAGAGACAGAGAGACACTTTCACGTCCCGTGAGGTTAAGTCATGTCATACTTACAACCTTTGGAAGCAATCCCTTGATACACATGCGGAGCAGGTTAGAGATAATGGAAATAGGAAAATTCGAAAGTCTCAAAAAAAGAAGAGTAAAGATCACATTAGCGCAAACAAATAGCAAATATTACCTGGTGAAATAGCAGAACAGCGAAAAGAGATAGAATAGTGTTTGAGGATGTCTGGGGGAGAAGAGAGACAAAATGCAGATGACACGGCACAGCAGCAGCAGCAAGCCAGTGCAGCTGATCGAGCAAAGAGGAGGTAAAGCAAAAGCTGCATTTGTTTCCCATTGTGTCACCGTCTAAGAGGGGGTTTCGGAAGAGGAGCCACGTCTCCTTGGGATGCGTTCTGCCCCTCTCTTCACAACGGTGCGTAGCGCTGGTGGGAGGGGGGTAGGCGAGCGAAGTGCAGATCATGCAGCACGGCAGCAGCAGCAAGCCAGTGCAGCTGATCGAGCAAAGAGGAGGTAAAGCAAAAGCTGCATTTGTTTCCCATTATATCACCGTTTAAGAAGGGGTTTTGGAGGAGTGGGCACGTTTCCTTGGGGTGCGTTCAGCCACCCTCTTCACAACGGCACGTAGCGTTAGTGGGGGGGGAGGGGTTGACGGGCAAAGCAAGCAGGGGGCAAAGCCTCCTAGTTTTACAAAAGAATGAAGAATACTATAAAGTGATAACATATCGTAGCATACTCAAACTAGGTAAGTTTAAATATTAGGCAAATACATCACCTGTAAACCGTGAGGATAAGTCAATAATTTTCTGCACTTTTGTGATCATTTTATTTAAGTTGGATTGTACAGGTTTGCTCGCATACATCTGGAAACATGGTATGTAAAGGTCCAAACTTCCATCCATCCATCCATTTTCCAACCCGCTGAATCCGAACACAGGGTCACGGGGGTCTGCTGGAGCCAATCCCAGCCAACACAGGGCACAAGGCAGGAACCAATCCCGGGCAGGGTGCCAACCCACTGCAGGACACACACAAACACACCCACACACCAAGCACACACTAGGGCCAATTTAGAATCGCTAATTAATCAATTTCTTTTGTCATTTTCTAGTAGTAAGCATCGCCTTTTCACACTTCATTTGTACCAAAGAAAAGCAGCGAGCAGTGAGCCAAATTTTATGAGGAAATAATTACACCAAGGGTTGAAATCCATAGAAGGCTTCCTGCACAATATGGTGTTTTAGAGACTGAGAGACACTTTCACCTCCCGTGAGACAGTCAAGTCACGTCATACTCACAACCTTTGGAAGCAATCCTGTGATACACATGCAGAGCAGGTTAGAGTGCATATGAATGCATTGGGAAATTCAAAAATGATTGGACAAATATTAAGCATGAAGAAGGAGTGAGACACCCATTTGTGTCCACTACTGATGACAACATTGAGCAAGTCCATACCATGATGCTGATGAAACAACAAGGATTTTTCCCCTGGCACTGCTTCAGCCCATAAAATGCAGATAATTGCTTGCTCCTCTTCTTTGGTGCAAATGGACAGCAGAGCAGCAATGCTTAATCCTAGAAAACACCAAGAGAACCTGAATGACCAAGGTTGAAATTTTTCCAGCGTGATTACACATATGTTTCCATATATGTGTGGGAAAATCTGTACAGCATAACTATACCAAAGTATCACATAAGTGCATATACTTATTGACTTACCCTCATATAAAATTGATCATTTTACAATATCACTTCTTTAATGCAACAGAAATGAAGTGATGCTTCACTTTGTATCTGTGTGATTAGACATATCAGCTGTTTACCCATGTATTTATTTAAACATTATGCTGTGTTGAAGAACTTTCTTGTGTTTTAAAAGATGATAATTAAATGCAATATTCTCTGCATTTGTTATTCGTCATATGCTAGAATAATTATTTGGATATTTGAAGAGTATAATTCTTCTCTTTTCTATTTGCATTTTCCGCATAAGCAGAGAAGTGAATAGAAGAAGAATTCAGGGTTATAAGGGAGCTACTGAAAGGGTTTGAAATACAGAGGGTTTACTAAATTTGAATTGAAGTAAAAGAATGATGGAGTATGCGAATGAAACATCTAAGTTTAACAACAGATTGAAAAATATAAAAAAAGAAACTTTAATGCAGGTCTCAGGGGATTATAGTAAATGTGAATCAAGCATAACAGATGTTAAACAAATGGAACAGGTGACAAAGATCAGGTGCTCAATCGGGGAAATGAAAGAGAATAAAAAAGTGAGGCTAGATCAAGAAAGTTATCATATCTGTAAACATAAGTGTTAGAAATAAAAACTGTGAGTTTGGTTGCTCAAGTTTGCTTTTTTACTTCTTATGTAAAACTTATGTTTTTAACTAACCTGAAAAAACAGTGAAAAAACATAAGCTCTTCACCGAGTAGAATCACAGATGCTTGTGGTAACCAATGCACATGGCCACAGTAGTGTCACACAAACATAACAGTAATATTAATAAAAATATAAATTTAATGTAAAGCTTTAGAAAAATGTGAATGAGCAGGACTCTGGGCTGAAACAAAGCAACAGCTACGAATGAATACAAATTTAACAAAATGGAGAAAAGTTTGGATACACTCAACAGTAATCAGTTTTGATATCAACATTTACGAATGTTAGCTGGAATGGTACACGCCAAATTAGGAATATTCAACAGTTTTAGCTTTCAAAGAAAAAACAAAGGGAATTTCAGTATTGAATGGTCAATGAGGTGTTAGAATGTGAACAAGCAGTGCTTAAAGTAGGCTTGTACTTGCTGCTATACAGTAGTGTCACCTCTTCCAATTTCAATTATAAGTCCCAGCACATTTTCTCAGCATGTCTTCGGGTGCGGCACTCTCCCAACCTACAAAAGAAGTGAGAAAAGTGTTATATAAATGTAAAGAATTCTTATTATTAAAGTCTTTGATTGAATATCACTGAATTGCCATGAAATGATTACTGCGAGTAATTTGGTTCCACTTCAAGCTTGGTGAGAGAATGAGGAGTTAAATATAAAGGCTAATGTAATACAAAATGAAAAACACAAAAATACAAGTGGAAAAGAGAAGGAAACAAGGAAGCTGTGACAGCAGTGTGCCTAGGGACTAATACGCTGAACTGTAAACCACAGGAACACTGCTTCAGTGGCCACAACTAACTCTCTTAACATGATAGCATTCCAATTGTACAAATAAGGAAACTAAACTTATAGTATGTCTTTTGTAAGTCAATTTAGATGAAAGTATGAGTTACGTAACTTTAAGTAAATAATATAACCCACAAAGGAATGTCACTAGCATGGTAGTGCAGCAGATATCCTTTTCTAATTACAGTACTAGGAATCTGGTACAGTTTTTGGCTGGGATGCCCACTGTGTGGAGCTGGAATCCTCTCCCAATGTTTTCATAGCTTTCATATACATTTGGGAATCTCAGAATTCTCTTTTTTTTAGGAATCATATTTGTATGTAATTTTCCAGACTTCAGTATATTTTTCTCATACAATTCTTTGACCTTTTTCCATATTTGTGAATACAAAGATGCCAATTATTTAGTTATTTTTGTTATTGTTTAGTGGTATGGCTTGATATAAATTATCTTTTTTTTCTGTGATGCATTTTTGTTTTGCATTTTTGTTTTGTTACAGGTGTTGCCATTTTATACATGAATATGACTGCAGGTTGCTAGTGTCATACACATGAATTTCGGGAACAGTCTAAGGGATTATATGATTGTAATTCTCCTCCAGGACATGAGGTGGAGCTATAAAATAATATTCTCTCTTCTCCTCTCCCCTCTGCAGAAAGGAAGATTTACACAATTCCACTTCTGCAGTCAGCCCACCTGGACCCACCTCTTCCTCCCAGAATGCCTCAGAACTGGCAACGACAGCATCTTGGACAGTCCAGTTAGAAATCTAAGAAAGAATGTTTTTTTTTTTTGTCTTTTGTGTCTGACAGTATACAGGGTTGGCCTTCAAGGTGCCCTAAAACACTTTCTTTGTGCTTTGTCTCGTTACACTAGGGAACAGTACCCAGAAGTCACACTGAGTGACATCATCAGAGCGATGACATTTAAGTCGGCTGCTTAGTACATTCACCTACTCCAAGTACTTCTTATACGAATTAAACTTTCAGGTTTCAAAATAACAGCTACAAACTTACAGATCTTTCCCAACTTTAACTTTTGTCTTTGCTTTGGGGTTAGATGTTAATTCTTAGGTTTTGTCTACACTGGTTTCTTGACAGATGAATCATCTCCTAATCCATTTTCAATTTCACCAACATGATCTGCAGTTTTTCACCTCTTCACAATACAAATTTTGGATGTTTTTTAAATTGATTGCACCATTATTGTTATTTTTGTTTTATTGTTATTGTAAAACATCACTATTTCACCAAATTTTTTAGGCTTCACTTTTTTCTGCTTAATTGTTATGGCTGTGATACCCATTGATGGTCATGAGACTCATCCTCTGAATCTATTATACAGTATAATGTGATATATATATATGTGTGTATGTATATATATATATTGTGTGCTGGCTTCTGACTAGTGCCTAATCTTTGGATTCATCACTTAAAAAATAACAATTTCAGGAGAGTTCAGTTAGGAAAATGACAAGACTGTATGAGGCCTTGAATTGTGAGTAATAAATTTGGGATTTTGTTTCAAACTCTGCTGATGTATTGTTCGTGTTACGTTTTAGTTAGCAAGCCAGACTATTACTGTTACCATACTATTCTTAGTGTCTTTCTTTTCCCAGTCAATTTTCACTAAATTTATTCTTTAGGCAAACCAGTTTCCACCTTACTCATAATAGTGGGTAGTCCAGTTTCTCTTAACCTTAAAATGAATGATATTGGGTTCATGGGAAACTTGAAATTGTACTGATTTGATTGTAAGCATATATATGAGAGTGCCTTGGAATGGGCTTGTATTTTATTCATCCAGGTTTGGTGCATGATTTGTATCCATTTCCACAACTGATTTTAGAAAAGATATCAAAAGACCCATTTAGCTAAGAGGACTGCTGAAGAAAGAGTGGCATGCAATACAACAGGGATAAAATCCAACTGAGCACTTGGAGGGAAAGTGGGGATTTGAGCACTGGCAGTGACATCACAATGTATTTATGCTCATCTAGGTTAAATGACACTACCAGAGTAGGGTAAACTCTGTAAGTATACTAGTTATCCTAGAAGAGCATTAGGTAAGACCACCAGTAGTGAAAAGAGAGAGAGGGAGAAAGACAGACAACAATCACCTAGGATACTAAAAGGCAGCCAATCCAGCATGTGGCAAGAATGACAGAGGGAAGATGGATTACCTCCTGGCCGATAGAGGACAGCACATGATCCCAACCTGAGAGGGAATTTTGTTTTCATTTTAAAGGTGTGTGTCCAAGTCAACTGCTCAGAGGCAATTTTTGTACCTCATTCCTATTAGGAGGTGGAACAAGGTCCCTAAGTACAAAATGTTAAATACAGTTTGCTGTTTAAGTTAGGCACACTAGAACGGTAGTTCTTTACCTTTCTGGTCTTGGGACCCAGTTTTATTTATTTTTGTTTAGTGATGACCCTTTATTAGCAGTAATCCTAATATAAACTAGCCAACATTTTCACCGAAGTGGCGCACATTAACAGTAAATACATCCATCATTATCCAACCCACCATATCCTAACTACAGGGTCATGGGGGTCTGCTGGTGTCAATCCCAGCCAACACAGGGCACAAGGCAGGAAACAATCCCCGGGCAGGGCACCAGAACACCACAGGGCCAGTAAATACATATTCAACATTTAAATACCATGTGCGTAATAGATGAAATACACATGGTGCTCATCTAAAGTAATAATGGGACAAGTGTTTAATACTGAATCAAATTTAGTGTCTATTTTTTTAATAGGTACTGTGACCTGGGCTTATTTAATTTTCACAGGTTTGTCAAAATCAGTGGAAAGAGAAGACAGGAGATGTTTTAAGTTTGCTGGTGGCTGATTTTGTTTAAAATTTCAGTGTATATTTATTGCACAAGGCAAGATGAGCTGTTCTGTAATTGTGTGCATCTTGCTATATTTGGCAATTCAATATACAACGATGCAATACCCCCATTGCCTGCTGGCTTGTTGTACAAACATGTTAAAATGTTGTTTGTGAAGCCACAAAAATGTTCATTTTTTCATTTAAATTCAAGTAATTTGCTAAGGCAAGAAGCATGTTTTGTTCCAAATGTCTTTATAGCTGGAGGCTTCATGATTTTGTTTGGTAGTAATACACCATAGATAACTCACAGAGGCCATTACTTGCCATGCTTCATTGGAGAAAATCTATACTTCAGAAAATGCGGGTTGTATATTCTTTTAACATTACTTCTTGGTTCAGGTTTTTGGAGCGAGTCTTGTGAGGTTGATATGGATAAGGAGTTTATAATAGGTGATGCTAGGGGACATTTGAGGAACATATCCATGTTCCTTGGCCTTCTTAATGAAGAGTGCAATGTATAACAGGTTGTCATTTGCTCATTTCTGCTCATCATCAGAAATTTCAGTTCCCTAGTATGCAGGAGCAAAATATCTAATTGACTAGGTGCAGAACTGAAATTTCAATCAGTTGCCCCCTAAAACATTAGAAATAGGTGATTCATTTAATTTATTTATTTAACTTGAGCTGAGTACCCATCTAGGGCATCTAGCGACTTACATCAGGGTCACTACCAACAAGCTGGGAAACGCTGTACTAAAAAATGACTTAGAAATCTGGAAGTGTGCTCATGCAGCTAAGGCTTTGAATGTTAAACACCAATGTTGTATGTTCAGTCCAAGCCACCTAACCTGTTTGTACTTCAATTGTATAATACACATTAAACAAGTTTGCTACATAATTGTATAATACAAATTAAACAACATTGCTACATCTAAGTCGAAAGGCGTTATTAAAAGTAATTGTTATAGCATGTTAGTCTCGCATTGCCCAAGCACCTGGATTGAATTTAAGCCAAAGGGCCTTCTGTGCAGAGTTTGGATGTTCCATACATTTTTGAGTGGTTTTCTGCACTATACCATGGGCGTCCACACAAAGTTTAAATACATGGTGTCAAATTCACTGAAATCTTTATACTTCTTAAATGAATGTGCAGCCCTGATCACCTTTAGCAGGATACAAAAACTGAGTCATTAGGACTATGTTAATTTTACAGGTTTAAACAGGCTGTTATCACTGTCACCCAGGGAGTGTCTTGGGAACCAGCAGTGCTTGAACTTGACACAGGATGTTCTACAAGGCTTATGTGCTCATGGAGCTTTATGTTTCTCTAAAGTTCAATTCATTTTTAGTTTTTGTTTTTCTCTCCTCTTTTCACCTGAGCATAATTAAGCATTTTAATCATATTTTATGTTACTTTTCCATGTTGTCATTTTGTCAATATTAATTCTATTTTGCTTTTTTAATGCTGACTCACAGTCTTTGTTCTATTTAGCATTTTACAATCTGCACAGTGAGCTAACCTACTGTGAAGAGCATTTCACAAAAATATCTGCCTGTGGACTTCTATTCCTGGACCACCACAATCATAATTAAAAGTGACAGCATTCCAGGCCCTAGGCTAACAGTACGGATTAATGATTAACAGTGTACTAAAAACTGAAACTATGTGTAAAAACCATAATCATTTGAGTATGAAGAATGAAAAGAATCATTTTAAAAAGCGATTCCTGTCAATATGAATTTATGCACTCTTTTCATTTAGTAAACACATTTTAATTTGATAAAAAAAACTGCACCATCAACAGCTTTCCTATGTTGCTTTGTGGTGATGTCAAAGAATATTCTCAGTCCTCTTCAGGGTCACAGGGAGACATATTTTGAATCATCAACTATCATAACACACATCTTTGAACGTGGGAAAAAAACTGCAGTATCTGTAAGAAAATCGAAACAGACAAAAAAAGGACATGTACACAATACACAGGAAGCAATCCAGCACAGGATCTGTAAGGCAGCAGCACTAACCACTGCTCCACCAAGCTGTCCATGAAGTTGCACTGCAACATTTTTAATACAAATATGTAGGCATCTCCCTCTCTGACTAAAGCACAAATAAAGAGGGTGTCACGATCGAATTGCCTAAGACTGTTGCAAAGGGTGGGCAGATCATTTAAAACAATAACATTTTCCTGAAGAAAATTTGACTTTTCATTATAACTTTTAACCATACCCCATTTCTCAGATTCTAAATATTGTCATTTTCTTCCTGACAAGCACGGTTTAAACAAGTTGTGTTAATGCAAAGAACAGTTTAATTCATTAAAAACATCAACCAAGTAATGTAGTTAGATATTTAAAACTTAAAGACCTTTTTAAATTAGCTAACAATTAGAACAGGGGTTTTGAACATTAGGTTTGACTCAAAGGCTGCAGGTTTTCATCACAATTTCCTCTTTTAGTTGGACTCCTCAAATAGTTATCCAAGCTGTTATATTCCAGTTACTGAACTAGACATATAAAATTATTACTGGATAAAGCTACCATTTTTGTGTGTTGGAAATCCTTTTAATCTTGCTGTTTAATATTGTATTCTTGTTTGTAATGTTCAGGGTATTTAAATCATTATTTGTTAATAAGTACACAAGTGGATAACACTGAAGTTGAGTTTGGTGTCATTTACACCTGTGTCTTCTTCTCAGTTCATTAATTCAAAGCAGTTAGTTATTCAGTTGGCAGCATTCAGGTACAATTAAGAGAGCAAAATCACACCAGAGGGTGAATTGAAAAGAAAATGACATAAACAGAGTTAAACATTTAAAGTGATGACAAAAAATGCATTTCATAAGGTAAATGTCAATCCCTAAAGCTACTGCACTTTTCTGAATGCAAAATGTGAGCAGGAAAAGAGTCACCCAATTAAACAGTAGAATCAATTAGAGACAGCACGACTGATTGTGTGGCTGGGATGAAAACCTGCAGCCACAGAGACTGAATTTTAAAGCCCCTGAATTATAAGACAACTAAATAGAATACATAAAGACATTTTGAGAATAGTTTAAGGTTAATTACCCTCAATAGCGGAGGTTGGGTCCCTAACTGAAAAAAAGCATAGGCGAACAGAACCCTTCCTAACACTCCCATATTTAGCATTTTCACATGTTTAATGTTTTTTGAATGCTATTGTTGACTGAAGAAGCGCGAGTCATTTAATGCCATGTTCACACAGTAAAGTGACTCTCCTGATTTCCTCCATCCTGATTTTTTTTTTTTTTTGTTACTGATCCAAATCTGCCTACCCTGAATGTGTCCCACATGCATAAAATCATTAAAACAGTTTTGTCAGACAGAGGCAAATTAAAAGATGCTGGTTGCTTGCGTACTTCACATAATTCAGCGCAGAACACGTGCAAATTCATCAGCTTGTGATGGCAAGGAAGGACTGGCGAGAGTGATATAGACATTTTGGAGGCAAAACAGGTGTAGCTAGAGCAGTATAAATACTTTCTAAAGAATTTTGATTCTGTGACGTTTTTTTACTAATCACACTAATAAAATTTGTCATACATGAGCAAAAAAAAAAAAGAAAGAAAAAGAAAATTTGAGGTGCTGTTTGAATGTATCCTTCTTTGGTTTTAGTTATTAAATGTAAGGTTGTACGCTGGTTTACAACAATGTTCCTCTCAACAGCACGTCAGTGTCCATGACAAGGAATAATAATCAAAACAACAAAAATAAAAAAAATAATTCAACAGATTAAACAGACCCGATAAAACTGGATGATAATTATGAATCCTAAAAATAACTGCAGTGAAAATATATAGAAACATCCCTGAAAACAGCGAACTCAGACTCACCAACGACAGCTGTTGAGCCTAAAAATGTAAAAAATAGATTTTTTTTGCAAAAGTTAAATATAGTTTTGAAGGTATGGTGAGGGGCTCCTATAGTTCTGAAAGCCCCCCAACCTCCAGTCTGGCATCCACTATGGTAGTGAAAGGCAACATTTTTCGAGTTGCGGCGCACTATAGTCCAAAACCTTTTCTTTCGTGGCGCACCTGAGGGACTGCCCATAAATAAAGTCATGACGACACAATCTATGGACGATCGCCAATAAAAACAGTTAATTTTACAAGTTTGAAAGACATTTTATTAATAAAGGAATCAAAGGATAAATCTTAAATTTAATTAATATGAACGTTGAGATTGTTTTTCAGCACATATGAGATTGATGCGAGGATCAATTTTCGAAAGACAGACGCGCATTTCCTTGTCGATCATTTGAAGTCTCTCGCGTTTCTTAGACTTCATTTCCTTAAGTGTTCCTTTATCTGTTTTATCAACATAAACTTTTTTTTTTTAAAACATTATCTTTTTAATCAACCAAAAGTTCAAAAACACTAGCAATTTAAAATATTTTACAAAAGTTTTCGCGGCGCCCTTAAAAAATTCCATTGCCAGACAATGCATTATGCCAATGACCCTCATCAGTAATTAAGTAGGAAGACCAAAACCATACAGGCAAACTTACATAAGAACAATTGATGTATCTGAATAACTAAATCAAATTTCAACCTACTTTCTGAATGTAAAGGAAAAATTACAAATCAAAGTATTTACAACACTTTTAATTGTTAAATTAGCTCATTTTGGGAAAAAAACAAGAAAAAAAGGGAAACTGAATGAGTTCTCAAAAAATGAAAAACAACAAGTCAGTATAGAATGATCCATTCAGTACTTCCATGTAAATTTCACTTTAGTGATAACTGCAGGGAATCAGTCAATGGAATATTTTACAATGCAATACAACTGATTGTATTGTGTAATAATATACAATCAAGCACATTATCTGATATAATATGTATTATGTACACAAATAAATGTAGATTAA
The DNA here is from genome assembly GCF_016835505.1 of Polypterus senegalus. Taxonomy (NCBI): domain Eukaryota; kingdom Metazoa; phylum Chordata; class Cladistia; order Polypteriformes; family Polypteridae; genus Polypterus; species Polypterus senegalus. Next base: position 30,918,805 of record NC_053168.1, on the reverse strand, counting down.
AATGAGCAGGAAAATTAATTAAGCTATCAAATTCAATAGTGTTTATTTTAAAAACTAAATACATTGGGTCAAATGAAGTAAACAAGTGTTATGGACTGACAGCTTGGTACAGGGGTGGCTTAATCACTGTGTCCACATCGACCTTTACATCTCTTTTGTGTTGTTTGTGTGTGTGTTTGTGTGTTCTTTTCGTTCTCTTCATCATCCAGCCAGGGACATGCCTACAGGGGTGCAAAGCAACCCCCTTCAGAATTAAGGCAATGTCCAAAGGTTTTTGTTTTTTATTTATGTTAATTGCCAATTTTCAATAATTTTAGCCTCTCCCCTGCCAATGCCCTTAGTTCAACAGTGAATAAACCAAGCTGGTCTAAGCTTTAAGGTTCCCACCCCTGAATGGCTTATTTCTTGCCCAACCAGTTGTTTCCAGGCTCACCCACTTTGCAGTTTCTGGCTTCGGCACTGCATCTAGCTCTGGTAGGGCAAACAAGCTGTCAGCTCCCTTCACTTACAAATTTCTTTTGAGTTTGTGAATGTGCTTGTGCACATGCTCATGCTTGTGTGTGCCTCTGTGTGGTGGTACATGTACATTTTAATACATTATGTATCTAAAAAACTTCTCATGCAAATATTTTGCAATTCAATAGACCTGGTCCCATGAAATTAAACAATTTAACTGTAGTTATCATTAGACATAGGCCAAGCCATTATAGAGGATATTGAGATAAGTACTGGACAAAACTTGTTTGAAAAATATAGGTCAAAATAAACATACAGAAACCATGCTAAAATGAACTTTTCTTCACATTTTGAACATTGTAGAATCAGAATCTTAACTCAAAAATGAATTTTTGAACCCATCACCAAACTTCCATCCATCCATTCATTATCCAACTCGCTATATCCTAACTACAAGGTCACAGGAGTCTGCTGGAGCCAATCCCAGCCAACACAGGGCACAAGGCAGGAAATAAACCCCAGGCAGGGTGCCAGCCCACTGAAGGGCGCACACACTCACACACACACCAAGCACAATTTAGAATCGCCAATGCACCTAACCTGCATGTCTTTGGACTGTGGCAGGAAACCAGAGTACCCGGAGGACATGCAAACTCCACTAATGGAGGGCCCGGGAAGTGAACCTGGGTGTCCTAACTGCGAGGCAGCAGCGCTAACACTACGCCACCATGCCGCCCTTACCAAACTTCAATGTAAACAAAAATAATATTTACATGGAAGTAAAAAGACAATCCCTTAAAATTGTAGAAATACCAAAAACTGGATTGAAGCAGTTTAAACATAATCAAAAAACCTAAACCAAAAAATCAGATGTTATCTAGAATAACAAGGCCCAGTGTTTGCACAGTGCTTAGAAGCATATGACTTTTGCAGTGCTTTTCAGTCATAGCTTTCATTTATATAATCCAAGAGCGTCAGAGGCAGTCTGTAAGGCGCTCCCATGAAGGCCTGTCACCTAATGGGACTTACACAATGACTCACTCCAACTGGTCCATGAATTGCTCTGTTTGATTTTGGGAGGGCTTGTGTGCATGAGGGCTGGCAACCAATGAATGCTCAGCCAGAAGTACAATGCATTTAATGCAGCAAGGAGGAATAAGGAATGCTGGGGCTTTGAACCTCATGTCTATTTTACGTACTGTGACAAATTGAATAAAAGAAAAAAGGAAAGGGCCAAGATTACTGCTGAGCTTGGTGCAGCTGTAAAGCCTTCGTTCAGTACCAGTACAGCGCTGGCTCCATCGGGCAGCATGCTATTGGCTGTCAGAAAAGGGGGAGAGCATGACTGTGCTGGATGCTAAATGTGACATAGCCAGCAAATTTCAGTCATTTAAATTGATATGGTCTGGTGATGCAGCATATGTGATTGGCAAATCTGACATATTACAGGACTGTAAGTCTTGTAATGTGACATCCACCTAATTGAGCTACAAATAAAATTAAGCACAAAAGGAAATTGGTGAGCCCAGGATACACAATTAGACTCCATCTTAAGTGGCTTCAAAAGCCAAAATCAAAAATAAATAGTTTATAGTAGCAAATAAATATGGATTGTAAAGCAAATGTTTTTAAAAATTCAGTACTGTTCACTGACTCATGCTATGATCATGAACAAGTCATTATACCTGCCTATGATTCAATAGTAAATGCTGTAAGTAAACCATTGTACTGTGCAGAATTGATCAAGCTTCTTAATCCCACTCTGTTCAATGCTTGTATGGACTGGGTGTTTGGGCAAGGTCGTGGGGTCCAGCAGCTGTGGGACATCTGTTGGTGAAGAAAGATTCATGGATCTTAACTTTGCTGACGATGCTGTGATCTTCGCAGAGTCAATGGAGGCTCTGATCGGGGCACTCGAGAGAATGAGCGAGGAGTCTGAGTGTCTGGGCTTGTAAGTGTCCTGGATAAAAACCGAGATCCAGGCCTTTAATGACCTCTTGGGCACAGCCATCTGCAGTGTGTCTGTTAGCAGAGATAGTGTCGACCTTGTCGAGAGGTTTACTTACCTTGGCAGTGATATTCATGTCTATGGTGACTCGTCCTATGAAGTCAGTATAAGGATTGGGAGAGCATGGGGGTTCATGAGGTCGCTGGAAAGTGGTGTGTGGCGCTGCCGATATCTATACAAAAGGACAAAGATCCAAGTCTTTAAAGTTCCAGTCCTTCCTGTCTTGCTATATTGTTGTGAGACATGGATGCTTTCCAGTGACCTACGACGAAGACTGGACTACTTTGGTACTGTCTCTCCTTGGGTATCGTTGGTTTGACTTTGTGTTGAATGAGCGGTTGCTCACGGAGTCCCGAATGAGGCACATTGCCTGCATTGTGAGGGAGCATCAGTTACGGCACTACGGCCATTTGGCGCGTTTCCCCGAGGGTGATCCAGCTCATAGGATCCTCATTGTTGGGGACCCGAGTGGCTGGACCAGGCCAAGGGGTCGCCCACGTAACACCTGGCTGCAGCAGATAGAGGGTCATTTCCAGAGGGTGGGACTGGACCGCGTGTCTACCTGGGGGGTTGCCAACCGAGATCCCAAGCTGTTTCATCATGTGGTGGGTGCGGCAACGCATTTTACCAGTGCATACTCCCCAACTTGACTTGACTTGTAATAAAAAGGTTTGAAAATGGATGGATAGATGAACTTGTTAGATAAATATGTTTATTAAATATAAATAAAATACAAAATATTTGTGCCTAAACTTAAAAATGCAGAAAGTCAAATGACCAATTGAGCTATTCCTGACAGTAGGAGGAACTGATTATTTTTTGACAGAATTAATTCATGGATTAGACTAGCATTACTCTATATGTATCAAAAATTGAACTAGCTTGAACATCATGAACACAGGAACAAAAACCTATTTATGTAGGGGTCTCAAGGGTTTTCTTGTTCATTACTTATGTTAAAGGAGTTTTCACTCTTGATTGAGCAATGCAAGCAATGGCATGATGGCAGAAAAATTAACTTTAAAGAATTACATTTTAAACACTTTATTAAACTCTTTCATTGATGTCTTATTTTCATACAGATTTATTACAATTCTAGAATGAACTTTCAAAAGATTTGCCACATTAGGATTATTTAAGGTATACTTATTAGATTTTCTGTGATTGATTACACAGGGGTGGGGAAAAGTAGGTTTGCAGTTGTGAGTATGTGAAACACCAAGAGTTTATTCTTGCATTATTCTTTGTTTATTTATTAATTATTATATTATTTATTTGTCTTCTTATTATTTTTATTAAAGTGTCCTTGAGTGTGGCAATCATTACCTGCATGTCTTTTTCATACAAAAACCTGTAAAACTACTTTTGTCTACCATAGCTAGGGAGTGGAAAGGGTATTGCATACCAGAGTAGGCAAAACATAGCAAGAGTACTTTGGATTTTTCTTGCAATGGTGGTTTTGACAATATTTTAGTTTTCTAAAGCTATTTTTTTATTGCAAGGTAGTGGAGACCTGCAATTTATCCCACACTGTGTGAAAGGCAGGAACCATCTATGTATTACAATCCATTTACTATGCACAATCATCTTCATTATGGATAAAATTTACAATTATCAGTTGTTTCCACGTGCACATTTTGGAGATTTGTTAGACAGCATGGTGGTGCAGTTGTTTGCACTGCTACATCATAACTGAGCGAACAGGGCAATACTTCTCCATGACACTTGAGGGGGGTAGGAATCCTGGACTACTCTAATGGTATCTGAATATGTGAGAGAGGGCGAGAAAGAGAGGTGGTAGACCTAAAGACAGACAGATGGTCTGAATACCACTGATTGAGAAGGGATGAGACCTTAGTCCCTAAACTTAGTCCCTAAAGCAGTGTAAACATTGCCCTTTTAATGATGAAGAATTTTACTAAGCCACTCATAACTTAGCTAGCTGGGTGGCATCACATGGTCCCCAAATGGCAGACAGTCCAGAAGCTACAGTATCTTGAGACATATGGTCCTTCAGTGGCTGCTAAAGGCCGAGAGGTACATCAGGAGCAATTAGGAGAACTTCTATCTGGGTTTTCCTATAATTGAAAAAGAGCTTCCCCAATACCAGAAGTGAATACAAGGTTTGGCTGGACGTGATCCCAGCAGATGAGTTTAAACACATTTAAAGCTGAGAGGTGAATTGTGGAAAAGGCTTATGGCATGAGGCAGGGTCCAGAGTTGCGACAGAAACAGAAAGGAGATAAGAAATGAATTTGGTTGGTGGCCAGGGGCCTCATGTATAAATGGTGCGTACGCACAGAAATGTTGCGTAAGAACTTTTCCACATTCAAATCGCGATGTATAAAACCTACACTTGGCGTAAAGCTATGCACTTTTCCACGGTACCTCATACCTTGTCGTACACAAGTTCTCCGCTCGGTTTTGCAGACTGGCGGCACCCAGCGTCAAAGCAATGTTACTGTTCCTGTGTGGTTACGCCTTATTTTCCTGACGCGGCTTTATAAATACACTGAAACTAACCGCATATTGTTTATTAGTGTAATGCATCTGATTGTAATTAACTTGTAACAATATAATGGTCCAGGGAACAGCCATAGTATTCCAAATACCATAACTGCTTTAGCGTTGTTACTCTCACTGCACCTTCTTCTTCTTCTTTCAGCTGCACCTGTTAGGAGTTGCCACAGCGGATCATCTTTTTCCATATTACTCTCACTGCACCACTCGGAGTATTTATATCACTGTATCTGAGTGGGGAATCACAGCAGCAGCTGATCGGAAAGAGAATTATCGGTATACAGCATTAAGCACATGCTGTCTCGGCCACGACAAAACGTTTCAAAGCCTTTCCTGTACTGACCTCGCAGTTCAGAAACAGTTTCATCCCAAGAACTTTAAACGCACTCAATCAAGTGCTCCTTGTAGAACTGTTAGTACTTATAAGTACAATCACCCCACTGTAAACTTGCACTAGTTATAATATCGCACAACCTGAACCACTTTTTAAAGCGCGTATTTACATATGATGACGGTATCATTTTTAAGATAAAATGCAGCAAAATATGTTTATTATATTTTACAGATAAAACTTTAACTTCATTTAAATAATCTAAATTCTTCACTGGTACTGGCGTGAAGGATAGAATAATTAAACATGTACTATGAAGATATTTCAATGTTCCTTTAACGTTTTGAAGAATCTGCGCTCTAAGATTAAAGATGGCTTAACGTCTATTACAGAGCTGATTGTGTGGCGATCCACCGTGCATAAGATACCATATTGACATTGGACTTTCTCTATTGGACATAGAGCCGCCCCTGAGTATTGCTGCAATAAATAATTTCATCGAAGGTCGCACACAATCATTGCGCCGTGAAACTCATGTTTAACAACGTGCTTTAACTCCTATCATCATAAAAATGATACCACATATACATCTCAGTATTTTAGTTACTCAGAGAGCTGTAATATCACGAATGTAATGGATTCTGTGTCCAGTTGGAGGAAGAGAGCCGGTTTAAGAAGCAAGTAGTGATTGACACACATAGAATACATAGAAGATCACATACAAAACAAAGCATTTAATGTGCTACTTTAATTACGATGTGATTTGAGAAACTGGTTAATTAAACAATTTTAAGATGAAGTTTATGATGTTCTACTTTAATGACAAAATAAACTACGTGATTAAAGTGGAAATGTCGAGATTGAAGTTGACATTTTGTGTTTTTCCCCACTGTGTGCCTTTTTTTCTCTGTACCCTAATAAGCTTTCATATGACACTCAGACAGTGGGCTACAACTCGCCTTTTCATGGAGACTTTGATATGTGACTTTTTTTTATTTCCAGCACTGTGAGACTTTGTGAACGTGAGCTTTCAAGTTTCTCCAACACGCTATGTCACTCGATCAACTTCCTTTTGTTGATTATATCACGGTTTAATTAAACAAACAGTATATTTTTCCTTTGCCTCCACTTGGTATTCGCTGAAATTCTTATATTTTCCCCCGTGCTTCTCCCATTGTCTTTTCACAGAAGGCTGCGCTTAAGGGCGATTTATATTGATTTGCATATTCAAAGAGGCGTAATTCTGGGAGGAGTTAGGGCGTTACATAAATCGCGTGCACGAGCGTTAGTTTTCACGCTGATCGGAATTTATGTAGCGGAAGTACGTGGAAGTTGGAGTACGCACAGATTCCTGCATCTGGATTTTTCTGTGCATAAGCACATTTCGGCTTTTGTGCTTACGCCGGCGTTATACATGAGGCCCCAGGTGATGACTAGGGTGCATAAACTGTTCAGGAAGACCCAGAATATAAGCACAGCTTTTTTGTATTTATTTACTTTAGTGTTTTATATTTTCCATGCTTCACTCCCTTTTATATTTTATACAGCAATATACAAAATTATAGGGCGGCACGGTGGCGCAGTGGGTAGCGCTGCTGCCTTGCAGTTTGGAGACCCGTATTTGCTTCCCAGGTCCTCCCTGCGTGGAGTATGCATGTTCTCACCGTGTCTGTGTGGGTTTCCTCCCACAGTCCAAAGAAATGCAGGTTAGGTGCATTGGCGATCCTAAATTGTCCCTAGTGTGTGCTTGGTGTGTGTGTACGCTCCCTGCAGTGGGCTGGTGCCCTGCCCAGGATTTGTTTCCTGCCTTGTGCCCTGTGTTGGCTTAGATTGGCTCCAGCAGACCCCCGTGACCCTGTAGTTAGGATATAGCGGGTTGGATAATGAATGGATATATATATTTATATGTTTTATGTTTAGCCACTTTCAAATAATTGTAGGTGTAGTGCCCCCCTGCTGTTATACTCTAAGAACATCTAGTCTTTCTCATAGCCTGCTGTTCATTTAAGGTCAAGCTACTGAATGGCACATTGGTGATCTTTGAGCTGCTGTTTATAGTATTATGACTTGGAGGCAGTCCATCTTCTTATCAGTTAGGGTGTGCCAGCAACAGAAAAAGACATTTAATAAAGGTGCTGTGAATTTTTTTTTGTGAAATGCATAGTAAGTGAATATTAAGTGAGTTCAGTTTTCCAAGAAAGAATTATAGCTGCTGTCCTTTTTTAAAAGATTGCTTTAGAGTTTTGCAAGAAATATTCAGGCTGCAGTTAAAGGTCATTCCAAGGTAATTATACTGGTAAATAAAATTCACCTCTTCACTATAAATGACATTTCCTCCATTCAGGAAGTAGTCTTCCTGAAATCCTTTGCCATCTTTGTGTTGCACAAATTTTATTCAGACAGTTAATGCTATGTATTGCTTCACTAGTCTAAAAATAACGTGGGCTGGACCATAAATGTGTTTATAATCTGAGAGAAGAATTAAAAGAAGAGCAAGGTCATCAGTATATTTAACACCATTGTAATTGCCATAATCTATCTGACTATAATTTTTGTAGAGAATAAAGAGTTAGATAAACAGTATACAACCTGTGGAGTTAGTGAAAGGTTGTGCCAGTGTGTTTATGCGAACGGAAAACAGTTGAAGATTACTCTCACACTTAAAAAAGATGTAGAAAAAGATTCAAGACACAACATTTTGGTTGTGAAGGTTTCATAGAGTGAGTGACATTGGAATACACTATCAATTAAAACAAAATTAGAAAATCTCATCTCTTTCAAAGGCTGGATTATAACTCAGACCTAATCATTGTCTATGTGGAGTATTCACATTTTCCATGTCAGTGTGTATTTCTTTGCAAGTTACTCTGGTTTGCCTCTGACATTATAAAACATGTGTTAGGTCAATTTACTGTTTTGTGATGTATGCAATTAGAACATTAGAAAATATTTGACAAGGAAGGTCACTTAGCACTAAAAAGCTTGACAATCCTATTAAGCTAATTTCTCTAAAATAATATCCAGTCAAGTCACAAGCTTTGAAGGTTCCTAAAGTCCTACTCTGCGTCACACTATTTTACAACTTATTCCTAGTGTCTGTTCTCTGGGGAAAGAAAAACAAAATATAAATCAGTGGACCTTACTCAAAAATTGTGCAACATATCATTGAGGCTTCCTTGCAAAGTAGAGTGTGCCACCATAAAATGATCTCATAAAAAGCATAGCTGCATTACAGGCTGTAAGTGATGCAAACAAAAGGGATGCATCCCCTTCTTCTTCTTTCAGCTGCTCCCGTTAAGGGTTGCTACAGCAGATCATCTTCTTCCATATCTTCCTGATCTCTACATTTTGCTCTGTTACACCCATCACCTGCATGTCTTCTCTCACCACATTCATACATCTTCTCTTAGGCCTTCTTCTTTTCCTCTTGCCTGGCAGCTCTATCTTTTAACATTCTTTTCCCAATATACCCAGCCTCTCTCCTCTGCACATGTCCAAACCAACACAATCTTGCCTCTCTGACTTTGTCTCCCAGCTGTCCCACCTGTGCCGACTCTCTAATGTACTAATTTCTAATCCTGTTCATCTTCGTCACGTCCAATGCAAATCTTAACTTCTTTAACTCTGACACCTCCAGCTCTTCTACTTTCTAGTCAGTGCCACCATCTCCAGCCCATATAACATAGCTGATCTCACTACTGTCCTGTAGACTTTTCCTTTCACTCTTTCTGATAACCGTCTGTCACAAATTACTCCTGTAACTCTTCTTCACCCATTCCACCCTGCCTGCACTCTCTTCTTCACCTCTCTTCCAGAAACTCTGTACTGTTGATCACCAACTCTACTCCCTGCATCCTAACCATTCCACTGACCTCCCTCTCATTTACATTCATGTATTCTGTCTTGTTCTTACTGACCTTCATTCCTCTCCACTCTAGAGAATATCTCCACCTCTCTGGGGTCTCCTCAACCTGCTCCCTACTCTCACTACAGATCACAATATCTCAGGGATGCATCCCCTAATGAAGGGCAAGTTCATTTTTTGGCAAAATAAGGGAGACAAGGCTCTTTGAACTTGAATAAAGAGGATTTATTGGAACATTCAATAATCTAGGCATTCAAAAGTATCACATACTGTATTTTAATAAGATCTATGATACTTCTCAAACTTCTTAAATGTGAAAGTCACATTTTATGGATTTGAAAATAATTTTACTATAAAGTGAAGTTAATTCATGACTGAAGCAGTAATCACTTTACTTCTTGACACAGGTACTTATAGGAATATGAAAGAAAATGAAGCAGATGATATACCACATTTTAAGAATAAATTATATTGTTAGAACAAGACTATAAATAAACTAAATTATGCTGATTGATGTCTTGCTTGTAAGTCATCGTATGTTGTTATATTCTGATATTTCAAATGGTTTTATTATTTCCAACATTCATTTTTAACAAACAGTTTCACAGAACCAATGAATACATTTAACTCTTTCAAGCTGAGAGAGTTTGCCATGAGAAAAACGAAGCTATCTAAGTACCTGGCAAAGGAGACCTTGGCCTACAGAACAGCTAGAATCTCAAACACAGGAGACTTCATGTCAAAGAAGAAGCCTGGGATCTATGTAGTCAAACATAAGAAAAAGATTGTTTTGTTTATGAGTGAGAGACATGTAAATGTGAGGCAATATAGCAAGTCATATTTTCATGTAGAAATATCTTTAAATCAATTTGAGATAGCTTTAAAGCAATTCATTTTAATGATATAAACATATCTCAGAATAATAATTTGGCATGCCAAAGAGCTCAAAGGCTCACAAACACAATGAATGTAGGCTATTGCATCACCAATAATTAGATTCACTAGCATGACAGCTTTATCAGGACAGTCCTGGTTTTGCTCAGTGTCCCATTTTCTAAACCTACTTTTTATATCTTAGGGCTGCAGAGAGGAGGAATGTCTCATAGAAGAACTATGTACAATCTTTTAATGGACTGTCCATTAATCACAGGGCATACTTATAAGCATCCCCACACTCATTTAGATCTGGCAAACTCAGAATTACCATTTAACCAAAAATGCATATTAAAAATACATACTTCACACACATAGTGGCCTGGCCAGAAATCAGGTTATAATAACTTACTGCCTTTGCTTTCATTCTCACTTGCTCCTGCTCTACACACTTAGTATCATTAAGATCAAGTTTCTGGCCCCAGTAGTTTGCAAGCACCAGCTTGCTGCTGTGCTATACACACCTGATACTTAATGGATGCTGGAGCTGTCATTCTTTTTCCTATAATGTAATCAGAGCCCAGAATTTGCTTCATGCTCAGCAGATATCTCTGCTCTTCTTTTTCTTTCTGCCATGTCACCTTCATGATCAATTTGTCTATTCAGTTTACTATAAGAAAGATGTTAATTTTGTTGTGGTTTCTGGCAGCCACATTTCAAGAGTAAAATACAGGTTGTGGACAGCGGATGCCATGACTGTCCTTGTTCATCTGCGATTTACTTCACACTCACTGTACAGCCAATGCTGGGGTTGTCCTTCGTCCTCTTCCTATCACACAAGCAGTTCCCACAATTTACTTCATGCTCAGCAGATGTTGCTGGTCTACTTTATCTCTGTGCAACATCACCTTCTACCATCAGTTTGCCTTTTGAAAAATACGAGTCCCAATAACTTCTCTGGTGTTACTGCCAGCCACATGTTGTGCTCTACCAGCGCATACCACACCATATGCTTTCGACTAAGAGAGGATCAAAGTTGTATTTCCCAGTGGTTCACAAGGCATGACATAACAGACAGAAACAAACCTTAGCATTTTATATAGATACATAGATAGTTGTGGATAGATTCATTCAGATATCATTAACTTTCCCTTATTGCTGAAATGATTGATGTACACATCTACCCATCTGATATCACTCTCATTTTTTGTCCACATTAACCCCTCACAATTCTTGCAAATGGAAATTCACATATATGCAGTTCTTATTCTCACGAAAGCTAGTATTTAGTCATAACATTTTCCCATACCTAAGTCCTACAATAAATTTGTTTCCTGCTTGCTTTGGAGACATGTATAATTAATTGTAGAAACACCATATTTTTTTACACGTGTAGTTTTTTTACACATGTAGTTATCGTTCCTGCTTGGTCTATTATTCTAAAAATTCAACCTTCCTCCTTAGGCTTTGTACTATGTTGTTTTTCTGGTGTTTTTCACAATTACTGCAACGTTCTTTCTATTTTTAATTCTTAAATGTATTTGAGACTTTTTTACGACTGTTTCTTTTACTTTAATATGCGTGAGTCTATTAATATTGGTGCTGCTATTTAAAATTTGATGGCAATGTACCAAGTGATTCGTCCACTTCACAGTAGCAAACTACAACTCCCAGGGTGCACCGGCTTCGACGCCGCTGTCCATAAGACGTGCTCTCAACGAAGGAGGTTAGTTCGTGTGCCAAATGAAGCCGTCCCTTAGTAAAGAAGGTGAAGTGAGCGAAGCAGCTGTAGAAGACTTTACCTTCTAATAAATGTTATCGTAAGGCGTAGCTACGCTTGGTATACTTTCACTAGGATAAATAGCAAATGTAAAATGGGGGAAAGACAAGAGTCGGGCCCTTTAACCAACCGTAAGAGAAGATCTACAGTTTCAGGAGGGAGAGTAAGTTTAAAAGGGAACAGTAAATCGGGCGGAAACGGCACCAGCGAAAATGGTCATAGCCACGGCGGCAGCAAGAAGGCAAATGACGAAAAGACAACACACGGCACCACCAGGAGTGGGAAAGAAAAGGGCAGAAGCGACGAGGGCTACGAACGGCTTAGGTAAGGCTGCGCCTGCATGTCCTGTTTTAGGGTTTGCACGAATTACAGATGCACGTCTTCGTATTTAGACGGCCGTCCAACTAAAAGAGTCTACTAGTGTTTCATTTATAAATATTAAGGAACGCTAAATCGCAATACACGAGACCGTCTCTAAAATGTGTGTAACCTTAGACAAGTGACTTACACGCCTACTTCTGTAGAGCGTCGGTATTTCAAACCAGAACCGCAAGTACGAAAGAGAAGGTGAGGTATCATTTTGCAACTTGTTGCAGATCTCCGATAAAATCGTTGAAATTCGATAGTTTAATTCATACTTGTTTCATGTTTGGTTTTACAGTGTCGCCCCTAAATCGGTGCGTTAATGGCCATTCTTTTACAGGGTCAAGCTTTTTGGGCATTGTGTCTAATAGTTATGAACCTCGGCTGCTTTATCTTTTAATATCACCCGTGTGCCCTTCCGTATCTGTATTGTCCTATTCGTATGACACAATATTCTTCATATTTACCAAAATAGTTTGTTTTAGGATCTGTTACTTGATCTTGAGTATTGGAGCAGCATCAAAGAAAAATATGTAAACACCGCAAAAAGTAAATGAAACTTCAAAATGTCATGGGCAGTATGCTTTCTTTGTGCCCAGAGATTATAGTTAACTCCATCCACATACTGTAACAAAATATGATCGACAAATCATCTTAAAGTCAGTGGCAGTCCCTTCATTTATAGTACATAGCTAGAGTGGTGAATTGTGTAAGCCAACAAGCTCTACCTCCAATGAACAGCCCATAATGAAAAAGAAAAATCCAAAATTGAGTTACTGGTTGCCCAAACACAAGTACAAAGTGTGAAGAAACTAAAATTAAGGTAACCTATGTGATACAGTTACAGTACATGCATTTTGAACCGACTTGCTTCATTGTTGAAGGGTAAGGGACTCCCTTTTACCCTCCCAGTGATGTATTGTGTGTGCTTTGTGATTCAGTCCTCCTTGCAATCAAAGGTTAACCTGCTCTCAATGATTGTTTAAAAATCCTTTTAAGATTTTTTTTTTGGCAAGAAAATCGATGCATGTGAGATATGTGCTAGAAAAACATGCATGTAAAAGAGTGTGTAGGATTTTTAGATTCCAAGATGCACATGCTAGGTTGACTGTTAAGTGTAATGTGCCCATTATGCTTGTGGGTGTGGCTGTTATTGTGCGCAAAGAGGGGTTGTTGCTATGCCCGAGGGGTTGGTTAGATAGATAGATAGATAGATAGATACTTTATTAATCCCAAAGGGGAAATTCACATACTCCAGCAGCAGCATAATGATAAAAACGATATTAATTAAAGAGCAATAAAAGCACAGTGCAAGTTAAAAAAATGCAAGGTGGAGAGTGCGAGGCAGGTATAACAGTCTATAATCTTGTGTAGTGTTAATGTTTACCCCTCCGGGTGGAATTGAAGAGTCGCATAGTGTGGGGGAGGAATGATCTCCTCAGTGTGTCAGTGGAGCAGGACAGTGACAGCAATCTGTTGCTGAGGCTGCTTCTCTGTCTGGTGATGATACTGTTCAGTGGATGCATTGGATTCTTCTTGATTGACAGGAGCCTGCTCAGCGGCCGTTGCTCTGCCACAGATGTCAAGCTGCCTTGTGTTCTGTGCTGTCAAAGTAGGCTTCTCCTTCTTATAATTCAAGAGGTATTTGTTATTGGTTCTGAATCTTGATATTTAGAAGGTAATAAGATCTAATTGAGCAAGTTAATTCAAACTGAATGAACTATTATTACATTCATAATTGTGCCTGCCTTTCATTATTTACTCACTTTTCATTGATTGTAGTTATTGAGTATTACTGTGGCAACAGGCTAAATGGGACAAATAAGATATCTCCAGCAGCAGTAGCCAGTCTCTTCCGAGAAATTCATGGATGCTCCTAGACTTCGTTTTCTGTTTAACTTCATGTCTTAGTAGAACTGCTGAATCTCTTCCCACGGAATATAATGAAATTTCCAAACAATTGTAATTCATTCTGTTGCATAAGAGGGGCAATGGCTGTACTATTCACTTCACCCCTATTGTCCAGTTAGTTCACCCAGACATGGAGAGTACAGTCCCCTCCGTAATTGTGGACTGGGAAATCATTTGTCTTTCACATTCTGAGCTCGTTTTGAAGAAATAACCTCCATTTCACCACAAAATGGTACAGCTTCAACAGTATACTCTAGTGCTGCACGTGGAACAATTGCTGCCTCTATTTCTAGCACCGAGCAAACCACTCATTTCTAAGAAAGCATCATTAGTCTCTTTACAACCACTGGAACTTTTTAGAAACTCAGGAACTCTGGCCATTTGTAGTTTCTGATACTTTTTCCCCCCCCAATCTCCTACTCCAGGGTATGTACTTTTCGTTCAACCTGTAACTATCATGGGTGGGGCTGGGGTGATGGATTGTGTGATTGGTTGTCTGCAAGCACTGGCTTCATCTTACAAATATGTTAGTAGTTTGGACTTAAGAGAGTTATTGATGAAAGTGGATTATAGCGCCATAAACTCCATCGAAGCTATAATCTCCCCTGTGAACTCCCGATTGCGTCAACTTCGTACCACGTTTCTCTTCATAGCTGCCTTCATGGTGTACCATGCAATACGACATGTTGAGACAATAATATTCCCCTGTGAACTCGTGAACATGCCTCACTTTGCATTGTATCATTCCTTTGCACATTGCATATTTTGTATAAAGGTTATAGTTCCTGTTATTAGGTGGTGAGGCAACATCTGAAAGTGGCCAGGCACCGCACATGGCCCAGGGGCTGCTTTGCACAGGAACTTATTGGTTCCTGAAAACAAAGTTCCTGCGGTGGGAAAGTGCCTGTTTCTTCACCTTTTTTATGGCATAATCAGAACATGGCTTTTATATCCAATTTATCAGTGTCTCAGCTATCAGTGCATGCTCTCAACCTCTCTCACAGCTTAGCTTTTGTATATATAATCTTGATCTTTATTCTGTTTAGAAAACTCAAACATGGCTGTTTATCCATAGATTTGTTGTGTAACATTTTCTGTGCAGTGCTGTAATTCATTCAGGAAAAAAAACCTTTGAAGTCTTTCTCAACTGTCTCTGTCCTCTTTGAACTGTTCTGTTTTGAAATAGTAATCTGTGAAACATCTTTCAAAGTTTAGCCGTTTGTGTATGCTCTTTTACCATCCAATATTCCTGGCTTTTTTACTGCAGTGCTTAATTCTGTTGAAGTATTAATATTTAATTAATAAATTGCTTTCAAAATATTGTAGAAGCTGTGATATTTGGGAACTTAAGGAGCAGAAAGATGCTAATTAATTAGTTTTAGACAGTTATACCTGCATATAAAGTTATTTGGGCAGGATTGAGAAACAATACACACACTCACTAGAATTATACATGCAAGTTGTCAAAAAATATGAGATCACATTATTAAAACCCACAAAGCCCCAAACTGAAAGGAAAAAACATTACTTTCTAGCTTTATACTAGAATTTTTTTCCATATCAGCCATGTACTAATACTGTATAATATCATGTAACTTGGGTCTAATATAAGAATATTGTGTATTGCTTCACGCTCTAAATTTCTGATCATTCAAACAGCAGTAGTATATGCAAGTCAGTGAGGGTTTTTTTTTAATAATTCAAGCATGTTAATGTAAATATTTCATTTGTGGATGACGTTAGCTGTTTTTTTTTCCTCCCAGATGATTTATTTTTATAGTTCTTTCAGATCCATTTATGCAGGGACTTGTCATAATGCAGCTCCCAAGAACTCTGACTGGCTCACCATTTTAGCTGAAATTTAAATATTATAGTATGGTGATAATCAGTACTCAATATTTTGCTGACATATAGTCTTATGTTTTAAATTCTGTGCCTTTAAAATAAATGTCCCAGACATTATCATATGGCAGTAGGCATTTTTTTCTCATGTATTGCAGAATGTTGTTTACAGTACTTTTTCAAGGTAAACTTAAAGCATCTAGCTGCAGAGATCTGCCCTTAGGTGCCTTGCATCTTTTTCCCTTTCAGCTTCTTGTCTCAGTGTGCTCATGGAACCCTCTTAGGTAGGATGTCATCAGAAAGCTTTTATTTATAGTAGAATGTATATTCTTATTTTTTTTAATGCATCATGCATTCAGTTTTAAGCTGTTCAATCAAAACTCAAGTATTAAAGATAAGCATTGTATTTTTTTAATGGTTTTAACAGCCATGCTTGCCCCATGAGGCAAATATAAAACAAATGCACACCTCTTCTTCATTCATTATGTGATTTGTGGATCTGCTCTTCTTTAAAATATGATCTCTTTACATTGTGCTTCTGTACTGACATTTTTCCTAAGATAATATGCAACAATTGCAGCCCATCCTCCCACCTTAATAAAAGGATGCATTTCTGTGTCCATCCAGTTGCTGCGTCTCTGTCATTCCAATAGATAGAGCATGAAAAACACTGCTTTTAAAATATCCCATACCAAATGGTGTATAACAGACACATGCATTGCATGGTGCACTGCAAATGTTAATAATGAGGTCTACATTGATTACATGGATTTCAATCTGTCTTAGATGGACAGCACTGCTTATATTTAATTAAATGGATATCGGATGATCACTGGCTGTGGTTTTTTTTTTCTTTTTTTTAAAAACCATATGCTGAGAATAGAAAGTGAACATGAGTACTGATGGTGTTTTGATTCATTTTAGTAGCATTTCAGTGGAACTAAATAAGTACGAATGCAGTTTCTTGTAGAATTAAACATTGAGTGTTTTTAGTTTGTAAAAATATAACCATTAAAAATTCCAAAGGGAAATGGGATCCTTACTGTGCCATTTATGACATTCATTCTCTTCACACTTTAGACCATCAAATTAACTAGGAGGGCAAGTCACTACATCATTGTACATCTGATAATAGAAGGCACTTAAAACAACAGTGTACAAATTCAAATAACATTATATGCTATTTACTTCCATCATGTATGGTACAATAAGACTAATAAATGCATGTTAAAAATTTTAATTTATAGGTAAGATAACTGGCTGGTTTATGTAGTTAGTATGTTTGGATTTTATTTGATCTTTTTCACCATGTGTAGTCATCTGCCCTTATTCTCAACCTTCCTTTAACATGACCATAGTATGAATTTATAACAGACAATATTCTTGAAAAAAATTCCTGTGCCCTGACTTAAAGTAACATGTGCTGTTAAATGATCAACAGTTGCTTATTTGTTTTCGTAGCATTCTAATCCATCTCTCAGATATCACTATCAACGTATTTGAAGATTAGGCTACTGTTTCTTCTAGCTATTAAATGTCTTTCCCTCCAACTTCTATGCCAGCATCACTGTACTTTTGTAAAAGCCTCAATAAGTGAAGCAGTTTTGTCACTGTAGTATCTTTTAAGACGTATATCAGTACAGTGATCCCTCACTATATCACGCTTCGACTTTCGCGGCTTCACTCTATCACGATTTTTTTTCTCATACACGCTTACGTCACTACGCATGTGCTTTCTGAGAACTTTTATCTAAGCCCTACGATGGCTCCTAAACGTGCTGCTTTTTCTAAGCCTTCTGACAATAAAACTAAGCGCCGGAGGAAGATGCTTACTATCCAGGAGAAGGTGAAACTCTTGGATATGATTAAAGATGGCAATACCCTACAAAAGCCTCCTCACGCATATGAAAAGACAGCGCCAGCAACTGCCTATCAAGATGTTCTTCAGCCGCGCACCCAGACACCCACTGCCTACTCCTAGTACTTCTTCACTGAAGACAACAACGCACCTGCTGAAGATACTGCACCATCTCTGAAGACACTCCTACTGAGGTCGTGCCTTCATAGGTTAGTGGTTGTGTGCAATTAAATGTACAGTACAATAATCTACTATATAAAAGCGTTCGGGATTGTCCTTCCGTCCCGTGAGTGCAAAGAGTAGCGGTATTCTGCTTATTACAGACTTACTACTTGCAGCTTGAGGTACGAAGCGACGCGATGTGAGCAGAGTTCTGGTGCTCTCATCGTTCCCTTGCTTTTGTGCGTGACGCCCTGGAAAAATAGACAAAATTATGTCTCTGGAAATAATTAATGTTGATGGAGTACAATTGCCTCACCGCATAGTAAATATCAGGGGAGATGGTGCTTGCTTATTCTCATCTATAGCTTATTTAGTGCATGAAACTCCGTCTTTAGCGGTACAGATTCGGGCTGACATTGTACGACTTTGGACAGGCACTTGAGGGGATAAAAAAAAAACTTAGGTTTTCGGGAGATGTTATTAATGGGCACTTTGATGTTCTCATTCCCTACACTTACATGCCTGATGTACACATGGAGCGCACAAAAATTGAGGATAAAAGTTGGTTGCCTTAAGGCGAGTGCGCCTAGTAATATGATATTTGTAACGTCTAATATGTCTTATTTTCTCTTATTTTGTTTAATATATTGGGTAATAGGAGTGTAATGGTGACTAAAGGGTGTTATTTCATGTCTAGAGGGCTCTAATAATGTTAAACATATTTAGAAGGTCGTAAACAGGTTTTCTATACTCTAACTGCGAAAATATTCGATTTATAAATAAAGAATCCTACTTTGCGCAAAAAATTATTTATCACGGTAGAGTCTGGAACGGATTAACCGTGATAAACGAGGGTTCACTGTAGTCAGTTCCCTCTCAATGTCACTGAGCCACTATAATAAATAGCTTTTAAGCATGATCAAGTATGGATTGGTTAATTCATTTCAATGGCCTTATCTGTGTAGAAGCACTTGTGTCTGTTTGATTTTAGTAAACCAAAGCAGCAACACTGTGAATAGTGTAACTGGTAAAAACATATTTTTTGGTTAGCAATTGCTAAGGCTTGAGACAGTAGTCCATAATTATTCAGCATATGTATTCTTTATAAAGACCACTTATGTTTATGGTTACAAGTGATACAAGTAGATATACAGGGATAGATATTCTTTAAATTGCTATAAATTATATTTTTCAAATTGCCTTTTACAAAGGTGACTCCTAAATAAAGACTAATAAGGCATAGATGTTAATCTGGAGTGTCAGTATGTAACCTACAAAAAAAAATCCACCTACACCTCATCATGTTAAGAAGGTCCAGTTTGAGGAATGCAATAAAGAGTTCAAGGTGTTGACTTGGCCTCCATATTCTCCAGATCTAATTCTGATTGATCATTTGTGAGTTGTGCAGGAAAAATAAGTCTGATCCGTGGGGCTTAAAGGACCTGCTGCCAGCGTCTTGGTGCCAGATACTACGGGACACCCACGGGGGGCCTTGTGGAGTCTATGCTCCAGTGGCTTAGAGCTGTGTTGGGGGCATGGCAGGGGCCTACACAATATTAGGCAGTTTGTTTTAATGTTGTGACTTACTGGAGTATATGTTTTAATGTTATGAATGATCAGGGTATATGTATGTACTTGTAAGTGTGTGTGTGTATATGAATGTGTATATATGTGTATATATGTATATATATATATATATATATAAAAAAAATTAAAGGAACACTTTTTAATCAGAGTATAGCATCAAGTCAATGAAACTTCTGGGATATTGATTTGGTCAGTTAAGTAGCACAGGGGGTTGTTAATCAGTTTCAGCTGCTTTGCTGTTAATGAAATTAACAACAGATGCACTAGAGGGGCAACAATGAGATGACCCCAAAACAGGAATGGTTTAACAGGTGGAAGCCACTGACATTTTTCCCTCCTCATCTTTTCTGACTGTTTTTTTCACTAGTTTTGCATTTCGCTATGGTCAGTGTAACTACTGGTAGCATGAGGGAAACCCTGGACCCTACAGAGGTTGCACAGGAAATCCAACTTCTCCAGGATGGCACATCAATGTGTGTCATTGCCAGAAGGTTTGCAGTGTCTCCCAGCACTGTCTCAAGGGCATGGAGGAGATTCCAGGAGACAGGCAGTTAGTCTAGGAGAGCTGGACAGGACCATAGAAGGTCCTTAACCCATCAGCAGGACTGGTATCTGCTCCTTTGGACAAGGACAAACAGGATGAGCATTTCCAGAGCTCTACAAAATGACCTCCAGCAGGCCACTGGTGTGAATGTCTCTGACCAAACAATCAGAAACAGACTTCTTGAGGGTGGTCTGAGGGCCCAACGTCCAACCCAGCGCAGTGGAGCTCGATCGGCATTTACCATAGAATACCAGAATTGTCAGGTCCACCAATGGCACCCTGTGTTTTTCACAGATGAGAGCAGGTTCACCCTGAGCACATGTGACAGACGTTGAAGGGTCTGCAGAAGCCATGGAGAATGTTATGCTGTCTGTAACATCATTCGGCATGACCAGTTTGGTGGTGGGTCAGTGATGGTCTGGGGAGGCATATCCATGGAGGGACGCACAGACTTCTACAAGCTAGACAAAGACACCTTGACTGCCATTAGGTATCAGGATGAAATCCTTGGACCCATTGTCAGACCCTACGCTGGTGCAGTAGGTCCTGGTTTCCTCCTAATGCACGACAATGCCCGGCCTCATGTGGCAAGAGTATGCAGGCAGTACCTGGAGGATGAAGGAATTGAAACAATTGAATGGCCTTCACGATCCCCTGACTTAAACCCAATAGAACATCTGTGGGACATTATGTTTCGTCCATTAGGCGCCAGGTTGCTCCTCAGACTGTACAACAGCTCAGGGATGCCCTCATACAGATCTGGGAGGAAATGCCACAAGACACCATCCGTCGTCTCATTAGGAGCATGCCCGACGTTGTCAAGCATGCATACAAGCTCGTGGGGGCCACACAAGATACTGAAAAGCATTTTGAGTAGCAGAAATTAAGTTTTTGAAAAAATGGACTAGCCTGCCACATCTTCATTTCACTCTGATTTTAGGGTGTCTACACAATTGAGCCCTCTGTAGGCAGAAAACTTTTATTTCCATTAAAAGACTTGGCATCCTTTTGTTCCTAAGACATTGCCCTGTCGTTATTTGTATAGATATCCAACTTCATATTGAGATCTGATGTATCTAATGTGTTTCTTTAAAGTGTTCCTTTAATTTTTGTGAGCAGTGTGTATATATATATATATATATATATATATATATATATATATATATATATATATATATATATATATATATATATATATATATATATATATATATATATATATTGCCCCATTTCTGATTTCTTATTCTTTTGCATGTTTGACACACAATGTTTCTTATCATCAAACACATTTAACCATTAGTCAAATATAACACAAGTAAACACAAAATGCAGTTTTTAAATGATGGTTTTTATTATTTAGTGAGAAAAAAAAAATCCAAACCTACATGGCCCTGTGTGAAAAAGTAATTGCCCCCTGAACCTAATAACTGGTTGGGCCACCCTTAGCAGCAATAACTGCAATCAAGCGTTTGCGATAACTTGCAATGAGTCTTTTACAGCTCTGGAGGAATTTTGGCCCACTCATCTTTGCAGAATTGTAATTCAGCTTTATTTGAGGGTTTTCTAGCATGAACCGCCTTTTTAAGGTCATGCCATAGCATCTCAATTGGATTCAGGTCAGGACTTTGACTAGGCCACTCCAAAGTCTTCATTTTGTTTTTCTTCAGCCATTCAGAGGTGGATTTGCTGGTGTGTTTTGGGTCATTGTCCTGTTGCAGCACCCAAGATCGCTTCAGCTTGAGTTGACAAACAGATGGCCGGACATTCTCCTTCAGGATTTTTTGGTAGACAGTAGAATTCATGGTTCCATCTATCACAGCAAGCCTTCCAGGTCCTGAAGCAGCAAAACAACCCCAGACCATCACACTACCACCACCATATTTTACTGTTGGTATGATGTTCTTTTTCTGAAATGCTGTGTTCCTTTTACGCCAGATGTAACAGGACATTTGCCTTCCAAAAAGATCAACTTTTGTCTCATCAGTCCACAAGGTATATTCCCAAAAGTCTTGGCAGTCATTGAGATGTTTCTTAGCAAAATTGAGACAAGCTCTAATGTTCTTTTTGCTTAACAGTGGTTTGCGTCTTGGTAATCTGCCATGCAGGCCGTTTTTGCCCAGTCTCTTTCTTATGGTGGAGTCGTGAACACTGACCTTAATTGAGGCAAGTAAGGCCTGCAGTTCTTTAGATGTTGTCCTGGGGTCTTTTGTGACCTCTCGGATGAGTCGTCTCTGCGCTCTTGGGGTAATTTTGGTCGGCTGGCCACTCCTGGGAAGGTTCACCACTGTTCCATGTTTTTGCCATTTGTGGATAATGGCTCTCACTGTGGTTCGCTGGAGTCCCAAAGCTTTAGAAATGGCTTTATAACCTTTACCAGACTGATAGATTTCAATTACTGTACTTCTGTTCTCATTTGTTCCTGAATTTCTTTGGATCTTGGCATGATGTCTAGCTTTTGAGGTGCTTTTGGTCTACTTCTGTGTATCAGGCAGCTCCTATTTAAGTGATTTCTTGATTGAAACAGGTGTGGCAGTAATCAGGCCTGGGGGTGGCTATGGAAATTAAACTCAGGTGTGATACACCACAGTTAGGTTATTTTTTAACAGGAGGGCAATTACTTTTTCACACAGGGCCATGTAGGTTTGGATTTTTTCTCCTAAACAATAAAACCATCATTTAAAAACTGCATTTTGTGTTTACTTGTGTTATATTTGACTAATGGTTAAATGTGTTTGATGATCAGAAACATTTTGTGTGACAAACATGCAAAAGAATAAGAAATCAGGAAGGGGGCAAATAGTTTTTCACACCGCTGTATATATAAATCTGTGCCTATTGGTCCACTGTTTGCATTGTTGTACTAGAACATGATTTCTAATTCATGGTGTTTTCTCCTTATTTTATGCAGCTGTCATAAACTGCAAGAATCCCTGCTTAGCTCAGCGAGTGGATACAGTAATTACAGAGGAATCCTTAACTGGTGTGTTGTCATGCTGGTGAGTGTTTATTATTTGTAAATGTACTTCTGTGGCATTAGGGTATCCTACGCATATTTCAACTTGGAATCGGGCTTGCTGTGACTTCCTCAAATTATATTCTTTGCAGTTCCAACAAGTTATTTTTTTTTTCTTTCTTGTTCTTAGAAAATATATTAATTTAATTTCCTCACTTGCACATTCCAGTAAAGGGTCTCAGTGGAGCTAGCACTCATTTTCCCTGTTAAAATCATTATTAATGTCAAGGAAGGTTTTTTGTTTGTACAACAGACACAACTTGTTTGAACAAAAGGAGGCAATATTATAAAGAAAAAGTAAAGGAAGATTGGAAGGAGAGAAGATCAGGTTCTTAAAGTGACAACTCATTTATTTATTATAATACTGAGATATATATGTATATTTTTTTTAATATATATAAAATGTGTGTGTATATGTGTATGTCTTCATCTTGTACAGTGAGGGCCAGTTTATCCTTCACGCTCAGAATGTGTGTGTGAATGCGTCATGGCTGCCAGGCGTTCCCAGTGTTTATTTGATGTCTTCTCAACACTTCCTCAGAAATTAGCGCGACTCGTGCGTGAGTTGCAGTACCAGCAAAAAGTCAGGGAGCGCAATGTGATCAATGCGAAGTGAGAGTCTCCGTTTAAAATCAACGTGTGACAGAAAGGCGCTTTTGCAGATGCTACAGGATCGATGTATGTGCTTTAATGTTTGATGAATGATTCGATGTAGTGAAGCAAAATGCCAACATACAAATACATATTCCCCAACATAATGACGTGATACATTTTAAAGGTCTTGCATACCAATCCTTTTTTTTTTTTTTTTAAAACCTTCAAGTACCTTCATGAAAGCATCAGAATGACTGGCAACATATTTAAGCCACTGAGAAAAAATTAGGGACACGGTGAAAAGGTCTGTTTTGTGATTAAAGTGGAAATTTCGGCTTTAATCTCGGAACTGTTCACCTTGATCTCATAGTTTCTTTTTTCATTAATGTAGAATGTCGTAAATGTCCTCTTAAAACTGACCCAGTTGTTAATCACTACGTGCTTCTGGGGCTTTCTCTTGAACTGACAGCAGAAGCAGGTAGTAGTTGTCTCACAGAACACATTCAATGTATGATATATCAAGTCTCTGCACATTTAAAATCTTTAGGTTTATATTTGATATCCCTTTCATGATGAAATGCATGAAAGTATGTATATTACATTTTACAGATAAATTGTTAACTTCATTTAAATAATTAATACTGTTAATAATTGCACATGTGGGGGGGCGGCACAGTGTTGGAGTGGTAGCGCTGCTGCCTTGCAGGGAGTCATGTCCCTGGTGTTCCCTACTTAGAGTTTGCATGTTTTCCTGGTGGGTTTCCACAGTGTGCTCTGGTTTCCTTCCAAAGATATGCAGGTTTGGGGATTTGGGGATGCTAAAATTACACTAGTGTATATATGTGCTTGAATGCACCTTGCGATGAGCTGATGCCCCATCCAAGGATTGTTTCTGCCTCGGGCCCAATGCATGATGGAATGGGCGCATCCCTAGATTGATGGATGTAATCATCAAAAATCCATCCTTTTCAGAGATATTATGGCAAGGTGCCCTTGGAATTTAATGGATGTTTCAGGCAATTCACAACACAGGGAAGCCGAACGTTTACACTCCGTGATGATATCTTGCACTGCCACCTGGTGGAATCTTCCAGATTTACGTAAAGTACGTACGCAAGTGTAGACAGTACACCGCTTGCGTAACAGAAGTGTTCGCAGGATCATGTGTTGCGTGAAGTATAAACCCGGCCTAAATAAGTACTGTAAATGTCTTACTGGTAGTCCGCCTGGAATTTCTTTCATATCGCATGATACTGAAGAACACGTTCTTTTGTAAACAGTATTTAGTAGAGAATAAATTAAAACAGAGAATTAATAAAAGAGATGTGAGTTCTAAAATGGGGCATAATTGTTGAAACAATCTGGATAATGAATATGTGCATATAGTGACACTATTGTTTAGAAGAAGCCAGGACTGCTTGTTAATTTTCCATTTCCATTCATTTTAAAATGTCCTTATGTTGGTTAAGAAGTTGAACTGAAGACAAAACTATTAACGAGTTTCTTGGCAGGATTCATCAAGTATGTCTTTGAGAAGTGTGCAGGAACCGAACCAATCCCAACATGATTCAAAGTTGCTATATTGCCTTTCAACAGAAACCACAGTCTGTTTAAGTTGAACAGGAAGTAGTTTTAAAGCAGGAATTCTGTCACTTGCTTCAATGTACAGTATCAATCTTTTTAAAATGGTGGCATGGTAAATGAGAGAATGTTTTGGTTCAGCTTTGTGGTAAGGCCTTAGTTTTCAACCTTTCTTCTAATCTTTAGTGTTTGCAAAAAGTAAAAAGATGAGAGAGCCATCTTAGTTTTAGCAAACAGTGAGTTAATGAATTTTGACATTTTAAATGACACAAACTTAATGAAGCATACGTTGCCTTTGTTGTGCATGTTTTATTTAGCTAATTTGGTGAAATGAAGCTGACATTATTGCTGCTTTGTGTATGGTAATCTCCAATTTGTGGGAGAGGAACTTGTTTTTAAGGTAATGTTACAGTTTCTGGCAGTGCGTGACTCATTTGTTCTTTTTCAAATACTGTATGATTAAAAGTAATACAGAAAATGGCATTTTGTGCAGTAGGTCTTGCACGTTTATATATGCATTGTGAGTGTTATGTATTCACAAAGGTTTCCTCCAGAGTTGTTAGTTTACATTCACATTCACAGCCCAGATACAGTACATCCAGCCACATTTTGAGATGCGATTTATTTATGTAAGTTTTTTGGTTGATTTTTTTTTTAGATGTACGGTTTGACCTATAATGTGATTCTAGTCTTGTGGTGTATGTGACAAAAAAATATTATTAATGGACTGTCTTCATATACAGGGTGGTCCAGATCTAATTATGCAGATCCAGATAGTCTGGATGACTTTGATTTATGTAGGGATGATTCCTGTTCGGTGCGAAGACGATTCTTCAGGTCGTCAGTTCACACACTTCTCGGTGATCTGGGATTTTTAAGATGATTTTCTATGTAATAAACGGAAGTTCTAGCATAATGAAAATTGCATAATTAGATCCGTACCACCCTATACATAAATTTTTGTAGTGCAGGAGAAGTCTGTACATTTTTGGGTCACAACCAGACTGAACACACCAAAATTTAACATTGATGTGCAGAATGTCACCTCGGAGCACACAGATTATCCAACTTTGTCTTGTATGGGCTACAACAGCCAATGATCATGTTGAGTGCCAAGTGTGCCAGTGAATCACTCAAAGCACTTCTTCAGTGGGCACGGAAGTAACAAAAATCGGCTGTGGAGAAAAACGTTGCTTGGTAGGACAATACCAGGTTCCTTTTGTATTATGCCGATGGAAGGATCAGAATTTGGTGCAACATGAGTGTATGGAACCATCCTGTTTAGTGTCAACAGTGTAGGCCAGTGGTGGCAGTGTAATGGTATGGGGAATGTTTTCTTGGCAAACATTAAGGCCCTGTTTATCCACTAAAGAACTTCAGAACAACAAAAATATCTGAAAGTTGTCGGTGACCAGGATTATCCCTTAATGGCTATAACTTCTGCAGACTTAAATGGATACTTCAGCATGATAACATATAATGTCACAAGGCACATATTGTCACCAATGGTTCTGATAACATGACTGCGAGTTTTCATTGTTTCAGTGGCCCACACAATCAAACCAATGAAGGAAGTATCTGTGCAATGAGATGACAACGGCTATGTGTCACAAGACTGTGCTGCCTTCTAATTTGCAGCAGCTGCACGCCTACAAATAAATAAAATGGCTTTTGAATTAATAATAATAATACATCATTTCTGCATGGTATGGTATTCCTGATATTCTTGGACAATGCATCTAGAATCTTGTAGAATCCAGGTCCAGACAAATTCCTGCTGTTCTGAAGGCCAAAGAAGGCACAGTATACTACTTGATAGATGCATCTACTAACCTGGCAACTCTGTATTTGAAACAGTTTGACAATGAAGAATTGAACTTGTGCCCAGTAATATATAGAGTAAATAATTATTGGTATCTGGTAATACCTGAAAGAGATGGTTACCTGAGCAGGTTTGATCTTTGTATTTCCTTCATGTTTCCTGAGAAAAGCCTACCATCTTTTCTGTTGTGGTAATGACATGCTACTGTTTGTTCAGAATAAGCACATGGATTCGTACCTGAGAGCTATAGAGAAAGTGATGATTATTTCAATGATTGTTATATAAAACTGAATTAGCACAGAATGAAAACGGTTAAGCTTTTTAAGATGGTGGAGAAAAAAAAAAAAAAACAAATGCTGCTGAGCTTATTTGATTTAAGTGCTTAAAGGAATACTCTACTCAAAAATGGTATTTTTCCTCATATTTTATGTACCCCCTGTAGTTTGTAGTAATTTTTAATCTCCTGTTTTCTGGTAGAGAGGAGATGAATGTTTGATATAAAAATGGCCATTGATGAATAATGCTGCATAATGGAAACAATATGAAAAATGGCCTAAAAAATACATTTCTTGTGTTGCATAAACCACATGTTGGTTATCTAGTTGTAAGCTTAAAATGTGCAAAACGCATTCATTTTTATGCTACAATGTTGCTAAATCGATGCATTCAGGGCAAATCCGCGCAAATCATGCAGTTCTCATGGAACTGAGGTGATCAATGAATGAGTGGTAGAGTCAGAAACTGTGTTTTTCCCCTCAGAATTGACAATTTTGATGTGAATAGTTTTAATTTTTCCTTCACAAATTGTGTCATTTAAGATTTAATAAACAGGCAGCATATTTAGTTAAATTTTTTACTGATTTGTACAATTAGTCAATATAAAAAGCTATAGTAAGTACAATAAATAATTACACCTGTACAAGTTAATAACTTTTTGTTCAAGATGTGTTTGGCTTTTAGATTAAACAGAAACCGAAATAGAATATTATTTCCTGTTGTTTGTCCCAGCTTGACAGCTTATGGAGCCGCAAGTTAAGGATGCATGTAATTTGCAGTTATTATGGAAATTGATCTGGTTGATTGCTCTAGTAATGTTAATCCTGAATGTGTATAGAAGGGTGTAAAGGCTTGAACATTGAGTGTAAATTCAGTCATTTCCCGCCAGAAAATAGCTAACATGTTCCACTATAAATGTAATGCCCAATTAAAGTTAAGTTTAACTATTGATTGTCATGATACTGTCAGAGATCAGTCATATTAAAAGACTTTGTGCCTATGTAAAGGAATATTTATATTTTTATCATATGAATGTGAACTTTGCTTAGAATTGGCATAATACTACCAACTTGCTACAATTCATAACTTCTGTTGTTGCTGAAAGTAAAAATAGATATACAATTGTATAAATTTATTCATGCTTGTGTGTGTATTAATTCAATGCAGTGCATTTTCCCAGTTACAGCTTGTTTTTACTATGGTTGTTAAGGTTTGAGTGTGTAATATTAAGCTGAAATTTTTATATTGGTGGCTTCTATTACCTAGTCATGTTTGACACTTCTTGAGAAGTAGTAAGCCTAACCAATCTAAGTGGTGTTTTCTTCTATACACACACTTGAATTCGGCTGAATTTAGTGTGTATTCCCTTGTTATTAAAACTGTTACCTGATTTACTTTTAATACTGTCATTTTACATTTATCAATATTTAAGTCAAAGACTGTACCAAAGGAAAAGTATATCCATCAAAAACAATTGGATTTTAGATATTAAGTGACAGTGTTCACAAATAGTAAATTAATAAATAAAATGTCACTTCTGTTTTGTTAAAAAATATGTATGGCTTCTACAGCTACTTTCACAACAAAAAGAAAGTAGTGAAAATGCATAAACAAGATCTTTAATGGCAATAACTGGCATCTGGCAAGCTTTCCTTTTTAGAATGTTTTTGTATTGTTCATCTCCTCTCTGGAATATTCATTTCAAGTTGTGCGTGGGTTGTGTTTTGTTTGGGTCTACATACATCTGTGAGTCTGACATGAATGTCATGAAATCAAACTTCAGAACAAGACTGACAGATGAAAATTTAAATGACGCTACACTCCACCATACACCTGCCTCTCTTGTTGACTCCATGCAGTGATAGTCATCGGACTAACAAACACATCACACATACAGCTGGACATGTGAATACTCTTGTGAAGTGAAATAGTGGCATGTAACAAAATGATAAATGAATAAGTAATATCTGTTGTGGAAAATCAGCCCGAACACCAACAGGCAGACACCAGCTGTTCCAAAACACACACACATTTATTTACAATATGTACAATGAACCACTTTTGTCTCATCCGTCACCTAGGACCAGTTTGCCTTGGGTGACCCTACCAGGAGCATAAAGCCCCGGACAACAGAGCTCCTAGGATCATTGGGACACGCAAACCCCTCCACCACAATAAAGTGGCGGTTTGAAGAGGACATCTCAGGACAATGGGGGCAGTACCTCTGGGTTTGCAGACCGGGGTGGTGGTCCCCCTCTTTACAGAGGGATCACACTCCTCAGCCTCCCTGGAAAAGTCTATTTAGGGGTTCTGGAGAGGAGGGTCCATCAGATAGTCGAACCTTGGATTCAGGAGGAACGGTATGGTTTTTGTCCTGGTCGCGGAACAGTGGACCAGCTCTACACCCTTAGCAGGGTCCTGGAGGGTGCATGGGAGTTTGACCAACCAGTCTACATGTGTTTTGTGGACTTGGAAAAGGCATTCAACCATTTCCCTTGGGGAATCCTGTGGGGGGTGTTCTGGGAGTATGGGGTACTGGACCCTCTGATAAGGGCTGTTCGGTCCCTGTACAGCTGGTGTCAGAGCTTGGTCTGTATTGCTGGCAGTAAGTCGAACCCGTTTCCAGTGAGAGTTGGACTCCGCCTGGGCTGCCCTTTGTCACCGATTCTGTTCATAACTTTTATGGACAGAATTTCTAGGCGCAGCCTGGGTGTTGAGGGGGTCCGGTTTGGTGGACTCAGGATTGGGTCACTGCTTTTTGCAGATGATGTTGTCCTGTTTGCTTCATCAGGCCGTGATCTTCAGCTCTCTCTGAATCGGTTCGCAGCTGAGTGTGAAGCGGCTGTGATGTGAATCGGCACCTTCAAATCCGAGACCATGGTCCTCTGCCGGAAAAGGGTGGAGTGCCCTCTCAGGAGTCAGGTGAGGTGGCTCGGGCGTCTGATCAGGATGCCTCCTGGACGTCTCCCTGACGAGGTGTTCCGGGCACGTCCAACTGGGAGGAGGCCCCGGGGAAGACCCAGGACATGCTGGAGAGACAATAACCAGGTTTCCATCCAAGGAGTTTTTGCGAAAAAATATTTAGCGCTTCAAATTTTAGCTTATGGATATGCTAATTATCGATAAAATGTTGTACATGTCGACATAAAATTTTTCCGTTTAACTTTAGCGCATAAATTCCATATCGATACTTCAGATGTCGCAAAAACTACATTGGAAACACTTTTTGTCTGAAAAAAAGTGCTTTAACGCAAATACATGTGTCACATGATACATTTTCATCGCGTACAATCAAAACGAGAATAGCGTAGCCGTTCGCATGGTCTGATGAAGAGACTCGATATTTCTTGTGATGAGCCAATGCAGTAGCGGATAGGTTGGGTCTCCTGCTATAAAAGGGGTACCTGAACTCCCTCCACATCAACTGTAGCCTGGGGTTGTCTCTCAGGATGTCTAAATAATACAAAAAATGCAAAGGTAATTTACTGTGCCAGTCAAAATATTTAATAAACCGTGTGTTTCATTATCTAAACATTTTTTTCTTATTATTAAGTGGCAGATGTTTTAGCATATATGAGAAATTCTCTCATTAATATTAACTTTAATTTATTTTTGATTAAACGTCGTTATTTTGTATTAATTCAAATTTAAGTTTTAATTAAAACCTTAAGGGAAGCAGGTTACAGTACTAATTCAGTTGTTATCGCACTGAGAAGGGATGTTGAAAGGTAGGCTCACCTGTACAGATCCGATGCTGCAAACACAGCTGCATCATGGGCACTTCCAGGAGTGCCAACGCAAATGTCTCGTTTCATGCACCTGTCATCAACAAGGGCCTGGAGAACAATAGATGGCCACCCTTTGCGATTAATGTAATCGCGGTAGCCTTCAGTCGGGGGAAGAATAGAATAGAATAGAAGAATGTGTGCCATCCAGCGCACCGTAAATCTGTGGCACAAGATGCACCAAGGAATTGCGGTATGCAATTTCATTGGCCTCCGCTACAGTCAGAAGTCTGATATAACACCGCATTAATTTTTCTTTAATAACGGTGCACACAGCATATACACATCGATGGACGGTAGTTTTACTAACCCCGAAAGTTTCTCCAACTACTCTATATTCGGCGCAGGTTGCCAGCTTGTAAAGGCGATGGCAATCCGCTTTGGGTTGGAACCGGTGGTCGGTGACAACCTGTGATGGGCAACATCAGGACTGATGAATCCACACAACATCTCAAACATCGGCCGTGTCATTCTAAAATGTTGCAGCCAGAGATTTTCCGTGAAGTGTCTCCCTACCACCTCCTCCCAGAAGGTCTTATTCGGTCGTTTCTCCCATACCCGTGGGTTTTGTCGCACTGAGGTACTTTCTTCGAGCTCTAGGGCTATCAGACAAGCAACTGCTTTATTCTGCTGTCGTCTTCAGGTATTATGTACAATTCCAATTATTTGTGAAACTGAAAAACAGTAAGCTGGCAAATTTCAAAAAACTGTCTGAATAATCTCTCCATTTCTTTGTTTCTTTGTTTAGTGGAGGGGGTGTAACGTGGAAAACAAAAGGTAGATAATTTGCGACATACACAAAATTATGTATGGAAATGGCTCAAGGGCAGATTTTTTTTCGCGATACAACAAAACTTATGCGACAGTTCGTTTTGGAGGGGATGACGTCATCACGCACACCATTTTATCGATAAAAAGCCAGTTGGATGGAAACAGGCTGGAGACAGCAAATTTCGCACATTTTTTTTTACGTATATTCTGTTTGTCGATAACAAAACGTCACAAAAAACTGGATGGAAACTTGGCTTATGTCTCCCGGCTGGCCTGGGAACGCCTTGGGATTTCCCCGGAAGAGCTAGAAGAAGTGGCCGGGGAAAGGGAAGTCTGGGCATCTCTGCTCAGGCTGCTGTCCCCGCTAACCTGACCTCAGATAAGCGGAAGAGGATGGATAGATGTACAATGAACACAGTCCCACACACAACCCAGTGTCCCTGCACCAAACGCCCCTACATCTGGACCTTCCAAGAGTCCTTCCTTCACCACCTCCACCCCTGTCTTCCAAGCTTCGTCCTCTTGACTCTGGCTGATGACTTGAGGGAGGGGGCCTTTTTTATCCCCACCCGGATGTGCTTCAGGTGCCCTCTGATGAACTTCCTGCGGCACTTCCTGGTGTGGCGGAAGTGCCGCATGAGCACCTGGAAGCACTCGGGTGTACCTGGTATTCCTTCCACCAGCACCCACAGGCCCTTTATAGGATTGAGCTTCCATGCTCACTTCCCGTGGTCCCCGTACAAGCCAAGGCGGCTAAGTTTTTGTGGTCCGTGAGAGGCATAGTCCCTCTCCCAGTCTTTCCAGGTGTCCAAGCTGGGCACAGCCCCCAGCCGACCACCACACTGTGTATTTGTAATTGCATTGTTTTGTTTTGACGGCATTCATGTTTTAATTCGATAGTGAGAGAGACACTTTTTGTGATATTTTAATGCAAAATGTGAGTTGTGGACACCAACATTTTGTAAATGCTCAGGCAAAACAAGCTTATTCAGTTTGTTTGGGTTGAAATAAGATATGATAATAAACGTTAGAAAACATGAGTAGCTCTTGGCCATATTCAGTCGCTCTCAGGGGGTAAAAGGTTGGAGACCCCTGATCTAGAGTATAGGGATTAAGAAATTGTGTAAGATTATAGTAAATAAAGACATTTGCAATATTATATGTCAAAAAGATCTCCCAAAAACCTCTCCCTTTGCTGTTTAATACAGTTTACACATGAGGTAAATCTTGGGACCTTAAAGGTAAATGTTTCTTTTGTTGATTTTAAGTGTAATACATTTTACAATAATTAATAACATATATGCTATACTCTTTTCCCCTCCCCTATCTAGGTACTGAGTAATGCACGACTTTTCCTGGAAAATCTCATAAAGTAAGTATTAAAAGTACTTTTTAAGTTGCTGTATTGTTTTAAATATTCAACATTTAGTTGCAGTGTTTTTTTTTTTTTTTTT
Source organism: Polypterus senegalus (assembly GCF_016835505.1). NCBI lineage: Eukaryota > Metazoa > Chordata > Cladistia > Polypteriformes > Polypteridae > Polypterus > Polypterus senegalus. Next base: position 30,885,409 of record NC_053168.1, on the reverse strand, counting down.
TAAATTTATTTTGAAAATTTGTAAGAATGTGGATATATAAAACTTTGGATGAAATCTATGGAAGTGCTGAATGTAGTTACACCACTAAGTCCTCATTTCCCAGGATTACATTTCATGTTCTGGCACATTAATTGGATATTACTATTAATAATTAAATGTGTTGTGTACAGTTGCATTAAATGTACAGTGACTGAATTCATCATTTACCGGTTGGCAAGGTTAGGTTTTTATTGTGCAGTCTTCAGGTTAAAAAGATACCTTTATTCGTTATCTATTTTCCAAATTATGATTAGGAGGTTTTGCATATAGAAGTCTCTGCTCATTTATAGTAGAGGTAAAAAAGAAATCACCAGGGAGCGCTTTTACTTCTATGTTTTGCCATTGTTTGTTTCCAGTGTGTCTTTGGTCTACATCTCCTAGTTTTTGTAGCTGCCTGTCAGAAAATATTTTTGTAAATCGAAGCCAAAAAACAAAAAAGATCTGACTTATTCTGGAGACTATCCAGTACGAGTATAGTATAACCAGGGGCTTGCTTTTGTGGCATATTTTTGTCATCACATATATGTCCGATTTCTTAGAATATATGCAACTAAGTTACTCAGTTACATTTTACTACTTGAGCTATTTGAAACTTTTTTATGGCATCAGTAGTATGAAAATCAACTTAACACTTATTATTTTTACTTATTACTTGAATTCACATGCAAACATTGGTCTCTAGAAAAACTTGTTAGGAATCAAATTTTCTTAGATTGCATCAGAGGTACAGAGTTAATGTAAAAGTATAAAGGATATTTAAAAATAACTTAAGGCACTGAAAAAACATTGATTCACCTTTCTGAGATATACAGTACATAACAAATGGTTTTTAATAGTGTTCATGTATCTTGATCTATGCCTTTTTATTTATGCTGTCTAGTATTAAATGTAATTAGAATCATTACACTGAGTAAATATGTAGCTAAAAAAAGTAATTTGAATGAATTGCTGTTGGATATAAACTTACAAAATACTTTATTTTTACAGTGCCTACTTCTGTTTTTAACATTTTATAATTTAAATATTATCAATATTGAATATTAATAATTAAATGGACTCTTTTGTGCACTTGGGTGTTAAAAGAAAATTTTGCTACAACATCTACAATAAGTAGTTTGATAACCTAGCATTCTTAAACTTGAAGGCAGGAAACCTTTGTAAAAAGAGCACCCGTTCTTCCCAGGACCCAGTTGTATAAACCAGCACACTCGCCTAGATTGTGTGCATGACTTTTTGAATATCAGTAAAACCAAAAAAAATTCCAGAAAACCCAGAGTAAAAGCTCTTCAGTCACAGAAAAAAACACGAAAGCTGCACAAGGACAATGTGTTGGTATGGGATTTGAACACAGGACTTTAGATTTCTAAGGCAGTATTGTTACCTAATATGCCCCCCTGGCATCCATGCTCTAACTTCATTTCATTTGCTTCATTTTTATATAGCACACTTCATTTACAAGACCATATTAATGTATGCTCTCCTAAATATTTTGATATAGTTAAAGTAAAAATCAGAATAACCTGTGACAAAGTGAACACCATGCATATGTACAAATGTATGTATGTGTGTGTTGTGTATTCTCCAAAATAAAATTAAGTTGAGATCTAAAGTGTTAGTCTCTACCTGGTTATCTGGTAATGTTTTCTCTGCCGGAAGACAAAATTTCAAACATTATTGTAAAATATGCAAGCTTCCCTTAAGTTTCAAACAGTATTCTTGTGTTCTTCTTGAAGAGTTTACTTTAAAATAGCAGCAGTGATTGACTGTACTAATTCCCTTAGTTATGTAAAAAACTTGCTGTATGTTACCACTTAGTCTGCATTTGGAGGAGTTGAGCTCTTTCAGCTGAAGCAATCTTTCATCGTAGCTCATTTAACCTCAGACCCAGATCCACCCTAGTTACTTTTCTGTTTACTTTCTCTAGCACTGCATTGGCTTGTTTTATAATTTTGAGACCAAATTTGTACACAGCACTCCTGGTGAGGCCTCACAATTGTGTTAACAGAACATAATCATAACCTCCTTTTGACTTGTACTGAACATATGCCGTATAACATAATGTCCTCTTGCCTTCTTGATCAATTCTGTGCACTGTCTGGATGTAGATAGTGTATAGGCCACAATAATTTGTAGGTCCTTGTCATAAGTTATACTCAAGTTTCTAACCTCTGATTATGTATTATGTAACATTTTTACTTCCTATGTGTAATAGCATACATTTACTTATACATACTTTCATCTGCCACATACAGTAATCCCTCCTCGATCGCGGGGGTTGCGTTCCAGAACCCCCCCGATAGATGAAAATCCGCAAAGTAGAAACCATATGTTTGTATGGTTGTTTTTATATATTTTAAGCCCTTATAAACTCTCCCACACTGTTAACATTATTAGAACCCTATAGACATGAAATAACACCCTTTAGTCAAAAGTGTAAACTGTGCTCCATGACGAGACAGAAATGACGACAGTTCTTTCTCACAATTAAAAGAATGCAAACATATCTTCCTCGTCAAAGAATGTGTGTCAGGAGCAGAGAATGTCCGAGAGAGAGAGAGAGCGCACGCAACAGAAAAGCAGACAATCAAAAAATCAATATGTGCTTTTGGGCTTTTAAGTATGCCGAAGCACCGCTCTAAAGCAGCATTTTTTAGAGGAGCGTCCATATCTTCTAAGCAAACAGCCCCTCTGCTCACAACCCCTCCGTCAGGCGAGGAGAATGTCAGAGAGGGTGAGAGAGAGAGAGAGAGAAGCAAACAATCAAGCACCGCGTGGGAAGCATATCTTGTATCATTGAGGAGGTTTAGTTAATATGTAATACATGCTCTGATTGGGTAGCTTCTAAGCCATCCGCCAATAGCGTCCCTTGTATGAAATCAACTGGACAAACAAACTGAGGAAGCATGTACCATAAATGAAAAGACCCATTGTCCGCAGAAATCCGCGAACCAGCGAAAAATCCGTGATATATATTTAGATATGCTTACATTTAAAATCCGCGATAGAGTGAAGCCGCGAAAGTCGAAGCGCGATATAGTATGCCCTAACCTGTATTCTGTTCAGGTCTCTCTGAGATGAATTGGCTCATCTTGTTTTATCTGCCTTTCCTCCTAGTCTAGTGTTATTTGCAAACTTTACCAGCTTATGGTATTTCTAACCAAACTCCTGCCACAACAACCACAAAAAACACATAAAAGAAAAAAAAAATCTGTTTATTTAAATTCCATTTTGTTTTGTCCATCTGATTGTTCAGCTACTTAAAGGGCACTTTATAGTGCACCATTGAATAGGTTGGAATCTGTCTTTGGCAAAATGCCGTTCAGTGAAATTCTGAAGCCAGGTCCGTCATTTGTGACAGCACATAAGTTCTACTGTTTTACTCCTGCAATTATTTAAATAATTAAAAGAGCAGTGACACCAAGTGCCATGATAGAATTCTAAGGGGAGAGAGAGAGAGAGACAAAAATTAGTTGTGACCCTTGGCACAGAATGCCATTATTATTTCAAATCAGTATGAACTATTTTTTTAACAGTAGTTTTGAGTAGGGTTTGCCATGAAAGCATATAATGAAGAAAAATCACCAATAAACATAACAATTGAGAAGAAGAAAAAGCAACAAGTACTTTTATTTCTTCTAAACTATAAAAGAAGACTAATTGAGCACAAAGAAACAAGAAGATTGATCAACACTAGAAATTGAAACCCACATCCAAGAGGCTAAAATAACAATTTTCAAACCTGATTGTACACCAATAATAATGTAGACCATTCAGCCACAACATTAAAACCCCTGACAGGTGATGTAAATAACATTTATTACCTTGTTAAAATGGCAACTGTCAAAAGGTGGGATATTTTAGGCAGTTAATTAACCGTTAGTTCTTAAAGGTGATGTGTAAGAAGCAGGAAAAATGGTTAAGTGTAAAGATTTGAGTGACTTTGATAAAGGTTAAATTGTGATGGCTTAATGACTTGGTGGTTATTATCTACCAAAAGTGGTCCAAGGAAGGACAACCGGTGATCTGGTGACAGGGTTATGGACGCCCAAGATTCATTGATGCATGTGGTGAGTGAAGGCTAGCCTGTTTGGTCCAGTCCAGCAGAAGAACTACTATATCACAAATTGCTAAAAAAGTATAATGCTGGCCATGAGAGGGGCGTGTCAAAACACACACTGAATCGCAGTTTGTTGCATAACTGCAGACTGGTCAAAATGCTTATGCTGAAAATATTCACAAAAAGTGCCTACAATGGGCATGTGAGCATCAGAACTGGACCAGGGAGCAATGGAAGAAGGTGGTCTGGTCTAATGAATCATGTTTTATTTTACATCATGTGGACTGCCAAGTGCCTGTTCATTGTTTACCTAGGGAAGAGATGGCAGCAGTAACACAATAAAACAAAAAAAATGATAAACTTTTTATTATCTGCCTTGTTTCACCTATCCCCATTATTTACGTGCTAAGATGACTTTGTTTAACACTGTTTAGTTTAGCACTGGGATTTCTTGGAATGTATCCACCACATTAAGTGGGGTCTTACTGTACATGCAAAATCCTCCCCTTTTTTTACAACTCTATTTCTCAGTGGAACTTTTCCAAGGTGTTTATCTAGTCATGCATGCAAAATTTTATGAAGTCTGACTGTTTTGGAAATTCATTGAAACCTTGTATTAGGGCTCCCCGGTTAAATTTTTGACACCCAATATATTGTGTGTTTTAAGCTGGATTAATGACCAAATTCATGCAAAATTTTGTGAAAAACTGGTTTAGCTCCTTTTGCGTAATTGGCAGTTGACAGACGAACCGACAAGGTTCGATCTGATAGTTGAAATGATGTCCTTGGTGTTAAAACAGATAAATGAGGTCAAAAGAAAACAGAAGTTACTGTGATTTTATATATTTAGTGTATGTGCATATTTCTGTATATATGTGGAAGCGAAGGTCTGTGATACGGTTTGCATATTTGTAGCTAGAAATACATAAGAGGAGAAAATGAATTGAATCTTAATAGTTTTTTTTCCTAAGCATAGTTTTTTTATTCCTAAGCTTTCGACAACCTAGCAGGTGTCATCAAAGGAAAATGATTAGACATACAGGAATCAAAGGCAATATATAGCAAATCAAAGGGTGGGGGTGCAAGATGTGGTTTGGTACAATTAGGTGGGGTTCGGAGTTTGTTGGTCATCAAGTCTTTTTTATTCTTGAGGTATCCTTCTTTTTAAGTCTGCCTATGCTAGGTTCATGTCCAAATGTCTGTTAATGGCATTTTCATTTGAGAGAAATAATTCGGCCAGCTCTTTGGAACTTTTAGTATTAGCCCTGAATTTTACTTGCACCATATCCCAGTTGAACTTGTGTCCAGTTGTTTGTGTGTGTATCATTGGTCGTGGGTCCTTCCTTCTGATAGCGTTGCAATGTACTTGTATGCGAGTACAAGTGAGTGTTTTAGATGTTTGTCTCCGCTTATACAGCTGGGCACGCTTTGCATGGTATACTGTGTACTGTGTCTCTGATGCAGATTTCTTGTATATGTGTTTATATTTTATTAACTTGATAACTGTTCAATACACAATGTGTTTATACATTTCTCCAAGTACTTCATTTATAATTTGGAACAATGTTTTTGTATGTTTTTTCCTAGATATGGCATATTAGTGGATCCAATTCAAATAGTGTCTCTTTTTTTAAAAGACCCTTATAGCTGGCCTGCACCATGTCTTGTATTCGGTATGTAAGATCTTATTTTTGCAACTGTTCAATTTCTCATGAGTCTTTTCCAAATTGATACTGTTTTAAAGATATATTTTTAACAACAGTAAATGCATTTTTTGCATTTTGTGTGTAATCCATACATGAGCAAACATCTTGCTTTATACAATTCCATTATTTTCAGTATGCCTATTATGATTAAAGACAACATTTTCTTTCTTGCAGCATCAAACATATTTGCATTGTTTGCTTTGTGTATTGAAAAGAGGCTTGCAGTGGTAAGTACTCCAAGAATTAATTATTTATTTGTTTCCAGACATGCCTTTTGTGGAAGGACTAAAATGTATTTAGAGTATGCATAGATATTATTAGCAGTGCATCTTAACAGAGCTGTATTTTGTTCTATTTATAATTAAGAAACAATGTTTTAGTAGTTATTTTTGAGGATCATAAGGTTTTATCAAGTGAAAATAATGATATGCAATGTATTTAGTTTTGTTTGCTTTTTGTAATGTGTGATGACTTTTATGGAAAGTTTATGCCATAATTGTCAATATATTTTTGTAAGGGTCTCTCTGTAGAAAAGAGGTGCTAGTTCTGAGTATACCTGTGGAACTGACCTGCACTAAAAACACTTTCAAACCCCACAAAAACAAACCAAAGTCCCGCTTTTAAAACATGGGACGTTAAAAAGAATAAACTTTTTTAACACTGCAAAACCAACAGTAATTGGTCAGTTCTTTAAAAGTCCATTATTCAGTCTTTCTGCCTTGGGTATGTGGGTTCTCTGACAGGCTGGAAATCCTCTTGCTGTTGTCTAGTTTTCTTCATTCCTCACTGCCACTAGTCCATCCCATCTCTTCCAACACTGGGGATGCCCATGTTGCTCACAGCTGACATTAACCTCTTGAATCCAAGACATCGAAAGTCATAAACTGAGGATGGAATGGGCAGTGAGGACACATAGCAACAAGAGTTGGTGCAAGCAGTAAATTTGTGTTTTTATTTTCAATCCAATCAAATTAGATGGAAGTTCAGAATAATACTGCTTTCTTTGAAATGGAGTGAGAGTTGTTGCTATGGTGGTGGGGGAATCATGTCATTGCCTAAAGTTAGTGGTCATTAGTTACCAGGTCAACCTAGTAATGACAAGTGAATCCTTCTAAATTTCTCGGACTATGACATTGTAGCCTAGCCTATGTTTCAAGGGTAAAATAATTTTTGTAAGCAATTGTATAGTACATCTGTACACAGAATGATACATTTTGCAAATAGTTACATTTTTTTCTTCACAATATAAATATTTCAGTTTTTCCTAGTTGCTTAATTTAGTTTGGTCTTTGTGTATATCAAATACTGTCATCCATTCATTCTATTTGTTTTTTTTTATTGGACCTACTGGTACAAATTAAATAAAATAAATGGCTTTAGATAAAAAAATAACATTCCTGGGCCTTTCATCCAACCAGCAAACCACAATTACAGATTTTGTAGTCCCTAATTCACCTTCCATTTAATAATCCCTTAATGGGTACTGTCTTCCAAGTTGGAACTCTTATACCCAATTATATATTAACAGTTTGTTCTAATTTTGAAAGTATAACAAACTATGACTAATTTAATTTAAATCCGGTTTATAATTTATTACCTCTGTCTTTTATGTGGTGGAGACCTAATGTTTCAACAGCACGCTATTTTACTTGCACTTTATAAACAGTGACCTTTTTTTATAAAAAAATGGCAAGTTATAAATGTTTTAATAAAAATCATTAAGAATACACATTATGATTGTTAATTTTGAAGTAGCTTGAATATGAACAGACGACTTCAACAGCAGCAGTAACATATTGATTATTTATTTGGTTTCCATTAAACAGTAAAGAGTATAATTTAGTTCTTGACCTTGGCATTTGCTTTGACAATAACAAGCATTTTTCTTTTTGTTTATTGTGTAGCTCAGGAATGCTTAAAACTTTTTTCAGTTAAAATAACATATCAGTAAATTATTACTACTGACATGATTTACTTTTTGTTTTGCAGGGGTCTTTTTCAGAAAAAGTTGGATTAATGCTTCACGCCATGAATCTCACTACAATCCTTTGTTTTCCTGTAGCTGTTGTGTGGTTTGTTTCATCAATGACTCCAGGTAATTTGACTTATTAAAACAAGAAAAAGTACTGTAGATCTTGGTAAAGGATTTGTGTTTGTATATAGATTTTTATATAAATGAAACACAAACTTGTTTAAATGAATGGACATGATTTAAATATAATTTCTTTTCTGTAGGCATTCTTAAAGAGAAATATAATCCTTGTAATGTTTAATTTTACCCAGTTGTCTTTTCTTAGTGGACTTTGTCGTACTTATGTCCACAAGTATCTTTAAAATCCTTGAAATTAACTATCTGTTGGAGCAGCATTTGCAATCCAGGAAAGCCTTACAGTACTTAATATCTTGCTGTTCTCTGAAGAGCAAGACAAGAAACTACAGTGTTTCTCTTCAAGTCTTTGCCATCAGCTCTTAACCTTTGGGTGGGGGGGTGTGTGTGTGTGTGATGGCAGAATAATCTGTAAATTGAGGGCTTTCTTTCTCAAGTGTTGTGTGTTGTTGTGTTTTTTTGGTTTTTTTTTTGGCAGTGAATTTCCTGTAGTGTAAACCAAGAAAGTCAAGGCTTTCACAGACAGAGAGACAATTGGAATATTACCCTTTATGTTAAAGAAAGTGGAGTAATAAACTGAGAAAAATGAATCACAGAAGTGTGCAATTAGACTAACTGCAAGAGCAGCTACTTTAACTCAGAAATTTAAAACAGACACCATTTGAGTTTGGACAGCAAGCTTGTTTTATTTAAGTGCAGTATCTTACATATTTAATTGGAAAAAGAAAAGATGAATGTGAAATTGCTGGTTAGTAAACAATAGGCTTGTTGCCTTAACAGGAAAAAATTGTGTATTTTACTTACAAACTTGTTAAGCATGTTAGCTTTATGTCTTCTCGATAAAGCCAAATTTGTAGCTTTTTGAAAGATTTGTACTGTGTTCATTATTTGTTGCTGTGTTATGCAGTATGTCTTTTGGTAAGAAACCAGTACTGCATTATTAAAATGGTAATCCATATTTATAGTAAGACCTGAACAATTGTGAATGTCTTGCTGATACACTGGAAAAAAAACAGACCAGTATAAACATAGTAAATGTATACTTGAGCAATAAAAAGCTGTAGTGCAGTTAATGATTAAAACCTATAAATGCAGGTATATTTACATTTAAAAAGTGTTAATTGCCAATACTATTTGACTATGCATCTACTGTGTGTGTGTGTGTGTGTGTGTATATTAGGGCTGGGAATCATCTGAAAAAATGAACTACATAATTGCTCGGAAATTAATCACATCTAGCAATAAATGCAGACATAAATACATTTATCATTAAGTAAACATACACTAGATCACAAAATTAATGTAGAATCAACACAAAGGAATTTTTAGAAATTTAATGGCATGGTTCAAACTCAAACAATAAACTGAAACTTGACATTTTAACCAATTGCTATTTGAGCAAGTATAACCTGAACTGGAATGCCTTCCAAAAAGGCAAGTTGAAAAGCATTAATACTCAAATTGGTATAGCATATGACAGACATGTCAAAGTACAATTAAAAAATCAAGACTAACTTAGGGCCATATGGAATCAGTTTTATTTTTTCACAAAATCTTTTTTTTGGTCTTTTATTTTTCCTTGATGTTTATTTTATTTATTTTTTTCTGTTAGAAAGTAGTAACAGCTACAATAGAACAAACAATAAGGAAATGGCACTTTACATTCCTTTTAATGAAATGGCACACTAGCACAACTGAACCTTATTTTGCAGTTCCATTCATCAGGTAAGTGCCCAGATCCTCCATGATGCTGTATGCTGAAATGGCATTAGGGCAGTGAGCGCCCTCCAGAAATGTAAGAGCTGATACTAGTTTGATGCTGAGATTAAGGTTAACTTCATGTTTAGAAAAAAGAAAGAGTGACCCACTTTTAAGGGCTCATTTCATCTGAGGAAAAGCCTGCTCTTCTGCCCAGGTTTGTAGGTCCCAAGTTTATAATGGCACCGCAAGGCAAAACATTTATTAAATCCCGAAACATTGTTGTTAATTTTTAAAAGAGAACCCGTTAACAACCAGTGCCATTCACTAATAACATTTTTCTACGGGAAAGACTGTTAATACCGGTTAAATACTTGTATAATTTAATCAGTTAAATGATTCACAGTAAATACATTATGTACAATTAGAACTGCCTACATTAAAGAATTACCATACAGCCTAATGTTTACGGTGAGTATCACTATCCCATATCACTATGATGGGAACTATGTGGTCTCGGCTATCAGTGGTTTTATCAACTACAACATATTTTTTTGCCACGAATCTTTCATATGTTGTTCAAAGACATGGGGCAAATGAGTTTGACGAAGACTGCTCTGATTTTCTGGCAGTGGCCCTCCTTGTTTACAATGCTTAATAAAGAAAAAGGCATATTGGACACAAATAGGTGTCTTCCATTTGACGATTTTGTTTAGTCTGTTGTTACCTGAAGGGGAACACTTTTTGATCTTAGTTTCTCCTTGTTTTTCAGACGGGTTTTAGATTTGACATATTCATTGCAAGTATCTTTTCATGTCCAGTCTATGGTGTGCTGGCAAAACTTGCATAAAAGTTGTCCAGATTCGTAAAAGTCGCCGGGACATTGTTGTGTCCTCAATTTTTCAGTTAAGCTTGTGTTTTAGTTTTTTCAATGTAGTTAGGGTATCTGATACTGCATTCTTCCACATTTTTGTCTTGTGCAGCTAGCTAATTTGTGTGCTTTTAACGAGAAAACATACAGGAAACACAAACAGAGGCATGACTGGATTTCTACAAAGAATTGCGTTCACTTCAAAAACAACAAACTAGAAAATTAGTATCTGAATGATAGAACTACAGATTATTCAGTCGTTTAATTTATTGGGATGTTTTGTAACAGTCAGCCCTTCAGTCTCTAAACTCCGCACATTTCCATTTTAAAATCTAAAATCCGTTTTTAAGCGTTAATTCTGTGATTCTGTCCATGTCTTCCACATCACAGAAATCATAGGGCCCTACTAACTTAATTGAAATAAACAACTCTTAAATGGGCATACATTAAAACTTGTGTTAAAACTCCGCAAATGCCATCCTCAATTGTTCATCACCATCAATGACTTTATGATTAACTCCAACCAAATGTTTTTCAACTGGTACACAATGAGACTTACCCTGGTGTGCCATATAGGACTACCTGCATGAGTGGGCAACTGAACGAAGCAGCTGGGAAAATACATCCAAAGTGCTCACTAAGTGCTGTGTCTGTGAATGCCAGCATCTCTGATAGTCCCACCCCTTTGGACAGTTTAGCAGATATATAGATGTTATGCTTTTGTGGTTGGTAGAATCATCTACATACACCTTTGGTCCTGGCAAGCTAAAAAAGTTCTCCTCCATAGCTGCCACCTCGCTTAAACTGTCAACATGCATTACTTGGGTGGTTATGTTGTGTTCTTTCCATAAATTAGCAAAGATGCTGCAAACCGGAATAGTGGATAGGGATAATCATATTTCTATTTCATTGAATTTTGTCATTAGGGCAGTCAGCATTCTAAGCTGGTTGTTAGATTGGCAAGTTAAATACAGAGTTACTAGAGACTTAGTTTGGTTTTAGTGCCACTCATAGAAAACATTTTAAACATACGTGATATGACATTGATTCGATCTTCTTATAGAAACATGACATTTAAAAAAGTGTAATTTTTACCTTCACTACTTTCCACTCTAGTGCATCTATATTGGTTTGTATAAATCAACAAAATGAATACCAGTACCATGTACTGACATGTGGCAAAGCATTGTGAAACTTGTAGTTCGAAACTTTTAAATTACATTTCTAAAACTTTTTAGAGGTAGTATATAAATATGGTACTGAATGTGTATGTAATTCTTTAAGTTCATACTTGTGGGTTTTTTTTTTTGTATTATTGTTTCATAGTGTTAAATAAAATGAAAATGATGCCTTGACCAAAGCACTGGTTGTCGCAATCATCTCATTGCCAGCCCTGATGTGGCAATATTTTTAACTCATTAAACAGGCCACATTAATGGCAAAAATGAATGCATTAATTTTTTTTTGTTTTGTTAGAGAAATGGTGAAAACTACTTTTTTTTTTTTTTTTAAATAAGCCTTACTTTAGATAGATATTACAGCTTGTAATTATGAGAAGCATTTTACTTTCTTTTTATGCAATATGTATTTTAGATAAATAATTTTGTACATAATTTATTATGTATTTTATGGAAATTTTATTTTAATATTTTTATGGTCACTGAACAATAAGCTTACAGTATTTCATTTTGTTAAGAAAAAAATGAACAGTTATTAACACCTGTGGACTGTGGTTTAATCATACAAATACATTTTTATTATAGTACATAAAGCTTCTATGCGTCTGGTTGTTCAGGAGCTTAGTATAAAAGTTTTTTTATAGGGGAAATGTATTTGAATCGACCAGTCAAGTAATAATGAAATCAGTAATTGGTATCGGCCTTAAAAGACCAGACTGGAGCATCCTTAGGGATTTGCAAAAACATTTAAGATTTATATTTATGAATAATTTTTTAAATTTTCAGTAATGAAAAAAATATATGCAGCATATTATTTTGCATTGTCAAAATGCAAACTAACAATTTTTTTTTTTTTTTAAACAGTTGGTGGTGTTTTTGCATTATCAATCTACACAGTCCTTTTTCTCAAGCTGTACTCCTACAAAGATGTGAATAAATGGTGCAGAGAAATAAGACAAGCTAAAGCTCGTACATTGTCTCGGTCACTGTCTTGTAAGTATTCCCGACAACATCTTATCATTGTCACTTGCCAGTTCCTCAGGGTTCATACAGCAATAGTGTTTACTTTTATGCTGCTTTCTTATCAGTTATATTAAGCTTCTTGACTAGAGCCTAAAACATATGTAAATTTTACTTGTTTAGAATGTGATAGAGATTTTTTAAATTCAATTAGATGTATGTTTTGGTGGGAATCTTGATTTCTGTGTTCTTTGTCCTCTTACTTTAAGTATATAATCTTAAATGAATCTTTGTTTTTAAAAATGAAGAATTGTGTATGCAGTTTTCGTGGTAGATGACTTTGTTACCCACTTTGCTTTGGAATGTCTTTTGTTGTTCTTTTACTCAATAAGCATGCTTTAGACTTTGCTGCCCTCTGTGGATTTTGTGATATATTGCATATTTTTTTTTGGACTAAACTTTCCTCCATCCTTACCTACTTGTCATGTTTAGCACCACATAGAAAGTAATGCCCATGGAATATACATGTTTAAATTAATTTCCCTAATATTTCTTATTATCTTGATTAGCTGTGCTACACATCGAAGATGGTTGAAGTCCAAGTAATCAATGTAGACTCCATTGTTAGCGTTTGCAGTACACCATGCAATGCATATATCTCTGTTATACCATATGCCATTTGGTATGTGATTTGTAAAAGCAGTCTTAATGTTTGTGAAGCTATTACACCTTTCTCTACATGTGAAAGAAACCTGTATACATATGGCATTCCCTGGTAGTATACTTGTGCCTCTGCAACCCGAGTTTATACTTTTAAAAAAAAAAACTCAACCAAATGCCAACAGTATATATTTTTTTTTGTAGATGAATGTATTAAATTTTACCTACTTTTTGTCTTTCTTTCTAGACCCAGTTGTTGATAAGGCTAATGGAGAGGTGCTTCAAGCCCAAGTGACCTATCCTGGAAACCTCACACACAGAGGTAAGAGTACAGAATTTAGTTTTGGTTGTAATTTTGAATGAAATTAAGTATATCAGCGAAAAGTTAACTTTATTTTCTTATACAGATTTATATTATTTCATTTTTGCTCCAACTCTTTGTTATGAGTTGAATTTTCCAAGATCTCCGCGCATACGAAAGCGCTTTTTACTTAGACGACTTTTCGAAATGGTGAGTTTTCTTCTAATTCATTTGGGATGGGATGGGACGGGTTGGGGGGGAGGAGAAAACAGATGCCCAGGAAATGTTTTTTTAAGATTTTTTTTTTTTTTTAATTCATTCAGCAGGTGGAGTTATTGACTGATGGGAGTAATATTTTACTTTACTAATACGAGACAAATTTCAAGTTTATGTATTCTTTCTAAAATGAACTTGCTGTAGAACATTTTTCATATATAAATTCTTTCTTTAGCTTTTCTTCATGCAGTTATTGATTGGCTTAATACAACAGGTAAGATTGTTTTTCTGCTTTTTTTGCTTCTTACATTAATATTTGTGAATTACATAATTTTTGTTGTCTCTGAAGTCCTTTGGGATTCTGTGCTAGAGAGATTTTATAGCTAATTGTATATATAATGTTTAAAACATAATGCAGTTGACATAAATAACAATAACTCGATATGGCATTTATGTCAAATGCCCTTTAGCCAAATATACACAGAATGAATTGATCACTTATTTATTCATTTTATTTGTTAAACTGGGAATATTTAGTCCAAGAAAAGGCATTGTAATCTGAAGGGAGGATTGCTGATAGTGTTTTTTTTTAATTATTATTTTAATTAATCTTCTGTAAATGAAAGCACGAGGAGATTAAAAAATTAAGACTTTATGTCAACATACTTAATTAACTGTCCTCATCTCAAACAGAAGTATGTTACAAATTTATAATCAATAAAAATTAGTTAATGGCATAAGAAAGTGGTTCTTATACAAATTCAGTATAAGATTTTCTTCTGTATAACAATGCAATATTGCTATAAAGAAAGGTTAAGGTCATTAATAGAAGATTTTTTTTTTATTATTATTATTATTTTACTTTTTTACCCAGTCTGGGTACACAAGTACAAAAACATGAACATGTTCTCAAACAATAGTTTGTGGCCATATCAGGTAGAGTCTTTCATCTACTACCTGAAAGATATGTTACTGGACTTTGCTGTAGTGAGGTTGGGTGGCTGTATACCTGCCACATATGCTGTGCAGCCAAAAAAACGCAGAAATTCTAGGCAAAATAATTATTAGACATTTCAAATTAATTTTGTGGATAACGGTGTCTATCTTTTATTTAATAAATCTGTAAAAATGTATTAATCTTCTCACTTAATCTTTTTACTCCTCAGTGGATGGTTCCCACAATTCAGAATTCAATGAAACCTTTTAAGGTAGGTAATGGAGGTTTTATTTTAATTAATAGCTGTTGATTTTTTTAAAGTAGATTTATTTATTCATTGAATTCTGTTTTAGGACATGGATTTCTCAAGAATAATTGAGCGTCTTCTGAAACTTGCAGTAAGTATTTTTAATACAAGATCAGTAATCATATAAAAAGTAATTGAAATACTAAGATGTTCATTCCTTTTTTAGGCATTTTTGGAAGGTTTTTCCCAACTTTTATGTGAGGTCTTAGATAATAAGTGAATTGGTTCTACGGCTTGGTGCATTTAGATTTTTATCTCTACATAGGAGAAAACAAAAAAAATAAGTCCGCTTCTGGAAAAATACCGAAAAGGGTCACAGAATAAATAAAACAATTAAGGAACCACACTGAACGTCTAGTACATAAAAATGATTATTAGATTCATCAGATTTCTTATAACCAAAATAGAGAGAGATTCGAAGTATAATTTATTAGGATAAAGTAGTAATACTTTCAATTACTAGCAATTTCGTCTCATGACAAACCACATCATTATCATAGCCTTCTTATCAAAAGACACTTTTTTTTTCTGTTTAATTTGGTTGTTATGCTCTTTTAACATCTGTTCAAATATATGAACCAACTGAATATTTTTTTTATAAACATTTTGTATATGTTATGAAGAATTGTGTGCCAGGTCTAGTTTGTTGGTCTGTGTTTATATAAATCTTGCTAATACCTGCAACATCTTTCTCCTTAAAAAAAAAAAAGGAATGAGCCAGTCTTGAAACAAGTCGATCATTAGTCTGGCTGCTACTGCCTTATTCTTGAAGCACCTTTATCTAGAAGGTGAAGGCCAGATATCTTTCTGCTTTATTTTGGGCAATCTGCTTGAGCTATGACTGACTTCAGCACAGACTTTTTTATTGCAGTATAAATAATGACTCTCACTCCGTGTTTTCTCTAAAGAAATGACTCCATAGACAGCCAATAGTGTGCTTATCAAATATATTTCATTCTGCCTGTTCCATATTGTGATGGACTCAATTCATTACATGTTTCATTGTAGTATTTAGTGTTTTCGACTTGGCCAATATTTACTATCACTCATATCTCAAATATTTTTGGCTTGTGATAGTTGTATGGTTTATCAGTTGGATCAATTGCAGACTAAATCCGTTTCAACATGTATAGATGCTGCTGTCATAGCTGCAGTAGCTTCAGCTTCTTAATTCATGTAATGTAATATTTTAGGAAAAGGTTTATTTTTCATCCTTTCCTCAACAGGTTCCTAATCATTTAATCTGGCTGATATTTTTCTATTGGTTTTTTCACTCCACTATGAATTTCGTAGCTGAACTCATGCAGTTTGGAGATCGTGAATTCTACAGAGACTGGTGGTATGTTAATCATTACCTTTTAAACAAACATTAAAGTATCCAAGGTGGAGGGGAGGGCTATTAGATTTCTTGTGTAGGTGTTTTCTTTTTATACAGCATTTACTGTATGATTAAAAAATTTCTGTCATCTGTTTGATATATAATTGCCAATCGCATTTCATGTATCTCTGTAAATATTTTTGTTATAGTTAATCATTGTTATTGTTTTCATCTACTTGAGCAGTGATGAAAGTATTTGTGAATGACAAAAGGTGTTTGGACTTGTGTGTCAGATTTTTTTGCAGCTATGAGTTGTGGATGTATGTGTGCCCTATGACAGATTGATTCTCTGTCGAGAGTTCGAACTTGAATTGTACCCAATGCTGTCTTTGTAGTTGCTTGTTCCGTTTGACCTTGAACTGAATAAACAGGTTGAAAGCTGTATGAATAGATGGTATAAATGGCAAAATGATTATTCATGAAGCTCAAGTATGATTTTGTTAAATGTTTAAGAAAATAGGTTGACAAAGTTCATTTTAAAGTATCCTTAGATGGGAAATATTTTTATTGCATTTATACTTTTTTCATGAAAATTAGAATAGTTGTCAGTATACATCCAGATTTCAAAATATTCTATCATCTGATGGTACAAGGCTTTTATTTGACATATCTAATTTGAAGACTGTCATTCTTGTTCACTTTTTTCAGTACCAGGTCAACAAATAGGGACATATAGGTAAGAAAGGAGAAAATCAATACATCACACAGCAGCATAAACAGGTGTGCAATGTGTAATCTGAACAGTATGATGGCTTTAATGTTAATATATCATTTGATGTTACAGCCGTTTATATCACTTACCACTTGGTTATTTAAAAACAAAAAAAAAAACAGTGTTTAGGCTTGCTGGCCTGAGATTTGATGGTGTGCTGCCACCTGCCTAATTGCAGAGATGTGAGCAGTTTGTGACCAGAGTACTTGAAATCCTTTCTTTTGGCACATGTTTCATTTCAGCAGCTTTCAATGTGGACCTCGTTAATTGTCAATAAGTGACATACTGTGATTATTTTTTTGTTTTTGCTCTGCTTTTGCAGCCTGCTGGGTGTTTTTTTTTTTTGAGTTTTGTGGCTATATGGTGCTATCGCATAATGATGCCTTGAATCTTTTAATAATCATTTTTCCAGTTGCATTAGAAATAGTGGCGTGTACGGAGTACAGTGAAATTCTTACTTGCATGTCCTGGCCTGAATTTTGCTTGTGATACAGACTTTCCCTCCAGTGTAACAACAAATTGGAGATATTAGATTTGGATACTAAAATTATTCACTGACACTTTTTTTTCAATATTGAAAATAAAAATGTAAACATTATCATAGTATCACATGAATTAGTGAAGACCAGTATCATTCACAAACTTAATTTGTTCAAAATCATTACAGCTGTAGTAGCAACACACTTTTTTATAATCAGTTTTGTTAGAAAGTCATTTTGTCAGGGTTGTGACATTTGCTTCTGTGAGATTTAAGTTTGTGTCAGTATGTGGAGGATATGCAGTCTTTGCTGTTTACTAACACTTGTTAAATGGTAATATTCAGTGGATAGCTCTAATTCAAATATTAATATCACAAAAACTATCGACACATGTATTTATTTAGCAAATATCTTCCTCCTTTATGTTTGCACTAACATTGAGTTATGCTATCAAATCTGTCAAATTCAGATTAATCAGATATTTAAGAATTGTAAAACCAGACTATTTTGGTTGTTTTTCAAGGGGATTCATGTAAGTGATCAGACTTAGTTGTTGCTTAAGTTAGTGTCCATTGAGCTTAACTGACCTTAATCACTGCAATTTATTGGAACTGAAGGGTGCATCTCATTTGCTCTTATATCTTTTGTATATGGTTACATTTATCACATTTTAGGTATGCTAATAAACATTACTGTCAGATTCAGATAATGACACACGTTCAGTATTTTCTGATTTTTAGTACAGTATGCTGTTTTATAGGTTCCTCTAACCACACACCTCTGAGATTATGTATTACTGTTAACTTGTACTTCATTTGCCTTCACAAATTTCTATCCAGTAAGGAGGTTGTGAAACACTAAATATGTTTTTATTTTATTTTATTTTATTTTATTTTAAAGTGAACCTTTAGGCAGTCACAAGTACAAAGACAGCCATACAGTTTGAGGCTTGCATTGATTTTTACTATTTCACACCCTGTACAAGCAGGGAGCAACATGTAAACGTTATATTAGATAAACCATTGAAAAAGTGGATGGATTATTGGAAGGACACCTGTAACCCTAAGAGGATGCATTGATGTATTTATAATCACATCATAATACATTTTATATATTACCTTTCCCAGGCTTTTCAAATGTGCAATGCTATGTGTTAAAACCATTTTAATTCACAACTGACTGGTTACCTCTTCATGGCATGTACAAATCATATATTTTAATTTCTGTGCTAATTTTATAGTGGGATTAAGCTATAACAATAACATGCAATTTTATCTAACTTGAAAGGGCAGTGGGATTTTAAGTTAAACTATGCAGGTTTTTTTAAATAATTAGCACAATTCCCACAATCCTGTGGTGAAATTCAAGTCTTGGTCTATTTTTCTCTTTATGCAGTTGATTAATTAGACTAATTGTTCACAGAAAAGAAAGTTAACTGTAAGAATTGTTTAACACAGAAAAAAGGCACAAAGTGCAGCTCCAAAAGCCTACTCCAGCAGGTGTGTGTCATCTTGTGAAAATCGCAGCTCTGAGCGTACTGTAAATTATATGCATTTTAATTTGACTAAGAGAACAGGAAGAAAAATAGGAGGCCAAGTGGATTGGGTATAGTGAACTGCTAGTTACTGCACCTTCCATAAAAGTAGCCGGCCAATACCATCGCAGTAGCCAAGTTTATAGCCAAAGTCAGCACTTGTAAAAATTGCTGAGTAACAGTACAAGGTCCCCTGGAGACTGGGACTGTTCCTGCAGGATTGGACTCGAGGGAAACTGTAACATGCCAGTCCACCATTGAGCGGCACACTCCCACACACAAATACTCAAATACCAGACTAATTTACAGTCCCCAGTGATCTTAACAGCATGTCTTTGTCCCACGGGAGAGAAATTTGAATTCTCATTTTTATCTTATCATTCCTAATTAAATAAATTTAAACAATCTCTGTATAGAGTAAATAATGAAATAGAAAAAAAATCTTTGCTCAGCAATTCAGTTAAGCAGCACTTCACATTCTTTTCTTTTTCTCATTTTCATCCCCCAGAGCATTCCAAAGTTGTTTACTTGCTTAATATTTTCTAGTATACCCAGTTTCCAAATAAATAATATATTTAAAAGGAATTAAAATAATCTTGTATTTATGTAACGCTTTTTGACCAAGATCTTATAAAAAAAGACATAGTAACATCTAATAATTTACTTTTGTTCTGTAGAATAAATTTGATTTGTTAATTTTTGTGAAATGAATACACTAAATCAAAAGTGATTTAAAAAAATAAAATAAAAACTATACTTAAGGTAAGATTTCATCCTCAGAATACAAAAGCCTGTCTTCACATCATAGTTGTATTCTTCCTCTGCCAGGCAGCACATTACTGACCATCAGAAAAAGTGGCTAACACAAGATTCTTTAGAAGTGTGAAACTGTGTTAGGAGTCATTATGGGTATTTTCTGTAATCCCTACCAATTTCTAGTCATATAGATTGATACAATCGGGTGTCAAGATCAGCAACCAGAGTTGCTGAGTTTGACATACCCTCCAACTACAAGTCTTGTAATGAGACACTGGCTTTACTTAACAGTACCAACAAATATTTCTAGTTATGTAAAATACCTTAATGTAAAGACCAACCTGGTATTAAAAAAACAAATTCTGAATAAAGTAAAACTGATTACAAATCAGAATGCTGCTATTACAATATGTCTTAATTTTATAAAATCCACAACTTTTGCAAATGTCTTTAATGAAAAATCATATTTTTTATTTGCCTGTTTTAGTTATTAATTAATAGCAACATTCAACAATGCATGTGTGATTTAATGCAGAGTTTAACACATTGATTGTAAATCATACATAAACTTCAAACTAATTGCTTGGAAATAAAGACAGTCGGCCTGTCTGTAATCAGTGGCTTGCTGCAGTAAGCAATTTCAACATGTGATTTTTATTAAAACACTTTCACAATGTGTTATTGCTTTGTGGATTTAAATGTTTTTAAAATTATTATTTTTTGTCCTTTTAGTTAGAAATAAGTGCTTGGTTTGTGATGATGAAATATTAAGTCTGTTTTGCTATATACAAAAAGTACATTGCCTCTGCACTTGAGGACTAAGGGTCCTTTTTTAATTTAGATGAAATAACTATTTTTATCTGAGTTTAATCTAAGTTGAAGAGAGAAATTAGTGGTAACCTTTGAGAAGATGGTTCTCTGTGTATTTGTATATATTAAGTTATTCCATCTTGGTTTATGAATGTGTGGACTCCATTTAATGAATTCTGTTCCCATGTATGGTGGTTTACTCTTTTTCTTAGGAATTCTGAAACTGTAACCTATTTCTGGCAGAACTGGAATATTCCTGTCCACAAGTGGTGCATTAGGTATGTCTGAAATTTTAAAAGCTTTATTATAGGTGATTCTGGATAATGGGCAATAGAATGAAGTGAGCAATCACATACTGTTCAGGATTAAGTGTGCAAATAAAGATATTTTATGCAGAGGTAAGTCATTGCAAATTGTAGATTTGTGACATTTTCATTTATTGACTTCTTTTTATACTCTAGGTTTTCTAGGGCACTTCTTTCACAAGTATACATAACGGCTTTCTTGATGGGCTGTGTTATCCTAAATTTTGCCTTGGAAGCTAACTACAATAAATCTTTTGAATTTTATTTTATTTTTGTTCTTGTTTACACAAATCAGCAAGTCTGCTAACTTCGTACATCACGACAATATATGTTCATGACAGCATAAACGGCAAAACCTGGAGTGGGTAGTGCTTTATTCTGGTGCTTGGCGAGTGCCATACGAAAAGCCCCTTTCTCACATGCAACCCAGGAATTTCACTGGGATAACCATCTCAAAAATGCACTGGGATGTGCTCTTCTGCACATAACCTGGCAACTCGGTGATTTCTCTGATCTATAGATCTCACACTGAGACTCTCGGCTCAGATAAGGAGTTGGAAATTCTGAAAGGTGCACAAACTTTTTACCTTTAAGAAAATTGAATAGCAATGGTGTACAGTAGTTGAGTAGCAACTGCATTTTATTGTTTCAGAAAGATGCATAGGCCCCCTGATTCCACCACCAGCAGCTGACACCACAAATCTTCAAGATGGTGCTGCTAAGTACAGCGCCCATTCTGCCGATCTAATCAGACTGTGTGTTTACTTGTTAAGTGTTTTATTCTCTTTTTTGCACTTGTTACTTTGGGTTTCATGAGTTATGATCGCCAGAAACTCACAAACATAGGATGCAGATTACTCACCAGCTCACTGACTCGGCTAGGCCAAGTGAAATCCTTTGGGGGAGAAAAAAACCATGACAACTGCAACTAACACACACAAAAGAAACAAGGGAAGTGCAGCGTAGTGTGAAACAGACTGAGGGATTGAGTGCAGTGACTACCTTGGCCCAGTGTCCTACAGGTATCACTGGAGAACAAGCTGGATAACATCAGAGCAAGGAAATAGTTCCAGCAAGATATTCTGTGGTTGACTTTCTTGGTGCTAGATCACATGATTCAGCCTGGTAAATCTTTGTTTACCTTATGGAGAGAACAGAAGAGTCTGGCAAATTGAAAGGTGGAGGTGTACATCCCATTGGCAACAATAACTGGTGAGACAGCAGGGACATTCTACTCCTCACCAGATTTGGAGTTTCTGATGATTGAATTTGGATCATTTTATCTTCCCAGGGTGTTTACTTAAGTCATTGTAAAGGCTGGCCACTGACACCGACACTGCTCACATGGAACTTTATGAAACACTCATATCACCAACAGAATAATAACTGAAATGCTGTCCTCATTGTGGCTGTCAGTTTCAGCAAAGCTAATCTCATAAAGGTAGTGCTGAACTTTTATCAGCACATTACATGTTTCACCAGAGGAGATAGCACAGCACTGGATCACTTTTCTGCTCTGTGTAAAGACCCAGATGCTGCCTCTGGCTGCCATCTTTCTTATTCCCTGTGGGGTATAGCGGGTCCACAGCTCGTTTAGCAAAGGCCATTTTAAATAAATAATCACTGCTTTCGCAGCGGCTTAGCGAGGGGGCGTTGGGCCATAGCAAGCCACGGGGCGATCTGCGGTGTGGGCGTTTCTCACTGAGTGCACAGGTGAGGATCTGCCCACATCCGTGATTGCTCCCGTGGCTAATATGCTACGGCTGCTATGGCCCCTCGCATTATAAAAAGTGCGAGTCGGTTTGGAGAAGGAAAATAAGGAACAGAAAAAAAAGAGAGAAGGAAACTGAGGTGGGCAGCAGGAAGCAGTGAGGAGGGAACGAGCAAATCTGTGCAGCAGGAAGCGGGCGAGCGAGTGAGTGAATGCTTTCAGGCAGCTGAAGGCAGCCTGGGTGTTTGGCCAACACCTGGCAGAAGTTGTGGTCGCTCCCGCAGAGTTTGTTTTGAAGGGCGTGAGTGACCGGGAAGGTGCGGTACTCTCCGCGGGAGTTGGGCCTTGGTCACAGTGGAATTCCCAAGTCACTGTCCGGGGGAGCCGACTGGAGCCAAGGATCGGAAAGGCGACTGACAGTAGCAGCATGAGTAGGCAGAAGGTCGGCTGCATTGAGAGCGTCTCGCCTGTTGCAGGGCCCGTATGGGAGAAGCAGGTGAGACGCTAACAGGGAAGAAACACCGGGTTTGACATTTGTTTTTAAAGACTGCTTCCTAAGAAACATTTTAACCTCTGGTTTTAAAGGATTGTTTTTTCTATTTATTGATTTTTTTAACCTCCATTTTCTTATTGGATTATTTATTTATTTATTGAACTATTTGAAGCACTGCACTTTATTTTGTTTTGTTGACTGTTTTAATAAAAAGCACTTTTGCACTTTTTTATACCATCCCCTTGCTTAATTGTTATTGCCTCCACTGACTAGCTCACTCAGTAACATTATCGACAGTGTTGGGTTCAAGGGCTCCCAAACAGTGATGGGAGCGTGGAGCCAGAACCTGCATCGTCACACCCTGATACAAACAGAGGTTAAAGGAAAAAGATGTACTCAGGCCAGCTCTAGAGCTGCATGAAGTCACACAATGCACAGACCAATCAGGCCATTCTTTAGGACGCACAGAGTGTTGCTGACAAGGATGTGTTCAGATGCAGCTCTGATGATGTCAGTGTGTTTACAGAAACTGTTTTTAGTTATATTGGATTATCTCCTAAATGTCATCAAAAGCTATCATTAGGTGGACAAACTGCAGTGCAATATGTGTACACACTGCTGCATACAGCCCAGGGCTTATATATACAATTACAAAGCCACATCATACAATCTAAGGAGAGCTGTATAAGCCTCTAAATAAGGATATGGTGAGAAAATGAAAGAGTAACTAGATGCATGCAGCAAGGTTTGTGGACAAATAATGGACTATAAAGCAGCTATTTCTAGCATGGTGAATGCTTCCACCTCTCATTGTGTGCTTTAATGTGAGTGGTACTGACAACAGCCAGCAGTCCAACTCATCTGTGATGGGACAACAGCTCACTGAGCAAACAGTGCTCACCTTGTTGAAATGAGATGTACGGAAAGTGAACACTAGGAAGGCAGCAGGTCCAGACAGCATTCCAGGATGTGTTTTCAAGATCTGTGCTGATCGCCCCGCACTAGTGTTCGTGGTAATATTTAACCTCTCCTTAAACCAATCTGTTGTACCAACACGCTTTAAAAGATCCACCATTGTTCCTGTACCTTTGAAATCACATCCAGCCTTCCTGAATGACTATTGTCCCATCACACTAATGCCCAATTACTCCAGTACATCAACAGAGGATGCCCATCACCTTGATATTTCATAAAGTATTAGCCCATCTGGGCATGAGAGGGAATTGTGTACAGATACTATTTGTTAGATTATAGTTCTGCATTTAACACAATAAACCCCTTTAAACTACTTGCCAAGCTCAGGGATCTGCATTAGACCTTCAGTAATAACACAATACTTGATTTTAGTTTTTGGTATCTAGGTTGACTTGCTTCAGAAACCATTTGCTGCATAGAACAAATGTAAAAAGCTTGTAATACATGTATTTTTGTACAAATGAGCTAACGATTTGCAAAATCATTCCTATATATTATCTCTTAGGTTCAGGCTCAAAACATTTTCATCTTCTCTTGTATGTCACTTTTACACCTGTCTGATTACATGTCTACGCCTTGTACTATATATAGATAATTCTCTAAATGGCAAGGTATTTATAATATAATGCAGTGGTTCCTAAATTTATTTTTGATATTAGCTTAGTTATGCAACTTCCAATTTTTCATTTTTAGGTCAAATTACTGATACAGTGCATTGCAGTTCAACTGTGTAATCAAAGGAGAAATATATAAGTACTGTTGTAAACTTCACATTTGGTAATTATTTCTCTCTTTTATTAGACATTTTTACAAACCAATCCTGAAGAAAGGAGTTAATAAATGGACAGCTCAGACGGCAGTCTTCTTTGCTTCAGCATTTTTTCATGAGGTTAGCTATGATCCAGTTCTATTTTTTGACATTGTTTCAATACGATACTACATTAAAATCCACAGTATGGGTTATTTTTTCTTTTGATAAGAATTTTTTTATATGATATGATGTATAGCTTAACACAAGTTGTTCCAAATATACAGCTAGCAGTATGGTAGTAACAAGGTTGAGCTGTATATCTTGAAACAGTCATTCACAAAGGATGATAATTTCAGTGTTCTAGCATGACTCTGCCTCAGGTTTAGTGCTAAAATTCTAAGACAGGTGTATATTTGTGCATGCATATAATATCTTTCTATTGTTAAAAAAAAATCTTGGAAGGAGACAAGACGTGATTTTCTCAGAGAGACACTTTCACATCCCGTGAGACGAGTGCCAAGAGATTTAACCATGCCTGGGGCTGGAAATAAAACAAAGAGTAGATGACAAAGTAGAACGTTGTAAAGATTTCAAAAAATGTTGGCGTGGTACACATGTAGAGCAGGTTAGAGATATTGGAAGTACGAAAATTCAAAAGTCTCAACAAAAAGGATAGTAAAGATCGCATTAGCACGAACATAAAGAAATTATTACTCGGTGAAATAATGGAGCAATGAAAAAAGATCGAATATATTGTTTGGATTTAAACTTTAAGCCGGAGAAGTGTAGATCTTCTAATTCGTGTTGCCATCAGTGGGGGAGTAGTGTTACTTCCCAATGAAGAGGTGTATCTGCGGTAATTAAGAGATTTGTTGTTTGGTGAAAATGAAATCCCGCGAGAGAAATCATTTCTCATTTGTGTGAATGCTATTGTCAGACACAGTTCTTATAGAGAGAAAGAAACGATATTCACTCACGGGCAGTTACACGTTGTGTTGTCACGCTTTAACTGCAAACACGGAGTCAAAATTCAGTGCGATATTGATGAAAAGGTAAAAGCGAAAAGAGATCGAATATATGGACATGGGTGATGAGACAGAAGTGTGTGTTAATCCTGAGAATGACTCTGGCTGAGAATTGTAGGTTGTGAATGTTAAACTCAATGTCAGACTCGGGGTGACGTTTAAAGATTTGCTTTACAGCGCAAAGCTAGAATAACAATTTGGAAAAGTATTCTGCTGCCGTCTAGTGGATGAAATATTATGCTGCACAAAATCATGAATATTTCTCTACCACTCTATGGTAATGCAACCAATATTAAGTGTAGTGGAGCCTTCAAGCAAAACTCATGGTGTGTAAACAACAAACTGAACAAACTGAAACTGAACCATTAGGTGGAGCAAGTGATAGTGAAAAATGAATTGGTCATCGGACATGCATAGTGAAACTGATGCATGCAACACTTTATGACCAAACTGCCTTGATATGCATGGTGAATTTGGTCCTATGAAGCTCTACCGTGTTACAATTAGCTTTGTGGCAAAAAAGGCAAAATAATTGCAATCTAGTAGACAAAGGAAGACGTTGTTAGATCTTTAAGCATTGTTTATAATGCAGCAACTGTCAGTTTTTTTTTCAGGGGAAATATGGAAGTCACTAAGCATTGGACTGTGCTAGTCTATAATAACACAAGGGGTGTATTGATCATGCAGATCAGGCACTGACATTATACAGTATTCTATCCTGTCATTTGCAAGCAACAGGAAAAAGTTTGCAAAGAAATGTGCTTCTATTTTCCCAATTGTGATGTTGGAGTGTGTGTTGGTGAGTGTTTGAAGAAATGTCCCACGAAGAACATACACTAAATATGCATTAGTACAGTAGTAGACACTGGGCATACGTTTCCTACTGTTATTTATGTTGATGTTTTAGTATTTGTATATTTCAGTTACACAAAAGAACATTTTTCTAATGGAAAAATTGTTTTCCCGGGGTAAACATAATGCTAAGGAGGCTACAAAAAATCAATTTACTTAAATGTGAAATGCAAAAAGATTTTTAAAATATTTGAATATAACCATTAACCTTCAAGTTCCTAAATCTTTATTTAACATAATGTTTTTCAGTATTTGGTCAGTGTCCCATTGAAGATGTTCCGACTATGGGCATTTATGGGAATGATGGCTCAGGTAAAGTTTATATTTATTCAGATATAAAGTTCATTTGTGAAAAAAAATATAAAATTCACCTTAAGTAGTTGGGGTGGGAGGGAGGAAGGGGGGTGGCTTGGGGATACTTGAGCTCTCTTAAAATTAGTCTACCTTTTCCCTTGGAGTGAGTTTTTCTTTTTGTGTGTTAATGTCTTGTGTGTACAGTAGTATGAAATCTGCTGCACTCAAATTGTAATTATATATTTTATTGTAAAAGTGCACTTCATGATTTTAACCATATAATTTAAATAGTTGTCATTGATGATCTGTAGCAGCCTGTTACCTAAGGTATGCCAAAGCAAC
Organism: Polypterus senegalus; assembly: GCF_016835505.1. Lineage (NCBI taxonomy): Eukaryota > Metazoa > Chordata > Cladistia > Polypteriformes > Polypteridae > Polypterus > Polypterus senegalus. The sequence continues at coordinate 30,857,955 of NC_053168.1, read as the reverse complement.
AGATAGAAATGCAAAGCTTTAATTTTCTAAAGCATATAAGGCTCTCTGTGCTCAATTTAAAAAAGAAAATGTACCCTCTTATCAGTGAACCTTCTTCATGCTTGATTTGATTTGTTGCACTAATCACAAGATACCAAAATTACTAGCAGGACTAGCAGTTGGATTTGGAGTTTTCACAACTTTTTTTTTTAAGTCATGATAATAAAACACAGACACAGTAAAAATAAAAATATGTGCATAGATTTATTAAGAAAATAATGCATCATACTCAAACAGAATGCTAACCAAAGATTGTACTGTATCCTCTATAAATATTACAGCACACTAGGGGGCTTTGAGTATCGGTGTAGTGTTGTGTTTTACCACTCAAAAATAAAACCATTTTGTCTTTTGTTAAGATGATTCTGCTGTGCAGATACTGTAACTCTCTGAATTCCAAATTATGTACATAAAATATTGCACGTATGGTAATCACATAATACAAAGAGAGACTTGTTGATGCATCTGTAATTTTTATTGCACTGCCCATTTTCATATTTCTGCAGTTGTGTTTCACTTAAGCTACACTGTGACAGCAGAGTTGCTTGGAATTGGTTTTATTTGACTCCATTCATTTCAGAAATAGCTGGCTGGAATTTTTCAGTTTTGTAAATCACATTACGTTGATTTTAAATACCATTTTTATTTTATCCGAGTTCTAATTTTTGACAGTCAGTTACACATTGTAAAAGAATAATGCCTTGTGATTATTAAATATTAGGTGTACTAAAATTTATTTATTTTTTTTTAATTAATGCCTATCTTATGCTGTTTTTTTTTTTTGTTTTTTTTTTAAATTCTTGTTTGTTCTAATTTTTCCTTGATTTATGTAGTGTTCCAAAATAAGGATTAGGCACATTGCTGTAACTGGAGTATTAACCTTTTAAGTAAAAACTTTCGAATTTTCTAATGCATACATTTTAGTTTATCATTGATCCTGTATTTGTATTACTTGTTTTTTGCAATCACTTTATGACCAAATAAGAGAACTGCAAGTGCACTAGCAGCTCTACAGTACTTCACATGATTATTCCATTGATGTTTTTTAATTTTCTCAAGATTAGTTGATTTATATACATTCTATTTCTTATCCCTAGGGCTGATTTTCTTATTTAAATATTTATTAAGGAAACATTCTCAGGTTATTACTTTATATCAGCTAAATAATTTTTTTTTAATTTTCCAATTATACCCCTCCTTTTACTGTGTTCTAATGCAGATTCCTCTTGCCTGGTTGGTGGGCAGATTTTTAACGGGCAACTATGGCAATGCTGCAGTGTGGATATCCCTCATCATTGGTCAGCCCGTTGCAATTCTAATGTACTTCCATGACTATTATGTCCTCAACTATGAAGAATCACAAGTTGCTGAGGTGGCTTAAAACTGAAGTGGGTAACAGAATGAAGAATTCATGATCCTGGAGTCTGGAATACAGCATATTAAAAGGGAAAAAATATATCTTGTGAACACTGATACAATAATATAATGCTGTGTATTTTTTTTTTTTCTTTACAGGAAAATAAGGGAAAGTTATTTCTAGAAAATTTAGATAAAGGGTACGTTGTGAAGGGAACGATCAAATACTGAATCCTGAGAATGTGATTTTTTTTTTTTTTAAAAACTTAAATTTACTGACTTCTAAGTAGACAACAATATGAATAATAGGCTGCATGAGTACACAGGAAAGTGTGCTACAATTGTACATTTTCCAGTCGAAGTGATTTAGTGGTTCATGGATCTTGATTGAAGCTTTCCAACCAAAGCAAAACATCCTCTTTCCCTGGTAATCAAGTATTTTTAGATTCTGATCATTTAGCTCCTGTATAGCATGCATCCTCTTGACTCCTGTAAATTACCTCATCTTCTTGAATATATATAAAACAAACTGTATAGGCGTCATTAATATCGAAATGGTTATAAAGAAATTTGGAGTCAATGAATGTGATATATTAGGAGGTTGTAACATCTAGTGTTAAGGAACATGGAAGGCACAGATAATCTTTGAGCTGTAAAATGAGAATACAGAAGGTAGAAGATGGTGTTTTATGCACTGTTATTTGTGATGGAAGATTGGAAAGTAGTGAATGCAAGAAAGTCAATGCTGTTTGGGCTGGTGAACCAACCTGGCATCGCATAGCATGGGAAATGTCAAAACCTGGGAGTAAGGATGTGCTCGGTGGTAATTTGGAAAGTGAAATTGCAATAAGGAACAAAATTAGAACTTGCTCTCTCTTCTTATGTGTAGTATTTGATCTGTAACAAATTATATTTTCTAAAATGTAATGAGAATAAATAGAAAAATGTATATACTGTATTACTAAACATCTGCCCATGCAAGGTTTCAGAGCAAGAATTACTGTATTTTGAGCTTCTCCACATATTCGTTATTTGTGAAGCATACTGCTTTGGTTGTTTAATATCCTAGTTGTTAAATTTTTACTATTTTGTGTACATTTTAATGCCACTGCCTATTTGTGTTTTTTATTAGTGATTATTTTGTACATTTTTGATACTTGCACTTTTTCAGAATTTCAGGTTTTTTTTTTTATTTTCATTTTATTTTGTGTCCTTCCATGTACAGTATGTGAGGGTGTGCCACACATTTTGTCGTGTGAATGCTGTGTTTGAGAATTCTTTGAATTGTATAAACATTTGATTTGTGGACGCGTCTTTGGAAACCTTTCTCTGCTTTTCTGTGTATAGTAAATGCAAAGGATGGTTGAATAATTTGAAACACCAATTCACGCATTTTGGATAGTAAATAGAGTGTGTTCCTCTACCAGTACTCCCGGTGTTCCTTTCTTTTAGACGTTTGTTGTTTTCCTGTTCAGCGTAGCCGGGTTGCATATGTACAGTGTACTATGTTACAACCAGTGCTTAAAAAATGCCTACTATACATACAGTATTTTACGGTATTTTTATTAAAAACATTTTACATTGCAATGTTTGAATGGAAATAGTTACCCCTAGGTGGTGCAGAAAATTGTGAAAATTATATTTGATTCTATAAATCATAAAAAAAAAAATCAGACTGAACATAAAGTATTTTGTTTGTTTTTAAGTTACTTGAAATAAGCCCATATGTTAAAGATTTTGAAACAGAAAATTAAGTTTTTTTTTTCCTCAAAGGAAATTTTTTAATATTAAAGTTAATTGCAAATTGCACTCCAATTCAGTCTGTCATCAAAACCTCATTGTTGGCGGTTTCTGCCTTTGTAGGTGTGATTGACAGAATCTTTGACTAAACTTTTAAATTGGTATATAGAGCAGAATTGCGTTGTGCCACTGAACTAAAATGCTGGATTTCAGTTAATGTTGGTATCCAGTAATTGTTTTCTCATTCAGGGCCTTATTGGATTTTATGAATGTTTTTAATAAAATTTAAAAAAAACTTTTTTCTATTCATTGATTTTATCTTAAATGTTTACCTTGCCAGGTGGAAATTTACTGTATACTCGAATGTGACAATTTTTCCAAGAAAACAAATTTGGAAATAAATGCAATATGTGGCTGTCTCCATATTGTAAAAAAACTTAACACCTAGTTATGTTTTACAAAGAATTCTAAATCCATGACCTGGTAATAATGAGTCGGTGCCTCTTTGCTCTTGTGTATGAACAGAAAAACCTCAGCTCATTGCTGAAAGACCAGAAGTGGAAATATTACATCATTGCCAACACTAACTAAGCAAAGAACATTATGATGTCTGGAGTCAAAATGGTTTGTTCTGCTGCATCAGTAACTTCTAATGCGAAGATCTAAAGTGAAGGAATGGATATAAAAAGAAAAATAAGAAGAGACAATGGGGAGAAACATTGGGATGGCTCTTCTTTAAGATATTAGTGGTAAGTCAGTTCTGTCAGTGATGGTGACCTGTAGTTGTAAATGTTTGTGTGGAAAATATTTGTCCATGGAAAATTGTAATCGTGTAAATAACAGGGAGTTGAGATACTTCTTGATGATTTTTTTTCCCCACATAATGTGTCTACAACATTTAACATTTTTGTTTTATATCAGGATTGTCTCCTCTGCTTATAAAACCATCCCACTCAATCCTATCATGTAGACTAAGCAAATGTCATTAAAAAACACGTGTGCAGTGATATGTGGTACCCCTTTGGCCGAGGTGAAGATGGCCTTGCAATCTACATCATGATATCGTTGACATCAAATGGGAATGTAAAGTTAACACAATCATGAATGATGCCATTCAGACCTGCCAGCTATGTGCTGAAGAAGATGGACTTAAACAGGAAAAAAAAAAAAAGTTTAGAAATTTGATTAGTCGACATTGCAGAATGTTACTCCGTATCATTAGAATGGTCATCTTTCACTGTGACAGGTGCTAAAAGTGAACTGCATTCACATAAACTTCTATATCATTTTACAAATTGTCAAAACAAACTTGAGTAGCTGATTAATTAGCACAATGCTTGGCAAAATCTGTTTAAAACATGGCCGAATAACAGCCCCCGGCACTAGTGCATATAAAATAAATAAGACTCACCCCTTTGGAAGTTTCCATATTTTATTGTCATGCTCCGTGTTATATAACATTGAATCAGCGTAGCTTTAGTTCAGCTTATTTTTTGGTACTGATCAAGACTCTTAAGAGATCTCTTTCACATGAAGTTTAAGATTTAGTGGTCTAAATGAACTTGCGAGTATAAAACACCAACTAATTGATCACATAAGTATTTAGCAGATGCACTGTTGGCAGCCGTAACGGCCTTGCGTCTGTAATGCACAGGTCGCTGCAGGTCCCAGCAGGGTGGTGGTTATGAAGAGTGATGTGGTGCAGCATGACCAGTTCACAGGGGGCTCCTTGGATCTTATTGCTTCAAAGTGATGGCGACTTCATGTGGTAATTATTGCTTCAATACAGTGCATGGTTTAGTATACCAGAGAGACGGCTATAAGCATGATGAAGTGTGATGTTTCATCTTCACTGATAACTCTCCAAAGTCCAAACTACTGACAAATTTGCTAGAAGGCACCAGTGTTTGTGGTCAGAGGGAAAGTGTCTAACGTAAAGTTGAAATGGACTGTCTCCAAAAAGCTTCATAGTGATGTGCTCACTGTTACTAATATTATCAGAAAGTTTAAGGCCCAGGCACCAGAAGCCAACATCGGTGGATGTGGTGTAATTAAAAATATTGACCTAAGATGGAAGAGGAAAAATTGTTCAAATGGTAAGGAAAGAACCAAGGAAAACTTCACAACAGGTCCGAGTTGCCTTCAAGCTACAGCAAACTTGCAGCAGCGCCATCTGTCACTGTCTGGATGAAAATGTTCTTCATGGTAGAAGAGCCAGTGGCTGGGTCCCTGAGACTGTACCTCAATGTCAGACTACATAAAACACTGAAAGGAGATGATCATCTGGTCGAAGTGCTGGTTCAGAGAACAGCAGAACAAGAGCAGTACCAAATAAGACTAATCCTAAACTGTTCTTATTTCATGTTTCTTCTCCATTTGTGCAGCTGGCCAGCCAAGTGGCAGTTAACACCTCGCCCTCTCTCAATGACTTGATGCTACACATTTCTATTGATTTAAAGGGACTGAGCATAGGGGAAAAGTATGTCCTCAAGTTAATGAATTCAAAAAATAATTGCACTCTTTAAGCTGCCAGTACATTAGACTGAAATAAGTGCTGCTGTTATTATAAATGTTATTCACTTAAAGCATATGAAAAGGCCCTGAAATCCTTATATGGAAAGCAAGGACAACAAAATGGCAGCCTTAGTAGAATCAGATCTGAGATATAATTTTCTCTGTGCAACTCATGGATGGATCTACCATCGGGGTGACCAGTGTGCACGCCCTGGGACCTTGGCATATGCAAAGAAAATGTAATGCTGGCATTTTTCTGTTGGAGTGGTACCTCACGCTGTTTGGTGCAATACACATACTTGGCTACTTGTACATAATAGTGCCATCCCTTGATCTAATGCATGAGTGACTTGCTGGTTTAAATCTCTGAGAGACCACCCTTCCCAACCCATCTCTATTTATTTCTATATGTGAAGTTCATAGAGCGTAAATATATGTGTGAGACCTGGGGCCATCTTAATTTGGTTTTAGTCATATTTTCTCATCACATTGCCAACTTCACAGGTGCTGTACATACAACACATAGTGTGGGAGGATCTCCTATCAGAACTGGAAGAACACTTGCAAAGATACTTCCATGACACTCCAAAGGACTACAGCATTAGAAGAGACTGGCAGCACTGTCAATCTTGGTAGCTCAGTTTCTTAAGTAGGTACACCCAGGGCTGACTCTGTAGGCTAATGCCTAGTAGGCACCGGCCTCGGGCGCCTATGCTTTTCCAACTACCCACCCCCACTCTTCTAGCAGATATGACATTAGCTTGTCACACATAACACAACTAGGAATGCCTTCCAATCTCCGAAGGGGACATCCCAAACCGCTCTTTGATTTGATATACAAATATGATGCCACTCCAGATTCACGTGGGTTTTTGGGGGTTGGACAGCATCTACTGCCTAGGGGTGGCATGTATTCTAGAGCAGACTCTGGGGACACCACCACGGCCGTGTCTTTTCTTCTAATGATTAATGGTTAAATGCATATTGATCCATATTTTTCTATTTCTTGTATTATCTATACTAATAAAAGGCAAAGCCCTAACTGACTGACTGACTCATCACTAATTCTCCAACTTCCCGTGTAGGTAGAAGGCTGAAATTTGGCAGACTCACTCCTTACAGCTTACTTACAAAAGTTAGGCAGGTTTCATTTCAAAATTCTACGCATAACGGTCATAACTGGAACCTACTTTCAACCATATATACGGCCATAGCCTGCAGCTCGGTCGCCGTGTGAGGCAGAGTTGCGTCCCGCATCATCATGCCTCCCACGTAATTGAGTGCCTCCCAGTATAAGGCCATCCGTCAGCAGCAATCCAATAGACACGCTGCCACTAAATATTAGCGGGTGAAGGACTGTGCTTATGCAAACGAAGATGAGATAGTCATGGATGGTCTAGTGTTTGGCACAAACTCGGCGAAAGTGCGAGAGAAACTTTTAAGTGCCGGGTCTTAGCTAACATTAAATAAAGCTGCGGACATCGTAAGATCACGCAAGAGAGCGGCTCATGTGAACTGACTGTGAACGCAGTATGCAGAGAACAAGGAAGAGCTCCAAAGGGTGCTGAACAAAAAACGCATTACACAATTGAGAAGGCAGCAAAAGAACATGAAGCGAGTGACGCATACAAGAATATTCATAAGTGCAGCTACTGTGGAAACAAAGCACGGTGTAAACTCTATACTGTATACCCTGCCATTCTCTCTTAAACTCTGTAAAGCGCCTTGAGCATGGGAAATGCGCTATATAAATAAAATGTATTATTATTATTAAACCGTAAGTTTAAATTAAGTTTATAGACGCGCTGCCGCTGCTGTTTGTCATGCCTATGACGAATACGATATTCGCGAGATACAAGTTTAATGAGAAGACACGAGGTATAAACCCAGCAAAAGTACGATAGCAACTTTTAAGCGCCTGGTCCATCCATCCATCCATTTTCTAACCCGCTGAATCCAAATACAGGGTCACGGGGGTCTGCTGGAGCCAATCCCAGCCAACACAGGGCACAAGGCAGGAACCAATCCTGGGCAGGGTGCCAACCCACCGCAGGACACACACAAACACACCAAGCACGCACTAGGGCCAATTTTAGAATCGCCAATCCACCTAACCTGCATGTCTTTGGATTGTGGGAGGAAACCGGAGCGCCCGGAGGAAACCCACGCAGACACGGGAGAACATGCAAACTCCACGCAGGGAGGACCCGGGAAGCGAACCCGGGTCTCCTAACTGCGAGGCAGCAGCGCTACCACTGCGCCACCGTGCCGGCCGCACCTGGTCTGAGCTAACATTAAATAATTGCTGGTGAAGGACTGTGGTTATGCAAACGAATAGAAAGAAAATGTTACATTATTTTTAAAATGTTTCCTTTTCTTTTTCATAACTTCTTTAACACACTTCTCCGCTGCGAAGCGCGGGTATTTTGCTAGTGTTCTATAAACATTTCCATGCATTGCTGGTCTTTTTCAATTGCATTGAGTTAAATAGAAATGACTCAGTTATCACACTGTACTTCAGCCCAAATACATAAAATATGGTTTCCACATTTTTTAATGCCATATTTGTGCTTTTTCATGCTTATCACGGTCTGTCGGATGCATGCGGAATTCATTTTGTAAGATTTCACACAGTGTTATGTCCATTGCAGCTGCTCCCGAGGTGGTCTAAGTTAGTACACAACTTTGTTCCTCTTCTCCACTTCCAAGAGGCCCACTGCAGCTGCACTTAAGTCTTCTGCAGTGAAATCCTCAGCTCTGAGCCAAACTGCATCAGCACTAAACTATTAACACTTAGTCTTGTTACCGTAAGTACGTACTACAGTGTTTCTCAGTTGCTTTGGTACATTTCTCACAACAGAATTGCAGTTCTCAAAACTGCTCGTTCAATTCCCACAACCTTTAGTCAGTTGTGCACATCATAACAGCAGTTTCTGGGTGTTTTCATCATTTTGCAATTGCTTAAGTTCACTCAGACAGATGCTTATGTGCAATTCTCAGCTATATCATGCATCAGCGGTTGCTTATGTCATGATGATCAAAATGCATTGTGTAGCCCTCATTTGCATAGTATTACACTCCAGACCAACTTGTCATTTTTTCATTGTGTAAGTCATTGCAGTTTCCAAAATGTCTCCAAAATGAAAATGCATTTTACATCAAACTTACTGAAGCATCTTGTTTGATACAGCGTATAATGGACCTGGAATCAAGTGAACCACCACATATTTTCATATACATGGATGAGGCTGGCTTCAACTTGGCCAAAGGAAGAGGATGTGGGCGTAATCTGATTGGACAGACAGCTACTGTTGACGTGCCAGTCCAGCGGGGTGGGAACATCACTATGTGTGCAGCTATTTCGGACAATGGGATCCACACTCATATTTCTCTTGAGGGGCCATACAACACCCAACATCTGCTGACCTTCTCGAACACCCTCTACAGGGATCTCATTCCTGAAGAGGAGATTGGTCAAGAAAATGTACCACAGTATGTGATCATTTCACTCCAACCTAATCAGACAGACAATGGTTTGCCAACCACCCCAGGATGCTGATGGAATTCCTACCTCCATATTCCCCATTCCTCAACCCAATTCAGGAGTTCTTCTCAGCTTAGAGGTGGAATGTATATGAGCGTAACCCACATACACGCAAATGACACGGCTTGCTGCCATGGAAGCTGCGTGTGGGGATATAACAGCAGACGCCTGCAGAGGCTGGATAAGACAGACATTCTAGGAGGTTCTTTCCACGCTGCATTGCAAAGGAAGATATCCGTTGTGATGTGGATGAGAACATGTGGCCCAATATACAGGATCAGCAGCAATGGCAGAGAGCATTTAGAGTTTCAGTATGTATATAGTTTTCGATGCTGTAATGTTTTTTCCTTCATTTCATATGTTATGCATAAAGTATTGAAATACACTTTTTTGCTAGACTCCAAGTGCAGTGCATGGTATGTCACCATATACCTGTGCAATCAATAAAATATTCTTCTTGAATCAATCTCCCGCAATCGGTGTTTTGTATTTTTATGTTTCCTGCCGTTGTCATTCAGATGTTTTGTGTATCAGAAAATGTTTAGATTGTGCCAATTTTATATTGTTAACATAACTTTACATTTTGGCTGTCATGTCCGTGGACGATGATTCATGGACTTGGTTTTGATGGCACTGACATATTCAGTGATGTAAATACTTGCTTTTGAGGCATGGATTAAGGATTCTGAAGAGGTTACCTGCTTTTGCTGGTCATCCATGATGTTTTGCCATTTGCACGAAGTGTTTTGAGAAATGCACTCGCTGTTATGCAAATGTTAAGTCTGTTGTGAGAAATGCACCAAAGCAACCGAGAAAAACTGTAAGACCAAGGGATCATCCTGAGCTGACCGCACACTGCAACTGACCCAGAAAGACCCCACATCTACAGCAGCTCTGGAGTTCTCCACAATGTATGTTGACAAACCACAGTCCTTCCGAGACAATCTTCTTTGGTCAGACGAAAACAAAATGACAGATAATACCAGCTCTGTGTCCACTGCGGGGAAAAGAAAGCGACTTTAAAGGATAGACCATGATCCCTCCTGTAGAACTTGAAGCGGGGTCAGTGACATCTTGAGGTTGCTTTGCAATAAAATCAGACGACTACTGGGGTACTTTAGGGTGAAATGTACAGTGCAATGTCAGAAAGCTGTGCCTTCATCAGAAAGTCATAGGTCCCCCAACTGGGTAACGACCTGAAACATAAGCAATCAAGAATGAAGGAGAAGAAAATGAACCACCCTGAAGTGCCTTCTTGCAGTCCTTATCTGATTTCACTGAACAATCTGTGGAATGAGCTGAATGTCACGGTGCCCATCAAACCGGAGAGAACCGACTACGTGTGGGCCAAACGACCAGCTGAGAAGTGGACAAATCTCACTCAGGGCTATAGGAAGTCCTTGTCTCTGATGCTTGTTATGAAACATTAGGTTAAGGGTGCCAATATTTCTGTCCATTTTTCTTTAACGATTGAAAATAATATGTTCGGTCATAAATCGAAAGCAATGCTTCTGTTCTATTAAATGGTATAAAGAATTGTGCATACAGAATACTTTTGTCAGTTTAAGCTTAGTTTGGAGAACACAGAGAATGTGCAAGCTCTACACAGTCAGCCATATTAGGTGTGGGGTTCAAATTAAGCATGTGCGATTTGTGAGCACTAACTGCTGCACCACCCTTATGTTTTAATATGTAAATTAGATTAAAAAAGTATGTTTTAATCTAAGAAAATAATGTGTTTTCTAAATAACTGCAAACAAGACAATTGTGAACATAATTACTTTGCTCATCAGTTGTGAACAGTATGTCTGGTGATCTTTTGGGGTCAAATTATGAACTAACTCACATCTCTTTTCATTAACGTTGCTGCAGTGATGGCTGCAAAGCAGGAACTCGCCTGGCACGCCGCTCTTCAGGGAGTCATGTGCATATCAAGGCAGTTTAAGGGCCTGCTTCTGGACTGTAGACGGAACACGGAGAGAACATGCAGACAACACGCCATACTGAATAACATTAAGCTTGTAAGTATTGAAAACTGATATTTACTTTGCAGCTAAACCCTTAAGAAAAGAAAAAAAAAAAATTATCACCAAGAATGAAAGTAAACTGCACACACATTGTGAGGTTAGCATTTTTATGTATAAAACTTTTAATTGTGTACAGGATATACATAAAGTAATAAAAATGCAATCACATACCAGAACTTAATGTACTAAATAAATGTCACTTTTCCTAATTTCATTTCAGAATGGGGGAGATAAATATTTAACATCCAGATTCAAGATTTATTGCTGCAAAATAAAAAAAAATTAAAAATTAAATTCACAAACATTCTAATGTACAACAAATCTAAAGAAACTGTTTTAGACACAAAGAAAATGTACACATTTAAATAAAAATGGACAATGCAGAAATTCATAGCCTTACACGACGTCACTCGTACAAACTGTTCACAAACTTTTCTAAAATGGACACCGTTCTTCTCTTCAATATTATGTACATCGTCTTGAACTAACTCACAGCATCCCCAAAGTTAAATGTGATTTAAACATACAAGACGTCTACAGTGAAATACGAAGGGTGTTCAATAATTTATCTACCTCAGTAGGAAAGAAAAGAGTTTGAAAAGAGAGGTTGTTGAAATAAACCACTATGCTGGGCAGTGTCGGAAAAATCACAGTTAATCATTTGCATGTCACAGTCGCTGGCAGCCTGTCAATGCAGAGAACATGTTAGTGTTTTTTAGTTTCCCGACACTGCAGGGCGTAGTGGGTTAACCATGGTACTGGCCCACAAACTGGTGGTTACAGACAACCAATTTATGGACCGATGAGCATCATTTTTTAATTTATTATGAAATACCTGCATTTTACTAATAACAATGACAATGATGAAGCGTGTCACCCAGCATCGGAACTGTACAAACTGTGTAATATGTATTGGGCGAGCATAAAGTCATGCAGAAGGTGTATGTTCTCGATCATGACATAAGTATTGATGAAAGTCTCTTGGGTTACAAGGCAAGGCTGTCATGGAAATTGCATCCAAGCGGCCAAGTGGGATGGCAAGTACAGTCAATACGGCATTGCTAGATCATCTGTGCTGTCATTGACTGTACTGTACAACATATGCCTCACCAAAACTGTCTGCGATTTTACTTCAGAAGAAAACTGATGCATACAGCACTGTACAGCTGAACCGTCATAATATGTCTGGTGACCCTGGTCATGTGAATGTGTCAAGCTGCGGCGTGTATAGCAGTGAACATTAGACATACCTTTCCTACTATGATTGTGTTGATGTTTTGGTATTTTCTCTTACATGTTGTTGAAAAAAAATGTAACGCTTTTGGATCATTTAAACATAAGGCCAAGGAGGTTCATGTCAAAGTGAAGGTAGATCTCTGCAAAGTGAGCTAAATGAATTTTAAAAATTCAAACACTGTAGCCACACACTGTAGAAATTTTAAAATAAGTAATATTTGAGTTTGCTTACCTTTGCTTTATTCTGAACAGGTAAATATAGTTTAAACTCTGCCGGAAGTTCATCTTCAGAATACAATCTGTCTGAGAAGTATACTCTTCGGATCCGGCAGTTTGCATGAATCTGCAAAAAAAAGTGTTGGGTTCCAAGTTAGGTTTCATTATCGATTTTCAGCTTATACAATCCTGTGTCAAATACACAATGCTGAGCTCAATTCTCACTGAAGACCTTATAAAGTTACAGTAAATCTGCATTAATGATGCTTAATATACTGCCCTTCACAGACCACATAGTCACAATGCACCTAACACAGCTAATAAATTCTGCTCAAAAGTATAAAGCTGAGTAGAATCAGGACCAGTGCAGAACAAAACAAAAAGAGAGAGGAAAAAAGTGAGTTGCAAAGAATAATCTAAATTGAAGCTGTTGGAGTTTCACAAATGGACTAGTGACCTGCTACCACAGAGCAGCAGCAACACCATTAAATGAGCATTCACAGCGAGTTATACAGCAAGACTCTGGAACAGTAACAAAGGCAGCATTAAATGAGCATTCTCAGATGTCTGAGCCGATGTGAGGCGTGTAGTGATAACAAGCACTCTGTGGTGTAGAAATAAGCTGCTTTCTAAAAGAGTAGCAAAGTTTAATCTAATACAGTGTTGTACAGGGAGCCAGCACAGTTGAGTCATTTCAGGGCCAATGTGTTCATTATCTTTGTGTGGCAAAACTCTGGAGCCACATTTTGAACTTCTTGCAATTTACTGATGCTTTAAGCAACTCGGGGGGGTCACAGATAAAGGGTTCAGAGTTCAAAATCCACTCCCTGTTGCTGTTGTTTTGTAATTTGCACATTTACTGTTGTCTGTGTCGGTTTTCCCTCCCACATTCCCAAATACTGTACAGCCAGGTTAAGTAAACTGACGATTCTTAATTGGTCATGTGAGTGACAGTGTGCAGTACTATTAACACTAAGGCCTTATGGATCTTGCATCCTGGTTTGAACCCCTCACTCAGTCGTTGTCCTTAATGGACCTTCCGCCATGTACTCAGGCTTACCTCACACTTCCCCAGAGATGTAACTGGTTCCACATTCAGGACTGGTTCTTGATTTGCTACCAGTGCTAATAGGATGGGCTCTGACTCACCCTGTAGCCCTAAATTAGATTAGGTGGGTTTGAGAATATGTTCTATACTATAGAGAAGTCAATTACAGTAACCCTGTCAAGAGGTGATTGAGGCTTTAAGAATATTTTAGATTTTGAAATGGAAATGAATAGTCATATTCTAATGATGTTCCATTATTTGTAGAATGATATCTTGATAGTGTGGTGGGCTGGCGCCCTGCATGGGGTTTGTTTCTTGCCTTGTGCCCTGTGTTGGCTGGGATAGGCTCCAGCAGACCCCCCGTGATCCTGTGGTTAGGATATAGCGGGTTGGATAATGGATGGATGGGTATCTTGATAGTGGCAAAGTCATTTTTTTAATGCTGTTAAATTCGAATCCAAGCCTTGCCACATTGAACAAGCAGGATTCCAGTTTCACGAATACATACTCCACTGATATTCAGAGATGTAGAAACTCTACTGTAATGCACTAATCCACATATCCAGTTCTTGAAGTTTGGTAAACTACATAAATAGGATTGCAAATAAGGGCCATGATTCTAGTTAACCAAAGTATCTCAAAAAGCCACACCAGCATAATACACTGCTGTCTAAATCACCTACAAGCAGGATAAGATGTTCACAAACACTACTGAATTGGTTAAGATCACTAATGAACTTGACATACAGTATACTCACCTGAACTCGAAGGGTTTCAATGTAGTTGGTTCCATATGCCCGACGTGTGAAATCAGAAAGGTTGAACTGAATTTGGTTCCAGCCATCATCTAACCGCATGGGCATGGTGCAAATGAATGGCTTCACCCGTGTGGTACTCTGGTAGTTACTTGCCCGAAAACGGCGCCTGACATTTTTATCATCTAATACCTGTAAAGCATAAAATAAAACAAGTCAGATTTTAAGTACAGAAAGGTACATAAATGCCATATGTTCTAGGAAACCCAAATGTAACTGCTTCAATTCTAAAAACCTTATTTAAAAATAAACATAAAATTAATGATTGTGTTATTGCAAGAATTTTATTCTTTACATAACATTCATCACCAGGTTAATACAATGCAGGAATGTTTGCGAGATGAAGCCGATCCTAGCAATTTCACAGGTACAAGTTAGGAAACAGCCCTGGAATTGGGAGCTCATCCATCACAGACCAACTCATACGCCTACCAACACCCACACGGGGCCAATTTAGAATTGCCAGTTAATAAAGTACATACATTTTTGGGAACATGGGAGGAAAGTTGCCCATATAAGGGGAGAACGTACAAACATCATGTGAATGAAAACTAAGCACAGGATTCAAATCTCAAAAAACAGAGCATTGAGGGAGCGGCACTAACCGTGCTGCCCATTTTATTTTCAGTTCAGTTTCTCCTTAATAAACGTCTTGATGATATTAAATGCAAAGGCTGTCGATTAGCAGCTGAAGAGTAATAGGTGAAACAGTCAGGATTAGGCTCTCTTTTCTTTAAATATACAGTACATATTTGCTCGGCCACCCCTGGGTTTGGTTAACCGGATATACAATTTAAAGAGATTTTTATTTTCATTTCATTCATTTTTTATTTCTTGATATTTGCCAATAATAAAGCTGTAGTGAATGAGTTATTTCTCTGGGGCATGCTACATGCCAGTCACTTCACATCTCTGCCTCTTGCGTTGTGAAGAGGGGGGCTGAATGCACGCTGAGATGTGGTCGCTCCTTGGAAATCCCCTCTTAAATGGTGATACAATGGGAAACAAATACATTTTTTTTTACCTCCTCTTTGCTCGATCATCTGGCTTGCTGCTGCTGCTTGTGCCGTGCTGCGTGATCTACATGTTGCGCAGCGCATCGAACATTTAAAAGCCTGTACAGCAGCTGTCCTTTTGTCTCACGGAACATTAAAGTGTCTCCAAGAAAATCACGTCTCGACCCAAGATTTTTTTTTATTATAATAGACTAGACCGTGTGTCTACCTAGGGGGGTTGCCAACTGGGATCCCGAGCTGTTTCGTTGTGTAGTGGGAGTGGCAAGGCACTGTACCAGTTCATGCTCCCCAACTTGACTTGAGATAGATATATATATATATATAGATATATATATAGATATATATATATATATATATATATACATACACACACAAACATTATATATATATATATATATATTGTAAGGGACGACAGGCATGGGTTCATTATGCGGCCGGAAGTTCAATGTAATTAAGAAATTGGGGGGACTCTGTATTCATAGCAGTGGATTCCAAGATATGCTAGATGGCAGCACACCCAGACCAGGATTCCCACACCGATACCCGTAAGGCATAATGGGAATTGTAGTCCCATGGGGCAGTCCAGTTGGGTTCCATGGGGGCCACCAGAGGGCGCTGTTGGGATTGGTAATCCCTATTTTACAAGACTTCCGATTGATCAGGAACTGCTTCTGTCAGGCTGTGCCCTGGCATCGGAAGAATTCCCTGGTCCAAGATAGTCAGGTCCATAAAGATGTTAGGGAACTTGAGTGGCCTGCAGAGTCCTAACCTTAATCCTATATTGAAAACTTTTAAGATGAACTGGAACACCTACTGTCAGGCAGGTCTTCTAGTCCAGAATCTGTTCTTGAAATTATAAATGCCCTTTTGGCCGAATGGGCACAAATTCTCACAGGTATATTCTAAAACCTTATGGACAGTCTTCCCACAAGGCTTGGGGGCTGTTGTAGCCACTAAGGATGGTGGGTGAACACCATATTGATGTCCATTGTTTATGAATGACACGCTCAACAATCTCATATTGGTGTGATGGTCAGATGTCCACAAAGTTTTGGCAATATAGTGTATTTATTTGTATACAACGGAGGAAAATAAAGTTTACAATTCCTTTAGTAAGTAGTATCCCATGTTTAAATGCCAAAGGTCAGCTAGAGTGTAGTGTTTCATTTTATCAGCGAGATGGCAGCAAAAGACCACATCATGAATAGACTGTCATGGACTTCAAGTTGCCTTTTTCTTTGTAGTATCACATTAAATACCAGCCATCGCCATCATCAAAAGAAAAACCATCCAAAAGGTTTAATAGTGTAGATTATGTAGGAATATTTTGAACAAAAGTAAATAAACAAATGAGTAATTAATGACTTGGATTCTGCAGGTAAGGATTTTGAGCTGCCAGTAGAAACAGATGACGGGACATTGAGACTGCCTCAGTGTGAGCGACAGAGGGATTAATAACCGCCAGTCCAGTGTGCTCACACATAATGGTTATTCTCCTGTATCCAGTTAACTCATTTTTACAAATCCTGCAAGATGTGGATTTCGTATCAAATGTGAAGTTGAAATGAGTTAGACAGTTTAATTCTTTTGTCTTTGAACTTTAATTGGTTATCTGTTTAAAAAAGAATAAAATTAAAAGTTTGCTGACTTCTTGTGTTTACTTACGGTATTTTAGTTAGAAATTATTTGGCTCTTTGCAATGATATTTTTAAGTGAGATCACAGTAGCAGCCTGTTATACTACACATACATCTACTCAGTCAAATGCAGCAAAGCTTCATAAATTAGTTCAAAAGTCCATTTTTCAAGAATGGAATGAAACAGAATCACTAAAAACAGCATTACTTAGAGGCCATACCACATTATTTGACCGTCTAAATGCAAACTCCAAACCCATGCACTCTGACGTGCCACTATGTTGCCAATAGAACTTTAGTATTATACCCTTAATGTTCAATGATAGTATCCTACCTGCACTTCAAATGTGAAATACTTCTTCAGATTCTTGATAATCATTACCAAAAATGGTAACTTGATGCCAAGGGTCTTCTTGGGATCTGCTGGACACGTAATATATGTAGTGCTGAAAAAGTATAAATATATTATATAAATATTTTCACAAATGACTCTCAAGATATTCCTACAGGGAGGTGCTTCTCACAACTTTCAATAGATGGGCACCTGCCAATGTAAGCCATGAATCATCCCCATTCAGTTCTTTTTTGTTAACCAAGTCGTATGGAATAAGATGAGACCAATGCTTTGTCTCTTCTTTTACTTTATGAATATTATGTTAACTCAAGTATGAAAGATCTGTCTAATCCTCAAAAGGGCTCCTCTTCATTCCAAGGCATTGACAT
The DNA here is from genome assembly GCF_016835505.1 of Polypterus senegalus. NCBI lineage: Eukaryota > Metazoa > Chordata > Cladistia > Polypteriformes > Polypteridae > Polypterus > Polypterus senegalus. Next base: position 30,840,045 of record NC_053168.1, on the reverse strand, counting down.
GCAAGGCCCTGTGCTTGCTCGGATCCATCCAGGTATACAATCAGTTGATAACCTAACATACATTTCTTCAAGATTTGAAAAGAAAACCAAAATGTCTGTAGAATAAAGACAACCTACAGGCTCCATATAAACAGTAACAGGCCAGGATTCCAACCTTATATGAGGCAGCAGCATAAATCTTTGTAACCACCATGCCACTTAGTTCAAAGAATTTTGATTAAATATTTATTAAAAAAAGAAACCTTGTCCATTCTTTCTGTTATTTTTTAGCATGGAGGCACTATTCATTTTTCAACAATAATACCACACTGGCAAATGTATGGTGGATAAAAGAAAGTGGTCAGCTTTCTCACAGCTGTATGTTGTGCAGGTGGCACTGTAGTTACCTCTGCCACTGCTCAATAATGGTCTGTGTGAGTTTTCATCCAAAATCAAAGACATGCATGGTATGTTAATCTGCAATTTTAAATTAATTCTGTGTTATTGCAAGTTGCCAATTTGATAGACTGGTGCTCACGCCAGGGGTGTTTCTTTACTTGTGTATGATGCACCGGGACAGACTCTGGTCACCCATGACTCCAAGTTGGGTTAAACGAATACTCCACCTAAAAATGCATTTTTTACATGTTACTTACCCCAAAGTTTCTGATAGAAAAGTGTCCTTATGATGACCAATGTGGGACAACATTAGACAAAATCATACGCATACATTTTGTTAAATAAATACTGGAAAATGAAAGTAATGAACAAGCAAGAAGTTCATTCAGGATCGGGCCTATGAATTGAAAACAAGATGATTGGATAATGAATGAGGAGCAGTGGTGGGTCGTCAATTTAAAAGAAAATCCTATGTGAGTAGACAACTTTCATTTATCCAGAATAATTAATTTAACAATATTTTAGCAAACAATGCATTTTACATGCTGTGCACATATGAGTGTAAGACTTGACATGTGGATTATGTCACACAAGTAACACAAGGTTTTTTCATGGATAATTTTGAATTTTTTTGTTGTCCCACGTTGGTTACCATCATCAGAGAATGCTCTCTTTCTAATAGAGCCGTTGTCATCTCTGTTCTGCACGAAAACATAAGAATACAAATGGCGTAGGTAGCATACTGAGAAATATCATTTTTGGGTGAAGTATTCCTTTAAAGAAGTATGAAAATGGTAGATCTACATTGTACTTACCTAACATTTGTGCCTTCAACCTCCAACACAAGCGACTGGATGTCATTGTCAGTTATGCGTTTTATGTGTCCATTTCTGACCTAAATGAGATGGAGAGATTCAAATATTCAATACAAATAAAAAAACTATTCATGGCACAATGTTAACCTACATTCATTTTCTGAACCTGCCTTCTCCAATACTGGGACAAGAGAGAATTTGTTTTTGTTAACTTTTTTCTTTGTGAAAAATCTTACTTTTCATTTTTTATGTTACATATATTCTATGATGTAGCTTACTTTAATAAGTGCCTCTCACAGGCACCTGCATCATAATATCCACAATTCGTTTACCTGAAATGTGCATTATATATATATATATCTATATATATATCTATATTATATATATATATATATATATATATATATATATATATATATATATAAAATGCACTATATATATATATATACACACACACATTATCAAGAAAAAGTTTAGCTTTCAGGCTAGTTGCAGACAGCAAGGTTTGCCTCATTTCAAGTATTTACGCTCAAGTGATCTTACAGCAGAGCTAAGAATGCTACATTTCAACTACACACAGGGTTTTCTAAATTTTGAAAGTAAATGAACAGAAATGGAAACATGACAATATAGAAATAGGTATGAAAGCAAACTACAATGCAACACCAGATTTTGGAATATGTAGTGATTAATTTGTCTACAAGTTGGGTTCTTGCCTGTATTATAAACTGGATATAAGCCTAACCTTAAGATATATGCTAGTAATAAAACAAATCGTAAAACAAAAAACATGTCAATATTACAATAGCAATTTCTGTAAGGAAAACAGTGCCACACTTTGTTGTGGATCATACAGATTATACAGTCTAGCCTTCAACACAGTCCTCTTTAACATCTTTCACAGAGTTGCATATTAGACAAGACACAAGTGTAAGATCATTTTGGTTTGCCAACTCCAGTATGCAAAATGTCTACATTAAAAACTGCAGTGAAGCTCAGCCTTACCTTCCCCAGAGATTTACGTCCACTATGTAGCTCTGGGTCTTGTCGTAGTTATGAAAGTAAAGTAATCACTCCTACCCCATATCTGCATCTTGTTTAGTCAGTGATCCACTCCTCTTATGTATTACACTTGAAACTCCTCCAATGACCTACACTAGACAATTCTTGGCTTTACCTTGCTGCTTCATCCTTAAAATATGTATCTGTGTAATGTCAAACCATTTTTATCCATATCAGAACCATTAATGGCATTTCCATGAATATCATTATGAATAGTCCTGAGATGACCAGTGTTCCAAGGCTAGACATTATCAGCCTGACTAAGCAGTTTGCTAAAAGTGTTTTCTGGTATAAAACACTCACCCCTTGCTGCACATAGTGGCTTTCTAAAACAAACAACACCCTCTTTTAAAGGAAACTATCACATATAACTGCATGACACCTGACTGGGGTGATAATACTGAAAACTATTAAACCGTAAAAGTCATTTGCAAGTAGCTAGTGAACAGGGGGCCAAGACAAAATAGGTGTTATCAAAAATAATGCTGGCTGGTGCTTTACTTTAGATTACTCTCCTTAAATATTTCTGATCAATTCAAGATTATGCACAGAGGCAGGCATTTGATATAATTATATACTATGCCATACCACAGTTTTTTTTTTCTCACTGACTGTTTACAACGGTGCTACTGTGCATTGCATTTAAAGTCCAAGGTATTTCCCCTTGGGGATTAATAAATTATCTATCTATCTATCTATCTATACTGGCAGTGAATGTCCTGACACTTCCCAGGCTGCATAATCTTTACAACTGCTCCAAAGAAATGTCATGATCTTAGACTATGACTTTAGTTGTTCTCTTGTGTTATTGTATCATCAATTTTCAATGCATACAACAGATCTATTTTAATAAAACAGATCTACCCTTTCCAAAAACATACCACCATCCTTTTGTTTCTGAAACTGCCATATGACACAGTGAAAGTCTTTACCTTTAGAAAACAATCAGTTCAGATACGATACAAGTGCAGGAAACTTTTCTCCTCATTTATACGGCAATGCCATTTACTGTCTTGTGAAAAGTGACAATTCTATAATGATGGGTACATTTTTAAAACTTAATAAATGCACCATTTTGGTGATTGTCCATTTGATTTTGTTACTTGTCTAACCAAATTCAGAATCTGGTTTTATAAAACATGTCTTACATATTGACAGTGGTCATCATGATACATTTAGATTACTTCTATGTGCAACATATTAGTAATGACATAAATAGTCATTCAGATGTTTAATAACACTCCGTTTTAGCATTTCACTTATCGCAATGCTAGGGCACATTTTGTCTTTTGTTGAAAAGTGCTTAGCTGTATTAAATTTATAATGAAGTCAATTTAAATTGCTAATTTAAAAACTGTCTGAGTTAGCATCTGTATATTTTTTGTAACTGCTTTGCCAGATTTTTCCCTTCCCCTTTAGTTGACTGATAACTGTGGATTGCCTAATAAACAATATATATGTGAATTTGTCCAATGAATGGACAACAGTGCATTCTGGGCCAGTTTGTGGCTTGTGCCCAATTCTGCTGGGATAGGCTTTAGTTCTTTGGAACCCTAGAATGAAATTAACAGGTTCAGAAAATGAATAAAGTGAACAACTGGAACAAAAGTGCAAAAATATGTAAGGACAAGTAAGTTAATAAGGTGTAAACCCGTACAATGAACAATGTATTCTGATACTACATTATTAGATATATCAGAAGATCATCACTGTTCACAAAGACCACTCTTAGCATAACAAAAAAAAAATACAGAATTCCTGCACCAAATAAATGGTACATCTATCAGCTATCACAATTCAGAAACAAATTTAAGAGATTGAATATATATATATATATATATATATATATATATATATATATATATATATATATATATATATATATATATATATACACACACACACACACACACAAACACAAAGTATATTTGATTGTTTTATATGGTAATGCTATAACCACTAAATTCCAAGTAGGGCTGTGCTGCTATGCGTTTTTTGATAAACTGTACAGAAGACATATTATAATAAATAAACTACTTATCACTTTCCTACTTGAATGAAATAATAATGAAAAGACCAAAAAATAAGTAACTGATGCAAGTGCAACGACAGATTTGCCAACTTCTGCTACTTTGCCCCACACTACCTACACTAAGATGATATCACAGTGTGATCCAGTTACTTTGTAATAATTCATTGTGTAAGTACAGTCATTGATATTTCAAAAGCCTGTACAGAAATATCTAATAATAATAATAATATGTGAAGTGGCGTGGCACATTGTATGCTTTTGTCCCAATTTAGATCTTTTATAGGAATTTTCAGAATGGAGGTTCTCAAGTGTTTCCTAATAAATGTCTTTTATATTTACATCATTATTCTACCTTTTTTTCTTTTTTTAATAAAACCTGTTAAGTCTAAATTGGGCATTGTGCAACTCATAATCCATCTTGCCATTTACTATTAATTTTTAATGTTTAATGTAATATATGAGCTGTAAAACTAATGAAACAGAGAATATTAATCCCAAAATTTAATCGAATGCAGAAAACAAACTTCAACCTGAAACTAGTTGGGGCATCATCATCAAATACTGTATTTTCACATTTCACTTTTACTACATTTACACACACACACACTGATTATTTTTGGGGATCATCGACCACGATTTAACTGCTATCAAAGTCATGTCTGCCTATATGTTTCATGATACAAGTCTGTGGACATGGTAACTCAGAACAGACTCACTCAATCGGAATGAAATTTTTTAATCATATTAGCAATGTAATTTTGGAAGCATATTAAATTTTGAGAAAAACTGACCTAGTAGATTTTTCTCAGCAAAGTAATGATTTTTTTTTGTGTTTTTTTGCATATATTGACTTGTGATATGTTACTATTAAAAATCACATCTTTTATAAGGGGTGAATTATGATTTGGACCCATCATTCTTATATAGAAAATTGTGTTTTCACAAAACTCATAACTTCACAGCCCTATCACTACATCATTAACGAGTTCATGTTAGAGAAGATGATGAAAGTATATCAAGTGTGTGAAACAATACCATTCGTGACTAACAGAGAATAAGATATGGAAATTCTGTTCACATTTGAGCTACATTTATATATTTTAACTACACATCTTCCTTCTTTGTACTCACAGTGGCCTTGCTACAAGTTTCATTTAGCAGCTATTTAATTAATTGTACATGTGTGTTCTTGAGAAGATTATTTTTTCTTCAGAAAGGCTAACTTTATCATTAGCTTTATGGTGCTGCCACTAAACATGGCTGCAAATTTAGTCTGAATTCACACAGAAAAGAAAGTAATCAAGAGAAGAGAAATCATACAGCTGTCACACAAATGGGCTCATCAACTTCTGTTTGTCCTGAACTGTTTGCTTTCATGCTTCATATCTGACATCTGTTTGCTCCACTTTGCCTGATTAATGCTCCTTATCTGACTGTTTGGAAGAAAAGGTCACCTGGATAAAGAAAAAGAAAATCTCACTTTCTAGTTGCAAACTATATCTTAACCTTTCAAAATAATTTTATCTTTCTTAACAAATATAAATAAGTTATATCAAATAATATTTCCTATACTTTTTTGAGGTACTCTATACTATACATTACTAGATTTATATTTTGATCTTGTTTTCAAGTGAATTTGTTGAAAAATGTAAATGTCCACTCATAAACTTTACTTTTATTTTACAATTGTGATTCATTCTTTAATATTTTAGCAATACTTTCTTAAAATTGTCATTTGCATCAATGTGATACAGAGGCACACTTATTAAAGCAACTGAATTAGAAATAGAACAAGAAAAAGCACATCTTAGTTAAAATGGGTGTCCGGCTTGAGCCCCACATCGACTACATCAAGGTTAGCACTGAATAACAGTATAAACACTGAGCTCATCTGTGAGCTTAGAAATTGGAAAAAAATAAATAAGCCAGCACAGAAATTATTCTATGCAGTATCTATAGACAAGTAGCAAGCTAAACAAGATGACCAGAATAAGACACCAGGTTAAACTTACACTACAAGCGTGGAGACAAGGGACGCAACAATGCTCTTATGTTTTATCATTTCATTTTTGTGTAATGGTCCAGTAAGACATTAATACTATACCCCATACAAGAACACAAAGATTAAACTACAGGATACATAAATCATACCACAGCAAAATGCAATGTAAAGATATATGCTTTTGTTTACTTCCCTAGCAAGCGGGAAATAAATTCACTGTGATAGAAACTGCAGATAGTTTAAAGGGTTTAAAAGTTAAATGTAACATTTATTCATTTTTAGATAGTCATATGCTCAAGGGGCTATTAAACTAAATGCAGGTTAAATGTGTATAAGGAAAAACAGATCAAATTTATTTAAAAAAAAAAAAAACAGAGGGATAGACAACACTTTTTTCAAGTATGAAACTGGACTGATGGACTACTAACGATGACAAGGCAGCCTTATCTACTCTCTATATATAAAATCCTAAGCCTAAAAGTGCAACAATTTTATCGGACTTTTTATGTCACGCTTTAAATCAGGCTTATTTTAAAAATTCTGGAGTGACCCACCGAAATTAATTAGACCAGCTGACTCAATGAATTCTTCTAATAAACAACTCAAATCTGTTCAGGAAAGCTTTTAGCTCTACTTGACTTTATTACCCTTCTCTCACTTTACCTCTCTGTCAAGATGCTCATGTAACCTGTATGTGTGTGCTAGACCATCAATTATGTTGTCTGTTAGGCTTTTCTCTCAATTTACTATCTTACTCTACTTTATTTATTTATTTATCTGGTTTGTACAATGCTATATACTGTATACCCTGCTGTTCTTTCTTAAACTCTGTGAAGTGCCTTGAGCATGGAAAGGCACTATATAAATAAAATGTATGATTATTATTTACATATATATGTTTGGTATTGTTCTTTTCAGAATTTATCGAACTTTAATGTGATGTTGTTAGTTTTTCAGATTCCTTTTCCGTTTTTAAATTATAAACTAAAACATCAAAGGTGTGTTTTTTGATATCAAGAAAGTCATGTTTTTTATTTTTGATTGAGTAAACTTTCTTTCATAGGAACAAACTATTAAAAAAAATTATCTATTCATAACACCAATGTTTGTATTTAGGTGATTTAGTTAGCTGAAGGTCGAGTTATGGTGGCATACCACTTTAGTTTTCACATGATTTTTCCTGTTATTTAAATTAGTCTTTTTTAAAAAAGTTTTTTTTTAATCTATAAGAATGTCAGTTAAAACGAATGGATTGTTTATTTAGTATCTTATAAATACTCATCAAGCATAGTGGACCTCAGTTAAACGGGAATACTCCAATCGGTAAGAGAGTAAATATTTTATTCTCATTTCATGATTTTTACTCTGTTAATAATTAATTTTTCTTTTACATATTTATAGAATTTCATGATTTTGACTCCAATAAATAATAATTTACAGATTTTATTAATATTCTGGCCGCAGCTGGGGGTTGGGTGCCGAAGGTGCCAGGGGGATTTGCCCCCCTAGTACTGGTACACAATTATTAATCAAGTCATTTTTTGCATATTTCAAGACAATTCTTTTTAAAAATTACCATTTTAAACAAAAAGTACGGATTATTAAAAATATAGCCAACTGATGGAAAAACAATTTTGTATATTCCCACACACTCTGGTAAGTGTTATAATGAGCACACATGCAAAGCAAATAAACATCTTTTAAGTTCTGTCTTCATGCTGTAAGACTTTAATAGCAGCATATTAACTGATGCTTCAGTAATGCCAGAGACACTCCCAAGTCACATTTCACTACTCTAGGACTGAATAAGTTGATTTTTTGCCTTTAATTTTCAACACCTCATCCCTCCAGATTTTGTACAAGAAACACAGATCCAGCTCAAATATTCCGTCTTGTCGTCTAAATTGGCATTCATCAAGCTTGGACACTTTATCCTTGTCTCCTTGATTTACTGACATGCCAAGTATTTCTATAGCTATGTAGAAAGACTTAATAAATTGCTTCATTTTTTCTAAGAAAAATAGTTTAAAATATCTTCTACAGTAAATTTTAAAGCTTCAGCCCACAGAAAGGTTCCAACATAAAAAAAGGCTCAGCAAAAAATTTATGTTGGCATTTTCTACCCACAGCATTTAACAAATTAGAGAGACAGCCATAAATCTAGCTGGAATCTTTTGCCCAGTTGCCATTGTCTGCAGAATCTGAATTAATCCCCCTCAGACTACAGTTTGGACATTCATCAAGGAGGAAAATATTCACTATGGCAACGTGTTTGGCAAGAAGAATACTTCTGTGCTCATACCTGACTGGAGAAATGAGGGAAAAGACTTGAGAACTCTCTCCAAAATTAACAGGACCATTGTTAAGTTCAGCCTTGTGTGCTCAGGTGCTATAATTTGTGGGGTGAGGGAAGATGTCGCATTCCTAGGAAATTTTAGTTACACACAAAATCCATTAGCCTTTTAGCAATGTAACTTGCTTAATCCAAGGCTAAAATGAACAAAAAGAATTTTGTTTTTGTTAAGTAAAAATGTACTCTGGTTATCGTCGCCATAGGACTTTAGGAGAAAATGAGAAATGCCACCCATCCACCGTCCAACCTGCTTATCCAGGGCAGGGTCTTGGGGAAGCCGCACTCAACCCCAGCAAGCACTGGGCAAAAGAGAAGGACTGGGCAGTATATCAAATTTTCAATTCAATACGATATTTAAGAAAAATCAACATGCAAAAATCATTACCTTGGTGTTCAGTATTTTGGATTTACAACAAACTCTTCTCACAGAATCTACAAAGTCGCCACTGCACTTTCTATGCTGGACTACGACAACACCACATGGTCATGATGTGCATGAAAAAAAAAATTAGAATAGGAAGAGTTTAAAATGCATAGTGTTTGCTCTGCTGTTTGGAAATGGTTTGGTTTTGCCTGGGATGATAGTGCAAGCAATACAACATCTAAAGATAAAATACATTACTGCATATAAAAATGTCATCTAGGCACGTGCAGTGCCTGCAACATGCTCCATCATCTTTTACAAAACTGATCTCTGGTAAGCAAAGTTCCATAAAATGCCTGCTGTAAGTGGACAAGCTGCAGGTGGAGATAAAGTATGGTAAGTCACTACAGCTGTTCAGTTACTGAAGGACTCCTGACCAATGAATGATAGGAGAAGAGGGAAGTCTTCAATTTAAAAGCATGATCTCATGTGACCGAACTTCCGGTTTCTAGACGACTTTCATTTTCTGGAGGTATTTATTTAACAATATTTTAAGACGATAAACTGGATGACTTGACATGTGGATTATGCAACTCGAGTAACATGAAATTTTTTCATGGACATTTTTGACACTGTTTGTGGAGGTTCAGTGATGGTCACCATAGGCTCCTATTCTTTTAGAAACATGGTTATTTCTGTTTTACAATGAAAACGTGAGACCACAGTTTTTTCTCAGACTTCACTACAAACAGCATGGGGCAAGTAACATAAAACGTGCCATTTTTGGTGAAATGTTCTTTTAAAATATTTTGAGAACATCCTGAGAAATATTGTATTTTGGGTCACACTTAATTGCAATATCAACTTAAGTCCACATCGCCCAGCCATAGGTGCAAGGCAGAAACTCCCTGGATAAGGTAACAGCCCATCGCAGGTTGAGAAAAAGAATACAGGGGGGGAAATTTAGCATCGCCAACCCACCTAACTTGCCTGTTTTTGGATTGTTGGAGGAAAGTGAAGCACAAAGTGGAAACCCACACAGACACAGGAAGAACCCTGGCCTAATACCCTGCTCTACTTGTTGGAAGGCAGCAGTGCTACCACTGCATCACCCATGAGAAATACTATATTTTTATTTGTATACTAGTACTTTCTTTAAATTTTGGCTTACTTTAAGTATTATCATTGTAGCTTTGCATTTTTTGCCACATGTCTTCTAAGAATTGACAGCTGGGAGATGTAGACATTAACAAATATTTTCCAATATGGACACTGACCCATGGTACTTTTAGTCAGGAGACATTATTTAGGATTACTTGACTGATTTCATGACTTCAGTGAATGTTTACCAGCTAAGAATATTGTCCCCAGTTTGGAGAAAGGCCATATGGTACAAAAATGGCACTGTGTAAGTAAAACATGAAACAACTGTTGCATACAATTTCTACTTCTTACAATGACATCTGAAAAAGGAGAGAGAAAAAAAAACTGTGTGATGCTCAGGCATTCAATATTTACAAAGTATTGGTTTATGATGGTGCTCACTGAGAAAGACACTGTAGGAAAATACTATTAAATTTAAAAATGCTCTGAAAGGTTAGAAACTTTTTGTTTTGCTAGTTAGTACTTACTGTACAGAAATTTACTTGGGTAACTATGGAGTTGCTTATAATATTATATACAAATAAAATAAGTTAAAAGGCATATATTACAAACAGTTGCAGAATAGTGCAAATATAAAGGAGATGTACATATGAAAGAGTATGTGTATAGTCTGTATGGACCTACACACACACACACCTTCATACAGTATATGACAGGACATGTAAATCAGAGAGGAGGACAGGCTAAATTACTGGTTTGTTAGGACTATAGCTCTGGGAAAGAAGTTGTTTAGTTGTCTTTTAGGTTTGGTCTGAATTGACATGAAGTGTTTACCAGAGGGGAGTTTTTGGAAATAGTGATCACCTGGGTGACAGGTGTCCATGATGATCCTTTTGACATGGTTTAAGTCACTAGATGCATACAGGACTGCAGCAGATGAAAGAGAACAGCCTATTAATTTCCCAGCAGACATCGCAATAGGCTGTACTTTTTTTTTTTTTTGTATCGGACCGTTGCTAAACCAATCCAGACAACAATGGAGAATGTGATCAAATTTTCAATTATGGCCTCTAGAATTGTACTACAACTGGCTGGGAACTATTTAATTTCCGCAGTTGGCGTAAAAAGTACCTCTGCTGCTAAGCTTTCTTAGTGATGGAAGTGGTGTTAACGTCCCAGCTGATAGTTGTGCCTAAAATGTTGAAGTATGCCACCATTCTAATTGTATAATTATTAATTTATAGAGGGAAAGGTTACGACTTCGGTTTGTGAAAGCCATTTACCAATTTCACAGCATTTGGTGGAATGGAGTACAGTTTATTGTTGGCGCACCTAGACAAAATGATGGTGCTCTTAGAGAAAGGCACTATGCAAAATTATATTATATTAACATTATTAATTATAATGAAAATATATTAAAATAAGAATAAAGTGTGGGTGGAGGATTTTGTACAACACCATGAGTCTTCTCTATCCACTTATCCAAAGCTGGTCACAAAGTAAAAACTATGCCATATGATTCTATTATATTAAATCATTTCATCAGAAAAAGTTTTTAAAAAGTTTAAAATTTGGTTCTACCTTCTGTTTGTTTTTTTATTAGTCGACTGACTAAATGATAAAACGGGAATAACATTTGAAGATACTGTCATAGGTTTGTTGAAATTGGGTTAAGCCCCTTTTAGCATCTTGAAGTAACCATAGAGATGGTACAACAAAGATAAAATAAAAATACATAGAATTATAAGATCTGTGTTGACAGACATGCCACCTTCAAAGATTTATTTTGGCAAGTATATGCAGCCATCTGGCCCCGATGGAGCTCCTCTACAATAGGAGTTTGAGGTTCCACGGCTGACCTCGGAGTCGACGAGCCATTAATAGAACACCAGCTCCTCTACCTTAAGGATAATCACCATTTGGGAGAGGAGAAACAAAATGATCAATATTTGCCATTTTCCAGAGCGCTATTCTCTTGTCCGTTAACTTTAATACAGCAGTCCATATTGGCATATCACGGTAACAGCGTGCAAAGTAAGTGCACTTCTAGTAAACACCCAAAACTCAATAAAGACCGCTCGTTACTTACATGCAAATACCCGTTATCCTGCGGTAAGTGTCACAATAATTATACCTCACGGACATTCATTTTGAAATAAGCACCAATGGGTCTCGCTCATTCTGTACCCTTTTTACTTTAGGTGTACTTACTTTTTTATCCCATATTTGAAGTGGTTTGCTTCCGATGCTGTACAGGATAGATAAGAATCCGCTCTGGAATGTGTTTTTGAACATTTTCGTGGCTCCTCCGCCGCTGTTCACCCGTTTCGCGAAAGCCCCAGTATTCGTTTACTGCGAAAATCACTAATAATTGAAAGGTGCGCCCAGAAACTACCTCCGTGTGGAAAAATTCAACTCGGAGGGAAAATTAAAAAATAGTTCCGCAGTTGCAAGATTTGGTTAAACAATAAAGTGAGGTACAACAATAAAAATCGATGCTTTAAAATAAACACGCCAATACCCGCAAGGCGCGCTTCGGTATACAAAGCAAGAACCGCTATTTAAGAATACTTGAAAACAATATTTAAAACTTAAAAAAAAATGTACTAAAAAAAGTGCAAGCATGCAGCGATAATCGTGCCTGGCACCCTTCTGGGTAGAGTTCAACCTGCGCAATCTGGTGTTTAAATTAAATAAATTATAGAAAGTAACAAAAAATAATACTAAGAAGATGAAGGACCTGTTCTTTTCGAAAAAATAATTTAGTAGTATCTGTTAATGAAATGCGGAGTCTTTAATTCTCATAAAAGTTACGATTTGAAATCGGCACCAAGAAAGTGCTGCATGTGCGATCTTCGCCTGCTTAAAAGAGTTGCTATGAAACACCCCGCGCAGCTTCTTTATCACGTCGGACTCGATAGTGTTTACATGCGGCAGTCGCCATAGAGACCTGGCGCGTCTCGGTGGGCCGGGCCAAGGAGCGAAGATTAGCGCGTCCCGTGCCTCTGTACAAGACCGTATCCACGGTGCTGCTCCTGTCGGCTAGGCAGCGACCAAACTCTGCGCTCGACGTCATCGCTCGAGCATACGTTGTGAAGTCTGCCGAGGTATGTCTACGAAGACGTGCTTTGTAAACAGTTCTTGTAGAGGAAAATGTGTGGCATGACAGCTTGATATGCATTAGGGCTCTTGTAGACGCGCGCAGCATTACGCAGAATCTGCACAGAACTGCCGGTCACTGTTCCGTTAGCTCTCCGGAGTACAAAGTGTTTTAAAAACCCCTTAACAGAAGTCGGGATTGTCATGTCGGGGTCAGTTTGCAATTGATCTTATCTTAACCTGCACATTTTTTGTGAATTAGCGAAAAAAACACCTGAAGATGCCAAAGCAGACGAAATGCCATGCAGCAGTGAAAAAAAGACCCGAACAAAAGATAAAAATCAGCAAAGATAAAAACCAATCATTGGATTCCCCTTCAGAATACAAGGAGCGTGCTAATGTAGGTTACGGTTACAAAAGAGAAAGCCAGTTGATCGTGGAGAAGAGGAAAAAAAACAATTCACACTCGTTCGCTTTGGACTTGATAAAGTGATGATCCTTGTTAACACATTCTCCATTTTTCTGTAATACTCCTGTTATATTATAAACTGTTCCTGGCTTGTTTTGTAATTCTTTTTAAAAGTTGAAGATAGTTAAGGGGTCATGCTATACAAATACTGTACCCCTTTCGCTTTTTTTTTTTAATTCCCTACCTAGTCTCGCAGGGCCAGACGTGATTCTCAAATGAGAATACACATCTGGGGAGAACCCGTTAAAAAGTGTGCAGTGAATAGCGGCGAAATCTTGCGCTGCAAAGGCTACACCCACAAGCCCCCCAAAGTTCCTCCAATAGGTACATTTAAACCGCCACCTTGAGCAAATGATACTGGACAAAATATTTGACACTAAGAAAATAAAAAGCTAAAATTCCTGTTATCCATTCAGGAGCTCAGTAGCAGAAGGTAAATGAAGCTTAATAATTAATTTGCACATTGTGAAGGCAGACAGACACACACGTAGACCCACCACAACTATTGAGCTCCACACTTTTTGCGCCTCTGGCTGCTTCATATCTTTTCTGTCATTTTAACTATTGCTTCACTATATGACATAACAATAGTAAATAAAGTTTGGATAAGCATTGTGGTTTACGGATATCCAACGTATTAAAAACGCTGTGGCTATTTTGTCATGGCATGTTCACATTTTCAATTAGACAGTAATGTTAAATTTCTTTAGTTATTTGTTTAGTTGAGCAGTCAGAAGGTGGGTGTTGTGCAGCCTCATCTGTGCATCTACTGGTGTTGTTACACAGATTTGTTGATTCGGGTGTTTTGAGCACTGAAATCTGCATCTCCTGCTCCTGTACTGACAAGAGACAACTTCCTGCTATGTGCGTAACAGTACAAGCAGACTTGCTATTGAGAATGAATGGGGGCGCCAAGGGGCGATTCACCACTACAGTATGCTGCCTGTAGGGCCCGCCCACCGAGAACAAACATGGTGCGGCCAAAGGCGGGTAGTGAATCGCCCACCACTGCCCCCATTCAAAAGGCAGCCACCTGATGCATACTACAATGCTACCCCCCACCGCCCCGTTCACCCTCAAAGGCCTCGGTTCAGCCACAACTGGGTCACCGCTTGCAGCATTACCAGCCTCCCACCGAGAACGAACGGGGCAGCCGTGTGGGGTGGGCGGGCAGTGAAACGCCCTCCTCTGCTCCATCCAGCCTGCGTCCAGTCAGAAGCAGTGGCTGCGGCGGCGTAGTGGGTGGAACACGGGTCACCGCTGGGAGCCGCCCGAGGGACACTACACTGCACGAGCAGCGAAATCATTCCCCCCCCACCCCAGCCTCCGCATGCAGCCTCTGCTTGCAGCATCCATAAGCCGAAGATGACGGAGCGGCATTTACTGAGGCGCATGCGTTGCAGCTGCGGCCCCATTCGTAAGTCGTAGGTTGGATGTCCGTAACCAGGGGACTACCTGTATATATATATATATATATATACTAGGGGGCTCTGCCCCCTGCTCGCTTCACTTGCCAACCCTCAGGTTTGGTCCTGTGGAAATACAGTTTGAAGTGTTTTTTTCATGGGAATTGTTACATATGCATTATGTTCACTTTTTATTTTAAAACTTCAGTAAAAACAATATTTGGAATGAACTTTTCTTCAAGATCGCATTCAATTTTGATTCCTTGTTTGGTCTTAAAGCGTCATAATTCAACATAGAAATAAATTCTGTTTGTTTGCACAAATGCGATCTGTACTCTTGTTTTTGTGTCACTTTATTTTTGAACTTGCTCTGCGTGTGTATCGCACCAAGGTTTTTTTTGAGCCTTTCGACTTCCAATGCTATCATAATCTGTAACCTGCTCTGCATGTGTATGGCGTTAACATTTTTGAACGTCTTTATGAAGTTGTACTGTGTCTTTTACCTTTTGTCTTTTATTTCTGACCCCGTTTGGACCTGCAAGGTTTTCAATTCCACTTGTTCCGGGCTGATTATTACTTTCCTTACCTAGGTCACCGTCTCACAGGAACATGCTTCCAATGGATGTCAGTATGACATGACTTGACCATGTCGTGGGAAGTGAAAGTGTCTCTGCCACTCTGAAGTGTCTCTCTGTCTCTCTTGAGAAGATCACGTCTTGTCATGTCTTGTTTTTTTTTATAGTATATATATATATATTTATATATAAACATATATACTCAGCAAAAAAAGAAACGTCCTCTGACTTTCAACTGTTTTTACTTTCAGTAAACTTAATGTGTAAATATTTGTATGAACACTAAAAGAGTCAACACCATAAGACATAAACTAAAAATGTTTCACAATGTGTCCCTGAATGAAGGGAGGCTCAAAATCAAAAGTACCAGTCAGTATCTGGTGTGGCCACCAGCTGCTTGAAGTACTGCAGTGCATCTCCTCCTCATGGACTGGACCAGATTTATCAGTTCTTGCTGTGAGATGTTACCCCACTCTTCCACCAAGGCACCTGCAAGTTCCTGGACATTTCTGGGGGGAATGGCCCTAGCCATCGATCCAAATCGATCCCGCTCCAGGGTACAGGCCTCGGTGTAACGCTCATTCCTTCGACGATAAACACGAATCCGTCCATCACCCCTGGTGAGACAAAACCGTGACTCATCAGTGAAGAGCACTTTTTGCCACTCCTGTCTGGTCCAGCGAAGGTGGGTTTGTGCCCATAGGCGGCGTTGTTGCTGGTGATGTCTGGTAAGGACCTGCCTTACAACAGGCCTACAAGCCCTCAGTCCAGCCTCTCTCAGCCTATTGCGGACAGTCTGAGCACTGATGGAGGGATTGTGTGTTCCTGGTGTGACTCGGGCAGCTGTTGTGGCCATCCTGTACCTGTCACGCAGGTGATATTCAGATGTACCGATCCTGTGCAGGTGTTTTTACACGTGGTCTTCCACTGCAAGGATGATCAGCTGTCCTTCCTGTCCCCCTGTAGCGCTGTCTTAGGCGTCTCACATTGCGGACATGGCAATTTATTGCCCTAGCCACATCAGCAGTCCTCATGCCTCCCTGCAGCATGCCTAATGCACGTTCACGCAGATGAGCAGGGACCCTGGGCATCTTTCTTTGGGTGTTTTTCACAGTCGGTAGACAAGTCTCTTTAGTGTCCTGCTTTTAGAACTGTGACCTTAAATGCCTACTTTCTGTAAGCTGTTAAGGTCTTAACGACCATTCCACAGGTGCATGTTAATTAATTGATTATGGTTAATTGAACATGCATGGAAAACATTGTTTAAACCCTTTACAATGAAGATCTGTAAAGTTATTTGGATTTTTAAAACATTATTGTTGAAATACACAGTCCTGAAAAAGGGACATTTCTTATTTTGCTGAGTATATATATATATATATATATATTGTGAGGGATGCCAGGGGCAAAACCCGGCCGGGACGCCTTGAGGGACCGGAAGAGGGTCTACGCCCACCCTGGATCACGTGGGGGCCGCCATCCTGGTTGCTTTGGGGGCCACAAGTAGGGGGCTTGGAAGCCCAACCCTGTAGGGACCCGTGGTCACCGCCAGGGGGAGCCCCAATGCCTTGGGGACCCTGGACCGCAGCACTTCCGCCACACCAGGAAGTGCTGGGGGGGAGAGGTGAAGGGACACCCGGAGAGCTTTCGGGAGAACAGCCGGCACTTCCGCCACACTGGGGCGTTTCCAGAGAGGAGTGCCGGGATACACCTGGAGCCCATCCGGGGTGAAATAAAAGGGGCCGTCTCCCTTCATTCGAGGCTGGAGTCGGGTGGAAGCAGGACAAAGCAGGAGAGAGAGTGGAGGCGGCCAGAAGAGGAAGGCATTGAGTGGCCAGGACTCTGTTTGGGGTTCATGTGTGCACTAGGACTTGTAAATAATAGTTTGTAAATAAACGTGTGGTGGTGATGAACAACATGTCCGCCTGTCTGTGTCCGGGCCGCGTCCACAATATATATATAAATAAAACATCTGGCTTCAGTGACACTGTTCCCTAATTGTCTTTAAGAGGACTGATATCTGAAATTTGTCAGGAAAAATGCAAAATGCATTGCATTTTCTATATTTTTATATCTTACAGCATTCACCTACGACTCTTTCTTGCAGGCATAAAGTTGAATTCCTTGGGCTGTTTGCAGCTCCACTTCCTGTCAGTATATAGTAGACTTCTGTATTAATTTCAGGTATTATTAGGCTTATCATCAGGAAAAGAATTAAAGGGAAAAGTTCAAGAGAAAAGTTGAATCCATGTGCTTTATTGTTTAACAGAATCATACTTACATTATTTGTGGTGGATTTCAGCTAGTACTTTGTGTCTTGAAATGAGTGTCTGATTCTTTTTAAATATACACCACTTCAGGGCACCATTGTACAGTACAGTCATATGAAAAAGTAAGTACACCCCATGAATTTGTTTTTAACATATGTGGACATATCAAGATTTGATCTTCAGTTATACAGTATCGATAGATAAAGGTGATATAATATAGCAATCATCATTGTAAATATAGTAATCCTTTTTACAGTTAAAATAAACATAAATGCATGTTTCACATTTATCATATACCTAAAATCTGAGTCAGGCTGCACCAGATCAGGTGCAAATTTATCGAGACTACACCTTATGAGAAGGATTTAGAAGTCGTAGTGGGATCAAAGCTATCAACTTCCTGACAGTGTTCAGGAGCCATTAAGAAGGCAATAAGAATGTTAGATTATACAGGGATAGCACAATGTGTGGAGTACAAGTCCAAGGAGGTTATGCTGAAGCTTTATAACTCTGGAGTCTTGCATGCAGTTTTGGTCTGCAGGCTACAAAAAGGACATAGCACCATAAGAAAAGGTCCAGAGAAGAGCAACTAGGCTAATTCCAGGGTTACAGGGGAAGAGCTATGAGAAATGAATTAAAAGAGCTGAGCCTTTTCAGTTTAAGCAAAAGAAGGTTAAGAGGTGACATGACTGAAGTGTTTAAAATTATAAAGGGAATTAGTCCAGTGGATCAAGACTGTTACTTAAATTTAAAATGAGTTTATCAGGAACATGGGGACACAGTTGGAAACTTGTTAAGGGTAAACTTTGCACAAACATTAGGAAGTTTTTCTTTACACAGAGAACCATAGTCACTTGGAATAAGCTACCAAGAAGCGTGGTAGACAGTAAGACTTTAGGGACTTTCAAAACTTGACTTGATGTTTTTTAGAAGAATTAGGTGGATAGGACTGGTGAACTCTGTTGGGCTGAATGGCCTGTTCTCATCTGGATTATTCTAGTCTGCTAAAATAATTAAAACACCAGAAGGAGAGTATCTTGTCTGAACCTTTCTTGTTTAAATTTCAGACATTTAGTTTAGTTTGCTCCTTGTTGTTCACATGCGTATTATCAGCATGTCTAGATCAAAACAGTTCTATGAGGCTTTACAAAGAAGCTTATCGATGCCTAGTAGTCCGGGTAGGGATTTATAAAAGATGCTAAACTAGAAATCAACCATTCTACTGGTAGGAAAGTCATCTAAAAGTGGAGAAAATTTCAAATAACTGCCAAAATCCCAACAAGTTCAGCCTGAGAGCAGAACACAAGATACTGAAGGAAGTCTCTAAGAAGCCCAGAATTTTATCACAGGACCTATAGGTAGCTATTTCCACAATCGATATCAAAGTGCATGAGTTTACCATTGGAGAGAGAGAGCACAAATTAGATTTACATGGGTGCTATGCCAGGAAGAACCCTTTTCTGCCCGGAAAGAACATCAAGGAAAGGCCTACGTTTGACCATGAACACCTAGGCAAAGACCAGGAATTCTGGAACAATGTACTATGGATAGCCAAGGCAAAGATAGAGTTATTTTGCCACAGTACCAGAAGACATGTTTGGTGAAAAGTAAAAATACCATTTGATCAGAAGAATCTGATAATAACAACAATTACAACAATTACACACATTTCCACACAGGCACTGTAGCTCAATAATGCTTTGCAAGATGACAAAAAGAAAGTAACATGAAATGAAAAACAAATAAGATTAGGCAATAATATTAAAGAATAAGTAACAAAGGCAAAGGGTAATAACTCCAGTTAGGATGGAGACAAAAGTAAAAAGAACCCATGAGGCATGGTGGTGGAAATGCTGTGGTTTGGGTCTGGCTTTCTGCATCAGGGCCCAGACAGTTTGCCATCATGGAATCCTCTATGAATTCTTCATTTAACCAGAGGGTGCTTGTGGATAAGACGAGAAGATTAAAGTTCAACCGAAAGTGGACCTTACAACATCCCAGTGATCCTAAACATGTCAGAAAATCCAGTATAGAATGGCTAAAAAAATTCAATGGATGGTTCTGGAATGACCAAATCTGAATCCCACTGAGATGCTGTGGGTATCTGAAATGGACTGTGCACACAAGACATCAAACGTCACCCACCCAAAAAAATTCTGCATGGAGAAGTGAAAAAAAACTTTCTCCCAGTCAATGTCAGAGGCTGGTAGTCAGTTATAGAAAACGCCAACTTCAGGTTGTTTCTTCCAAACAGGGCAATACCAGCTATTAAAGCCAAGGGTCTACTTACTTTTTCAATAAACAAAAATGTCTTTGCTGTTTAATTTTCATTGAATAAATTATTGCAAGTCAAATTTTCATTGTAGTTTTTTTAAATACATTACTCTTATCTAAACATACAGCTTAAATAAAGATCAAATCTTGATACAGTATGTCCACATACTGTGTGTTAAAAAAGAAAACAACATTCATGAGGTGTACTTACGTTTTCACATGACTGCACGTGTCAGGGCCTGGAAGAGAAACTGCCCTTTACGGGCCCCACCACAGCCACAAAACCACCTTCTTATATAATACGCTACCGTGGCTGTCCGTTTGTCTGTCCAGGATTTTAAATCACCTGTAGCTCGCAAACCTTTCTTTTCTATCCATCTATCCATTATCCAACCTGAGCTATTGACCTGAAATCTGGTAGACATATACTATGTGGCGTCTATTATCCGCTTTCAGGGTGATGATTGACCTCCAAGGTTATTCCTCTTTTTATTTTTATTTTTATTGTAGAATCAACTGTCAGCAACAGCCAGCAGGGCGGCCGTATGGAAACATG
The DNA here is from genome assembly GCF_016835505.1 of Polypterus senegalus. NCBI lineage: Eukaryota > Metazoa > Chordata > Cladistia > Polypteriformes > Polypteridae > Polypterus > Polypterus senegalus. The sequence goes on along the minus strand of NC_053168.1, from coordinate 30,819,286 downwards.
TGTATGGACGGCATTCTCTTTCCTGACCACCTTCGCAGTCACTTCCCCTACCTCTTCATATCTTCAATCATTCTTCAGGCAGATTGAACACTTAACTGGCAGATTAAGTGAAAAATGAAAGAAAACGTACTAAGTAATTGCAACAGAAACACTGACTTAATCAGTTTTAACGCAAAAAGATGCCAACAAAGAAAGAGAAGACGTGGGCCGCTAGGGTGGAGAAAAGAGGAGCTGATCAGGAAGCAGCAAGCGTTTCAACCTCTGAGCACATGAATGGTAAACGTACAAAGAAAGAGGATGAAAACTATGAATGCTCGAGTTAAGTGTATTCACTTCACATTATCGTGCAGTACGCCGCTACTGGTTCCATAATAATAGATAGATAGATAGATAGATAGATAGATAGATAGATAGATAGATAGATAGATAGATAGATAGATAGATAGATAGATAGATAGATAGATAGATAGATAGATACTTTATTAATCCCAAGGGGAAATTCACATAATCCAGCAGCAGCATACTGATAAAAAACAATATCAAATTAAAGAGTGATAAAAATGCAGGTAAAAACAGACAATAACTTTGAGTAATGTTAACGTTTACTCCCCCGGGTGGAATTGAAGAGTCGCATAGTGTGGGGGAGGAACAATCTCCTCAGTCTGTCAGTGAAGCAGGACGGTGACATAAGTCTGTCACTGAAGCTACTCCTCTCTCTGGAGATGACACTGTTAAGTGGATGCAGTGGATTCTCCATGATTGACAGGAGTTTGCTTAATGCCCGTCGCTCTGCTACAGATGTTAAACTGTCCAGCTTTACTCCTACAATAGAGCCTGCCCTCTTAACAAGTTTGTGCAGGTGTGAGGCGTCCATCTTTATGCTGCCTCCCCAGCACACCACCGCGTAGAAGAGGGCGCTCGCCACAACCGTCTGGTAGAACATCTGCAGCATCTTATTGCAAATGTTGAAGGACGCCAACCTTCTCAGAAAGTATAGTCGGCTCTGACCTTTCTTACACAGAGCATCAGTATTGGCAGTCCAGACCAGTTTATCATCCAGCTGCACTCCCAGGTATTTATAGGTCTGCACCCTCTGCACACAGTCACCTCTGATGATCACGGGGTCCATGAGGGGCCTGGGCCTCCTAAAATCCACCACCAGCTTCTTGGTCTTGCTGGTGTTCAGGTGTAAGTGGTTTGAGTCGCACCATTTAACAAAGTCTTTGATTAGCTTCCTATTCTCCTCCTCCTGCCCACTCCTGATGTAGCCCACAATAGCAGTGTCGTCTAATATGGCTAACAGAACATTATCAATGTGTATTTTGCAGCATTTTAAGCCAAGTGCAAAATTTTGCCAACAGTTATTTTGTTACATTTAAAGCCAAATGCAAAATGTTATCAGCACCTACTTTGTAACACTACAAAACAAATTCAACAAAACATCTTTTTAATAGCAGGTAAAACAATTACAGTAAATAACAGGTTACATCATAAGACACTACTTTCTACAGAATCTACCTATGAGCTTTTGCAGTTCTGCAAAAATCACTTAACATGCAAGACTTTTAAGTATTAGTGGGAAAATTATTGAGCGAAAGGAATTTTTAGTCAATTTCACTTTACTAAAACAATGATCTTCTCTAGTAACATACAAAAAATATGCAGTGCAACACACACTCTAGGTAACATTTCTGAAGCTTCATTCTTTGTGTGGCATTAAGATGTTTAATTGTTGTCTGTTGATTTTTACAGTGTGCCTTCTTTGGATATTTCTTCTGTTGTGAAATCACTGGACATCATTATAGAACAATGAATTTTTGCACAGATCCCCCAGGTCCCCCCCGCCCCCTCCAGCTCAGATGTTCTCATTTTCCCCTTCCGTCAACATCCCTGCACCAATCAGAGAAAGCTCTTTCAAAGTTGTTGCATTATTTTCCACTCTTGGTTTTTTCGATGATGTCTTGACAAAGTCAGAAAACATGTTACATAATTCTATGTATATTTCTATACAGCACTGTTTTCCCCTTCCTGTCACCCTCAGGTGCAAGGCAGATTCTATCTGTTGTAGGGGCACAATTCCATTATTGGGTATGCTCATTTTCAAACCCACATTCACTCATGCAGGGTCCATTATGATTAACTAAGTAACCTCAAATGTGCATCTTTATAGCTGCTGGAAGAGGGTTCAGGTTAGGGTTCTGTTTCCAAGAATTAGATAAATAAGTTAGAACATGAATGGGGAAGCAGACTTTTAGAATGTTCTTACTTGAATCATAGCCTGTTGTATGAATGATTGTGAATGTGTGTATGAGTGCGCTTTGTGGTAGAGTGGCACCCCATCTGTCCCTGGATCCCAGCTTGTACTCATACCGCCAAGACAATGCCTGCCTGCAACCCAAAACAAGAAAAAGTGGGTTAGAGAGCATTAACTGTGTGCACTTCCGATGGTATGTGTTTTGGTTTGTCGTTGTCCAGGGTTTTTTTTCTGTAGATTATGGACAGCTATTATTTTACGGGTGTCATGGTAGAACAGTGGTCAGTGCTGTTGCCTCACAGATCAGGCATCCTGGGTTAGAATCCCATGTCTGGTTGCTGTCTACATAGCACTTGCCCATTTTCCTTGCTTATGAGTAGCTTTTCCTTTACGACAATTTAAGTGACCTATTGGTTGTTTTTTTGTCACACAATTTAATAGGTGTGTGAACTTGTACATCTGTCTACATTGGAGTAATCATCATTCTCATGAATCATGTTGATTATTCATCTACATTACAATTTAGCACTTTGTCCTTTGAAAAAATATTAGAAATTTATGAATATTCATTTGCATTTCTGTTTTCAGTGTTGAGTATTTCACATCCCAAGTGTCAATTTTGGTAGTTAGAAATTGTTCCTCCAAGGCACCTGCCTTTGACTGCCACCCAGGCCAAAATGCACCAGACCCTTATGGCTCCTCCTGAAGAGTCCCATGGTTGTCTGGCAGGGTCCCATTAGTAAAGGCCTGACTGCCATCAATCAATCAATCAATCAACATTTATTTATATAGCACATATTCATACAAAAAAATGTAGCTCAAAGTGCTTTACAAAATGAATAGAAAAATAGAAGACACAATAAAAAATAAACATAAGTCAACATTAATTAACATAGAATAAGAGTAAGGTCCGACGGCCAGGGTGGACAGAAAAAACAAAAAAAAACTCCAAAGGCTGGAGAAAAAAAATAAAATCTGTAGGGGTTCCAGACCAAGAGACCGCCCAGTCCCCTCTGGGCAATCTACCTAACATAAGTCAAACAGTCCTCTTTGTATTTAGGGTTTTCATGGAAGGACCTGATGATGATGGTCACGTAGACTTCTGGCTTTCAGTCCATCAATGTTGGTGCATCATGATGTTCTCAACCTGTGGGGCAGGCCCCCCTTGGGGGGCACGCAGTAACAAAAAGGGGGTGTGAAGATGTGAAAAAAAGAAAACAAGAATCAAAAATATGAAAAAAACATCTGTTGAAACCAAAACAAATTAACTTAAACTACATTCTGATACTAGAACAATAAATATAGAGTTAGATAAATGTTGATAAAAGTTAAGTAGGTATAATAAAATAGGCATCTACATTTCAAAAAAATGTTAGGGGGGGGCGCGATTAAAACTGTTATGAAAACTCGGGTCGCAAATACTTAAAGGATGAGAAACGCTGCTCTACCGGGTCAATTTCCCTGGACAACATAGGTGGTAGGATCACTGGGACACACAAACCCCTCCATCACGATAATGTGGTGATTCATGGTGAGGCAGGTCAGAGAGGCATCTTCTTTGTTGTGGACATTGTACCAGTCATTTGTAGTGAAGAGGGAACTGAGTCGGAAGGGCATGCTCTCCATTTTCCAGTTGATCTACATTGCTACCTTCACATATGTTCACAAGCTGTGGGTAGTGACCAAAAGAACTAGATTGTGGATACAAGCTGCAGAACTGAGTTTTCTTTGACAGGTGTCTGAGCTCAGCATTGGAGATTGCAGATATTCAGGAGGAGCACAAAGTAAGGCCACTGCTCCATCATGGGGAGGTTTTTTAGGCTTGTCCAACTAGGAGGATACCTCAGAGCAGACCCAGTGTAAGGTGAAGACATTATATCACTTGGCTGAAGTGGGAACACCACAGTATCCCCCCAGAGGAGTTGGAGAAGGTGGTGAGGAAAAGGGATGTCTGGGCATCATTGGTTAGACTGCTGCCTGTGCAACTTGGATCCAGACGAACAGCAGAAAATGGATGGACGGAGTATTAAATGTTGATTGTAAGGTATCTTCCCCTGTTTGCCCTCCAATGTCACTGCCACTGCTTTGATCTTACATTGCTACTTCCATGAATATCAAAACTCTTTTCTCTCCTATGTCCTCTCCATGCAAATTCATGCAGGCCTCTTTGCCACAGTCTGCTTACTAATGACCAGTGACAACACCATCTGCACTCACTTGCTCCAGCTTCATGAGCTGATCCAAACCAGGATCTCTCCCAAGATTGCCAAAAACCACATACCCAGACCAATGGATGTTGTTATGATATGGAGTTTCCACAAAGACAAAATAAAGAGTGGCTTCCAAAAGCTGCTATTCAAGCAGCCCAGGATCTTCATTGGTCTGTCCAGCTGAAACTCACCTTAACCCAGCTAGGCCCCAAATATTACCTGCTGGTTTGGACCTTGAAGCAGGTCCAAACATGGGGAGCTAGCAAATCAACTATAAATATCACAAAAACATAACAAAAGCCCTATTCTCAGCTTATATAAAAAGGAAAACAGAAGATCTTTATGAATCAGAAATTTATTTAATGAAAGTAGAAAAATACAAAGACAAGCACAACAGAGGAGAAAGAAGTACTAGTGTTGCCTCAAAAGACAATCCTAAGCAAAAAAGACCCTGTAATGAAGTCCAATAAAACACATCCTTAAGACAGAGCAAGAATACCTTATATACGCACATTTAAGTTCTCCCGCAGATAAGTCAGGGCTTGATTTTACCGTGTAATTTCTGATTATTTTATAATGTTGGTTGTATAAGTCGAATGCGGAAAACTCACGCTATTGGTCTAAGAAATTATGATATGCTAACGCCCACCTGGGAGAGTAACCACGGAGCACACTGCCTTTTATTTCTATGTATTGTACCTACGTGACCACACAGTAATACCCAAACTATTCCGAATCAAAGTTAGCACTGTTTAGTGTTTTTTGTATTTCACACCCTCATACAGCTTTATTGTAAGAGCATCCCTTACCTACAATGGAGCGCTCGATCAGAAGAAAATATGAAGCTGGATTTAAATTAAAAGTCATTGAAAAGGTAAAAGAAATTGGCAGCTGCGCTGCTGCAACAAAATTCAATGTGTCTGAGAAACTGGTGCGGGACTGGAGGAAGCAAGAAGATGAAACAAAAAATTAAGTGTCGTATTTTTGAATGTGGGCAGCACTGTGGCATAGTGGGTAGCACTGCTGCCTCACAGTTAGGAGACCTGAGTTCGCTTCCCAGGTCCTCCCTGCGTGTAGTTTGCATGTTCTTCCCGTGTCTGTGTGGGTTTCCTCCCACAGTCCAAAGACATACAGGTTAGGTGGATTGGCGATTCTAAAAGTGTGTGCGCCCTGCCCGGAGTTTGTTTTCTGCCTTGTGCCCTGTGTTGGCTGGGATTGGCTCCAGCAGACCCCCGTGACCCTGTAGTTAGGATATAGCGGGTTGGAAAATGGATGGATTTTTGAATGTGCATATAAGTCAGGGTCTGATTTTATGATCGATTTTTTCAGGTTTCAAGACCCGACTTATACGCGAGTATATATGGTAATCAAAAAATGAAAATGCTACCACAATAAATAGCAGTACTCACAACCTCCACAGTAAATAAATGACCTCCTGCCCTGTGCCATCTCAACTTACAGCCAGGGTGAGAGCTCAGGAGCAGTGATGTCAGAGTGGCCCTGCCTCCTAGGGCTCCACCCACAAGGAACAAGGAATATTTAAAGAGACAGAATATAATTATAGAGATACAAATGAAAGTAACAGAAATAACACAAAAACTTGAAAAGTAATAACTCAAAATTTACAGAAATCAAATATAAAATATAAATTGCACGTACATTCAGGTTGCTACACAACAGATATGAGCAGAATTGCTTGATCATCTCTCTCTGTCTCTCTCTCATCCACACTCACACACACTCATTGCACAGCTTCTCAAGATGGCTTACTCCCTTCTGACAGTGTCTCTCTCTCAAATGTTTGTGTGGTCCCACCAGAATTTTTATGCCAAAAATGTCCCTGCACTTGTGAATGAGAGCATATATGAGAGTGTTCTTTGTGCTGGACTGCTGCCCCATCCAGTTCACGACCAGCTTTAAATTAAGCAGCATTGAGTTACATTTTGGCAAACTGGAGTAACTGTAAAGAGACATGAGACATGATATCCAACTACTGTACAAGTGGAAACATGAATTGTTTCAACCAAGGTATGCATAATCAGACGACACAGTTAATTTTCAAACAACTGGGTTTTTTCTGCTTAAATACTATGTATACTATCTTTCACATTTCAGTGTTTCTAAAAGGTTGCGATAATCCGATTGAATTCAGTAAGATAAAATGTTTGTCGGTGAGAGTTATCTGGATGAAGCCTACTGAGGTAACCTTGACTGTCCTTAAAATTTGCAAAGCCTGCTTTTTGTGTTTCAGAATTAGCATAATAAGCAGTCATACTAAAATACAGGCTGTTCTGCACTCCTATATTTGGAGGCACCCACAATGGGATAAGAACAAAGCCGGCAATCCTGGGATTGTAATTAATCATGCTCAAAAAAATGATGTTGACTTGTAGCTCCAAACGCAGCTAACTGAAAGAGTAGCTGGAAGTGAAGACGTGAGCGCCTCTGTGATGAGGATGGAGGGAAGTTTTCTAATTATTAAGTTCATTTTGACAGAAAGTGACATACCCTTAGAATTTCCTTCTAGTTTATTTGTTTACCTTTTTATTTAATAAAGTTCTCAGAAAAATGTAATTGCCAAAATAATGTTGTCCTTCATGAGAAAATGAAGGTGAGCCCAGCCCCAGTTCTCTTTAAATAAGAAACAAATAAATTTAGTTATTGCCAGCTCCACACATTCATATGACATTTCTAAAAACTGTTTTATGAGGCACTGTTGCTTTTATCTGCAGTAATTCTATTAAAACGAACAGTAGGTAATTCAATCATTTAATTGCTGTGCCAATTTTTTTCAGTTTTGGATTGTGAGCACAGGTGCCTATACCAGCCCTGGATGGGGTGAGAGTCCACTGCAGGACAAACTCTCTAGCGACCCCTGACTTACTTAAACAAGGTAAATTTAGAGTGATTAGTTAAACTACCACAGCTATGAGATATGGAAGGAAAAATGGAGCACTCAGAAGAATGTAATGGTGGGAAATCTACTTAGATAGTCACAAAGCCTGGAATATAAACAGCCTCCTTAATGTAACTACTGTTAAATTCATAAGATAGGTACAGTGGACAATGTGTGGTTTATTGTAAGGGAGCTAATGAAGATGGTGGCGAAAGTGTGCCATATTTGGCCCTGAAGAGCTTCATGGGACCAATGTGCATTACACTAAGGGCTTTGTTTTGAGTATGATGGCAAGATCCTTGCAGACAACCAGAAGGTTAACTAAATTGTGCATTAGAGAACCCCTATGTGATCTCTTGAGTCATTCCCTGACTCTGAACAACAAAAAAATCAAGACAAGAGGTCACTAAACTAAAGGGTTTTACTAGAAGACTTGAAGTTCAAATGGGAGAACGTTAAGGATAGTGAGGACAGGGAGATACATGGTGTAAACCAATACCACATCAAGACTTCTTCTGTCTCCATTTACTGTTCTCCTCGGTTCCTTTGCTGTACTGTCAATTATTTATTGTCACCACCTCCCAACCCAGCACCCCACTTTGTCGGAAGATCTCTTGCTTTAGGAGATCTTAGCAAGGCCCTTATAAATCACTGACCAAAAGTGTTGCCACCTCAATTTGACTCTTAAGTATTGGGTTACGCCTAACCTTCAACTTTATGTAGACAAAGCAAACACTACATTTCCCAGACTACAGTACATTATAGGTCCAGGAATTACCTCAGTATCATAAGGCTTACCCATAGCAAGCTTAACAGCTAACTTTCTGACCAAGCACATTGGTGCCAACAGAGCAGCAACTGTTCGCCACATCATCATTATATTGTAATTATTATGTTCGCCACACAATTATTATAATTATTATTTTTATTATAGATTGTTTCTCTTTTTTAACTGAATTATCTGTGAAATTTCTGTATTTAAATAGTAAATAATAAACTGCATTTATCTTCTCATGTCTGTCACACAAGAAGTAAGCCAGGGTTCGCGCACCAGTATTTGCTGTTCTTTTTACTTTGACTCCTGGTAATAGAAGCTAGCTCTGAACTTCAGACTTTCATTTTTAGTTACTTTCTTTCTAACTTCTGGTTTTCAAACCATATCTGTTATTGACTAAATGCTTTTCTACAGTAGCGTATTAGGGCCACGTAAAAAAAAAAAATGGACACAGTGAAGAAAAAAGTGTATGATGAGAATAAAGTCAACATGCTGACTTTATTCTCAATATTTCCACTTAAATCTCAACACTTGTGTTATTCTCGTACTTTATTTTGTCATTAAAGTAGAACATCATAAACTTCATCTTAAAATCAATGTTTAATTTACTAGATTTTCTCAAACCCCATCATAACTAATGTAGCACATTAAATGCTTCGTATTAAGTGTTCCCAACCCATGTTAATCACTAAGTGCTACTTAAACTGACTTCCTCTTACACTAAGTGGAGCTGCAGGCAGTGATTGCCGCACAGAAATCATTCACTTCATGATATTTCTGCTCTCTGAACATTTAGAACGCTAAGATAAATACTTGATATCATTTTCATGATGAAATGCTTTAAAGCATGTATTAAACATGTGGGAGCACAGTGACGTGGAGTTTGCTCTGCTGCCATTGATTTTAAGACGAAGTTTACGATATGGCAAAGTTATACTAGAGAGAGAAAAATCAAGAGTTTAAAGTGTAAATGTAGAGATTAAAGAGGAAATGTTGGCTTTAATCTCGACATAAATAGCGAGAATAAAGTGGAAATGTCAAGAAAAAAGTGTAAACGTCGACTTTATTCTCAACGTAAACGGTAAGATTAAAGTGGAAATGTTGAAAATAAAGTCAACATATCAACTTTTTTCTCTACATACACTTTTTGTTTAACTGAGTCCATATTTTTTCATTGTTCTCTGTGGTCCTAATACATCCATCCATCCATTATCCAACCTGCTATATCCTAACTACAGGGTCACGAGGGTCTGCTGGAGCCAATCCCAGCCAACACAGGGTGCAAGGCAGGAACCAATCTTGGGCAGGGCGGCCCTAATACACTTCCGTACATTTCTTATGGTCATTGCTCATGACATTTTTTACTGATGCCAAGGCTTTGTTGATATTACTCACGACTGAAGTGGAACAGAGGCTTGTGTGGGGTGGAGTGTAGTAAATTCGCACCCTTCCTCTTTTGTGTTTTGTTGTTGTACGATTTTCTCTCTAATCCATGTGTGTTTTTTTTTAGAACTAGCCTTATTTTTTGATGTATTTGTTATAAAGAACACCAGAGAAGGGAAAAATATATAAATTGTGGCAACTCCAAAACTTAATTTATTTATTACAACAAAAGGTAAAGGTCAAACATTTAAAGTGAAAACTAAACTGAAATACATTTTTAGAAAAAAAAAAAAATAACCATTTCAATTAAAAAAAAAAACTGGAAAAGGGTCACAAATACAAGAAACAACCAAAAATCTATAAATAACACAGCCACTGAAAAGTCCAGCATTAGAAAACGAAAATCAAAGCCAAAAGTCAAGAGGAAGAAAGAAAGAATTAAGTAACTGTTATGTTTCAGTCAGGGTTTATTCTCTGGATTTCATTTTTAGTTATTTTTGATGTATTTTAATGTAATTTTTAAAATATTGTCATGTTTATTTCTGAGTTTGGTATTTATATATTATGTAATTAGGTTGTTTGAATCTGTTCATTGTGTTTTGTGTTTGTATCCCCCCAAGAGCTGGGGCCTCCATGACATCACTACTGAGGGCTACCCTTAGCCTTTATGGTGAGGTTGAGGAGATGATCCCAGTAGAGTGTCATTGAGGTACTGGATAAGAGATTATAGATATAAATATTGTGTTGATTTCTTTGTGGATCTATTGCTTCTGTTTGATGGATTTTGTGTTTGCTTTCCGATTTTGGACTTGTTTGCTTTGGATTGTGTTTTTTGGTAAATTATTTGTCCCTTAATTTGCCTTTTTCCATTTTGTTTTCTTTTTCCTTTTGAGTTTTGTGAATAAGTCTTTCATGTACAAAGATTCTTTGTTGGCCTTATCCTTTAAGCCAGGGTTTTTTTTTTTTTGTTTTCCTCTCCCTTAAAGGGCATTCTTGTGTTTTTGGGATATTTAAAAGTGTTTTTGACATTTTAAAACCAGCACCCCATTTTGGGTATATGTAGGCCTGAAAGCCTGCATCTTGTATTTGAAGTTTAAATACCTGAGGTGAGGGTTGTTTCTGCTTCACCATTTTGCCAGGACCGTCTTAACAACATCATAGGCCCCCCGGACAAAGTAGTGCACTGGGGCCCCTGTTTTGACATCAAAACAGAAACATACACGGGCATCAGAAATATCACTGGCCCCTATGGTCTTGTGGTCCCTGGCCAGTGCCTATTGTGCCTATACGTTAAGATGGCCCTGCATGTCGCTGGATCACAACAATAACAAAATGGTCAAGAGAGGTACGGGGAAACTAACTAATGCCACTACATTGAATAAATGGCAGGCAAAGTTTTTATTGCCCTCAGGTGCTGTAGCTTCAGTTATTTACATAATCTGGTGACCCCAGACACACACAGAGTGTTTGATATGTTACACTATTTCTTCTTATGATTGGCTCTTCAAAAGCCTGCGGGTAGAAGCTGTGTTTGAATTTGTGAGTGCCAATGGTGTGTACCATTGCCAGAAGTAGAGAATGATAAAAGTTGCTCTGAGGTAGCGAGCATTATACCAGTCCTGAAGAGAGGGTAGCTGGTTACTGCTAGTATTCATCCAGTGTTCCACCTAATAAAGATCATTGGATCCTCTAGAGTTATTCTATTTAAACCATAAAAATTCAATCAAAGAGACAAATAAGGAGAGTTGTATTCAAGATGGAAAACTGCAAGCACAGCATTACCAGGAATCATTAAGAAACTGGCCTGTCAAGTAGTGGAGATTGTGTTTTGAGTCCCGAGGATGTGATGCTGGACAAATCCAGCTAGTAGTTAATCACACAAGCAAGACAGGTTATTGTATAAAGCATTGTGAATTATTAAATAGGAAGAAATCAAAAAGATTATGGAGCATCTACAGCACCTTTAAAACAGAACTGGACTTAAAACATGGCCTTTATTCAAATCTTCCATCTTTAAAGAGAAAAGCTTGAAGTGTTTGTTTGTATTCAAATGATAATACAAACTAGAGCTTGTGTGGTGATGTTTCATAAGAGAGAACTCTTTCTTCTCTGTTTGCTTTTATGCTTTGCTTTAACTGAGGGGCAGGAATGTTCACTATTAGATTTGTGTGTTTCCAGTTCATTCCTCCCACTCTGCAGATTTCTATCTCTGTCCTTTTCCTCCCTTATTTTCCTGTCTATTGCATTTGTGCACTGACTTTATTTATTTTAACAGTAAACTGAAGTAAATGAACCGGCTAATCAGTTGCTGGAAACAATTAAAAATATCTGTGACCATCTGCAATTAGAGTAGCATAAAAATAGATTTCCCATCTAATGAGACAAAACAACCTTTAATTACACATTTTGTATGGTCTCGTTATAATTTACACTTTATCAAATGCTGAGCTCATTAATATTTCTTCACAAGATACTAACAAGACAAAGGAAATGTGTACTGGCAATGGCATTCTAGGGCATCAAGTAAAACATCGCACAGGATCCTCTGAAAGTGAGGGTAAGGAACAACCTAGTGTGATAATTGGGCTTTATTGCACCCGACCCGGCACAGATTGACCCAGAGGCACATATCAACACACAAAGACTTTTTATTTTTCTTCACCTGTGTGGCACGTCTTCCCCGCGAACCCCACAGGCAATACACAGTCCCAAAAGCACTTATTCCACAACAACAAGTCTCCACCTTGCACCACCACTCCTCCCAGGCAACCTCATCCTCTTCCTCCTCATTCTGGCCCTCTTTGAAGGGAGGGAGGCCCTTTTTCTAGTCCTCCTGGAAGTGCTCCAGGTGCTGAATCAGCTGGCGCTAATTGCACCTCCGGACAGGGCTGTAGAGGTGTCCAAGTTGGCTCTGGGATCCCTGCAGCCCCCCCTGGTGGCCACCCCAGATCCCCACAGAGTTGGGAAGCACTCCAACTCCCACGAAACCCTGCGGGAAACTGAGGCACCATCATGAGCCAGGGAGGCTGCCACCAAGCGTCTCGGGGGAGGTACTGAGGAGCATAAGTAGAAGGGGCATCCTGGCCAGGCATGGGATGCGGCCGCCCACCACACTAGAAAGAGATGAGTCCTGTTGTCCCTCTAAGATCCTGGAAAGCTTAGCAGGTTAGATGGCCTCATCTAGTGGGTAGAAGAAGCAATGAGAGGTAAGAGAATATGTGGACATACACCCTGGACTCCACAACAGACAAGGCCTGTAAGTGTTCAAATGGGATTGTGCTGCAGTTTTTCAGACAGGTAGACAGCTGCCTTGAAGTCCTGGACCATAAAGGCCAATTGAATGGCTATTGGTGCAAGGCCTCAGGAGTTACTAAGTGGAACACTAGCCTGGTTTGAATATATGGCTTGGTAATAAGAGAAAATGTAAAGACACATGCAGTTCATCACATAGCCCACTCATGCTCAAACCCGCACAGGGGCTGATTTGGAAAAAACAGTTAATCTTACCAGCACATCTTTAGAGTTTGTGGGATAAACCCACACAGACACAAGAAAGACATGCAAACTGCATAGGAACTGTTATGTCCGCAAACTGAAAAGTCATGTTTGTGAGCATCAGGAGTTAAGTGTGGGACAGAAGAAGCTCCAAATCAGGAGATCAAGTGTCACGATTGTTAAGCCAAGACTTGAGACCAAAAACTCAGTCAAGAAACGTTAGCAAAAAGGTTAGAACCCAGAAAAGGAGAAGAAAAGGACCTAGAAAAGGGATTTAAATTCACAACTTGGATTATTATTTCCAGTGTTTCTTTCCTTCAATTTGATGTTCACTTTGCACTTTGTTTATTTGTCATGTAATTTTGTTTCTTTTGTTTCTTCTTTAACTATTTGTATTTTTATTAATTGATAATGACTTTGGTCTTGGGGGGATGGAGCCTATCCCAGCTAGCACAAGGGCACAAGGCAATAACAAATCCTGGAGAGGGCACCAGTCACTGCAGGGCGAGCACACACATATACCAAGCACACAGTAAGATCAATTTAGCATCGTCAGTTGACCTAACCAGCATGCCTTTGGACAGTCGGAGAAAACTGGGGCACCAGAAGAACCAAGCCAGACATGGGAGAACATTCAGGCTTCTCACAGGGAGGACCTGGGACACTACCATTGCACCATTTTGTTTTGTGTACTATGTAAGTATGCTATAAACTAATGTACTTGATTTTGTATCATTGTGTCATACAGTCAGTTGTATTGTACTGTAAAATCTTCCATCGAGTGATTTAATGTGGTATCACAAAAGTGAAATTGACATACAAGTGCTGTATGAACCATTCAATACCAATTTTTATTTTTATCAGGGAAAATAAATACATCTTTCAGCTCATGTGGTATAGCGGGTCCACAGCTTGCTAAGTAAAAGCCATTTTTTTTAAAATAAATTATCACCGCTCTCGCGGCGGCTTAGCGAGGGGGCATTGGGCCGTAGCAAGCCGCGGGACGGTCCATGGTGTGGGCGTTTCTCACCAAGTGCACAGGTGAGGAACTGCCCACATCCGTGATTGCTCCCGTGGCTAATGTGCTACGGCTGTGATGGCCCCTCGCATTATTTAAAAAAGAAGTGTGAGTCGGTTAGGGGAGATCAGGAAAAAAGAAAGGAAGAGAAAAAGACGGAGGTTGTAGGGAGCGAGTGAGGAAGCAGGCGGTGCAGGAGAGACAGACACGCGGAGCGTGTGGTGAGCGTGTGTACGAGCGCTCGAGGGCGGCTGCGAGGAAGCTGGGTGTTAGGCCAACACCCAGGTGTTTGAGTTGATGTTGCTCCCGCTGAGCGACCACGTAGCGGGAGTGACCAGAGGAAAGCGACGAGCCGCAGAAGGCCGCGGAAAGGCAGCGGAAGTCGGGAGGCTTGGTGGTGGAGTCCCCAACGTGGGTGACCTGGCCGTTGGTGGACATCAAGTCTCAGGGACTGGGATGATAGCCAGACCGAAGCCAGGGATCGGGAGGTCTCCAGTCTCGTGTGTGTGTGTGTAGTAGGGTTGAATCGTCCCGTATTTGAGAATGAAATTGCGCTTGGCCCCCAAGGGATGTGGCCCCCGCTGCAGTATGCGTCCCTTATTTTTTTGTATTAAAAGTGGTAACCCTAGTGTAGAGGAAAGCAGCTGCAGAGAGCGTCTTGCCCAAATGGGATAAGCAGGTGAGACGCATACAGAGAAGAAGCACCAGAGTTGTTGTTGTTGTTTTAAAACTGCTTCCAAAGAAACATTTTAACCTTCGAATTTAAAGGATTGCTTTTGTTTGCTGTTTTTAACCTCCACATTCCTTTTAATGGATTATTTATTTATTGAAGAACTTGAAAGCACTACACATTATTTGAACACCTGTTTTTGTTTTGATGGACTGTTTTAATAAAAGCACTTTTGCACATTTTTACCATTCCCCTTGCTTAATTGTTGCCTTCACTGACTAGCTCATCGGTGACATTACTGACGGTGTTGGGTTCAAGGGCTTCCAAATAGCGATGGGAGCGTGGAGCCAGAACCCACATCGTCACAACTCATTTCAGCCTATCTTTATATAGCGTCTTCCTTTTTCGAACGGTACTCCTCATTATCTTATAAACAGTAACAATGTACTGCACGATAACGTGAAGCGAATACACTTGACTTGAGCATTCCTCGTTTTCATCCTCTTTCTCTGTACGTTTAGCATTCATTTGCTCAGAGGTTGATGTGCTTGCTGCTTCCTGAGCAGCTCCTCTTTTCTCTACCCTACCGGCCCTCTTCTTTCTTCGGGCATCTTTTCGTGTTAAAACTGATTAAGTCAATTTTTGTGTTGCAATTACTTTGTAAATTTTCTTTAAGCTGGCATTTAAGTCTTCAATCTGCCTCAAGAATGTTTTAAGATATGAAGACGTAGGGGAAGTGACGGCGAAGGTGGAAGGAATGAGAACGGCGACCGTACGCATGCGCCACCCTGCTGGCAGCTGCCGAGAGTTGATTCTACAATAAAATAAAAATAAAAAGAGGAATAACCTTGGTGGTCAATCATCACCCCGAAAGCAGATAGTGGACGTCACGTAGTACAGTATATATGTACTAAATTTCAGGTCAATAGTCCAAACGGTTTGTGATCTACAAGTGATTTAAAATCCTGGACAGACAGACAGCCATGATAGTGTATTATACAGGGTGGTCCAGATCTAATTATGCAATTACGCTATAACTTATTAAGTTTATTACTCCGAGCCAGTATCCAACTGAATGGAGGACAAGTGGGACATTACATGGAAAATCAGTGAAATTCAATGTAAGTCCATTTTTGTTTATTACAAGATATTTCGAACAATTCTTTTGTCTTGTATTGTTTTCCTGCATTGCATTAAAAGCTGCATAATAGTTAGATCTGGATTACCCTATATATAAAGATGGTAATGAACTAGAATGTACATTTTAAAGGGCAGGAATGATGGTCCTGTCAGCTTGCATTGTATCAGATGTGGAAACCTGGTGCAGAATACCACAGGGAACTCTAGGCGCTTTAACATGTAAATACCACTGAGGAGAAGCTGAGGCTGGGTAAGTTCAACCTGAGCTTTGTTTAATTCAAGTGAAACCTCCTTTACTGGAAGCAAACATCCTGGGTGCCAGACCGACAGCAGCTAGCTTATATTATAAAGATAATTACAATAATGTTAATTACTAATAATATTGCAGTAATCCCTCCTCGATCGCGGGGGTTGCGTTCCAGAACCCCGCGATAGGTGAAAATCCGCGAAGTAGAAACCATATGTTTGTATGGTTATTTTTATATATTTTAAGCCCTTATAAACTCTCCCACACTGTTAACATAATTAGAGCCCTCTAGACATGAAATAACACCCTTTAGTCAAAAGTTTAAACTGTGCTCCATGACAAGACAGAGATGACAGTTCTTTCTCACAATTAAAAGAATGCAAAGATATCTTCTCTTCAAATGAGCGCCGTCAGGAGCAGAGAATGTCAGACAGAGAGAGCAAGATAAAAGCAAGCAATCAAAAAATCAATACGTGCTTTTAAGTATGCAGAAGCACCGCGATAAAGCGGCATTTTGTAGAGGAGCGTCCGTATCTTCTAGGCAAACAACCTCTGTGCAAACAGCCCCTCTGCTCACACCCTCTCAGTCAGGCAGAGATAGTGAAAGAGATAGAGAGAAGCAAACAATCAAGCACCGCACGGGAAGCATATCTTATATCATTGAGGAGTTTTAGTTAATATGTAATACATGCTCTGATTGTGTAGCTTCTAAGCCATCCGCCAATAGCGTCCCTTGTATGAAATCAACTGCGCAAACAAACTGTGGAAGCGTGTACCATAAATTAAAAGACCCATTGTCTGCAGAAATCCACGAACCAGCGAAAAATCTGTGATATATATTTAGATATCTTACATTTAAAATCCGCGATAGAGTGAAGCCGCGAAAGTCGAAGCGCGATATAGCGAGGGATTACTGTAGACCTAATCAATCCTGTTGTGATGTATTAGCCAGGGCCGTCTTAACACATGGGCACACTGGGCAGTTGACAGGGGGCCCCACGAGCACAGAGACCGAGTGGTTGTGTAGGTAGGAGCCCCAGTGCACTGCTTTGCCCGGGGGCCTATAATGCTGTTAAGACGGCCCTGGTATTAGCGCCCTGTTCAGCACTGATTTATGTGTTGTGTCTGACTTTGTAGGCTCTCCAGCTCCTCACTGCCACTGCTTTGAATGAAGAGGATTCGGAAAACGGATGGAAGAACATGCATGGCAACTACAGCTGCATTCCTCATGTTATGTTTAAGAATGGTGTAGGGGTTGGTGGCAGCTATGTCTCTCATTATTTTAGGAGTGCGTGCCACTTCAGGACATTGTTGGATAATATTACACCCAGTAGCTTTGCGCTCTTTGGTAAAAACGTCGGCGAGACCCAAGCAAGTTCACCCTTAAGCAGTTGGTCTCTTGTGTCAGGGCAGACAGGCCCATTCTTGAAAAGATTGAATAGATGAGAGTAATCTGAGCTAATTGTTGTTGAAATACCAAATGACCCTAAATAGTGCAAAGCTTTTACTTTTATTTAATTATAAGGGAAATGAGGGACACAGTGGTGAAATGATTATGGGTGCTGTTTCCGTGTCCATGCAACCATCTCTCCCTCATACCAAAGGCATGTCTGCTAGGTTATTTGGCAAGTTTAAGTTGACCGGATATTAGCAAATATGACTGAGCATTTCAACAGACTGGTGGTACCCCATCTAGCATGGGTCCCACCTTGCACTTTGTGTCACCAATTCCGTATAAACAGATCTGAAAATCGTTACAAGAATGGCTATGAAGTTAACACTCCATCATAAAAAAAAGAGATCTCAAACTATTTGCCAGGTTTAGATAATGTTGCTAAAATGTCT
The DNA here is from genome assembly GCF_016835505.1 of Polypterus senegalus. Taxonomy (NCBI): domain Eukaryota; kingdom Metazoa; phylum Chordata; class Cladistia; order Polypteriformes; family Polypteridae; genus Polypterus; species Polypterus senegalus. The sequence continues at coordinate 30,801,353 of NC_053168.1, read as the reverse complement.
GCTTTTTTTACTTGCCTCTTTATGCATAAAATACCCCCAAAACACTATCTTTCAGGCACATTTATTTTTATTCATTATTAGATTATCTTAAGTAGTACTGATATAGGCTGGCAAATTAGTTACTGCTGTTGCCTCACTGCTCCTAAGACCTGCATTCAGTAAAGTGTGTATGTAAGGTCATCGAGCATGGTCAGGTAGATGTGCACCAAGTCAGGGTTATGGGGACTTTCATGATTCCATAAGAGCTGATTCTGGTCCAGTGCACAGCAAGAAATTTAAACATACATTAAACAAATTTGTAGACACCTGTCCATCACACCCCTTATGAGCTTGTTGGATATACCATTCCAAAACTATGGGCATAAATATGGAGTTGCCCTCCTCTCTTCTGGGAAGGTTTCCCACAAGATTTTGGAGTGAGTCTGTGGAAAGTTGTGCCCATTCAGATAAAAACAGCATTTGTGAGGTCTGGGACTGATGTTGAACAAAAAGATCTGACTCACAATTGGCATTCCAGTTCATCCCAGAGGTGTTCAGTAGGGTTGAGCTCTGTGCAGGCCACTCGAGTTCTTCCACATCTCTACAAGGTTTTTGGTTCTCCCTTTGTTTTGGGAAAAATTGCTTCAAATGTCTGTACAATGTAAACAACTCATTGTTTGCCGTGATGTTTCCAAATGAATTTTGGTACCATCGCATAGAAATTTAACAAACTTATCCAATGACCCTCGAACTGTATGTACCATGGCTTTGTGGACAGGAGCACAGTCATGCTAAAACAAACTATTGCCATAAAGTTGGAAGCACACAATTGTCTAAAATGTCTTTGTATGCTGTAGCATTAATAATACCCTTCACTGGAGCCAAGAGGATGAGCTCAGACCCTCAAAAACAACCCCAGATCATCGTTCTTCCTCCACCAGCTTTACAGTAGACTCTATGCCTTATGGAAGGGAGGGTGTCCTGGTATCCACCAAGCCCAGATTCATCCGTCAGACGTTCAGATAGTGAAGTGTGAGTCATCACTCCAGAGAACATGTTTCCACTCCTCCAGTGTCTAATGGCAGCATCCTTTACACCAATCCAGCTGATGCTTGGCATTGTGCATAGTGATCTTTGGCTTGTGTGCAGCTGCTCGGCCATTTCATGAAGGTCCAGATGCACAGATCTTGCGCTGACGTTATCTCCAGAGGTAGTTTAGAACTCTGATGTGAGTGATGTAACACAGGATAAGTAATTTTTATATGCTATGCGCTTTGCCCCTCAGCAGCCCAGCTTTGGGAGTTTTTGTGGTCTACCATTTTATGGCTGAGATGTTGTTGCTCCCAAACACTTCCACTTGACCAGAGCAGATCAAGCCAAGCAGAAATGTCATGTAGTGACTTGTGGCAAAGGTGGCATCCTATGAAAGTACCACATATAGCGTATCTCAAAATGATTTTCTTATCCGTTAAATTTCAAGCATTTCATGATATTATTTACATTTATTAGACTGAGGTAACACAAATGCATTTCAAGATATCTCCAATATATTTTCAGATGTCAAGATGTATTTCAAGATATCTGAAACTCTTTAAAAGATGTCTCAAAATTGCTTTAAAATTTGATATATCAGCAATTATTTATTATACATATGCACACACTATATAAACAGTATATATATATATATATATATATATATATATATATATATATATATATATATATATATATATATATATATATATATATACAGTATATATATATATACACACACAGTGGAACCTCGGTTCATGACCATAATTCGTTCCAAAACTCTGGTCATAAACCAATTTGGTTGTGAACCGAAGCAATTTCCCCCATAGGATTGTATGTAAATACAATTAATCCATTCCAGACCTGCAATAGTTTGCGCTATAGCGCTACCAACTGTTGGCTAAAAGCACTTTTTTTAATGAGTTTTAAGCACAGGGAAAAAAATGAACATTTGAAAAAATCCGTAATAAACCACCAAGAAAAATAACATTACAACAATGCACGCTACGAACCGACCGCTGGAAACAGAAGTGAAAACAAAATCAAGCCCAGTGCATTCTTTAACTGCCTTCCTACCTTAATGCGTCCAGCTCTCTCTCGTGCTGCCTCTGTGTGTGTGTGTGTGTCGTGCTCTCTCTCTCACTGCCTGTGTGTGTGTCGCGCTCTCTCTCTCACTGCCTGTGTGTGTGCGTCTGTCTCTCTCTCGCGCAGCCTGTGTGTGTGTGTCGCGCTCTCTCACTCTCTCTCTCTTGCTCGCTGCACAGGAAATGCACAGGGAGAGACTGAACATGTACAAACCGAAAGGGAAACTGGGTTGTTCGTATACCGAGTGTGTGATCGTGAACTGAGGCAAAAGTTTACCGAACTTTTTGGCTGTAAACTGAGTTGTACGTGTACCGAGACGTTCGTGAACCAAGGTTCCACTGTGTATATATATATATATATGTATATAAAATCCTAAGACTAAAAGTGAAACGATTTTGTCATACAGTGATCCCTCGCTATATCACACTTCAACTTTCGCGGCTTCACTCTATCGTGTTTTTTTTTCTCATACACGCTTACGTCACTACGCATGCGCTTTCTGAGAACTTTTATCTAAGCCCTACGATGGCTCCTAAACGTGCTGCTTTTTCTAAGCCTTCTGACAATAAAACTAAGCGCCGGAGGAAGATGCTTACTATCCAGGAGAAGGTGAAACTCTTGGATATGATTAAAGATGGCAATACCCTACAAAAGCCTCCTTATGCATATGAAAAGACAGCGCCAGTAACTGCCTATCAAGATGTTCTTCAGCCGCGCACCCAGACACCCACTGCCTACTCCTAGTACTTCTTCACTGAAGACAACAACGCACCTGCTGAAGATACTGCACCACCTCTGAAGACTCTCCTACTGAGGTCGTGCCTTCATAGGTTAGTGGTTGTGTGCAATTAAATGTACAGTACAATAATCTACTATAGAAAAGCGTTCGGGATTGTCCTTCCGTCCCGTGAGTGCAAAGAGTAGCGGTATTCCGTTATTACAGACTTACTACTTGCGGCTTGAGGTACGAAGTGACGCGATGTGAGCAGAGTTCTGGTGCTCTCATCGTTCCCTTGCTTTTGTGTGTGATGCGCTGGAAAAATAGAAAAAATTATGTCTCTGGAAATAATTAATGTTGATGGAGTACAAATGCCTCACCGCATAGTAAATATCAGGGGAGATGGTGCTTGCTTATTCTCATCTATAGCTTATTTAGTGCATGAAACTCCGTCTTTAGTGGTACAGATTCGGGCTGACATTGTATGACTTTGGACAGGCACTTGAGGGGATTAAAAAAAAAAAGATGTTATGAACGGACACTTTGATGTTCTCATTCTCTACACTTACATGCCTGATGTACACATGGAGTGCACAATAATTGAAGATAAAAGTCGGTCGCCTTAAAAGGCGAGTGTGCCTAGTAATATGATATTTGTAACGTCTAATATGTCTTATTTTCTCTTATTTTGTCTAATATATTGGGTAATAGGAGTGTAATGGTGACTAAAGGGTGTTATTTTATGTCTAGAGGGCTCTAATAATGTTAAAAAACGTATTTAGAAGGTTGTAAACAGGTTTTCTATAGTCTTAACTGCGAAAATATTCGATTTATAAATAAAGAATCCTACTTCGTGAAAATTCATTTATCACGGGAGAGTCTGGAATGGATTAACTGTGATAAACGAGGGTTCACTGTATTTTAATGTCACGTTTTTTGTCATGCTTTAAATCGGGCTTATTTTAAAACCTAGATTTATATGCTTGGTATCATTCTTTTCAGAATTTATTGAACTTTAATGTGATGTTGTTAGATTTTCAGATTCTTATTCCATTTTTAAATTATAAACTAAACAATATCAAGAACTCACATCCTGCGAGACGAGACTTAACCAAGAGTGCCAAGAGATTTAACCATGCCTGGGACTGAAAGAGTAGGACAGCTGCTGTAAAGGCTTTTAAACGTCCAAAGTGCCATGTGAGATGCAGATCATGCGGCACAGTAGCAGCAGCAATCTGGCAGTTGATCGAACAAAGAGGAGGTAAAAAAAAAACTATTAGTTTCCCATTTTATCATCGTATAAGAGGGGGTTTCGGAGGAGCGACCACATCTCCTTGGGGTGCGTTTACCCCCCCTCTTCACATTGCGAGTGGCAGACTGGCTGCAACTGGGTGTTGGGCACCAAAGGTGCCAGGGGGACTTGCCCCCCTAGTATCTATCTATATACAGTATATATCTATATATAATCTTCATTTGGATCTTGATCTTTGTTTGTCCGCGAATGAATTAGAAGAAGAAGCACTAGATGGCAGTAGAGAGACAGCTAAAACATTGCATTAAGAATCTCCTCCAGGCTTATACTACTGAAGACTGTAGTACTCCAGTCACACCTCAAAACACAGACATTCAAACTAAACAAATTGTGCTTTAAATTAACTAAAGAGAGCTTCATTTAGATCTTGATCTTTGTTTGTCCGCGAATTCCACGCATGCGTAGACCACCTTCCAGTTTAGTACGTTGTTGTTTCTCACGGATGTCAACAATGTGCTGGAATAACGAAAGGGGTGGTGGACAGTGTTACGCTGGTTAGCTCCTGAGGCCTGGTTAGAGAATGAGATTGCCGAAGATAAAAGGTACGTGCCTACGTAACATATGAATGAAAGAAAGACAGTGGGTAAAATGAATGACAACGTAACAGCACGTTCCGGAAATTATTATTGTTACGTTGTAGCCGGCGAGTGCTGCGCGTCTCACAGTTGTACTGTGGCTTGCTCACATGTCAGTGAAGTGATCCCTATTTATGCTTTAAAGAGCCTGGATACCTATGTGCCCCCCTTTTATAACCATTGCTCCGTGTATATTGTCTTACTCTTTGGATTGCCACAAAGCAACCTGCGAGATTGGAGAAAGATTGAGAAGACATCATGAGAGGAAACGACAGCGTCGTGAAAACGAGACGGACTGTGAACGGACAGAAGCAGAAATGCTCCTACACCACCACATAATTACTATTCGGACAGTGATTAGGCCGTTCCTATCGAATTAATATCCAAGGGTTTTCTTTTGTAATTTTGTTTCCCTTATAAAAAATCATAATGCTGTGCAACGAAGGGCCCAGTTCACGACTGGCAGCCGCGTTTAAACTGGGAGCCCTTCACAGGCAACTTTAACACGCATACGAAGTTAGTTGGCGCACATTACTAGTATAGTATATATATATATATATATATATATATATATATATATATATATCGCAAAATGATTTTCAGGTTTCTTGAAATAAAATTTGAAATATACTTAAGCATATCTCATACGGAGCAGAAACACAGCTTAAATTTTCAGAAAAAGAAACTGAGAATGTATTTTGGATATCTTAAAATCACTTACTTTGCAATTCAAAATATCTAAAATGAATTTTAGATACCTTAAAAAGGCAGGAAGTTCGATTGAAACACATAAAATATAATAGGAAGTAATTTTGAGAGATGTAGAATTACATTGCAAATACTTCAATGCACACACGAGTTAATTTAACGTATCTCAATTTACATTTGAGGGGTATTTTTCAGACACCTGTAACCAGGTGTCATTTTCAAGGTACTGTATATTAAAAATGCGATATCTGACAAAAATGCTTTTGAGATATGTTGATATATAATTATCAGATATCCGTTCTTCATTTTAAGATTTCTTAAAATACATTCCAAGATATCTAAAAGGTTTTTAGGTAGCTCTAAAGGTTTTTTTTTTTAAAAAAACGACTACCCTTGTATACAGCAACAAACGCGAGGTTTTCCGTTTGTAACCACTAGGTGCCGCTGTATCACAGTCCCTAATTTGTTCACCTTTACTTGCAGTGAGAAGTCAAGCAAAATGACACCTTTTATTGGCTAACTAAAAAGATTACAGTATGCAATGCTGTTGCCTCGAAAGACTGCATATTGTAATCTTTTTAGTTAGCCAATAAAAGGTGTCATTTTGCTTCACTTCTCACTATATCCATAATGGCTAACACGGTACAACACCCTAGTACCTTTACTTGCTAAATGTATCAAGAATAGTTACAGCAGAAACACCAGAAGAGAAAATAGCGTAAGCTTGAATTAAATTGTGTTCAATGTATCAACAAAAACCGGAGTTGCCGTGTTAACAACCAAAGTCTGTCCCAGTGAGAACAAACCCATCCAATTCCACAGGCATAGCACCACATTGGGGCTGAAGAGAAAGGTGAAATACGAGGCTTGCACGAAACCGCAGTACGTGTTGTTAACTATAGAAGGTTGTTTCAAAATGTTATTAGTTTAATTTTGGATCCTAAAAAAGTAACATGGTCGGTAGAACAGTTTACAAAATGGACAGATTATCCACATCTGGAACACTAAAGTCAGATTACACACATTAGTAATGCATTAGAAATGACGGATGTACAAATTTACGATGTTCAAGATTATCACATATGATGGAAGTGATCAGGTTGAATGTATTGGATGAAGTCTGCTTTCTTTCGTTGTTTCAGGTATAAAATCGGAACCTAGGAAATTGTAACATGTCTGTCTAATGTCCCTGCCCCGCTTGATTTCTTCAAAAAGCAGGGGAATTTATATAATCGCATAATCCTCCCCACGAATCATAGATCAGCTAACTGCGCGCTCAGACCTCAAGTACGTATCGCCCCGCCCGTGTGGCCTTCCGTGCTCCACCCAATCGGCTGCGTGGCGACATTGTTTGCCATGACAACATAACAATAACTGAGACACACACCCCTCATCCGCCCCCCCGTCCCCCGTCCCGTCTACTTCAGTTTCTTGTCAGCAAATGGGAGGAAAGGTGCAGCTCTGATCTTTAGGATTCTCGTCAGTTAAACAAAATTATTTTTCTCTGACAGAAAACCAAAAATTGTAAATAAGGTGGCTTTGTTACATCAAACGATAAATCCTTGTTCCAGTTAATATAAGAAAAAAAATCACAATACAGAGCACTTCGAGCAGGTGGTCATTTAAACAATAAAAGATATTTAAAGAATGTGACCATTTGACCTAATTAGTTTACTACTAGGGTGTCGAGAGAAATGCGATTAACGTGAAAACGCTCAATCCTGTACCTCCTAACACACAGAAGTGCTCGATATTAGAACACTGAACATATCTGTTAGCAATATGAAAAGATAAAGCAATGTTATTAAATATGTAAAGAAACTGTTTTTTGTCAAATCACACTACAAAACAAGAAAATGCATTTGTTAAAGTGTGCCCATTAAAAACAAAATGTATAAATTGTTTTATTTTCCACTCTTTAGCCAGCACTGCCTGTGCCAAAGGCATAAAACTGTTATCGAACTCTGCGTCTCGATCTATATGTGGGCTTTTTGCAAATTTAATTTTGAATTTATGATTTTAAAAATTAAATGGAAACTGACAGTTATACGAAAACCATAAAAGAAAGTTTTACTCCTGGTGTCAGTGTTTTTTTAAAGAGTTTGAGCACGTATTATATAATAAACTAATGCAACCGCAAAATAAGAAAAGAAATAACTCGATCCAAGTAGAATTTTAAGGCACTTCAAAGAATTATCGGTGTCTTCATCTACCACAGAATCAACGGGTTTATATTTTCTTAAAACAACAGCATCGGATAGCTGTACATAAAAGCTATTGTATAGAATAGCCACATTTCTAATTCGTTTTCTGTGGCGAGCGAATAATTCTAAAGAAATCAGTAATCCACTTTAAGGGGCACGGTGGTCCATCCCGGCATTATCGAGCACACGGAACCAGCCGGGTATTTTCAGCGAATTTTTTGTTAATCTGATTTTGACTTCACTTCTGTATTCACTATAAAATCTGCGATCTTCTCGCTATTCGTTAATCCAAAGCAAATATTTCGATTAGTCATACACATACAGGTATATACCTTCGGAGATGTCCCCTTTAATATGTAAGAATGCTACATTTGAAGGCTTCCACTCCTTTTCCGCTGTATTCTGGTGACTATTCGTTTTTCAGTTTGTCACTTCACTGTTCAGTCTTCACGGATACAGTCATGCATTTACACCGGCATGTTTGGTATTTAATGGTGACCCTGTCAGACAAACGCTGCCACACACCATCACTGTTTTCCACACCTCGTTTGTTTGCGCTTTATGGGGATATGAGAAGAATCCTGGAGGACTGCAGTCTGCGATGCCCTGGGAAGTCATTTTGAGCTTTCATCTATTATGACTCCCTTTGGAAGGCAACCTTAGAATAAGGCGGTCGCATGGCCCATTGAAACACACCAACGGACAAACGTGATCACGAAGCTGAAGCAGATGTCCCTTTTTTAAAGGACTGTGTGTGTGAGAGGAATATTGGAGTGGAGAAGAAGAAAGTGAAGCATCCACCTCAGCTGACGGGCTGAAAATAATAATAATAATAATAATAATAATAATAATAATAATAATAATAATAATAATAATAATAATAATAAAAAGATTTCCAATAAAGAGCTCACAACATAGCATCCTATACTACACTTCTTCCTAATGTCCCACCGCCCATTTGATCGACTACATCAGGGGTGTCCAACTCTGGTCCTGATGGGTCACAGTGGCTGCAGGTTTTCATTCTAACCCTTTTCCTAATCAATGACCAGTTTTCACTGCTAATTAACTCATTTTCCCTTCATTTTAATTGCCCTATTTTTAAGGATTCAGTCCTCTGAGTTGATTCTTTTCTTCATTAAATGGCAGCCAAACTGAAATGAGATGTGAACAGGTGACCAGCAAAATTGGAACATCAAACTCCAGGCATTTTCACTCCAACCAGTTTCTTAATAAGAAGCCAATTCCTGCGGTTAATTAAAGCCGTTGTTGAATATTAGGACTAGTCGCTGGTTGTAGGCTGTTGATTTTCTGTTTTTTCCCCAAGACCACTGTCAAGATGGTTTGGTGACCTGAGCAGACCAACGTGACCGAGACCTTCACCTTTCTTTATTTTCAGGTTAGCTGGTCATGTGGCAGCTTGCTTTGCCTCTCATTATTATTTGGCTGCTCATTAAGGAAAAAGAAACAACTAAAGGGTCTGAGTCATGTCAGTTAAAACGACTCACTAATTAAGAAGATGGTTAGAATGAAAACCTACAGCCACTGCAGTCCACTACATGAGACTACATGATTTCCAGCGCTTTCACAAACTATTCAAACCCATTCACTTTTTCACATTGTGTTATGTTGCAGACTTATTTCAAAGTCATTTCAATTAATGCTTTCCCTCATCAAACAACACTCAATACCCCAGAATGACACATAAAATCTTCGGATACACTGCTGTGGTTTTAGGATTTTTTTTTGCAAATGTGGTGCTTTGACATAAAATCTTCTTATATAATACACTGCTGTGGTTGTCCGTTTGTCTGTCCAGGATTTGAAATCATCTGTAGCTTGCAAGCCATTTGAACTATTGACCTGAAATTTAGTACACATATACTACGTGACGTCTACTGCCCGCTTTCGGGGTGATGGTTTTTATTACTTTTTTATTTTTATTTTAATTTATAGTAGAATCAACTCTCAGCGGTGGCCAGCTGTGTGTATGTGTATGGGCGCCATTCTCATCCCTACCACCTTCGCCGTCACTTCCTCTACTTTTCATATCTTAAATCATTCTTGAGGCAGATTTAAGACTTAAGTGGCAGCTTAAGCGAAAAATTAAGAAAAACGTACTAAGTAATTGCAACACAAACACTGACCTAATCAGTTTTAACGCGAAAGGATGCCGACAGAAGAAGAGAAGCAGCGGGCCGCTAGGGTGGAGAAAAGAAGAGCTGCTCAGGAAGCAGCAAGCGCATCAACCTCTGAGCAAACAAATGATAAACGTGCAGAGAAAGAGTATGAAAACTAGAAATGCTCAAGTCAAGTGTATTCACTGCATGTTACCGTGCAGTACGCTGTGACTGGCACTGAATAATGTATAAACACCAAAACAGCAAAAATAACTAACAATACTGTGTTATGGTCACAATGTTCAACAAAATGAATAAAGCTAAAAAAAAAAGTTCAACTTGAGACTGCAAAAATATCAAAAAACGTGACCATCATCATCAGGTCCTTCCATGAAAACCCTAAATACAAAGAGGACTGTTTGACTTATGTTAGGTAGATTGCCCAGAGGGGACTGGGCGGTCTCTTGGTCTGGAACCCCTACAGATTTTATTTTTTTCTCCAGCCTTTGGAGTTTTTTTGTTTTTTCTGTCCACCCTGGCCATCGGACCTTACTTATTCTATGTCAATTAATGTTGACTTATTTTTTATTGTGTCTTCTATTTTCTATTCATTTTGTAAAGCACTTTGAGCTACATTTTTTTGTATGAATATGTGCTATATAAATAAATGTTGATTGATTGATTGATTGATTGATTGATTGATTGAAAAAAGATTGAGTGTCCAGGAGAAGACTAAGAAGAAGTACTACTGGCAGCTGAAACGTAGTGGAGAGGGGATCACACACTCTTAACTATACTGGTTCTTCAATGACATGGAAACATTTCATTTCGGGAAGCATTTTTTACACAGGAAACTGGTTCTTTGAACTTTGAAAAAGATCATAATTAGCAGACAAATCAGAATTTTAAATGTATAGTAAGTGACTGTATCCAGCAGGGGGCACCCACTCTCTGGAATTATATTCTTTAATGATGCAGAACAGACTGGAACCATACACATCCCTTTAGTAACCATGACGGCAATAATCGGATGACAGCAATATGACACACAAAGAGATATACCTATTTAACTTGCTTTAAAAAGTAATTTCTGCCCCAAAGAATACAATGCATAATTCATTTATAGATAAATATGCAGGCTGGAGAAAAACCAATGGAACATACAGGTGTCATTGAGTCTTCAGTGTAGGGAAGCCTACCAAATGCTGCTGCCCACCATACTGGAGGTTTGTAAAGCTGTCAGCATCCCCACAGAAAACACTGAATGAGCGCCCCCTGCTGGATACAGCGACCTGGCCGCATAGTAACAGAACAAGGAAACCTGAGCTGAGCCTTCATTACTGTATGCAGGGAGAGTCCTGTTAAAGTCGTGAATCCTTATGTCATGTCATGTCACTGTCTAACCTGCTTAATCCAGACCAAGGTAAATAACAAATCTATTATCATCCATCCATTTTCAAACCCGCAGGATCAAGGGGAAGGTAGCAAGCACTAGTCCCAGCCCAAATGTCAAACTCCACACTTTGATTTGACTTTATTGTGTTGTAGATTTAATTTTAAATTTATAACTGCTATTCTTGCGACTCAATCTACACGCATAATGACAAAATGAAAACACGTTCTCTCATTGATATATGAAAGGAAAAAAGGCTTTAAAAGTGACATACGCACTAAGTTAATAAATCCACTGTTTTCATTGCGGGCGGCACGGTGGCGCAGTGGTAGTGCTGCTGCCTCGCAGTTAGGAGACCCGAGTTCGCTTCCCGGGCCCTCCCTGCGTGGAGTTTGCATGTTCTCCCTGTGTCTGCGTGGGTTTCCTCCGGGCGCTCCGGTTTCCTCCAAAGACATGCAGGATTGGCGATTCTAAATTGGCCCGTGGGTGTGCTTGGTGTGTTTGTGTGTGTCCTGCGGTGGGTTGCCACCCTGCCCAGGATTGGTTCATGTGTTGGCTGGGATTGGCTCCAGCAGACCCCCGTGACCCTGTATTCGGATTCAGCGGGTTTGAAAATGGATGGATGGATGTTTTCATTGCCTTGTGTGAATTCAGGATTTGAAATTTTTTTTATTGCAGTAGCGATACAGAACTTAGTGCTGCGAGTTTGTAAACCTAATGATTTTTTTTCTGTAATTCATTTATTTATTTTTTGAGTTCTAAAGACTAATATACAAAATAGATTTAGATATGCTTAAATATATGAGTTGGAGAATCAAGATTAAAATATTTTATAAGCTTGGCGAACTTTCACGGCTTGTTGAGCTAATTAAAAGTTTTAATAATGTGGAAGAAAAGTGTGATAACTTTTTCATATGTCTATTGAGGTGAGGGGGTGTCTTAATCCGGCATTGACGGTAGGAAGCGATCCTTCCTTAAAAAGAATCCTCCTTTAATGATACTTTATGGCTCTTTTTTGGGTTGTGTGGTTCCTCGCAGAACTATTGTTTGACACAAAGCAACATTTATTTTATAAGGGTCTTTTCCTATAAAGCTCGTTGTGCTTTGAAAAACTTCCCAATATATAAAAATAAGAAATATAAAACGACACTACTTACTAAGGATACCCGGGTTTAGCCTTTGTTACTTATGTATGCCGCAAGAGTCTTTTTAAAATCACCAGTCATTTGTCACCGTCTGTTCGTGCTTATTTACTGTAAGGAGCCTGTTACAGATCCAAATAAATAAAAGTTCTTTCAGGGACCTTCACGTGGATGGGTCTTTTGAAAGCCAAAACTAGTTCCCCGTCTGAAGAAGCACTCTGTCACCTTTATTTTTAGGTGTCTTTGTGAAACTCTTGATTGTCGAGCTACCGGGAGCCTGTCACGTAAGGTAGGGTGACTGGCTGATGATGCGCCGTTCGCATTTATCAATATTTCCCCCAATTCAGCGCACACTCGTTTAAAGTTTTCGAAATAAATCGTGGAGCAAACTACTTATATGTGGCTTTAAAAAAAACAAGTGTCAATATTCGATTGTTTGAAATATAAATGTTAATTGTTCACTAAGTTCAATAAAACATTAAGGCCGTATTCAACGTCACAGCGTTGAAAGGATCCAAGGGCAAAAGCGTATGAAAGAGAAAGACATAACTCAGCGCAGAGCACACTACAAAAGTTTCAAGTTTTTAGATAATCACGGGATGCGCACTTTTGTTTCGCTAATAAACCGTTATGTCGGTGAGCCTAACGGTAAAAAAGAAAGCAACTTGAGCTGACGTCGGCTCGTTTTTTGTTATTTAATTGCACCCAAAGACATGTGCTTTTTCTTTGAATCTGTAAAAACAAGAGAAGCTGCCTTTTTGGCCCGCGCGAAGCCGCATCCTAGGTAACGGAGCGACGAGGAGGCGGAGTTAGAAAAGTTTAACCAGCTCGCTCGCTCGCTCGCCGGCCCACCCGGACCCGCCGGTCAGTACTGGAGGGAGGCAGCGCACCTTGTGGAGCCGTACTTCGGTTACCAGAGAATTTCGGGAGACCACTTCTGGAATAACCGCCAGAGGAGAAACTGGACAAATGCGGCATCAGTGCGTCCTGATGAGAAAGCTCCGCGATCTCCCTTCTTGAATGTTGAAGGAAAAATGTCAGAGGGCGGCTCGTTGAGTTCGGGTTCAGTCGTCAAGTCGGTGCATCGGGTAGTGCAGCTGGCTGGCAGAGGAGACTGGATAGCTCTGGAGCAGACCCTCAAATCGATGGATAAGGGTGACCCCGAGATTTCTCAGACTGGCGAGGTAAGCGATGTGCATTAGCTGCCGGTTGGGCGATGGAGCGCCTCAGATATCAAGGGGAGAGCGCAAAAGAAAAAAAAAAAAACAAAAAACAGCCTTTCTAATCAGAGTACTCGATGAATAATTCCAGCTGCTGTTATAACAAAACACCATCATCAAATATTGAATTTACTATTTGCGACTTAGCCAGGTGAAGTGGACCCCCGACACGTGATACACAAAGCAACTTTCAAAATGTATTGTGTGTAAGAGAGGCTATCTACTTTGTTATCTTGTCGGTTTCAATTGCTTTTTTTGTGTGTACCTGGCAATGTGCCTTCTGATAGCACACCGCAGGACAACTGCAAAATAAAATCAAAACCGATGTTCTGTACCATTGTGCCAGTCCTAGACGGGCCAACCCAACATGAAAAGAGTGAAATGTACCTGTCTAATGCAGAACTGGAATGATGGGCGCACAAAAATATGTGTTTCCCAAAAGAGGTGTCATCCGTTGGCGAAGGGGCAGTGATGTGCGTGGACCCTTTGCCAGGCAGTGGCTCACAAAGGGGAGAAGGGGCATTTTACAGGGGCAGGATTAGTTCATTCCCAGACACAAATTAGTGCTCATTATTATTTCTGTGCTTTTAATTTCACTGAAAATTTGAATGTGACATCAGGGATATTATGATGTTCACAACCTTGGCAAAATATTAGTCCGTGACTGCCGATTATGTCATTTTCATTTACTTCATTTTCTAATATAACCCATCTTAACAAGCTGAAAGAGCAAATTCAATGAAATACCAAATGAATTTTAACATCAAGTGTACCCATCATACGCTCATACAGGTTCTATAATGGTACTTTACTGGGATGTGTGGTTCCCCATAGAACTATAACACAATAAAGAATCATTTCTCTCTGGAATGATTCTTTGCTTTTTTAAATTGCTTTGTTTAACTTTCAAAAGGTTCCTAATATGTGGAGAAAATACAAATCTTCAACATGTAGTAGGCAGGATACTAACAGATGAAGAAACCCTGAAGTTTGCCTGTGTTATTGTATGCAGTGAGAGTCCTTTCAAAATCAGGAACTTATTTGTATTTCACAAATCTGTCATCGTTTATTCATGTTAATTTTGAAACTTGTTAGTGATCTAAAATGATAAATACAGTGAATAAAGGATCTTTCTAGAACGTTCCTATGGATGGTTCTTTTGCATCTATACTGCATGTCTTTGAACAGTGGGCATGGCTGTTTATGGGATGTGTTACACCATCGAAATACAAGTTCTTTCATGAACCTTCACATGAATGGTTCCTTTGGGAACTGAAAATGGTTCCCCTATGGAACTGCTGTGAAGAACCACTTGATCACTTTTTATTTTAAGAACGATAGCACATCACTGTACCTTAGATGCTATTTCTAAACACTTTTTTTCTCCCGCTGCATGTTTTCTAACTTAAAAGCAGAATGACCACAATATTGTGGAACGCCATCATCGTGTGATTCTACAACATGAACGGACACTTTTCCAGTTGCCACACTGGTCCTGTACTTCCCGGAGTATTAGAAGTGAATTATTTCACAATATTATACAATCATGCACTACTTTACCATATGAACTTTAGCAAATATGTCTACTAATTTGTGTGTGGCTAATGGAAAGTCCTGCAATCTGAAGTGAAAACTGGTGTGCAGCAAGGATGCATGATGTCTGCTACACCGTTCAGTCTTGCCATTGACTGGATTATGAAGCAGACCAGACTAGATCTAGATCAAAGATCTAGACTTTGTAGATGATATCACAATGATATCACACACACATACATCACTACATGCAGGAGAAGGCAGACCACCTGAGCACCTTTGCTAATGAGTTAGGGGTGAAGGTAAGTCGGGAAAAGATGGAGACAATGTTCCTCAACATAGAGAATCCAGTGCCTGTAAAGATTAATGGGCAGGACTTACCAATCACAGACACGTCCACCAACCTCGACAGGATAGTAAGAATAGATGGAGGTGCCGGATGCGATTAAGAGTAGGCCCAGTAAGTAAAGAAGCGCCTCCAGAACTATGAAGTGTGTTTGGAGATCAGCTCTTTATAGATTACATCTTGCCTGAAGAAGGGGCCTGAGTTGCCTCGAAAGCCTGCATATTGTAATCTTTTTAGTTAGCCAATAAAAGATGTCATTTTGCTCGGCTTTTCTCTACATTCATAATGGCTAACACGGTACAACACCCTAGTACTACTATTCACACCAAACTGTGCCTCTACCAGAGTTGTGTCTTGTCAGTACTACTGTATGGATGGGCGTTGTTGGGGAATAGTGGGAAGCGACATTGCCAAGCTGTCATCCTTTTACACAACATGCCTCACATTGGTATGCTGTATCTTTTGGCCGCTGAAAATTTCCATCTAAGACCTCCTTGCCGAGTGGCACCAGGTCGACATGAACAACATTCTGATGACAAGGCGATGGAGGTGGATAGGTCAGGTGTTGAGGCAGGATGCAGATTCCATCATCAAAGCTGTTCTACACTGGAGTTCAGAAGGCAGAAGAAGAAGGGGGCACAACAGAGGCACACAGTTGAAAAAGAGCTGTGGAACATGAACATGACCTGGGGAACAGTGGAGAAATTGGCCAAGGATAGACAAGGGTGGATGAACTTTGTTGCTGCCCTAAGTACCAGTGGGTATGATGATCACACATGCCTACCTCCCTAATGGAAAGAGGAAACTCAATTCCGGCAGCACCAAATCTCATCTCCATCTATACTGCTTAATCTGAGCAAGTGCATTTATAATCTTGGCAGCTTCCCAGAGTTTGTTATCAGTTGTTTTCATCTCACACCTTAAAAACCACTAAAACACTCCTGAATTAAACCGGCAATATCAACGTAACTCATTATAATGGACAGCTATAAGATGAAATGCCTGCTGTCTCGTCGTCTTGCAACAATAAAGGTGTTTTGACCTCATACTTGATCTCCTAAGGAAGCAACAATGAGCTCATTTTGTACAGACTGTGACACCCCAGAATTCCATAAAACACAGGTAACGGCACATTGACGTGTCAAGATATGAACATACTTGGCAAACAGTTCTGTAAATTTGCCTTATTGACTGAATCTCCACTCTCACCATGTCCTCTGACAGCAAAGCAGTGACATTGCATCTGTTATGCACCCAGGACAGCCACGGTCTTTCTCTCCATGATGTTACTTGATGCTCTGTCTTAGTCTTTTCTCTGTTATGTTGCACTCTCACCATGCCAGGTATTTTCAGAAGAGCACATGCACTTAACCTTTATAAACTCTGTTTGTTTTTAAAATATCTTGTGACCAGCCTCCAAAAAACACGACAACTCAAAAAAAGGATATCTCTCTTTAACGTTGAATTCAGTGAAGCAGAAAAACCAAGACCTTGTCTTCTTTTACCGTTGGTTTCATATGCGGCTTATGTTCCTTGATTCAGCTTAAATGTGGACAAGTGCTTCAAAGCAAAGCATAGAAAAGAAGCTCTGGTGCTGTTTTGACAGCTCTTTTCTGTCCCAAATGTTATTAATTCAATTTGGGAGACCACGAGGCCTGACTGACGCTACATGCTCAAAGCAGAGCCCACCTTCAATGAGGTGCCGGTCCATTGCAGAGAACGCTGACACACGCATCCTCACTAACTTGTACCAGGCCTCTGTGGTATAGCGGGTCCGCCGCTCCGAAAGAATGGCTGGGTTTTAAATAATCCATTGGCCGGGTTAGTCTCACATCCGCGGAGAGTTGATGAGGTAATTGGGGCGAGATGCACCTGCACGTGATGGTGCGATCTTTCTCAATTGCTTCATCGGCTTCCCATCGGTGTGTGATTGAGACTCTGTGCCTATGGAGCTGTATAAGTATGGCCCGGCGGGGAAACAAAAGAGGGATGAAAGAGAAAACAAAAGAAAGGCAGGTAGAGATTGGGGACAGATCATACCCACTGATTGGGTTGAGGAGAGAGTATGGTCGAGGTGGTGTCCTCTCCTGGAATCCGAGGGACAACTGCGTGTGCAAGAAGAAGTGCGAGAGGACAGCTAACCCCCAAGCGGTCTGGTAGATTGCAGCCAAGGCGAGAAGGGTCTCGCTGCAGCTTGCAATACCTATGACATTGATCAGGTAATGCCCATAAAGTCAGTCATAAAACGCCCTTTGACTCAGATAACCCTCGTACAACCCTAATCTTAACCATAGGATAACGGGGCCCTAATGTTAATCATAGTCTAATACAATGGGTGTTACGTAACTGACGTTGAGGGTGTTTCATGATGCAGGGGCATTACATGACTGACCTCATACATACTGCGGTCTGCAATTACACTCTGTTGGCCAAGATGGGGGTCGGTACTGAGTGGACTGTGACTGCTGAAGTCTCTGTCAGCTGAGCGAGCCATGGGTGAGCTGGGGAGACATTTAAAGAGTTGTGCTTGGCTCACTTGCCCCAGTGACTGTTGCTGGTTTTTAGTCTCGTTTTAGCCTTGTTTTAAACACTTGGATTTTTACCCTTTTATGGATTATTTATTGGAAATACTGCACTTTCTTTTTGGACACTGTTTGGTTGTTGTTTTTAATAAAAGCACTTAGACAGTTTTACACCATCCCCTTGCTACAAGTGTGACTTGTCCCCATCTGCAAGTTCATCCGGTTACATTATCAATGGTGTCGGGTTCGAGAGGCTTTCAAATTATAAGAGGGAGCATGGAGCAGAACCTGCACCATCACAGCATCTTATGGCCATGTCACCTTTGATGGCTTTTCCAGTGATTTTATTTATTTATTTTTTTCCTTCAGTCGTAACCTTCATTTACATAATCTTAGTGAGTCAGTGGCAGTCAGCAGTACGCGCCTGTGAAGTGAGTTGCATATTGTGACATACTGTACCTAGTGATTGATTCACTTCAACTTGTCCACAACTCACCCTGGCAAAATCAAACCTGTTTTTATTTTGTCTTTAGTCATAGCGGCAGACTTACAAGCAGTGAGTGTTCATCCAGGAGTACAGTGCATACGAGGAATAAGGAGCGTTTGTATTTTGGAGCTCACAAACAAAACAGAACAGCTTGTCTATTTGATGTCTTATAGAAAAAAGAGGGAAAAAAAGGCAAGAGATTGTGACTGAACACACCTGTTAGCCCTTGTGATAAGAACTCCATGGCGAAGCACAATTTTAAATAATTGAGGGTCCCGATAGCATGCACGCTCTAAGCGGGTGTAGGTGCATGTATGAGGTAGATTGGGGTGCTTGGCTGATCTCGCATTCAGGTACAAATGTGAACGGGTCGGTCACATCCTCCATTCACACTTTGGAGTAGATGGGGAATTGCACCTGCATCCTATTGGGGCTATAAAGAGAGTCTGCACGGCAGAGAGGGGAGATCAAAAACAAAAAGGAGAGAAGATAGGATGAAGTAATGGAAGTCAAGGCTGAAGAGGGGCAGGGTCAAGAAAGCCTGTGTTGGGAGGAATGAAGGCAGGTGGTCAGGAGTATGCCCCTGGGCAATGTGCTCAAGAACAGGTCCGGAGAAGGGACGCTCCTTAGAACTACTCAGGGGAGTAGGAGCAGCCCTGTTGTGCAGTGTCTCCCAGATAGACGCACAATGGACTGACTGAGGGAGACCTGAGAGGGGTTTGGAGCAGAGTCCTATAGGAACCCGAAGTGGGACTTCATGAATGCATCTGACAGTAAGCGTCTCCTCATGCTGTGAGGTCCTGAGGGAATAAGCTGAAGAGACCCACGATTTTAGAAGGAGGCATTGGGGCTTATGTCTGTTTTTAAAGTAGAATCTCCCTGGGATTTTAACCTCATTTTCAGTTAGATTATTTGTTCGAATTTTAATCTTCATGTTGCACATCATTTTATTGGATTATTTATTGACCTTTGTAAGCAGTGCTCTTTTTGGACACTGTTTATTTGTTGTTTTATAATAAAAGCACATAACCCTTTTGCACCAACCCCTTGCTGAAAGAGTGTGTTATTTGCCCAGGTATATTATCAGCAGTTCCGGGTACAAAAGGCTGCTGGGAGCAACCAGGGATCCTGGAGCCGCCCTGGACCATTACAAATTGTACTACACTGACTCCATAAGGCAGCATACTACTAGCTATTACAAAAAGAGGCGAGCACAACTGTGCTGGAAGGTTGGCACGCAATCGTTAAACATGACATGCCAAGCGATGTTCAGTTGTGTAAATTGAAACGGTCTGGGAACAAGATCAGCTACTACAGTCAGCAAGTCTGACATATCCTGTGATTGGAAGTCGGGTAATGCCACATCAGCTTTAGACTGGCAACTTAGCTTGACATGTGTGCCTTCAGGACATGGTGGAGAAAGCTAATGTGAACACCGGAGAACATGCAAACTCTGAACACACAGTGGGGAATCAAATCTTAGCCACAATGATTGATTTTATTTTTATTAAGTATTTGAAAAAGAACTTTGCCTACCTAAAAAGGTATTTTTTTGAGTACAAATTAAATCACGAGGCTTTAAGGATTCAACCTGTTGAAATTAAACAAAAGTGAACTGATTTGCTCATGATATGTTAGGTGGTGCTTTTGTAAATAAGTGCTCATCAATCAATCATACCAACACTAACAACAGCATTATAATGCGTTTTATATAAAAAAAATGATTACAAAAGAAAACAGAAAAATTCCTAGTGTACTTAGTACAGTAAACGTCATACTTATTCATGCTAATCAACATGCAACATATTGCCACTCTGTGCCACCATGATTCGATAGATAGATAGATAGATAGATAGATAGATAGATAGATAGATAGATAGATAGATAGATAGATACTTTATTAATCCCAAGGGGAAATTCATATAGTCCAGCAGCAGTATACTGATACAAAAAATAATACTAAATTAAAGAGTAATAAAAAATGCATGTAAAAACAGACAATAACTTTGAATAATGTTCGCATTTACTCCCCCGGGTAGAATTGAAGAGTCGCATAGTGTGGGGGAGGAACGATCTCCTCAGTCTGTCAGTGGAGCAGGACAGTGACAAAAGTCTGTCACTGAAGCTACTCCTCTGCCTGGAGATGACACTGTTCAGTGGATGCAATGGATTCTTCATGATTGACTGGTGCCTGCTTAGCGCCCATCGCTCTGCCACGGATGTTAAACTGTCCAACTTTATTCCTACAATAGAGCCTGCCTTCCTAACAAGTTTGTCCAGGCGTGAGATGTCCCTCTTCTTTATGCTGCCTCCCCAGCACACCACTGCGTAGAAGAGGGCGCTCACCACAACTGTCTGGTAGAACATCTACAGCATCTTATTGCAGATGTTGAAGGACGCCAACCTTCTAAGGAAGTATAGTCTGCTCTGACCTTTCTTACATAGAGCATCAGTATTGGCAGTCCAGTCCAATTTATCATCCAGCTGCACTCCCAGATATTTATAGGTCTGCACCCTCTGCAAACACACTCTCCTCTGATGATCACGGGGTCCATGAGGGGCCTGGGCCTCCTAAAATCCACCACCACCTCCTTGGTCTGCTGGTGTTCAGGTGTAAGTGGTTTGGGTCGCACCATTTAACAAAGTCCTTGATTAGCTTCCTATACTCCTCCTCCTGCCCAATCCTGATGCAGCCCATGATAGCAGTGTCATCAGTGAACTTTTGCACATGACAGGACTCCGAGTTGTATTGGAAGTCTGATGTATATAGATTGAACAGGACCGGAGAAAGTACAGTCCCCTGCGGCGCTCCTGTCTTGCTGACCACAATGTCAGACCTGCAGTTCCCAAGACGCACATATTGAGGTCTGTCTGTAAGATAGTCCACAATCCATGCCACCAGGTGTGAGTCTACTCCCATCTCAGTCAGCTTGTCTCTAAGGAGCAGAGGTTGGATGGTGTTGAAGGCGCTAGAGAAGTCCAAAAACATAATTCTTACAGCACTACTGCCTCTGTCTAGGTGGAAGAGGGATCGGTGTAGCATATACTGTAGATGATGGCATCCTCCACTCCCACCTTCTCCTGGTATGCAAACTGCAGAGGGTCGAGGGCGTGGCGGACCTGTGGCCTCAGGTGGTGAAGCAGCAGCCGCTCCATGGTCTTCATCACATGTGACGTCAGAGCAACAGGCCGGAAGTCATTCAGCTCACTAGGACATGATACCTTTGGGACAGAGGTGATACAAAATGTTTTCCAAAGCCTCGGGACTCTCCCTTGTTCCATACTCAGGTTGAAGATGCGCTGTAGAAGACTCCCCAGCTCTAGCGCACAGGCCTTCAGCAGTCAGATTAATGAGCATAATTACCTTATACTCTTAAAAATTAAGGTGCCAGAGTGGTCCTTCAGAGCGATGCTTTGGCCCAAAAGAACCACCCACATGAAGGGTACAGAAAGAACCTTTATGCTTTTATATCTGTAACAGGCTCCATACAGTAAATAAGTATAACTAGATCAGTGATTCCTAAACTCAGTTACGAGGATCTGCAGGTTTTTGTTCCAAACAACTTCTGTTTTTAATTGGAGTCCTTGCCTAATTAAGTGAGCTGTTATTTCCCAGTTTCTGTGTTTTGGGGTCAATGAAGAACTTACAAAGTAAGTAAGTGTGTTAATAGATTTTAATAAACATTAAGCAGTTATATGTGTATAATGTAATTTTTTTGTTTTGCTTCTTATTTATGTTCATCCTGACTTCCGTTCTGCTTTTCCATTATTGATTAGTCTGAACAGTTGCAGCCTTTCATCATTTAATGTTGCTTGTCCAGGTGTCCGCTTTGCTTGTTTTTAATTTTCACTATTAGGATATAATGGAGGGAGCAGAAGCATTAAAAGCTATATCAAAGTTAGAAATATTTCTACATGTCTTATAATGTAAAAATCATACTGTTGTGCTTTAGTAAATACAGAATAAGAGAGGAGAAAAAAAAGACCAGCAAACTAAATGAGATCAATAGTAATTATCAGTTATTGTGAATCTGGCTGGAACAAAAACCTGCATCCTCAGGTGGTCCCCAGGACCGAGTTTGGGAACCACTGAACTAGATGATAACAGATTTGTGAAATATCAATGACTTGTGATTTTAAAGGGACTCTTGCTGCATACAATCACACAGGCTAACTCCATGTTTTCTTATTCTGTTAGTGTCCTGCTATTTAGCCTACCATACATTAAAGATGTCAGTTTGTTTTTTCTACATATTCGGGAGCTTTTAAAAGCAAAAATAACTAACTTCATATACAAAGAACCCTTCCCAGAATGAAATGCAATCAAGCAATCAAGCAATGACACCACACAACCCAGTAAAGGACCATAAAATGACATTAAAGAACTGTTGTTTTTAAGAGTGTGCCACAAAACGTTTGCCTCTCTCACCCTGAAACTCTTCCTAGAAATTTGGTGTTCGCGTACTTCCTACCATACCATCATTTAGGTTTTTGACATGCAGTTTCTATCTTGCTTTTCCATTGTGGAGGGTCAAAGTGAGGGGCAAGAAACACTACAGTGTGATCAATCAGCAGAGAAACAGTGTCCCATGTCGTGTCATGATTAGCACGTTTGCCATTCAACTGAAGATATTTATGTTTAACTGTTTAGTTGATCAATATTTTTGTCATGACCCCAAGCCACCCTGAGAGGGGATACATTTTCTTATAAAATAATTTAAGTTATTTATTTCTATTTGTGGCTGCAGCTTGTGGTCTCCCCCATCATGACCTGTCTAGTACTGTTTGCCTGGCGTGTGACCATATGTCAGGTTTTTAGCATATAACTTCTGTTTTTGGACTCCCTAGAGGGTGGGTGGCAGAGCACCTTGGGGTCCGAGTGAATGATCATAAGTCAAGAGCTGATTTAGATCTTTGTTATGACTGGAATTTTTTTTATTAAATTTGAATGAGATTTACTGAAGTGTTTTGAACAACGTATGTATTGTGAGAAGTAAGACTCTCCAGACATTATAAAGGTTTGGGGCAGCCACCCGTATAATATATCCTGGCAGAAAAAGTTTGAAATTATTGAACAGAGATGTTCACAAGACTGAATCCAAAACAGAACTGAATACTTGGAGGTAAGATGGCGGTTTTAAGGGCTGATGAAGGAAATGATGTCATCCATGCCGGAGCCAGAAGTGACAATACAATACAATACAATACAATTTATTTTTGTATAGCCCAAAATCACACAAGGAGTGCCGCAATGGGCTTTAACAGGCCCCGCCTCTTGACAGCCCCCCAGCCTTGACTCTCTAAGAAGACGAGGAAAAACTCCCAATAAAAACCCCAGTAGGGAAAAAATGGAAGAAACCTCGGGAAAGGCAGTTCAAAGAGAGACCCCTTTCCAGGTAGGTTGGGCGTGCAGTGGGTGTCAAAAAGAAGGGGGTCAATACAATACAATACAATTGTACGACACAAAAGTGATGCCATCAGAATTGCTGGGACCTGGCGAGATTTCTGGTCTGCAAGGACCTGAGAGAGACAGTGAGCACACTCTGCCACCCCTGGTCTGGTGTAGTATTACTCAGTATTTACTCAGGCCCTTTAGCTGTCTCCTACTCGCACGTGTGTGACAGTATCTATTTTGAGGTTTTATTAGCCAAAGAATTCAATTTGTTTTAGTTAAGAAGTGTTCCTTAAAAAGTTGCATAATTTGACCGTTATGCTGCAATGTCATTTTTTTTTTCATTTGAGATATTAGTATTATTAGTTGCTATGGCAGGCTTTGCAGAATGTTCTGAGAATTCACAAGATGTGACTTGGTGTCTTCCTCGCAGTTAGGAGACCCGGGTTCGTTTCCCGGGTCCTCCCTGCGTGGAGTTTACATGTTCTCCCCGTGTCTGCGTGGGTTTCTTCCCACAGTCCAAAGACATGCAGGTTAGGTGCACTGGTGATTCTAAATTGTCCCTAATGTGTGCTTGGTGTGTGTGTTGTGTGTGTGCCCTGCGGCGGGCTGGCGCCCTGCCCGGGGTTTGCTTCCTGCCTTGCGTCCTGTGTTGGCTGGGATTGGCTCCAGCAGACCCCCGTGACCCTGTAGTTAGGATATAGCGGGCTGGATAAGGGATGGATGGATGACTTGGTGTAAAGGTTGGTGTATTCATTTCTGGGGTATCCAGGAGATCAAAAACAAAGCCAAAACAAGAGACAAAAATCATAGTCAAAATCTAAGCGAGAGCCTAAGTCAGAAACAAGAAATGAAAAAGTGTTTTGAAATTGTCAAAAGGACATTAAAATAAGGGTTACTTATCAGCAAATTTGGATAAGGAAAAACCTATCACATTGTGACCAGGAGGACACAAACTCTGAGGACACTCCTCTAACAATGTGGTTCACGATATTAATGATGGAATACAGAAAACAGTGGCTCCTGTAAATAATAAAAAAGGTGGCGAAAGCGGCCCAAAAATATCACAACAATTAAAATAAGCTTTATCACAAAAAAATCAATTGCAGAATAGGATTCCAGACATAGAGACCCCTCCCCGCAAAACAAGTGTAAAAACACCCAATTTGTGCAAATTGAAAACCCAGGATTTTCCTGAAATACAGATTCCCAAAATACCAGTTGTGGCCTGTATCCCCCCAAGCTAGCTGGCCTGGTCAGTAAATTTCTGCTTTGGAATTTCAGGTAGGGGCTTCTTGAGGCAAAACTCACATGCAAAGGTCTTATCTGACTGGCTTAAACATAAAATAAAAGTATTAAGACAATTTTACAAAAAAACCTATTGTAAGTTCTAAAGTATTGTTATTTTTTTTCTGAGTATACATTTGTATCATATTATTGCACTGTCCTCACCACAATAATCTACTGTACTGTCCGGTGGGTTTTGCTGTTTGTTTGTATCTGTAGCTGTAATACTCAGAAGAATTCCTAACAAATGTGTTGAACTTCAAGTTCAAATATGTAAAAGGTAGTTGTATCTTTGAACAACCTTTAGATATTATTCAATAGGATGATATATTTGTCTGATTTACTGAATTAAAGTATTTGCATTATTAAATGTCTATATTTTTGTGCAGTTTCTGCTTACGAGATTACTGCAGGTGTTTCCAACGCTCCTTCTTTACATGTTATAGGAGTCAGGGCTGACACCCCTCATGATTGCTGTTAAAGAGAACAGGCTGTCAATAGTGGAAAGGCTGCTGGACTTGGCTGTGAATGTAGATGACCAGACCGAGGTAAGGAAGTACAGCAATGCATCTCTTCACATTCACACCCTCTGCCCTCTTATATTGGGCTCACAATATCATGATAACTTAAACAGCAGAAGTGTTTAGTTATTTGGTTATGACTGTGCGTTGTTGAGCCCATTTCATGCCAATAATTTTTCTAGAAAGCAACCTAATTTTAATTTATATGTCATGTAACTGGTCCTTCAGATCACACAGCAAACTGTTGAATAGTTCAAGCAAAGAGTTTGGTGGAGGGAGCAACCCAAAATCTCTAAAACTGAGCCAACTTCTAGGATCAAATTAAAAAAATGTAGGAGCCATGAATGAAGGAAATATATTTAGAATGCAAAGTAAAAATGATTATCGAAACTCTTACCTACAAATGAAAATATCAGTTATATTTTAAATTAAGGCTGCTGTTTGATTTAAAAATGTAATCGTGATTAATCACATTATTCAAATTTTTAATCAAAACTAACTGTGTAATAGTTGCAAGTTATCTGTTTCCTCCAAGCATGTAAATATGTTTCTGTAAAGCAAATAAGTCAGGGATTAATTGTTAATACAGAATAGTTTTAATAATCACTTATCTATTGCATATTAAATTAATTCAGTTCAGTTTTTGAACAGTTATGTGTAACAGAAACAATCAAATAAACAGTGAAACACTAATCAGTCCGTAAGCTTTTTAAATTTTTAAGCCACATCACAATGCAAATTAGTCTAGCACTTTGATTGGTTCTGTCAATAAATCTGCCCTTTAAGTGCCTCCTTAACCTCCTTCCTCCTTATTTTTGATACTAGTCCTCCATTTGGGTCTCCATCCTCATGTACTACACTTGGACTTTCTTCATTCAAGAGCTTTTAAAAGTACCTCTTCCATCTGTTCTTGATCATTTAAGAACTCACCTTGCTTATCTTTCATCAGCTTTACCTGACTAAAATCCTTTCCAGCCTTCCTTCTAGTCTTTGCTATTCTAAAATCACCCTCTCTCCCTCTTTTGTCTCCAATTTGTCATACACCTCCTCCAAAGCGAAACATGTAATATAGTTCGTTGTTATAA
This sequence comes from Polypterus senegalus, assembly GCF_016835505.1. Lineage (NCBI taxonomy): Eukaryota > Metazoa > Chordata > Cladistia > Polypteriformes > Polypteridae > Polypterus > Polypterus senegalus. The sequence continues at coordinate 30,774,691 of NC_053168.1, read as the reverse complement.
TTTTTTTTTCATTTATAAGAGACTAGCCATACTCCACCCACACAGAAGTGAAACAGGACAGCGAGGAGGGTCCTGCCTTATTCCCTACTCCTGACGTCACGCTTCCCCCTCCCCTCAGCCTGCAGCCTCTGTCTCGGATTACCGTGAATATATCGCTCTTGCAAGCAAAATGTGATCGTTAGCGCAATGAGAGAAGTCGCAAATCCAACCAGGATGTTCAAGCAAATTCTAGAAAAAAGCCTGATCTAAATCCGTTAACACTAGAATTACCAGAGCCTACGAAAAAACTCGTAGATCCGTCCCACCTTAAATCGCTACTTAAATTCGTCCGCACCTCTCCCAGCGTCTTTTGTCCTGTTATTAAGTAGTTCTCTCATTCGCTAGCTAAGCGGATGTAAGGCTAGCGTGTGAGTGAGGAGGGCCCAGCCCCTTTCCCCTCAGCCCTCTGCATCTCTCTTGGATTTGCTCAAATAAATCGGTACTGTAAGTGAACTATGATACTTCGCACGATGAGAGAGGTCACAAAATCAACCAGAATATTCACGCAAATTATAGAAAAAAACCCAATCTAAATCCGTTAAATAGTTTTCTTGTGAAAAGCAGACAAACATACAGACAGACAGGCAGACAGAAGTTGGATTTTATTTATATAGAGATATAAAACCCATACTTGTAATCAAGCCCACTGATTCGCCAGTACGAGAAAACCCCCACATATGATATAATGTTCGACGTGTCTTGATGTCTAGTTATGCAAGACATCAAGTTCTTTGGGGTTCCCCAAGCCCTGAAAAACCCTCATTTTATGCAGTTTTTGGACCATATTTTGTGTAGGAAATGAAATTCTTATGATAAAGAGTAAACCAATAGGCATCTTTATCAAAAATGATCAGAATGATTGAAATTTTGTATGCCTCATCAACTGACCCCAGAAGTTCATTCTATAAAGTGATACAAGGGGGCAAATATACTCCTTTTCACAAAACTTCAGAAAAATGGGGATTGGTAATATAGGCACGTGGAGTGTCTTTTAACACTATTTTGGGGTAGCTAATCATGAATTTGATAATATTTTTGAGATTTAAGTCTGTACCAGTGGTCCACAGCCACTCTCAGAATGTTAAAAATAACAAATTTCAAACATTAGCATGTGGGGTATCGTTTTAGATTATTTCAAGGCCACTGATTACAAATATGAGGTTATTTTTCACTTTTGATCTATTACTAGGGATCCACCTCCATATGGACCTTAATCAAAGGGTGAGAAATTACAAACTTCTTATACAATTGAGACTATTTACTCTTTAAATATTTAAATTGAAGCACATGTGTGATACCATAGCTAGTAATGGGTGTATTGAACATGTGAACATTTTTTACACAAAAGAAACATTAATGTATAATTGAGAACTAGAGAAGTAATTGTATGTATAAAAGAACAGCACCATTTTTCATGAGAGGACGTTTACGACTCACATTTTTCTTATTCAGTTAATTTGTTGTTGTGCCAAAAAAGAACTTTTTGGAAGCTCACTAACTATAATTGTTTTTATTTTGTTCACTACTTTAGACAAATCAGAACAAGATGTCATCTGCTTAATATTTTTTCCACTAATAGGCAGGGAAACCTTCTAATTAAGAAATTCTTTGAAGTAGAACCTGCAGCTGCTGTTATTCTCCTAGATCTGAATTTCAAGATTTTCCAAGATTGTCGATAGCAGCTTGTGTGTCATAAGCGCAATAATTGGGAGAAGTCATACTAGATAAAGAAACTAGAAAATATGAAGTAGACTGTGTATAGTAGACAGCAACCCATGAGGTATGGATACAGCTGTCCAGTGAAACAAGGACCATATTTTTCTCCACAGAATATTTTTTTCACACTGGCAGAAGCTGGAATCAAGGCTCCTATAAGACAAGTGATCTGGGGCCTCATGCATAATGCTGTGCGTAGGATTCACACTATAACATGGCGTATGCATAAAAAAATCCAGATGCATAAATCTGTGCATTCGCCAACTTTCACGCTCTTCTGCTCCTTAAATCCCAGTCAACGTGAAAAGTAACGCACGTGCACACGCCTGCTGCCCCACCCCAACTCCTCCCAGAATTATGCCTCTTTGAATATGCAATTCAATATAAACAGCCCTTAAGCTCAGCCTTCTGTGAAAAGACAATGGCAAAAGCACGGGGGAAAATGGAAGAATTTCAGTGAATGCCAAGCGGAGGCAAATGAAAAACGTGCTATTTGTTGGTTTATAAAGTGGTATAAACAACAAAAGGAAGTTGATCGAGTGACATACAGTGTCGGAGAAACTTGAAAGCTTAAGCTCACAAAGTTGCACAGAGCCTGAAATAAAAAAGAAGTTGTCACATATCAAAATTGCTGTGAAAAGGCAAGTCGTAGCCCATCGTCTGAGTGTCATATAAAAGCTTATTAGGGTACACAGAAAAAAAAATAGGTACAGAGTGGGGAAAAAAGCAAGAAATGTCAACTTTAATCTCGAAATTTCCACTTTAATCACGTAGTTTATTTTGTCATTAAAGTAGAACATCATAAACTTCATCTTAAAATTGTTTAATTTACTAGTTTCTCAAATCCCATCGTAACTAAAGTAGCACGTTAAATGCTTTGTTTTGTATTTGATGTTCTATGTGCTCTATGTGTGTGAATCACTACATGCTTTCGGACTTTCTCTTCCTCCCACAGGACACAGAATCCATTACATTCGTAATATTGCAGCTCTCTAAATAATTACAATACTGAGATATACGTGATATCATTTTCATGATGATAGGAGTTAAAGCACGTTATTAAACATGGGAACATGGTGGCGCAGTGATTGTTCATGTCTCACGCAAGACCTTCGATGAAATAATTTATTGCAGCAGTACTGTCTCTTTCAAATGTACTAACCTCCAATTCCTGTCCTTCCTTTTCTTTCTCCACATACCCAATCGCCACACAACCAGCTCTGTAATAGACGTTAAGCCATCTGTACGCTTAGAACGCCGATTCTTCAAAACTTTTAAGGAACATTGAAATATCTCCATAGTACATGTTAAGAAGAATACAGTGTTAGGCAGGAACAATCCGTGAATGGAGTGTCAGCTCCTCGCTTGTGCTGCGGCCAGTGTCCTCACATGTTTACTGTAATTATTAACAATATAGATTACTTAAATGAAGTTAAAGTATCCATCCATCCATCCATTTTCCAATCTGAATCCGAACACAGGGTCACGGGGGTCTGCTGGAGCCAATCCCAGCCAACACAGGGCACAAGGCAAGAACCAATCCTGGGCAGGGTGCCAACCCACCGCAGAGCTAAAGTATTATCTGTATAATATAATAAACATATTTTGCTACATTTCATCTTAAAAATGATATCGTTATCATATGTAAATACGCGCTTTATAAAGTGGCTCAGGTTGTGCAATACTATAACTGTATCGCAAGTTTACAGTGAGACAATTGTACTAATAAGTACAAACAAGGAGCACTTGATGGACTGATTGAGTGCGTTTATAGTTCTTGGGATGAAACTGTTTCTGAACCGCGAGGAAAGGCTCTGAAGCGTTTGCCTTCTGAGAGCAGCTCAATAGACAGAATGGCTGAGGCAGCGTGTGCTTGATGCTGTATCCCGATAATTCTCTTTCAAATCAGCTTCTGAGCTGTGATTCACACTCAGATACAGTGATATAATTACTCTGAGTGGTGCAGTGAAAGTCATATGGAAAAAGATGATCCGCTGTGGCAACCCCTAACGGGAGCAGCTGAAAGAAGTAAAAAAAGGTGCAGTGAGAATAACAACTCTAAAGCAGCTATGGTATTTAGAATACTTTGTCTATTCCCTGGACCATTATATTGTTACAGGTTAATTACAATCAGATGCCTTAAACTAATAAACAATATGCAGTTAGTTTCAGTGTATATGATAAAGCCGATGTGGATCAAAAAAAGAAAGTGTAACCACACAGGAACAGTAGCACTGCTTTGAATCTGGGTGCCGCCAGTTTGCAGAACTGAGCGCAGAACTTGCGTATGCCAGGGTTGGAGCTACTGTGGAAATGTGCGTGGCTTTACGCCAAGTTTAGGTTTTATACATCGCGATTTGAACGTGGAAACATTCGTTCACAACGTTTTTGTGTGTACGTACCGTTTATACATGAGGCCCCTGGTATCTAGAATACATGGATGAGGCAAAACTCAAAATCATAGCGAAGCAGATGTTGAGTTCCTGAAATTCTTTATTAAACTATTAGTTTAAGATGTATTTATTCAAGATATCTTTCCTTATCCAAAGTTCAGACAAGCAGGAGCTACAGCCAATTTCTTAAATAATATGGAAGATAAGATAATGTAAAATCAGCTAAATTGTTACAGAGTGACAGGAACAGCATATACAGGCTTGATGTAAATGTAAAATATGATTACATGTAGAAATAAGAAACGTTAGATTTGAATACACAATGAGAGATGGAGGGTGTGAAACTTGAAAGTACACCTCATGGGCAGGACCTGGGAGTCATACTGTATGCTGGAGCAGAGAGTGCAGAGAAGCGATTAAGAAGATTGATAGGATGCTACATGATATATCCCAATGTGCGGAGGGAGGTTATACAGAAGTGATAACTCACTAATGAGGCCTCACCTGGAGTTCTGTGTGCAGTTTTGGTTTCCATACTACAAAAACATCTAGCAACGCTAGAGAAAGTTCAGAGATGAGCAACCAGGCTGATTCTGGGGC